>NC_047531.1:11530115-12166365 GCF_012275295.1 Melopsittacus undulatus | reverse complement strand
GGGGAAGGCAAACTAAATGATTTCCTGTTGAGCAGGTAGAAGGCTTTATGCCTTTTGATTCTGTAATCCAAAGTAAACAAGGTACATGCTGCTTCATCAGCATGACTTAAATGGATTTAGCAAATGTTCCTTCGACAGTCGGCCACACTGTCTCTGTACCAGCTTTATGGGTGCTCCCAGATTTCAGTAGCTGCTCTTTTAGACAATGTTATATTCTGCTTTCTTCTATTTCACTTGGCTGGAGTGTGTTTGTCTGATCAGTAGCTGTATGCACCAGTTAGTTTTTTGTTGCTGGGCCTTTGTTACTGAATTTAGTTTGTTTCCCTAGATGTAAGGCCCCACAAAGTCAGGATCTGCACACCAAGTGGCAGCTGCCAGAGCCTGGCTTATTGTCAGTGCTCTTGCTTACATTGTCTTTTCAGAATAATGGCAGTCGATTAGGTTTAGGTATGGCCTTTTAAAGTAGCTTAAGTAAAGGCATCCTGTGTGGCTTTAGCTCAGAAACCATAATTACAGGTTTTCTCTTTTATGAGCATTTTAGAAGTATGCAGTGAAGACAGCAATAAATAAAGCTTTGTTAACTTACAATTCACTTTTCTTAGTCATTCGTTTTTGTTAACTTTGTTTTTATTAACTTATTTTATGCATTTACTGAGGGAAAAATGTTGTGGTCCAAGTGCAATTCCAACAGTATTCTTAGTCCAGAATGGTTAAGCAGTCTGAATTCATTAAGATCCTTTCTTGGCTGAAGGTTGGCTTGGGTTTTCTCTGGTTTTGTTATTTATTTATTTTCCTTTCTCTTTGCACATTTTCAGATGAAACTTGCTCTTTATTCTCAGAAGTGATTGGAGCCTACGGTAGCATTTTTTTTCCAACTGCATGAAAGAAATAGCAGCACACTTGTGTCTTCTCTATCTTATGGAATTCTATCCACATCAAGGGGCCTGTTTGTCACCATAATTTCATATCTCAGCAGTTCAAAGGAATATGCAGTTAATCAGATCCTAGACCCCTGACTTAGATCTGCTGTGTTTGATTTCCATCAGTATCCATGGTTATGTCATTTCAGTGGCATAGTGTTTCTTACAGCTACCCAATATTCAGTAACCACAATGCCAGTGAATGTCAGCAGATGTGCTTGCACTTTTGTTTCCTAGATTGGGAAAAAAAGTAAGAGAAAGGGTTCCTTTCCCAGGAAATGAAGCTTGCAAGACTGGAATTAATGACACCCTATTTTATAACCTTAATTAAGGAATTTGTCTCTTATTTATTTTTATTGAGACATTCATGGCTATGGTTTTTGTAAATACAGGCAAAATGATTTAAGAAACCAGAAGGCAGTGCCCACTTGGGCAGAAAGCCTTATGGCCCCATGGCTGTGTTGCAGGAACTGCACTTAGCTGTCAGATAAAATTTTAATGACAGATTCCCTGCATATTTTCAATTCTCTTTTAAATGTTATAGAAGGTTCTTACCATTACAAAATGATGCAAAATCCAACATAAGCATTTTTAAAAAGGGTTGCTGAGCTTCAAAAGTGTAATACTCAAGCATACATGGAAGTATTCTTTTTTCTCTGATTCAAAATTAAATTCCCTGTGTTTGCAGTATTATAGACTATTATATAGTATTATAGACACATTTACTGGTTTTAATCATGTATGTGTTTGTGTCTGGACAGACGGTTTCATGCTCAGAAACTGTCAATTCAGTCACTTTTAATTTTTTTGTTTTTTTTTTTCTGTCTGGATTTACTTCTACCATGTCGTTCCACATATGCATAACAGCACATCTGAAATTCCTGGAGAGACTGGAGGGTTAAGCCATGGCCCACATAAACAAACATGCTGCCTCTTCAGTCTTCTGGCTATAAGTCATTTTGTCAGTTGTCTTATCTGCCATCTGAACTCACTTGCTCTTTATAGTGTATGTTGCTAGAACAAGGACTGATACTCATGGCCAGATATTAAAGCTGACAGTTCGTAAAGAAGCAGCAACACAAACCAGGGTAAGGCGCTTTAATTTGCTGTGTTTGTCAGTCCTGCATTTGAAAGAAATATTTTGCAGCCTGATGACATGGATGATAAATGACTGTTTGCTGCATTGTGCCACATAATCTTGATGAACTGACACATCGCTGGGAATTTGTAACCTTGGGGCAAGCTGCTAAGGAAAACAAAGTTGTTGGATGAAAGTGCTCTAGACAGTCAAGACAGTCAAGTCTTTTCATATGTAATTTGAAGGTGTATTAAAAGTGCTGACAAAACCAAAATGATAAAGTGGCTGCTGTGTCTCAGTATTTGCATTTGATGGGTGTGTCTAGAAAGAGTTATTTCCAAGAGTGTCTGAAGGTGGGACTAATTATTGCTGTTATGCTGACTGATTTCATCATGGAAAAGCTAATGATAGAAATTCTAAAGCCAAGTCATTTCAAGTCATTAATGCAAACAGGAGATAACCTATGTTAAGAAGCTGCAATGAGTAATGAATGGTACAGTACTGTTGGAACCCAGCAACAGGTCCACCTGATTTTCTGGCTCCTCTTTAGCAATAAGACATACTTGATGTAAGATTGCTTTTGTTAGCAAACTCTAGCAGACTTTTTTTTTTCAGTCCATCAATTTTGTTCATGAATATTTTTTATTTTTTATTAATATTGTCAAAATTATTGTAATTCTGGTATAGCAACCCAGCTTGGTTTATTGAGTGACTTCCTCAGTGTTGAGCAGAGCAAGTTTTCTAGAGTTACAGTGGATTTCAAGCTCAGATGTACACAGCAACTTGAAAATTGTTCTCAGACAATATTAGTAGACAGGTATTTTGGAGAAGACTGAGGGTGTGGTGTTCCTCAGGGTAGGAGAGGAAGGATATCATCTGCATTGGATACCTGTTCTAAAGGTTAAGCTGAGGTACTGCCAAGTTCTAGTTTCAAGTTTGTGTTGACCATATGATGCCTTATGAAGCAGGCCTTTCTCTGTTGTAGGGAATATTTTCTATAAACTTTATAACTAAATAAAAACTTTGAAGAAATGTTAATAGCATGAGGGAATTTGAAAGTTTTCCTGTCTTCTGACTTAGTAAAGGTGTAAGAGTTTTGACTAGAGTTTTAGGTAAATCCCTAGGTGATTAGCTCTTCAAATCATAGGGTCAAAACCTGCCTGCAGCTAGATTTTGATTTGTGGTTTTGTTGTTTTGGTTTGTTTTTTTTTTCTTTCCCTTTATTTTCAATGATTCAGACAGCACTTCAGAACACGAAGAACACATTGCAAAAAAATCTCCTTCTTGCTAATGTCTGGTCAGGTAATAATTGAACCTGTGCATCTTTGTTTCATGAGAATACCCAGCACCTTCTCTTAGAAGAGACAGAATCTAAATCTATCATGTTGACTTGAACACTTACCAGAAAAAAAACATTAATAGAAAGCTGACGTTTTTACTGTAGGAAATACTGGAGCATACAAACCTTGACTAATGTTAGCACTTTCAGGGATAATAAATATATTAACACTTCTTCATTGTCAATAACAAAACATACCTGCTCAGGCACATCACAGCTTGTGAGCCCTAGAGCACCTTTCCTGGGAGGATTAAGTATACTGCGTGTGGAGAGACTTAACATTGGTAGCCACTATATTTTTCATCAAATGTATGAATCTGCTTTCTCTTTCTTCATTCACATTTCATTGGGATAAAGAGCAAATGAAAAAAGAAAAGTGCATGTTTGGGTTACTTACTGAATGTTTGAGAACTGTCTGAATGCAGCTTCATCAGAGTCTTTGCTCGTTGTGGCATATACTTGTTGACACTTCCAAAGGTGTGAGAGTTTATGCTCATGCAGACTGGCTTTGAGGCTGCAAAACCTTTGTGTTTATACTTTTAAATATTAAAGCTCAGAAGGTGTGTTAAGTTTAAAATTTTGCAGCTTTAGAACCAAGAGTTTCAATGTAAAAACAGACATCTGCCTAGAAAACAATTCTTTTAAAGTTGCGTTGTTGCCAACAGCTTCCACCACTTCCCCCAACCTCACAAATACAGATTTTAATACTTTTTTACTTACCTGGCAACTCTTTACAGGTATATACCTTCTGTTGGCTCTCTCTTCTTTTCCCATCATATATCTGTCATCACCTGATGATGTAGGTTTGCATGTTTGACTGACTGAGACTTGCAAGAATCATTGCCAGAGTCATAAGTTGCTCCTTCCTGTTCGGATCTGCTTCGTAGCTCTTAGGAATTGCATGACTGGAATATAATTGGTGATGCCTAACATTCACATGTCCTGTAAAGTCTCTCCAGGCTCATCAGCTGATTGAAAAGATAGTCTTTTCCCTTCTCCAGTCAGAAGATAGTGGCTGAAATGAAACCAAATCAGGGCCTTGCTCCCAACAAGTAATTTGTACTGAAACACCCTCTTAGGTCATCACCAGGTTTATGTACAGGAATGCTGAAGCAACCCATGAGGTCAGGCTGGTTGGGTTATTTTTTGGGGCTTTTTTGTTTGTTTTTTTTTTTTTCATTAGTAGCACCATTAGATATGGATCTAGAAATGACGTGGAAGAAGTGGAGGAATGCATTTCTAACAGGAGAAAATGAATGCAACCTGAACAGAATCTCAGAGATGGTATCTCCCACCCACAGATGGTACAATTAGTAGTCTATTTGAGCACCTAGTTATTCTGCAGAGTAATTGCTTTTTCTGATAGATCTTGGTGAGGAGAAGTGTGAATTGCTAGTCATGCGATCAGATTAATTTTCTTGCTTTTTTTCTGAGTTACAGTTTCCATCCTTAAGGCATTAGAGTGCCTGTGATAAAACATCCTGTCCTTTCCTGTTCTTCTTGTTAATACTTGGGAAATCTGTTTGCCTTGCTTTAAGCTGAAATTATCTATGCACTTACAGGGATCTTATTTATTTATTTATTTATTCATCAATGTCAGGGAACACTAAACATGCAGTAACTTTAAACCTGGTGTGCAACAAGAGTTTTCAGTGGGCTTAATTCTGTCAGATCAACTGGGCACATTCAAAGTTGGATTTGTGTGAGTAGTAGCATATGGATGTGTGGTCAGTAGAACACGTGATGATGTGGTAGGCTCTCACTGAGAGGTCATTTAATTGTGTTGGTTGCCTTCACAAGAGATGTGGAGGTGAAGTACTACTTTTCGTCTTCAGTAAGAATTAACAACTCTTTGGGATTTTCTGGTTCTGCTGGAGCCAGTTGTTTGGGTGAACTGTCCCATGCATGGGCCTCAACTCCTTCTGTGTCACACCGGATCTCAGCAAGGATCTTCAGCCCTGTTTTCCTGCTGTTAAGGAACTGGAATTTGTTCAGAGATGCTAATGATTTGCCTGTTGTATTTTATTTAATCCCAGCAGTTTATTTTGGAGGAAAAAAATTATCCAAGACTTAATTCAACCTTTGCATAAATAGAAATATGATTTTTTTTCATCCCAAACCTGAACCAGATTCCATAGTAATCCATAATGGTTTCAAAACTTTTCCCTTTAGTTTGAAAGAAACTTAAAGTATCATAAAAGAGGAATAGTCTACTGCTTAAAAATAACAACAAAAGCTTTTATAGCCAAAAGAGGATAGAGGAAAAATACTCTCTTGATCCATTTACGTGACTTGACAGTACTTTTAATGTGTTTCGCCATTTCCTCTGGAGTCAGACAGCTTCCTCTACTGTTTGCAGAACAAACATTTCTGCTTCCTATTGATCTCTGAAAGACCTATGCAATCCTTTTTTTTTGTCTTTTAAACAGTAGCAAGAAAGCTATGAGACAGAAGCATCATCTGAAGCTGCTTTTGACACAAAAGCCTCTACAGAATCCTTTTTGATTACTAATCCTTTAAACAAAGATAAGACTTATTCTGAGACTTGTATAACAACTAAAAGCATCAGAGCTATGTATTTTTCTAAATTGTTTTGAAACTTCTCTTTTACCTTCTAGTGGCAGTTGTCAGAGACTTTTCTACAGCCATTCTAGCAGCTTTCCCTGCTTGTTTTGCTCATTGTGTCACAACCATAGGATTACACAGTTAGGCGTTGCTATGCTTTTGCCTTCTCCTTTTTTACACTTCCCCACCCTCTCTGGAGTTTGTACCAGCTAATATATTTGCTGTATTGACAGCTCTCCCTTCATATTTCCGTCTGATTGTAAGCAATCGATCTTGAGGTTTTACACAGGATTTCAAAAGTTTCACCTTAAAAGCTGACTGTCGTGCTTCTGGGGAGTTCCCTGTTTCCTACTGAGTCTGCTGTTCTCAGACTCAAGCACACTTTGAAGATAACTTTGTGGAACTGGAAGTCAGCATTTATAATTCCTTCTTCACACAAATTGGCCTTCTGTGCTTGACAGCATTTTCGTCCAGCCTTTGAATATCCCTGAATAGAGATACCTGTTGCCCAGCAAAGTTTTGTAGCTTTATTAGTTAATTTTCTATCCTTCTAATTTTTCTTAAGGTGAATGGCATTTTGTATCTTTGTTTTCTTTTTGTGTGGTGTTTTTTTTTAAATACTTTTCACCACAATCTGGTTTGTATTAGGAGGCTGTCTTTTTTAGTTTAATTTTCATCATTTAGAAACTATTCCAGTAGTTTTTGTCTAAACTAAAATTTTCAGAGAAGGACAAAGGAAGAAGTATTGTTCCTGAAATGTACTTTTCTTTGAGTAAGTGTATTATTTTTGAGTACTTGAATATGAAAATACATATAATTTCAATACTTTAGAATCTATTTCTGCTCTAATCAGATACTGGGTGCTCTGGGTGTAAAAATCACTTTCTTAATGCAAGTGCCAGAAGTTGTTATATTCAGGAGCATAAGTTAGACCCAGTTTCATGGGTAAAAATGTCATAGAGAGTTTAGTGGAATTTTTATTTTTTCAATTTAGTTTATTTTAAATATAATAGGTCAAATCTTAATTCAACCAGAATAGGACAAGAATTGTTACTTGAAAGGTCATATTTTTTTCTGAAGATATTTAACCTTTGTAGACTTTAGAGAACAAGTCCCAAAGTAGGCTGTTAGGGCTTTAGCTAGAAAACTCTGATCCATGATATGCTGGTTGGACGTCAGAAAGGCTTGTTTGGTTTGTTTTGTTGTGTTTTGGGATTTTTTTGGTGTTCTGTTGTTATTTCTGTCCGTATGTGTCTTTTCAGACTTAATTAACTTGCACCTCGTTGTAAGAACAAACGAACAGAATGTAATTTTCTTGGATACCAAAATCAAATAACTTTTCCAGCAAAGGAAACATAATTACTCAGATGTCTTTAATCTATAGTTTTTGCTGCAACTTGTTTTAGCTTCATGGTAGATCTAAGCAGGTCTCTTGTTCTTCCACTGTTGGATGCTAACACTTGTCTGTATTTTGCTTATGAATTTAGTAATCCAGAAATACCTTTTGTCTCTTTTTCCTTGAATTCCCTTGAATCCTGCTACTCCCAGGAACAAAAGCTTTCCTTGTACAGTAATGTTCAGAGGTTCAAGTCTCCATTTTCTTCATGTTCACTAAATCGTATGCCTCATACTTTAAAGATAAATGGTTTTAATTTACAGATGTTGATTCTGGTGGTTTTAAGGCTAAAGCTAGGCAGCTACAGGATGATAGATGCTGTGTTTAAACTTGTGCACTCTTGCTTCTTTAATATGTTAAATATTGCATGAAGATGAAATTTATTGGGTTTATTAGCAAAATACCCAATGGATATTTAGCGTTTTGAGAATGAAGGTAGTATCATTGGAACAGCATTAAAATGTCTAAAAAGCAAATAACAGAAAAACCCTCCTAGTCTTTTAACTAAAGAAGCACATGTATTTTAAAGAGTTGAGGGGCTTTGGAACACCTGTGTTTATATATTATTATATATAAAGTTGGCAGAGAAGTGCTAGCAGTGTGTCCCACAGGAGTTGTGGACGCTCTTTTTGTGGCCACTACTGTGTGGGCTCCAAAGGCTGACTTATGCAGGGTTGGGTTTTGTCTTTAAAGGTATCAAATCAGTCCTCAGCACTGATGTGGACTTGCCAAGATTCAGGGAAGGAGATTGCCTGTCTTCAGTTATCTGAACTTCATGAAGCTCTCTGCTGCTTCTCTGTGCACAGGAGGGCTGCTCATCTACATCCACTGGAAGATCTGTGGATAATATGGAGCGATGAAAGTATCTAGTGAAGGAAATCTTTCATTTATATTTGTGTAACACAAGCCTCTCAGTGCTCTGAAGGATGGGATACCTCTGAAGTGGTAGTTCCTTCTTGTTTCTAACTGAGAAGGCTGCACTGTGGCTTAGGGGAGTCCATGTGCATTTCCTTATTCAGAGGTACAAAGATTTTTTTTTTGAGCCAGGCTACAGTATTTTAGATTGTTTATTTAGGCTGGAAATAGTGAAATCTATTATTTTATAAGATCTTAGAATATCTTTGAATAACTATGTAATGTAAATTTATATTTCCTTTGTTTACTTTGCATACTACATTTAGATACATCTAGATCTCTTCTACAAAGTCAGCTTTGTCGGAAAATGTAGTTATTTCCCATCTGGAAGTGATAGGCACTTTCCTTTTGGGGAAGGAAAAAGGTGGAAAGGCAGATGGTTAAGCTGGCTGTCATCTTGCTGACAAAGGAGGACAGTGATGGAGTCTGCAAGTTTAGTGTAGGTTCTGGATAGTTAATTGAGTGCACAAGTTGAGTTGGAGTCTCCCTATGAAGTTTTCTGTAGAAATCCTTTGCTGGTTCAGGTTCTACTTTAATACTTTGTAAGCCATTTTCTGACTCCAGATTCCAAGTTCAATTTGCAGTCCAACATTATTTTAAAACCTGAACATGCAGCACATGTTACTCCATTCTGCAGCCAAATGGAGTGAAATGAATAGGTTTATAATTAAAGTCTTGCAGAGTTTAATTGAAATCTAAAAAGAGCAGAAACGAAACTATTTCTTAAAGATTTTAACGTGATTGTGCAGTTGTGCAGGTAATCCATTAGAGGGCAATCTAATATTGCGGTGTTTGGAAGCAAGTCATCGATGAGGCTTATTAGATGGCCATAGACAACAAGTTCGAGTTTTATAAGGTTGAACTTTCTACTTGAAATTCAGCGGGTTTAATTCCAAAATGTATGTTAGGTCAGTAGTAGAGCAAGCAAAATATTTTATTTGTTGTTCTTATGACATAAAATATAACGACTTGTGTGTTGTAATAGAGCATCCTTAAAATCTGCCTAGCTTAGAGAAATGGCAGAAGGATTTGCAAAATCTTCTCCATCTAAAGATTACTTACCATTTGGTTATGGGCAAATGACTCAGGCAAGAATTCTGTAACCTTTCTGAGGAAAAGCTAAGCATGTTAGTTCTCTTTAAATAAAGTAACAAGGCAAAAATTATATTGGAGTTTCAGTTCTTGTGTTTTTAAGAACTCAGAAATTTACTACGTTTATTCGCTCAGATTTTTAGAAAGGTAGTTAATCATAAAACCTCAGACTGATGTTTCCAATTTTAACACTTAACATATTATCCCATAAACATATTGCTGCAAATGTAGTGTCACTGCCTGCATTGTGGTAGGAAATGGTTTGTAAACTTCATACATCTTGATCTTTCTGCAATCTCCTGATAACTGCTGGAAGTGTAAGAAGGTGTGCCAGTAAAAACACTGCTTTCTATTTCCTCTGTTTCTTAAGCATGTGTTTGCAACCACTGCTGAAAAGAGAACACTTACTTGGATCAGGTTTTGGTTTGATGTGATATGGTGGCTTTTGTGCTGAGATGGGCAAACCTTATGTTTCATATTTTATTAGAGGTCTATATTTTTGTTCCTTGAAAGATATGAAGGCATTTTATTTAATTGAAGTCAGTGGATAGGGAAGGTTTCTCTATGGGTTCAAAAGTGCAGATGTAATTACCAGGCTTCAAAGGCAGTTTTGGGGAAGTTTTAGATTGATGAATTTCCCAAGTGTGAATGTGAATATTTAAAGAGATTTGCAAGGCATCTATGATGGAGCAGGCCAGGGAGAAAATATGGCCCTCACAGTGGTGTACCAATCAATGCTAATTGTATCATTTCATATGTAAAAAAAAAAATGTGGTAAATTAATAAGATAGTAAATTTATGCTGTAGGCTTAAATGCATCGGTTTCCATTTGGAAGTTCAGCAAAAATAATCTAACTATGTCTACAAATTTAAACCCTTTTTTATTATTAAATTTTCCTTTGCAAATATGAAACAAACTGCTGGTAGTTATTAATATTACTGTAAGATGATATGTAAGGTAATATGTTCGTTTCTGCAGCAAGCGGTGCTTATTCCCTGCGGAGTGAGACTGCGGAGCTGCCTTATTTTGCTCTGAAGTACTGAAATGGAACTAGGGCATCCATCCAAAACCCATGCTTGAATGATCCAGTCTTTATTAATTGTACACAGATGAGGAATTCTGACTTTCCTCCTTTTTTTTTTTTCCTTTAAGAACCTTTTCTTTCCAGAGCTGCACAGAGCCAGCATATATTATATACTTAGTCCTAAAGCTATTCACTTTCTCATCAGTGCTATTTTTATCAGTGACCTCTGGCTAGTGCTGGTTCCATTATAAAGATGTTTGCATGTGTCTACACATTTTGGAAAGGCACATGCAGCTGTAGTGTGTTGCCCTGTAAATAATGGCTATCATACTTAAAGGGAAAAGGTGCTTTTATACTTAATTCCCCTCCCCACTTTGCAGGACTGGGAGGTTTATATTATTAGATATTAAGGAAAAGATCTTCACTGGCTCAGGCTGCCCCCATATCTGGCAGTGTTCAAGGCCAGGCTGGATGGGGCTTTGAGCAACCAGGCCTAGTGGAAGGTGTTTTCTTTTGGGAAGCGGGGTTGGAACTGGATGAGCTTTAAGTCCCTTCCAACCCAAACCATTTTATGATTTTATGATGACTGATGTACAGGAATGCTTTCTCTGCTGATGTTGTAAGTTTCCCAGTGGGCAGCAAGTTCTGGTGCAAAGTGCTCTAAATTGCAGATGGACCTGCTGTGTCCAACAGCATCACACTTTTGCTTCCTAGAGGTTTTTGGGAGGAACTTATCCCTCCAGAGTTCAGAGCACAGGTGGGAGAACAGAGCTCTGATTCTCAAGCTGGAGGGTCCCCTGCAGAGGGTAGGGAGCACAGGAGAAAAAAATATCTGTTTTGAACATTTGGTTGACTGTTCAAAAAGCGGCCATATAAAAGAGAATTTTTGCCTTAGATTTTCATTTACCAAGAGACTTTTTACAAGGTGTGACTAGTTGTCTTTTGTGTGATGCACAGGATCTCATCTTAACAAAATAAACATTAATAACCTACTCAGCTTTTACAGTGGAAAATGTTGTCGTTGGTCAGCTGTCAAGGGTTTCTAATATGATTGATGAGCCAGGTTTAAGCAACTGAAAGTTAAAAATCTACTTTATAAAACATGTCAGTCATTTTTATTTATTTCTTTTATGACCCCTTTTCCTTTTCATGAGCCCAGCTAATACCAAGTTGTGAGCAGTATTTAAAGGCTGCTGGTGACATTGAACTTGGAGCACTAGGCTGATCCCACTGCTGCCTGCCTTACGTGAGGCTCCAGCACTTTCTTCTGATACAAATCAGAGTGAAGCAGAGTGAGGAACCTAGAAACTGGAGTTAACTCTTTTTCACTGTAATTTACTAAGTAGTAATTACTCTGTGAGAGTGATGATGCTGTGAGATAGCAAGAAGAAACTATATATTCATTGCTTATCATATTACCTGTGCCATATGTTCTGCTCTGAAATAGTTCAAAGTGGGTGGCCTCCTTGGCATGCTACTGCAGCCACCCCTGTGAATGGTTTTCTCAGCTGATGAGGAACTGAGGATGGAGAGGGGAAATCAGTGGGTGAATGGCTGGCTCAGGCTCTGACTGGTTTGGTTGTACTGGCATAGATGGTTATCATGTTTCATGGTTTTAGATAGGTGGTAATTATTGCTTACAAATCTTGGAAAGAAAAATAATTATCAAATATAAAATCAAAGGTACCTCATACAGGAAACAACTGAGTTCTCACAGGAGAACACCTCCAGCTGATTATTTAAGGCAAGAAAAAGGAGCAACACATACAGAAGACTTTTTTCTTTTTTCCTTTTTTATTCAATTATTCCCTTCATCCCCACCCTTTTTCCTAGAAACAGCTAAGAGGTGCAGGGGGAGGCAATTCGTGCAAGATGCTGTCAAATGCTTTCATGCTTGCTAAGTTAGGCAAGACTGATTTTCCACCTTCTCCCCTCTCCTGGGGATTATGGAGTGGAAAAATGCAAATCTGACAGCTGTGTAGTTTCTATAAAGAGTTCCCCGTTTACACTATTGCTTTGCTTGGAAGTCTCCACCGATGCTGTAATTGGAAAATGCATGGGGAAGGGTACAGTTGTTCAGGTTCCTGGGTTCCTGGTCTGCAGTAAAACAAATAGAGTGTGCAACAAATAGTGACAATCTAGCTGAAAGGTTAGTCACTACCTAAGACTGTAGAGACTTTGTTGATATAGTAGGAGGCAGAAGTTGCGCTTCTGTAAGTACAGAGACACCAATTTCATAGGTGTGCTTTTTTCCTCCTTCTAGATAGTTAATGGCTTGGGGTAATGTTTTAAGGCTACTAACTGTTAATGATTAGACCCCTTGGGTAATCTGTTGATGTGAAAATTTACCTCCCTGGTCACATTAGTAAGGTGGATACTTAATCTAAAATTTAATTGGTTACAAACAGTTCATTAGGATTTGAAGCAGAGCTACTGCGTACTCACACCTACAACAACGAAGGGTGCTGTTGCTGCCAAAATATGTTGCTATACATGTTGTCTTCTGCAAGACAGAAGATAGTTGCAAGATAAAGGGTCCAGCTCTTGGACATCTGAAAATCATACAGCTTAGAATCAAGAATCATAGAATAGTTAGGGTTGGAAAGGACCTTAAGATCATCCAGTTCCAACCCCCCTGCCATGGGCAGGGACACCTCACACTAAGCCATGCCACCCAATGCTCTGTCCAGCCTGGCCTTAAACACTGCCAGGGATGGAGCATTCACAATTTCCTTGGGCAACCCCTTCAAGTGCCTCACCACCGTAACAGTAAAGGATTTCTTCCTTATATCCAATCTAAACTTCCCCTGTTCAAGTTTTAACCCGTTACCCCTTGTCCTATCAATACAGTCCCTAATGAAGTGTCTATTCTCAGCATCCCTATAGCCCCTCTTCAGATCCTGGAAGGCTGCTATGAGATCTCCACGCAGCCTTCTCTTCTCCAGGCTGAACAGCCCCAACTTTCTCAGTCTGTCTTCATATAAGAGGTGCTCCAGTCCCCTGATCATCCAGCTTAAACATCACACATTAATAAAGTTAATGCTGTGTGGTGTCTGTTTATGTCAGGTAAGTTTCATTAGCATTTCCAGTGTATTTCAAAGACACACAAAAATTGTTTTTTGCCTCTTGTGAATGCCTTCTTGGGGAGAGTGCTACTCAAATGGTTTCTTCTTGAAAGACGTGCAGCTGAGATTCTGGGTTGCTAGTTGTAGCTCGGGGCAGCCCGATCTGTGCTCCTGAATGTGCTCTGTCTTCTGCTGGATGTCCTGCTAGATGGATATATGTGAGATTCTACATGCCCCCTGGGAAGTCTGGTCTTTTAGCACACGTCTCTTCTCCTTGTGAAACCTCAGAGCTCAGTAATGCCCATCCTAAAAGATCTATTTCTAAAACTGTCTGTATATTTGACAACTGAAGGAAGAAAAAGAATGACTTGAAGTTTTGAAGTCCACTCAATCCAGGCTTTTTGTTCTTGTTTCTGTAGCTCTGCACTTATATAGGGCACATGTGGGAATGGAATGAATGCAACTCATCATCATCGGGCTTATGCAAATCTTTGAAAAGGCATTTTTTTGGTGATAGTGATGTGCTGCTGGGGAACAGTGAGCAGGGCAGAAAAAGAAATTCATTAATATGTCTACATAGCTGACTAGATAACTGAATACCAAGTTTCTGTAAGAACTTTTTGTCTTTTTTTATTCCTTGGAGGTTTGTTTTCTTTATTTTTCTCCCCGTTGAATAGTTTAAAAGGCTTCCAGTTTTTTCACTGTTCTGTGCTTCTATTTATTTCTCAGAGACATCTGCTTGTGTTTTGAGCCTGCTTGGTAAAATGTAATGACATAAAGACTTTTCTAAAACTGACTTTTTACTGTTTCTCAAGTCAGTATCATTTAGTCATTAGGTTGTCTTATAAATAATTCATTCATGTTAAAATTCAGCTCTATACAGCAGTATGTTAATTCCTATATCATTTGCATCCGCATATCCAAAGGATGGCAAGATGCAGATTAAAACAGAGGATTCCAAACATATATTATAGTCTGGGTTGACACAAGTTATTAACTGCATTATTAAGAGCAAAGCAGCAGTACTGATGGAGGTTACCCAGCATTACTTTGCCATTTCCAATGAAATTCTAGGTCACCCTATCCTCTGGGTGCTGCAGGGAAAAGCATACAGTATTTAGGCAGATCAAGCCAGTGGAGAGTGGAGTATATGAAAAAGATGGTAATATATAACAGGTCTTTTCTCAACAGTGGTAGGAGAAATGCCAAGCTCCTAGGCAGTTTACACTGTGCCTTGTATTTTAGTTTTGTCAGTTGAATAAATTCATGACTGGTCACCATCCTCCTCAAACGTACTTCTGTCGTCCTGATTGGTCTTGTATCTTACAGAGCCAAAGAGAATGTTTGTGATCTGTAAGTCTGTAGAATCTAATAATTACCATTAATGAGTAGCATTGAAGACCTTTTTTCTGGGATACATTGAATGTCATTCTTCTCTGCTTCCATGGTAACAAATAGACACTATAGTGAATCTTTGCAGTCTTTGCTTCAGCCACACTTACAATTCAATAATAATTCAATTTAGAAGAAGGGAAGTCTGGCAATCCTGCAGTAACATCTACTTAATTGGCTCTTGGGTACAGCCACCCCGTGAAAGCTGGAATTTTGTAGATGACTTCACTGTGTTTCTAAAGAATTGGTTTCCTCTCTCTCAGAAATGTAAAGGCTTTTCAACCTGTCTGTCTGTCTAATCTATGCTATGCCCTACCCCACTGGCCTTTCGCTTACTTTTCCTCCTTCTGAACCAGGTTCTGTTTTTTCACATTCTCCTAGTCTGATTCTGAATGCTAATCCTGTTTACAGACTGCAGCCTGGAACCCAGATCTGTGCTCACATGCATTTGTTTTGCAATGAATGAACATAAATCAGGGATGACACACTCCTGGTTGCAGCTGGAATGTAGGTTGTGACTGAAGATGCAGAAGGGTGAGTTTTGCTGTCTCTTCCCCAGTTGCACTGTACACAAATGGAGATAAAACATACTTTAAACCAATTTTTGCAGCACTAATGTTAAAGCACTAATATTCATCAATTTGTATTGTTAAGAAGAAATAGAAGTATGTTTGAAAAGTTGTTTTAGGCACTTGATCGGCTGTTTTTCCATTTTTGCTAGGGACTGTGAAAGGTTGAAGGTTAAATAAGTTCTTTTCAAATATTGGTGTATATAATGGCAGGAAAAATCGTGGGTTATAATCTGGCTTCTTCTTAAGAAGGGCTCCACTGGGCTTACTTTTCCTCTCGTGACTGATATTAAACATGGATTGATGGAATACTTATGGCAACGTTGTTCCAGGGTTTTGTAGCTGAAGGTCGTCTTAGATTAAAGACTACATGCATTATGATTTTTACAGCTGAGCTTTGTATGGCTCTTCTAGCTAAGAATTTAAGCTCATTATTTTGCAGTAAGATTTTTTGCTTCCTGACACTGTAACCTGATTTACAATGAATGCTTTTAGTAGTCTATTCTTTCTTAATGAATATAATGAGGCTGAAAACACATGAAACACAATTGACAAATGCCATGTATTGATTTTAAGCCTGACCTGATTGACATACTAGAAGAATAACTAACTTGCCAATAATAGACTATTTGTCTAGCAAAATAAGTGTTAAATCTTGGCAACTATTTGAAAGTGCTTTAAGGGGTCACTGCTCTAAGTGCCTATTAAAGCAGATCACTTACAAAAATCCATGCGTCTCCTTATCGCTCATATGCACATCTGCAAATGTTTAAAAGAACCATTATAAGACATGCAATGAGAGCAAGTGTAGAAGAAAGCATATGTCCATCATAAAAACAAAGTATCACTGAGTGCTGGCACCATCCTCTTGGAAGTCTTGTTTTACTTTCAATATTCAAAATTCTTTTGATACAAAAAGGTTTCTACATTACGTTAATATCAGATGAGATTTTTCTCCAATTACATTTCTTTAATGTCTGAAATAATATTTTCATGGGAAATTAATTTTATACATTCTCTTGGGGTTTTTTGTTTTGCTTGTTGTTTTTTTCTTTTCCCATTTTACATCAGTAGCTATCATTAGTTGCATCTAAATTTGGAAGCATATTGAAAAAGAGCAGTGACATTTACATAGTGCAAAGGTTCTGCTGCTCATGATGTTGTCTGTCATAGCTGATTTGGGGTTTTCTGCAGTTGTTTGTGTGATGATAGTCTGTGCTTTGCTAATTAAAGGGTTAATTAATCTGGGGTCTTCTTCAGGAGCTGGGGGCAGAGAGGGCTGCCTAAAGGGCCATGGGCAGGGACTGATGCCTTGGGCTGGGCTGAAATGAGGTTGGCCCATGAGCAGGATGGAGGAGCCTCCAAGGATGGGAGTCAGGGCTGATCAGATGCCTTAATGCTCTCAGGGCCTGGACACAAGGGGAGCCAAAGCCTGCAGTGCCTGTGGGGAGATACACTTGCTGCCTGTAACTGTTTGAATGAATCCTGTCATACACTGGAAGCTCACATACAGTCAATATATTAAAAAGTCTGTGGGACTGTTGTGCACAATGGTTCTTGTTTTGATTATTTCTGACATCATAAAGGGTCCTGCTTGCAATTCAAAGGGTAGGAAATTCAATAATTTAACACCAGTCACTCAGTGGAAGTGTGGTACTCTCTTGTTTTAGTTTCAGGAATGAATGTGTTCAGCTTGTCTTGAGTGGCATGGGCCACCCAAGTGAGTGAAGTTAAAATTATATCCTGGTCTGTTTTTAGACTGTGTTTCTTTATCGCTTTGAGCTTTACCTGTAAAGTTGCTATTTTTTATCTGTGATGCATTTTTTGGGTAATCTGTTGTCTACTTGCTGGTGGTACTTTTGAAGTGTACTTTGAATTAGTGCTGACACAAACAAGCAAGAGCTTGGAACTCACACAACTTCAACATACTCCTTTTGAAATACATGTAAACTGCTGTCTTACATTTATGGATTTGTCTAATGTGTAAACTTGGTGTTTAAGCAGTCCTGTTTCCTTTAAGCCAGGAAGTGGGAGGGAAGCACTCTGTGGTTAGATGTGTCATTCCTTACATTAAATATAAAACTGAATGGGGAACTTTGATGGTGATTAGTTGAGCAGCTTTCTCTGAACCAGATGCATCATCCTCCATGTCCTGATTGGATTCCAGCTCAAGCAGTTGCATTCTGCTCAGCTACTGATTTCCACTGGCTCCAGTATTTGAGTCTGCTTTGCTTTTTACACTTACTGTATTACTCCCCTGTTCAGCTAAACCTTTTTTTTTTCCTTTAGTTGGCAGCATTTCTGAGTGGATATAAAGTAATTGCTATGAAAAAATCTGTTTATAGTAGATTCGTTAAGTGGCTGGGCTTCCTTGGTAGTCAGATCATTTGTAACACATTATATGTATTCATATTATTTCCTCTTGTAAGTTTACATAGGAGTGTGCATATTTACAAGCATGATCCATAATATTTAATGGTGCCTTTTTCTGAATAGACTCTAGTGTTCTAAGCAATATTAGAAATAACAGGACTGGTTTGACATCATGCCTTTGCTGGTGGAGGCGTAAAGATATGAGTGCCTTTTGGAGGTTTTTATTGAGTTATAAAGAACCTGTGTATGCTCAGGCAGTCAACTGAAGATTCTGGTGTCACCCTGTTCTTTAAATGACATGTTGCATCCTTTATTGATTATAAATTGTGCTGTTACTGCTGCAATGGGGAAAAGTTTGTGTTTGTTGTTGTTTGTTTGTTTTAATCTTAACTATTTTTGTAATTAGGAAAGTGCTAAGCCAGCAGTTTTTAACAGATCGGCTTGAACAGATAATGGGTATTTCCATACTGCAATTTTATCAAGAGTTTGTTAAAACTTCTTACCTTTGCTTTGTGCTCTCTCTGCCTCGTCCAGCCAACTTTCTGATTGCAAAATACTCCTGGACAGGTATTTTTTATATTGGTGTGCTCCTGCCTCTGCGGGTGATGCACCTTGCTCCTTATCCTCAGCAATTTTCAGGGCACTAGGACAGGCTTACCTACACAGAGAAGCATGTACTACCCTACTGCAGTGACCATGGTGCTGTAACATCCCTGGATATCCCGCAGCTTTCTCTATGTGGTTGTCTTAGGGTGGCATGTTTGTTGTCTCACCAGCTAATAGTTACAGCTGTCTTCAGTGCACCCTGGAAGCATCTCTTCTGAGCTGGCTTGCGGATGTGCAGCACTAAATGAATGCCTCAGCCATTCACACCTCTAGCTTGGCATCTGGTTGGAGTGTGCTATAGTGGCCCTCTGCTGTCAGTGTCAGTTTTGGAAGGCCATGAGCTAGAAACAGCTATTTGAGATTACAGGTTAAAACCTAAACAGGGGAAGTTTAGATTGGATATAAGGAGGAAGTTCTTTACTGTGAGGGTGGTGAGGCACTGGAATGGGTTGCCCGGGCAAGTTGTGAATGCTCCATCCCTGTTGAAGGCTGGGTTGGACAGAGCCTTGGGTGCCATGGTTTAGTGTGAGGTGTCCCTGCGCATGGCAGACAGGATAGAACTAGATGATTTTAAAGTTCTTTCCAACCCTAACTATTCTATGATTCTCTGATTCTATTGTTGCAATGCTGCTGAAGATTTTGCAACCTGCCTGGTGTGGAGTTAGGTAGCTGTAGAGAAGTTGCTTCATTTCTGACAGTAGAGGTCATCCAAACTTGCTGTCTTCAAACACATAAAGGTATTTCCTAGGTTTGTTTCCAAGCTATTTTCCTTTCTTTTTTTAGTCCCCTCGTTTCTTTTGTGCAAAGGTTTCTTAAATTTTTTTTACCTGAAATTTTCGTGGAAAGCATGAAAAGGCTTAGATTCTAGTGAAATCACCTGAATCCAGCAGCTGGGGTATTAACTGAAACAAACTCCACCCCTTGACCCCCCAAAATACCAAAAGACTTGGAATAAGATTCTAAAAATAAGAAACCTTGAAAGATACAAAGTGACAGTTTATCACTAAATCTTTTTAGATTACTGCCATATTGAAATGTTTCTTTTAGCGAATAAAGAACAAATTAAATTATGCAGGAATGAACATGTCTGATAAAATTTACAGTGTTAATACTATTAGAAGAAATTATTATGGTATCATATAAAATGTTGCATACACTAGGGGAGGATCTGGCAAACAAACATGCCTTCAAAGTTTACACAATACTATGTATTTCACAAATGACCTGTGATGTGCAGAATGATTTGCATGTTATTCGTAACTTTATTTGGTGCCCTTAGATTTTAAAAGAAAGTGATCGTGTATGTGCTGATGAAAGGGTTGCAGAGGTGCAGTAAGCTGCCTCTTCCCAGCAGATGGCAGGAGATCCTTGTCTATCCCAACCAGTCGCATGTTGGGTGCAGCCCAGGCTGCCTTGTGTGCATTGATGCTTTTGATACGTTATCTGATTAATGAAGTATACTTCGCAGTCAGGCGTCTTTAAGGCTATGGAGTACTACTCCATGTTGCTTTTATGAAACTTTTATGAAGATTGACCTTGCTTGGGATTAGTCTGAGTCAGAAACCTTTGTACCAGGGTGAGGTGAGGCATTTGGGAGCAGATGGTGAAAGAAGGGTGCTCTGTGCAGGTGGGTGGCAGCAGATTTGCCAAGCCTGTCTCGGCTGTGCCAAGTAGCACAGGATGGTTGTGGGATGGAAGAGATCCTGCTGCTCAAGATGCTGCTGAGACATTCAAAGAACCTAAGGTCATACTGCAGCTGAAGTCGTGGCAGGGCTGCATCCACACTCAGTGCTGGGCAGGCAGTACTCATTAAAGGAAATCAATTTCCTCTTTAACGATTTAAACAACTCACTGAGTGCCAGGTACAAATTCCTCTTCATGCAGGGAGAGTGCACATTATTTTTAGAAAGACCATTGGGTAAAATGTGGATATTAGATATTTTTGTCAGGTACTACAATTTTAAGGCAAACAACCCTTCATCTGCTCCAGAGCCAATTATGTTAATGGTCTCATAGATCTAAAAGCTGTGGCTGTATGTCAGGCATAGGCCTCTCACACAGAATCTCTGTGTGTAGATAAAAGAACACCTTATGTAAGATATGTGCACACCACAGATTAAAGTAGCATACTTTCTGTTGGGTTTGCACTGTGATCTTTCAGTAAATATCAGTAATGTATTTTAATGAGTAAAAATGCAGTAGCAGGGAACTGACTTGTGTTTTGTGTTGATAGTAGTTGTTTCAAGTTAAAACCAAAACAGAATAGGATAAAGTATAGGGAATACTAAAGATTTAAACCTTCCAAAAGAGAGCATGGTTTATGAATTGCAGAGTTTGGGTTTTTTTTGAAAGCTGGTATTTTTTAAGCTAATATCTTAGATGATTGTGCTCATCTGTGTGTTATGGTATTAACCAGTTGTGGTAGAATAAAACCAGAACTGTGAGGGTACCATAGTATCTATAGGGCTATCCCTGTTAACTACATTCTGTGGAAGGCACTAGAATTGCAAACATCAAGTCAAGACTCGTGTAAACCAGTTTAATAACAGGCAAGTAGTTCAGCTTGTATCTTCCGATCAATAGACACGATGCTTTTGTGAGTAATTGAATAGGTTTGAAGGCAAGGTGTTGTGTTTTCCTTTTTTGGGGGGGATAATATTTTTAGTGAGGTGAGTTTAATCAGGGCTGAGGAGCAGTGATGGAGGGGGGCCTCTGTGCTTAAGTGCTATGGTAACCTCCAGCTGAGAGAGGAAGAAGTAGACCACAGCAGGACAGAGAAGCTGAAATAACCCTCATTTCCTTTCAGCCCTCCTGTGACTGTAACTGTGTTACACAGCAGCAACTATATCAACTCCTATAAGGTGAGAAATTAACTCACCTTAATCTAGGAAATTAAATTAATCTTGGGGAGCCACTCTGCTAGCATAAATCTACCTTTGAAGAGAAAACTGTGACTACTGCTTGCTACCTTTGGCTGGTTTTATTCTTCACACCATTTCATCCTCTGGCACTCTTCAATCCTGGTAGCACTGACTATTTTCATAGCCTCCTCTGAGTACTAAACCACAAAAAATTAAGTGATGAAAGTGGAATGATAGCTGTGAGTGAGAAAGATTTTTGCAGGCCTTTTGTTTCAATTCTGTTGAGGTGAACATGTCAACAGCTGTCAGCAATAATGCTTATTCCTCTTACAGCAACATGATGGATCGATATGTGTACCAAAATATGTTAGAAATTGAAATAAAATATGCATTTTTTCATAATTTATCAGCATTATGATGGCACAAAAAAGCCAGTCTTATGAATAATACAGAGCTCTGCAGCGGGCATTATGTACTGTAGGTAATAAATGCAACGTCTCTCCTAGACTACCAGGAGAGTTGTAAAGCAGAATGCATTAGTTCTGCTTTGTGATAATAAATCATTTTAGTTTGACAGAAAGCTCTGGCTAACTTTTACTCCTGAGGTATGAAAGAATGCAGTGCCATACGGCTCTGGATGGTTTCTGAAGTGTTTAGGCTGGCTCTGAATCTCCTGGGTAATGTTTTGAGTGAGCGATATGGTTAGATAACAAGTGGCAGTATTTCTCAGGTATCGATGTTGTGATGCCTCCCATTGTTTTATTGCCTAGAGTGGCTGATTTCATCCTAACTGGAACTGTGGCTCTTCTCTGATGTTTTGTGTTCTATTTGCAATATGGCTTCGTGTCCCTCTGAAGAGCTGTGTGAGAATGCAGAGTGACAAGCTGTGCTGCTGCTTCGGCATCTTTGGAGGGGGCAGAGAATTCAATTACTTTAGTTTTCATTTTACACACCTAAGCACTGGTTTAGGCAGTTGTAGTAAAAAGCTGCCTTTCCCTAAGCTTCTGTGTATATCAGCTGATCATTGCTGCAGACAGCCCAGATGATGGCAACACAGAGT
This sequence comes from Melopsittacus undulatus, assembly GCF_012275295.1. Lineage (NCBI taxonomy): Eukaryota > Metazoa > Chordata > Aves > Psittaciformes > Psittaculidae > Melopsittacus > Melopsittacus undulatus. The sequence goes on along the minus strand of NC_047531.1, from coordinate 12,144,109 downwards.
AGGCAGAAGCAGACCTGGGCTGATTATGCAAGATTAGAGAAAAAAGTACTTGTGTAAACCTCACTAAAATATGTGAGTTATCTCAAGTTCATTAATTTCAGTTTAATTTTCAGAGCATTATGTGTTGTGGTGTTCTTATGAAAGATAGTTGGGTCTCTAATCCTGCTTTCCTAATTTGCACAATTCGTTATTTAGATTTAAAAAGATGAGGTCTTCCCACTTTCTAGCTAGGATTTAGCAGCACAAAGTATAGTGAAATGTCATTAATAAGTTTTATCATCTGTAAAAAATATGCTACAGTGTATATGCAGCATATTATAAAGTATTATCAGAGAAAAATTAAACTACATCTATCTAACTGCCTAATATTATGTGGAGTATTACTGTAGCCTCTCTTATTTTTTGTGTTTCCTGCTGGAAGAAACCTTTATTTGTGAAGTTTTAATGGACTTTAATATCCCAAGGGATTAGAAGATCAGTCCTGTGTTTCTGGCTGTACCTTGCAGTGTTTTTGTAGGGGTTGATACACATGAGGATCTTGAGATATCCTAAATAAGGTTCACATTGTATAGGAGCAGCTTACCACATGTTGCAGGTGCTCGCTTCTGCCTTTGGCACTCTGACCACAACCTCCTTTCCCTTTTCTTGTCTTTGGCAAGGTCTTCCATCTGCAGACTGTAGTGTGCTTTGGCAATGGCAAAGACGGGGTTTCCAGAGGTGCCTGTTCAATTTTTCCTCATCTGTGGACTTGTCTTTTCATGGAATATGATTCTCAACTGCAGTTTGCTTTAAGTCATTGGAACCAAGCCCAAAGAATGGTTTGGTTTACACACCATTACTGCTGCTGCGTGTCTGGGGTGCTGCTGGAGGGGGGCAGTAGCACTTCATGGGGAACTCATGCCAAACAGGCACTGTCACTGCTCAGTTGTCAGTGGAGACAACAGGGAGCTTCTGCATAGAGCATCAGATCTTTCTGCTTCTGCAGAAAAGCAGGAGGAGTGGGGAGCTCCCAGTGTTTACATGGAGACTTTGTGACTCCTTTTGCCTTGTCCTTTATACTTTGCCCATCATACTTCAGGTGCTTCCCTCACCTAGGGTGCATCTATGTACTTGGTGTATTCCTCAGCATGTGTGATCTGCACAACAGAGTGCGTAGGAATAGCTTGGCTCTGTATGTTTTCCATGAAGAACAGCAACTCCTAGGTTTTTTTCTGTGGGTTGGTACACACAGTGCCAACTCTGTGTTCTGCCCTGTCTACTGAAATTACATTGCCAGACCGCAGCTGAAGTTTTCCCTGGAAGATTTTGTGGCTCCTGAGTTACATCCCTTTAGAGTAATTGCTCTCTTCTTACAGAGCTCTGGATGGTGTTATTAGTCTCATATTTATGGTAGCTGTAAGCCTTCCAGCTTCAAGTAATTTAGTGATATTTTACTCTGGAATTGTTCATGAAAAGTATTGTGTACTTTAAAGAATGGCAATAACTTTAAAAGGATTTTCCTGCAAATTGAAGTTTTAATGTGATTACTCAATGTTGTGACTAATGGTCCTTCTCGTTTAGCAGTTAAATAATAATAAGCAGTTCCATTAGTGTATTTAACAAAACAAGTGTACTTTTTCTTGTAGAAAAGCAAACACAGTTGTTTGGGGAAGGGTGTTTTAAGGCAGTGGTGTGCTGTAACTTGAACCTTAACTTTACCCGTTTTCAGTTCTGGCAGTGTGTTCTTATTCATGTATTTTTCTCAGCCTACCCTAGTCACTATATTGCAATTTTATTTGGACTTTAGTAGCTATGTGCCTAAACTGAAATTTAGTTGTCAAAGTTCTGTGTAGTTTTGAGAGGAGAATCTGATGGAATCAAGAAAATGTTGTAGTCCACCTTGTCTGATAACAGGAAATAAAGAATTTTCAGAACAAGCTTTCTTAGGTTTTGGTGTATGGAACTTCCTCTGAAAATAAAGGGAAGCTGATGCACAGAAAAATTAAACATCATTGCAAATCTTAGTGATTCTATCAATAACTGTCAGTCATCATTTCCCCATATTTGGAAAAATATCCCTAAAGCTCCAAGGCTCTCTGAAGATTCCTCTCTTACCTTTTGATTTATCTTCAATCCAAATAAACATCATTTTCCTTGTTAGTGAAAATGGGGAAAAAGCTGTATTTGGGTTGGTTAAAAGAACTGCTGGGGCCAAGGCTGTCCCTTCCATGCTGCAGTCTGGTGTGCTCAGACCAGTGTGCTCAGTCCAGTGTGCAAAGGCGCTTGTTGGCAGAGCCCATGTATCTAACCTGCACATACAGGTCCTGCCTGCACCTGCTAGCTCACTGCATGATCACGGTGTTACTGAGCTGGCTTTGAAGCGTTCATTCCCTCCATTAGAAACTTTTGCCACAGTATTTTGCTTGACTGTTACTGATTTTCCTTTTCAGGACACCTTTTAATGACTTCTGTATAGCTAACACATTTTGAGTCCTGGTTATTGCTGTGGGCTTTTGGTGAAGCAAGAATTGATCTTTTAAATCAGGCTGACTTTATCATAACACATTACAAAGTGTAAGAAATGCTTCATCCCTGACAGAAAGAAGTTGTTTTGGAAATTACAGGAGAATGTGACATAGACTATTTGATGTAATAGCTGAATGTGCTTTCAACAAAACATGACGTAGACTCTGTTCTTTGATCTCATTTGTCCTCTTGAAACTCATTTCTTGAGTGTTTCATGTCTGTCTGTTCATCTTCTGTGTCACTCAGAGTAATGCAGTGCTGCAAAGAAAGAAGGCAGTGATATAAGTTTTAATGCTGAAAACTGAAGCTTCAGAGTGTTATTGCACATGAACAGTTTTATCACAGACAGACCTGTTCTTACAGGTGCTCTGTAGAGCTCTTACAGAGAGTAAAACACCTGGATTCTTCAGACTGGAGTTTGAAGAGTTTGGCACTTGAGCACATTTGGGTTTTCCTAACATGTGTTTTCCATTTCAGCTTGCCTTTGTCACAGTGTAAATAGTCTATTTGATATGTATAGTCTTCACAATAAAATGCAGTGCGAGAGGGAAGGTATAAGCACAATGAAAACAGGGGTTTTCCATATGTGTTCCTAAGACATAAAGCGTATTTGTTGTCACCAATGAGTTTTTGGGTATCAGGAACTGCATTGATGTATTAACCTGCAGAACCTCCCTTGAAAGTGGAAAAAGTAACACCTGCTCAAATTTAAGTAGTGTCAGGATAATCGCTGTGCGATGGAAATTTGAGGAGAGGGGTTCAAAGCAAGACATCCAGATACATGCTAAGCTTTTATGAATATATGACTGGATGTAAATAGGAGAAGTAACTAAAATCACCTGATGTTTTATGGCTGATAGTTAAAATAAGGTCAACCTACAGGGAAAAGCATCCCACACCCAAATACAGGTTGGCCAGAGACTGGATTGAGAGCAGCCCTGAGTAGAAGGACTTGAGACTGTTGGTTGACAAAAAGCTCAACATGAGCGGTGAGTGTGTGCTTGCAGGTCAGAAACCAACCATATGCTGGGCTGCATCACCAGTAGCATGACAGGTCGAGGGAGGTGATTCTCCCTCTCTACTCCACTCTTACAAGACCCCACCTGCAGTACTGCATTCAACTCTGGGGTCTCCAATACAAGAGGGATGTGGACCTGCTCAAGCAAATCCAGAGGAAAACCATGAAGATGATCAAAGGGCTGAAGCACATCTCCTATGAAGGCAGGCTGAGAGACCTGGGTTTGTTCAGCCTGGAGAAGAGAAGGCTCATGGGAGATCTTGCAGTAGCCTTCCAGTACCTGAAGGAGGCCTACAGGAAATCTGAAGAGGGACTTTAAAAGAACGTGTAGTCACAGGACAAGGGGGAATGGCTTTAAACTGACAGAGGATAGATTTAGGAAGATTCTTCACAATGAGGTTGGCGAGACACTAGTGCGGGTTTCCCAGAGAGGTTGTGTCTGCCACATCCCTGCAAGTGTTTAAGGCCAGGCTGGATGGGGCCTGGTTGATAAACAGGTTAATGGGGCCAGGTTAGATGAACAACTTGATCTAGTGGAAGGTGACCCTACAATTCTGTGGTTCAAGTCAATTTTGGCTTTGAGTTTTCTGGATTCAAAAGCAGATGGAGCTTTATGGGGGAAAAATAAACCAACACCCCCTCCCCCACTCCCCCCCAAAATGCAAAAAGAACCCCAAACCCAACAAATCAACCCCCCAAAAACAAACCAAACCCCAACTTTATATGTTTTCTACTACAGCTCATTCTTGACATGTTGCTTAATGGTTCTCGTAAAGAGTCCTTAATGATACGCAGTACTCTTTTCAAAAATCTGAGTAAAAGACCTCTGTTCTTCCATCTCTTTTGGTAAAACTACTTCCAAAGTCTTCAGAAATACTGCAAGACCTCTAAATGTATCCTAGCACAAAGAAAAAGCTTAGGCTATATCTTTATAATTAATTTCTGCAGTCAATTGTTTTTTAACCTTTTTTTCCTAGTTCCTGTTTCTCTGCATTCTCTTGCTCTGAATTCTCCAGACTCCTACGGCACTGCCTTTGTGAAAGCACAGTGACCCAACAGAGTCATAGCTGGTATTGTGTGTAAGTAGGGGGTAATGGGAGTTTCTTAAAGCTTTGACAATGTGAGACCCTTAGTGAAGAAGCATTATCGGTAAAGTATATTTTGTGTTTTGATAGTAGAACTTTCTTTTGCTAAAAAACCCGAGAGTATTTTGACCTAAATTTCTGTGCAAGTATATTTAAGCTCTGTGCCCAAGGGATTCATTCTTTGTAGTTTACACAGTGTGGAGATTTGGAAATGAAGAATGGCAGAAAGCAATGTTAGGAAAAGGGCAATTTTCCACTTAAGACATGAGACAACTACAGACTAGACTTGTTTTCATTTCCTGTACCCATCAAAACATAATGTATCACTTAACTTGTTTATATTCAGAGAAATGCACTGTTCTATAAAGTGCCTTTTCACTTAAGACTTTAGTACTTTTTATATTTTCATGTGAAAAAATGCTATACTATAACACTTACTATAAATATAAGAACTTTTTGTTCCTTTTTGTTTGGTCCTATCTGGTCATAGCTTCAGTGTACACATAGGCTGCTGCAAGGGTTCAACTGGCTCTTCTATTTAAACTTCCCCATTGACCTGTTATATAACCTGTTCTTCTGTTAGGAGCACGTTTGAGCTTGCATGATAATTCAGTATCTGCTAGGCCTGCAGCTGGCTGGACTAGTAATGGCAGAGTTAAAACTTAGAGAATTAGTTTTGTAGCAAACAAACAATTGAACAGAGCTCAGTATGGGCAGGAAGCTGACATTCAGTGGATCTATTACTAATGCCCACATTAGTATGTAGACATTTCTGCTTAGCCTAGTCCAGCACAATCAGTTCAGTTCAAATGGTACAATTCTGCAAGGTAGTCAGAACCTTAAGCGCATACCTCTTCTGTGCAGAGGTGGGGCCATGTTCTTGAAAGATCTCGGAAGGAAAAGCTCTGCACACCCAAGTTTCAGCTCTAAAGGGTTAAACCACATAACCACACAGATGATTTTTGGGAATTTAATGAATAAAAGAGAATACATAAGTTTGAAGGTCGTGGTGTCTGGCATTTATTTATTTATTTTATTAAACCGATACCTGTTAGCAGTATTTATCTGATTATTTGTTCTACTGAATTTTCAAATCAACCATGCACAAGGTTAGCAGTGTTTATTGTTAAAAGCCATTTAAAAGCTCTTATTTATTGATATTCTGTATAATTTATATTTTCCATCTTCAGACAGTAATAACACAATGTGATAGATAACATTGGTTTCTAATGATGTACAGAATGGGGAAGCTGTGCAGAGCAATGGGTTTGATATTATGTTAATAAATGTAATGATTTGATATGTATCTTCGTTTAATTGTTTAGCTGTTTGCTGTCACCTACCACTGACTACTTCAAGAACAATTTCCCTTTCATATACATACAGTTAACTCCCCTAATACCTTTCCTAGGGAATTATGCCACATGTAAGTAGTGTCCATGCCAAGTAGGTGAATGAATAGTGACATGACCTGTTTCAGTAGTTTCCAAAAGTGGCAATCAGTTTCTAGTGATGTTTTTACAATTGAAGTGGGTTTGCAACTGCAATAGCTCTATAAAACCTCTAATTAAAATTAAAATCTACTATACACACCTTGTTATACGTAGCATTTGCCTTAGGGAAAACACCAATAGGTTTCCAATTTTCACAGTGATCATTATTATTTGTTTGAAAATGACCCCATAGAAAGATTCCTTTAGCCAGGTGCCATATTAATATGGGGAGTTGGAGGAGTGCTGAAAGCCAATAAGAAAACCCCAGAGCCTGTGAAGAGTCCCTGAGAGCCCATACCTTTCTTGCAGAAGATATTTGCATCAATCTCTATAGTGGCCATTAAAAACTTTGCATTGAATGTTATGTTTCAGACACTTCGTGAAATTCTCACCATCCACATTAGTAGTCGCATTGACTGATGCTATTTTGAGCTATTGTTTCTTGCTTATCTTCCATAACCATTCTTAGAAAATCTTAAGAATGGAGATATCTTCTTCAGATAGGACTTTCAAAATGGTTTGGCAATCACTCATTTTTGAAGTTCCCGAAGGACTGCAGTATTTGGACTACTTTGTGCCTGCCTTTAAATGTTGGCTTTCTGCTCACACATGAAGCAGATGAATCTTGAAAACATGTTTCTTCCCTTCCTGTTTCTGATGGAAAAATGAAATTCAGAAGGAAATGGCTGTTGTGACATTTCCTGTTCTGAAACCTCCTGTCAAAGCTGGGAGAGAAAAGCACTCTGTGTATCTCACGCAGTCATGTTCTGCTGCTTCAGTATCAGTATTTCTGTAGGTTAGGAAAAGTAATGACAAAGCCACACACATTCAAAAAGCAGTAACAGTTTTAGCTGTAGCAAGATTCATATTTCTTTGGTATTAGATCATTTTTAATGGCCACTGCAGCATCTGACTAGGGTCCTGCATGCTGAAATGCCTCCAATTAGTTGACATGTTTGCAATGTGTCCTGCTACTTTTTTTTTGTCTTGTGTTCGTTTTTACAATGTTAAGTGTATGGTTACAACTTGGAGCAAGGTGTAAGGAATGACATTTTTTCCTTTCTGGTCTTCTAGAGCCAGCTGTTTGTGTGTGGATTTTGTTCGCACAGTTCTTGGCTGTGCCTACCCAACCAGAATTTGGTGGACAGAATGGGGAAAACTGGCTGCCAACTGACTGTTTAACTGCTGACCAAATGATGTCCCTTTTTCCCCCAAGATCCAAAAAGGGTAAACCATGGGATGCTGAATATAGATTTGCGGTGGTTTATGTGGAGGTAATTTATTTAAACAGGTAAAAATTCATGTGTAGGTAAACCCTTCCTAAAATGGAACATCTTACTTTGTATTTGAGCAGTTTGCTTTTCCATCTGCTCTTATTTAATTTGAAAACTAGTCTCTGGTACATTGAGAAATCATTATGTGATTATGTGCTTTCAGTTTATACTGTGTTTCACTGATGCTGACATTAGGCAGATAAAACTGACACTTTTCCCTTTACATGCTGGTGGCTGGCTAGATGGATATTTTCACTTTTGTGTGCTATGCGGATTTTTGCACCAAGCCATTTGCAACTGACTTGAAGGAGGTTGCTCATATTTTCATGAGAAGTAGGATTTACTTGCTGCTACAAGGCCAAACCTGCTGCTATACAGTGAGAAACAGTGCAGCTTCAGTACTTCTATTTTTCTGTTCTTTATTCTGTTTTTTCATTTCAGTGCTTATAGAAGTTCTGTATTAGTATTAAAACTTAGTAGTAAAACTACTGTGGTGTATAAAATACTGTATATTAGCCTGGTTAAAACCAAAATATGAACATCCCCTAAATCTTGCCGTTGTTTAACTGAGGTGTTTTAAAACTCCACTATGAGTTAAGTCATACCTTTTGTTTGTCAGCATAGCATTACATATAGAAGAATGTTAATACCCTCTTACAATTTCTTCATAAAACATTAAAGTAATCAGGATGAAGAGAATACAGAAGAAAAGTGCAATTATCCTCTCCTGTGCATTTTTTCATGATGTAAATCTGACCATGTGGATTGATCCATGTTTTTACTCTGTGAATTCTGTCTGATAACTTCAAGCACAGGTGGCCAATGACTACTGAGTGTGTGAATCAAATTGTTTCAGGATCGTAGCAGCCTTCTGAAGCCACAGGCTTGTTTGATGTTGTTTTGTGTGTCATGTCACTTTTATATGCTGACTGCATTTGTTCAGTTGTGCTGATTGTCTAATCTGAAACTCAGAAATTACTCGTGTCCATGGAAATATTGAAATTCCTTTCTCTGGAATGAAGCTGTGGATTACTGTAAATACAGATTGGTGGCTTAATAGAAAATTTGCTCTTTTTTAAGGCTTGGATTAATTTTTAAGGGTTTGACTTCGATTTTCAAATATTATAAAGCCATGATGCATTACAGAGAATGATAAAAATTACCCATATAATTGCTCCTTCATATCTTACAGTTAATGAATTACTTTTATCACACCTGTCAGTACACTTAGAGCAAAAACCTTCATTTCTTAATCAAAGTTTATTTTCTGTATTGTTAATGGGGTTTTTTTTGCCACTATTTTATTATCTTTAATATTCTCTACTAAGACAGCAGATGGCTGAATTTTGGTTTTGCCAGGTCTCTACTTCTACTTTTCTCTTACTATTACCTCAAATGAAAGCTTTCAGAGTCTGCCTTGACTAAAGCAGCTGGAGCTTGAATTGAGTCCAATTTTTGCTAATACCCTGCTAAGTACTTAACCAAGTCAATTTAGAGATTACTTGGTAAATCAAATCATAATCTTGAGAAAGTATGGGACAGAAAAGACATCTCTATACTCATAGCTATAGCTATACATGGAGCAACATCATGAATCTTTGCTAGATCTAGATTGTCTTTGGGGGATATTATCAAATATATTATGAAGTTGGATCAGGCCAAGTTATGTTCAAAATTTAACAAAAAGTTAAAGTGAAGATAGTGTTACACTATAGATGTGCATATTTAAAGGTATGCATAAGCATGGCAGAGGGCTCAGCTGGATTTTAAGTACCTGAACTGTCTGTTTGTGCTGAACTATATTCTCATTTTTAAACTGCATTTCATTCTTTATGAAGATAATTTTGATATTGACCTTGGAATATAATTTTGAAATACTATGGCACACATTTAAAATGTAAATCTAAAATCTACCTATTTGCTTAAAGCACTGAAGGATGTGATGGGACAGCAGAACTGCACCAGATCACTTTGAGTAGTCGTGTTTAAAATGTTAACCTGATCAGTTCTTCAGCAGCCAGCCCACTAAATTATATGACAAAGCCACTTAAAACACTGAAAGAGAATGAACTGCACTTTCAAAATAAAATCTAATTTTTTTTTACTTCTGTAGGAAAGGAGTTCAGGGATTTTTGTAATGACCTCAATTTCAGAATACAAAGTGTCTGGTTTGATGGATGAATCATATGGGTGCAGAGATCCGCTCATAAAAAGTATGTTGAAGGCAGGACCTCGCTGAGCTGCATCCATGAACAACATTACTTTCTGTACTATAATCTCTCCAGTGAAAGTCAGTATGACTTCAAATTTGAAAATAGTGCCCCAAAATAATATTCATATGACTGAAAACAGAAGCAGCAGAAGAGAGGGACAAAGGCAGTTTGTTTGGATGAAAACTTTCCCAATTTTGCACATAGATTTGAAACATATTTCATGGGGGAAAAGGAAAATAAACCTCAAACATGTGCCATAAAAGCTCCAGAGAACTGCCCCTAAAAATCACCTCTTAAATTATGCTTCATCATATTTTATTGAAGGTAACAATCAGCTAGAGGTTTATTGATCTACTGTCCAGTTTCGACTAAGTCAGAAAATACTGGGATATTGTGACAGCTGTCATAAATGCATGAAATCCTTTCCCTTAGTTCCTTGTTCTTCAGCATGTATTGATATTCCATTTTAAAACTACCCTGATGCCCTCTCCCCACTTCTCTGTAAAGAAGAATGTTCCTCTGGCAGGTGAGCTCCCGCTCTTCATACGTGGCTAGCACAGGATCAGTCTTCCTAGCTGTTTGTTCAGAGTACGTTTTTAATCCATCACAGAACAGATAAGCACCCTAATGTTTTCATTGTATACATATTTATTATTATAAATGCAGGAGTTTAACATAGATGTTTTCATCTAAAAAAAAACCAAAAAAACAACAGTGCAATGCATGAACATTTCGCGATAAGCTTTCACATAAATTTCACGGAAGAGTTCCTTCTAGAAGCTCCAATCTGATACCCATAAAGTAAAAGCCTTGTGTTTAAGTGTAAGGTGAATAGAGAAATGCTGCAAGCTTCATTTAATTTCCTTGCTGCCTTTATACTTATTCACTGTTGAAGGATTTTTGTGTATTTTCTTTGATCCTGCAGTCAAGTATATTCATTAATTCTTCATGCAGACCAAACCCACACCTCACTTTATCTTCCAGCTAAATTTAACAAGTTGCCACTGTGCTTTATGGTATACTCCTGTACCTACACAGTGACCCTCTTCAGCTAAAATAGAATACTGAGTTAGTGGTGGTTTGAAAATGCACATGTAAATGTGACTTCTACTATCTCACTTGTTTTTCACTGGCTTGCTGTGGGGGAAAAAGGAAAGAAAGAAATTAAGATGATGATGATGACACATATGCAACCTAAGTGAAACCCCAGTCTAAGAAGAGCCACAGGTACATGGTGCTTTTTTTACTTTCATGAGGTATTAGGATATGAAAGCCCAGAAGAGGCCTCAAGAGTTTGTCTCATTCAGGTCTCTGTTGCAAGGTAGGGATGAGACACATCACCATCTCTGATATATACTAAGCAGTCTGGAAAACCTCCTGTGATGAGATTCTTCCCAATCTCACTAGAGTAAAAAGCATTGGAAAGAGTTATCATACCTGTGTTAGGTTTTTTTTGTAGGGAAGTTGTTTTTTTGGTTTAGGTTTTTTCCTTAGTCCCCTCTCACAGATTGCAGATTAACATGATAGCGGCTTGTCCTATGATCAGTGAACACAGAAAACAATCCATAGTAGCCTGTCTGTAACAACTTCCCATACTGGAAGGCTATTGCTGTCCCTCTTCTTTTTCTGGTAAAATGCCATCACCCCAGACTTTCTGTAGTTGTTCCCAATATATTTGTGTGCATGTTCATTTGTCCAGTTCATCAAGGTTGCTCTGATTTTTAAAGGTGTTCCTAGAATTGCATAAAATTGTGTCCACTGAGGAACATCTGCAGGTTTTATATGCATACAACTATTCTGTCATCCAAGCCATTCATGAAAATGTCAGATTTTCCAGAACCTGAGACAAATCCTTGATATCTTTTTGCAGCTTGATGCAGAACAGCTAATTATCCTTTAAATTGTGTGCAGCTCAGTTATGACCGTATTTCCCTCTTCTTCTAGGAATGTCATGTGTGATAGCCTCAACAGCTTTAGTGAATTCACATCTAATGCCTGCCTTATCCATTAGGCAGTTGGTCTCTGAAGAGAGGGAAATGCGATTGGCCTGACTGATTTCTTCTTGGAAAATCCATGTTGTCTGTTCCTCATCACATTACTGTCCTTAAAGTCTTTAAAAATTGATTGTTTATTAATTTGTTTCAGTACTTTTCCAGTTGCTGAAAGTAGAGTGACTGCTTTTCATTCCTCAACTGCTGTTTTCCTTTTGTAAGGTCAGGTGCTGTGTGTCCCGTCTTGTTTCAAAGCTCTCCATTCTCTCTAAATTCTCAATGAACTTCAGTTACTTCATTATATACAGTACAATGGCCACCATCAGACCTGGTCAACCTGAGAACATCCAACTTACTAACATAGTTTTGTCTGCCTTCTTTTTTCCCCATGGCTGTACACTGTCTGTGCAGGTTTGTTCTTTTCTTTTGTGCCAGTGATCTACTTCCTATTTTGTAGGGGGGTGTGTGTTGTAAAGAGACTGCATTATGGTCTGTTAGAACTGTTACACTGAAGATGCTTTACTTGGATGCACTGTGAATTGATACTGGGATAAAAGTAAACCTGACTGTAAATCAGGCTTTCAAGAAAGTTTAACTTTTGTTGAGCCATGGTTTATTTTGCATGGTTTCACAAGCCGAATTGAGGCATTGTTTTGAAACATGTTTAAACTAGGCTCCCTGTAAATGTCTCTAAGGCAACAGCCATCTCTACTAGAGCACTGTAGTTGAGGTAAACACAAAATGATCTCTACAGATGCCTTTCTCTCTACAGACTAGCTGTGAAATCTAGATGAGTATATTGCTTATTTAGGTGCCTAAAAGATAAAGGTTAGACTGGATGAATGCAGGTGTTTAAGAGAGGCGTTGAATCATGCTTTTGTACTGAGAGATGCAGATAGGTTTTCTGTGATGCCTGTTTATTTCTTTATGTGTCAAAGGAATTTAAAGCTACATCTGTTAGAGTTCTGTGACCCCCCCCCCCCCCATGACTGCATTAGTGAAGAAAATATGGCTATGGCCTGAGCACTGTGCCATGATTGTATATGCCATTTATTTGTTGACTGCTCTTCCCTGTTACATGACATAATTTTGGCCTATGCCAACTAGCATTCTAACAGACAGTCTCGCTTACTAAACAGGCATTGTTCCAAGTGGGTATGGTGAACGAACCCACTAACCCACTATTTTTGGGATGAAGAGAGTGCAGTTGTTTAGATATAAGCTGAGCCATCCATGCCCCTTGCAATAAGGAGGAAAAGTGAGTCTGGTTATAGGTTGTTTTTTTGGACTTTGGTTTGGTAGGTTTTATTGTGGTTTTGTTTTGGGATGGTTGGGGTATTTTTTTTTAATTTTTATTTTTTTTTTAGGGGGTGGGGGAGGTTGAATGTGTTTTAGATCTGGACAGTGAGGTTGGCTCTTACATCTGTCTGCTGTTCATGCACATGTAAATGCTGCCCTTTGTCATGATGTTGTACAGCTAAGTACCTTTGTGATATCATTTGTATCCTTGTGATATCCTTGGCTGGACTGCTGTATAAAATAGGTCTATATAAAAATCCTAACCTGTATAACATACTAATAGTATGGAACATGGTCATTTACTAATTACTAGCTATTTTCTTAAAGCAAAGTAATATAAAGAAGGAAATACATGAAAGATGTTTATTACCTTGCATTTCTCCAGAGAAAATCAGTTTAAACATTATTGTTAATTGAGAAAATGAAATGGGAAAAAAAAAGAGACATGGCATTGGAAGTATTTAATGTAGCACAAAAAAATCAGTGGTCAGGGAAACCTCTTTGTAACTTGCTCTTTCTAAGCATATGTATTCAATTTTTACCAGACCTTCCAGCCTTGCAGAGAAGTGTTGGGCTGGAAGGAAATGTTGCTCCATTTGAAACAGCTACAGAGTGTAAGTACTTTATAACTGCATTGATAGTTCCATTATCACAGCGTGACTCTATCAAACTCAGTGAGGTTGCAAAGTAATCAGTCAATTGCTATCTTTTCTTAAGAAGTGGGGTTCTGAAAAATAAAAGGAATGCAGTATGTAAAAGTATTGCTTTTGGTGTTTATTTCCAGTGGTGGAAACTTATTTTAGTAAGATACTGGCATATTTTATTCAAAGATGGAGCTGCCTGGCAAATCCACACTTGCAATACTGATATTTTAATGTGAAGCTCTGCCATACTGAATAGCACTAATGTACAAGCTCGCTTCGAGATGCAAGAGAAAAATGGTTAAGAAGGAAATACAGATGCAAATCTGGTGGGCATGAGAGAATGATATCTATCATATTTGAAACAGGTCATCTGTAGCAATAAACTGCTGGTTTCAAAACTTATACCCTTACAGATATAATGATGGTACAGAAAATAACCGCCATATCAGACAGGAGTCAGATTGCCTATTATAGCAACAGCAGGATCACCTTTGCAATTGCCTGTTGCAAGGTGCCATTAAAAAGATTAGTTGAATCATTGGGCAATCTGAACACCAATGCCAACATGTGAAAAATCCAGTGTAGAGCCATTTATTTCCCCTGAAATATTTCTGGCCTTAATATTGCCAGGTGTTTGCTGTTTAGAAGCTTGGCTTTCACATCTGTCCGATAAATCTTCATTTCAGAAGTTTTTAATGGAAATTTTAAAGTGTTCTTTTGTGAAGAACTTGTTCATTGACTCTAAAGGCAACAACGCCACCTGGTAAATCTATTAGGTTTACTCTTACTGCCTTAATTCCATCTACACAAGTACAATGTGGACTGAAAGAGCTAGCCTAGTGTGAGGAAAACCAATCCAGAAATAAAATAATTGACAGAGAAAAAGCTTCGAGGTATATGATTTAGAATACTGGCTGATACAGCTGATAGAGCATCTTTAAAATAACATTAACTTTTTATTTGGTTATATATACTCTTTTGAGAAACCCTAAGCTACACTTGGTTATGGAACAAAGTACTTATGGAACAAAGGAATGAAGATGGGATGAAGATTTCTGTAGCCATGATCTGCTAAGATATTTTGACCCTCTTCATTCAGTGGTCTTTCCAAGCTATAGTAATATCTATTCATATTACATATTTACATTGGATATTCACCAAGTGAGATTGATCATCATAGTTTGCCTCTACAGCGAACAGATGGAGAGCAGCTCCTCTAGAACAGGCATCAGAACCATTAAGTTTAATTCCTTCTCACTGACCTTTTTAGGGAGCCCTAGGAGGCACATCCTCTAAAAGCAAATCTGCAGGGGCATGTTCTGTCTCCATTGGAGTAGTGAGTGCTTGATGTCGTTTGGTTCTGAGTAAAAAGAAAGCTATATTTGACATTTCAGAAATTATAGTTAATCCTACAGCGTGTTACAGGAGCAGGTTCTTTGGGGATGGACCTGTTTTCACTATGTTTCTATAGAATCTAAGTGTGGACTGTTGAAGCAAAACTGTAATTCAGATTTTGGATTCAGAAATGCGATATTGCCATAACTGGCAGTGAGAACCTTGTTTTGAGTGGAATTGGTACATCTTTACTGAGATGATTGTGTGGATGGCTCTGCCTTTCCTTCTCTGACTACAGGTAATCTTCTCATAACCCCAGCCCTGTATCCTTGTAAGGAAACAGTGACAGGAGATACAGTTGTGGAACACTGGCAAGTTGAGGGTATGGTATAGCACCATGTACACCTTTTGTGCAAAGAAGTTCCTGGAGAATCCAAGGTAATTCTGAATTTTGAGCTGTGTCCCATAGACCAAGCACAGACTTGTTAAGAACATGAGTGCTGTAGTAAATGTGCTTTTTAGAGTGGCTGACATCTGTATTTGTGCATTTATTAACTCCGTGGAGCTGATGGCATATGTTGGAACTTGTATGGAGAACACTGAATTAAGAAAAAGCCAGTTATGTGATCTCTCCAAGTATCTCTGTGAGGAAAGTCAAGTGCCTCATATTCTTAGAAAAACACCAAATTAATCACAGTACTAAACAAAAATTGAAGCCCATATAAAATTTACCACTTTCTTTGATGATAAAAAAATAAAAATGAAACATCAGTGTGCATTATTGATAGCAGTAGCTTTTGTTTTCACATGTGGTCTAAGTTAATAGTGTATATCTATTTTTAATACAGCTCTACAGTAGTGTTTACTGCTTTAAAAAGAAAAGGGAAAAAAAAAGAGGAAATTAAAAATCACTGCAGGAATCCGTAAAGATAAATGCTGCAATATGGTGCAATTTTCAGGGGAGGTGAGTATAAGGATCAACGTTTATATCCATTTAAGAGTTGAGGAGAAATATGCATATCAGACAACATTGTTATTACTGCTACATAAAATTTGGCAGAGATCCTGATGCATGTTTCATGTATAACAACCGTTCACTGCCATGCAGCTCTTATCATTTGGCTGTTGTATACGAAGTGCTTGTAAAATAAGGGAGAGGTCAGAACAGTTGCCTTCTTTATATTTTATTTGCATCTTTGGTTAAAATCAAGTTGTACATGTGTGAAAAGAGGGTTGGGGGGGGGGATGATATCACTTTTAAATTCATTAATAAATAACGTTGCATTGATATTTTATGAATAATGTTTCCCAGCAAATTTTCAGTATGGTATAGGGAAATTGCATACTCAAGTGTATAATTTTTAGGCAAGAGATCTAACAGCCTCCACTAACATTGGCTTAAAGATTTGTCATTCTGAGATTTTTATTTTTTTTGTAGCAGATGCTGTAAGTTCTAATAGTTTACAGCCATATGGTAAAGAAGTGAACAAAATGTACTGCAACTTTCTATTCATGTTCAGCAGCTGTCTCATAGTGTTTTAATATCAAGTAAGCCTCAAACCTAGAAGAGGTGTTTTTCCTCATTACTGCTTACGAGAAAAATGGCCTCGGAATGTCAACCCTCCACCCTTGTGGACTCGAATACCCTGAATGTAAATATGTATGTTATTTCCTTGTAGATTGTTATTTTGAACTCTGTCTGTCCTTGTTCTCACCAGTTTATATTATCACAACGAGAGAATCCTGTGCTAGACAACTTACAGAAATTATTTTTTCTACTTCCATGGCCATAACAGAGAAATAAGCAAAATGACATTTGCATTTCTCATTTGCTGCATTATGAAGTTTTGATCCACCCTGAAGGCGTCTGCCCTTCAGGTTGGGATAAAGACATTTCAAGAATCTGTTATAAAGCATAGACTTGCAGGACTCTTGCAATAATACATAGAGGCTTCAGTTTCCTGTCTGAAAGACAGGGAATTTCACAATTTATTGTCAGTTTTTCTAACTGTATTGAAAATGCAATTTTACACAATAATACAGAACACATTCAAATGCACTCTTTATTGCAAAGTTGAATCCTAAAAAATACAAATGCACCTTCATCCATGGTGTAAAAGTTTCTGTGGCTCCATTGCTAGTACTGGTGAGTGTTTTGAGGGATTTTGCAAGATTTAAAACCCAGGCAGATGAAAAGAATAATGAACAAGCTGGAGAAGGTAGACCAGGGAATTCTATTTTTCTTGTTTTATAATAAGAAAGCAAAGGAAGATCAGAAGGTAGGAAATTCAAGATGAAGATAGGAACTTTTTTTCATGCAGTGTATGTTTTAGCTCTGTGACTTGTTCCTTAGGAAATTGTGGAAACCTGGAGTTTAACAAAATCCTGCACTTAATTTGTTACTTAAGTCACTATCCAAAATATCCAAGGTTGCTACTAATTTTAACAGTATACACTTGTGTATATTTATATACATATACACAAGATATATTTAAACTACCTGACATGTTCTTTACTCCAACTTTTGACATGTACTGGGATAAAACCAGATGTGGCAATGACTTATCAGCCATACTCTGATGCTCTTAGAAGACCTCTTAAAATATCTAGTACTGTCTCCTAGCAGAGAGGAAGAGCAAATTTAGGAGGATGCTGAGGTTGGTTGCTCCACATGACAGTCCTTATTTCATTTGTGGATGAATAGGCAATTGCAAACCTGCATAAGATGATGAAACTGTTGCTCTAAATCCATTCTGGAATTATTTTTTACTAATAATGTCAACAAAAATGCTACTGCGAATGGTTGTCTTGTAAGATGTATATAGAACCTCATTTATATGATATATGTAGAATGTATATAGAACCTCATTTGCTAAATATTATCAACTATATGTGATTTAGAGCTGAGTACCTGCCTACCAAAAGACTTTTCTAGTTATCTAAGCCAGTAAGTTTCCTATAATTAGTTGTAAAGTATAGGGAACTGTGTTTGTCTTGTCATGTTATATGTACTTTAAAAAAAACCAACATAAAATATATATGGTATATAAATGAAATATACTGGTTTTAGGCTATATGATTTAGCACGGGTAGAGATTTTTTTAAAAGGCTCAGTAATTTATTTCACAGGAGGACAGAGGTGGAGTCTTAAATTCAATGGGAGTTCCAATTCTTACCAGCTCTGCGCAAAAGAGCAACCTGGTTCTAATTTTAGTTTTATCCATAGTAATGATAGAAACTCTATGTAACCTTTTAGTGGACAGTTGCCATGAGCATGTTGAGTAAAGCACATATAAAAAGCATGTAAAAAGAGATGAAAGGTGTGGCCAGAAATCTTAGCTGGAAGGCATTTTTAACGCTGCATGGGTTCATTTCCTTTACTGTTGCTGTCTTGCAGGTACTTAGCGTTTATAGACATCATACCCTTGTAACTGAACTTGCATGAATCATTTATTTACTACTCTGCACTTACGGGTAATATATGTCAAGGGAATTAATTTTTTATTACAGCTGATGTAGCCATTATGATGTCATAATATATACAAGGCTAGAGATATAGCTTGAATGGAACTTCTGTATCTTAAATCTGTGAAAGTCAGCACTGTTTACATTTTATTTTGGAAGCATAAGTGCAAGACTTGATGGTATAGTATCTTGCCAACCCTTGACAACGACTTTCTGGTCAGGATAAAGGAATATTTTATCCTAGATATGAGAGTGATGATATCTACACTTAGTTCAGGATCTTTTATATTTAAAAAAAGACAAATTGTGGAAATTTGACAGGTAAGAGTAACATGCTGTTTTCTCATAGTTTAAATGAAAGCATCTATCTTTTAAGGTTCAATTCTAAGAACTGCCTGTAAGGAAAAATATAACAATATAAGCATAATGTTAGAGTAACTGAGCTGAATTTCCTGATTTCAAGAGCAGCCTTTTGTTTTCATTGGGAATATCACAAAATGTCTCATTTCTACACCTGCTTCCAAGCTGGCTGCTCTGACAGGTCTGGGCAGAGTAAGCAAGCAGTACACAATGCCTGCTGAAGGCTTCCCACACTGAGCAACCCCTAATTCTTGTCATCTTCATGTCCTGGAAGGTCTAGTGACTGAGTGAAGGAAGCGGATGAGTGAGTTCCTCTGCGCTGTGATATGAGTGGGAAATTGTTTGCTATAAACAAAAAGCAGACTGTTGGTCAAGTTTAAGGAAGTGAAAATTGTTCTATACATCACCTCTATGCTTTCATCTCATGCTACTATCAAGCAAATACTATGACATGTAATTAGAAGTACAGTGGACACTTTAGAAAGTGTGCACACTTGAGAAAATGAATAGTGGACACTTGAGAAAATAAAGAGCTTTGTCAGCCTGTATATATAGCTAGAATAGTTAAAATATAATTTTGTGGACATAAAGACATAGCTATGTATTTAAAAGCAGAACACCGAAGTGACTTTTTAGAAGCATGCAACAGTGTTTTAGAGATAATAATGGGCTTTTGAATGCACACTGTCTTCTAATGCTTTTTACATTCAAGGAGGGATGGGCGCGTGCTAGAGAAGTGAAATGTTTGGTGTCTGATAAAAATATATTTCTTAGCCAAATCTTCAAAGAAGTGTTTCCTTAAATACAGCACATAAGTCTCTGAGAAGGCTTTTGAGAAGCTTATTTCTGAGTTGTAATATCTCTGGTAAGAATGCCCTTTTTCTGAGTAGCCCAGTGCTATTTTAATTGCTTAGTCAGATGCATCCTTTCATCACTCAGACTAAATTACCAGCAAAAAACCTGTCTGATTTCCATTAGACTTTGTCTTGTGGAGAACTGGATTTCCCAAGTTAGTGTTTGCTGACTAAAATTTCAAAACATTTTTCTAGACAGCCATACAGGGAAATGTAAATAATAACCATCATAAAATAATTGGAATAATCATAGCTTAGAGCTTCTATTTATAGGAGAAAGCTTGCTGCTCTGTTTAGCTGTTTATGTGGTAGTCTATATTTCAGTAAAATTTCAGGCTCATTAGAAGCAACCCTTCAATTTAAAACAGAGAGAGAGGGTCTATACCCGTGATCACATCAGTGTACAGGGTGTCTATCCTGTGTGCTGTTACACAGATATAATGACTAGTTCACTAAGCTTATAGTGGTAACATCTTAATATTTGTTGTAAGCCTATAGCTGTCTAACTTCTATTTTTATAAATCCTATATGCTTGCTGCTAAATAGTGGCAAAACTATTCAGTACACATTAACAGAGTTGTGGGGCAAGTCTAATAGTGGAAACAACTAAACACTGCTTATGGTGAATACACTGCATTCCAGAAATTCATCTTGTCAGGTTTTGAACCACAAACTTGAGGCAGAAAACCCTTTGGGAAAGTTTAGATTAGATTAAAAAAACAGTTTTGCAAAATTTTAAGTTCCTGGACACAATCTAATGAGAAAAAAAAAACCAAAACCAACCCAACAAAACCAAGAAAGTGAGAAAACCTTAGGTTTGGAAGAAATTCCTAGGACTTGCACTTACATATTATGGATATTTCCAGAGCTTAACCCCAACTTAAATCTGAAATAAAAGATTTTTTAGTGCAATTTTAGAAGTGGAAAATCTGAAGAATCTTTCAGCTGTGCTTCTTTTCAGTGACATGTTAGTTAACCTACTAGCTACACTAATAGTTTATGAGGAAGGGATTAATATGTCATTTGAGAAGCTCAAGTCAAGTATGTGCTTGATTTCTGTAGCAATCAAATTGGGTACATAAGGTACTTCATAAGCATTATTTAGTTCCCAGTTCTGATCTGATGCTTTTTTCACTTCTATCTATGGCATGAACCATGCTAAAGTTCCACTGCCAATGTGTCTAAAGGAAAAAAAAAAAAAAGGCAGTTTTTCTCCAGAGGAGGGCTAAACCCCATCTAAATTGAAAACAGATCAATCAGGTGGTTCATATATAAATATATACCATCTTCTCTAGTGCTGCATGTGACCTGAGGCTTTGGGAAGCATGAGCTCACTCTGAAGTAGACAGACAAAGCACAGTTGAGTTATATTCTTTTTTTAAAAGCAAAGATTGCCTTCTAATTTATTAAGGCAAGACATAATTAATTCTTTGTTTCAATACAGGGAACCAAAGGATTAGAATCCATATTTTCATTCCTAAAATAAGGCTTAAACCTAGAAGTTGAGTAAGCAAGGAGGTGTGATCTTCAGACTTACACTCAAAAGTTCATGGAGAAATCTCTCGGCAGATGGTCTCTAACTCTCATGTTACAACAGATAAAATAATAATAAAAAATTTCTCTTATACCAGTTTTGTTCCACCCTCCAGGGAGAAAGCAGGAACACGATTTTTCTTTTTTTCCCCCCCCTACCATTCAGTCTTCTTACAGGGAACTGCAATCTTTTAGGTGATAATACTGCCAAACCGTGTTTCCACGTAGCTGAAGATCTTGACTACAAAACAGTGCAGCTCTTATGGCTGCGAACCTCACATTTCTCCTTTCATCTTTCTTATCTTTTTGAGTGCATCAATGCCATTGCATACCAGGTTTCTGTGACGATATGTTTTATCAGCTTAATGGGATAGATTGTGGTACAGGCCCTCTGAATATCCAGCCTAAAGGTAATTCTCTTCCTCCTGCTGCGTCCTTTTCTGTGAGGTAGGAATATACGGAGGTTGCCTTTTATTTGTCAGAACTGAAAAAGCAGAGGCAACTAGCTGATCTGTACTAACCATGCAGTTCTTATTTCACTTTTAGAAGCTTAAAAAGAGCATGATATTATTATACTCTTTTGGAGGCTTTTGTCGCACAGGAAGGCCTTCATGACTGTAGATTTTCTTTATGTAACACTGGTTGTATGTTTCTGTGTTGTCTATATTCCATTTTGATGGAATAACTGGATGAGGGACAAAACAGGACTCAGGTTAAAAATCAAGGTCAGTAATTCTGGGACATCATTTTTAACATTGCTAGAAATCCCTAAAACAGTGAATTATGTGTTGCAAATGGACCCAGATTTGTTGTGCTTTGTTTCTCAGATCATGTTGATGTAGAGTTTGGGAATAATAATGTGCCCACAAATTTCTCTCTCTTTCCAAAAGGGTAACTGGATGGTTGACAGATAATCTGAAAAAAAAAACTTATGCAAAATCTCATTGTTTCACTCTAGTTTGAAAGGTTTCTTCAAATAATTCGCATAGCCTGTACAGTTTAACATGGTTCTGCATTGAGCTTTCTGTGTAGGAACTGAAATTTCATCAGACTTGTGCATGTTAAGTGCATGTAGATTCTCCTCCCTCTCCCCCACTTTTAATTAAGCATCCAATCTTGTTTTCAGCAGTCAATTCTCTGTGTAGTTTATGGTAGTAAATTATATCAGTAGTCATTGTTTTGTTGTGCAATAAGCTATTGCTAATTGGCATTTCCTCTTTAATAGACTCTGTTAAGAATTATGTTAAAATAATTGCTGCCAGAAAGCACACTACAGAACTCTTAATTACTGGCTAACAGTTCTGTCCTTCAGATCCTTCCTCCAAGCTATGCTTTCGTAGAGCATGTGCTTTTAATTTGAATTCAGCTCCGTAAAGCTCAGGAGATTCTATTGTCTATCAAAGCCAAACTCATAATAACAAAGGATTTCTCACAGCAGATCAGACCTCAAGTCTCTGTAGTCTGGTGCCATGCCTCTGGCAGTGGCTATTTCTTGATATTTTAAAAGAAGGTAAATCCCTTCCCAAATTGCTAATGCATCTTATCCATTTGTTTGACACTGCACATTTCTTTATAAACCTTGCAGTTCATTGTCTTATACCCTGAAGCATGAGATTTGATTACCCTTATTACCTTAGCTTGCATAGCTACCATGTTATTAGCAGTCATAAAATTATTCAGTTCTTTATAAAAATGTAGCTATAGCTTTTATCTCAGTGACCTGATCCTACAGCCAGTTCCATTTGCTATGTAAAAGAAATGTTTCTTTATATTGTTTCTGCCTTTACTGTTCTTCTATTTAAAACTTATTTCACATGGTGGGGAAAAGAGTGGAACCTGACCAGATTTTAGTAAATCCTACCTCATTATGAATATCTGTATGAAAGTCCCTTTAAGTTGGATAACATTTTGGGTAATCTAAACTTCTGAACTTTGTTCTTTGTTTTATTCCCTTGTATTTATTGGTTCAGCCTTAGAACCAATCAATTGTTCTTTTGTGTTGGTGTTCCCCCTCATTTAACATACATATTTTAACTGGACACACCAACAGAGATTAAAATTTACTTTTTGTGTGATCTGCGGCCTATATTTTTTTAAAAATTCTGTATCCCACTGCATGTTTTTGTCATTTTTCCCCATGGTGCAAAGAAATTGAGTAGAAGAAAAAGAATATGTTGTCTGTCTTCTCAGAATTTTATTTCTAAGTTAATGACTGCAGAGTAATTATAAATTTAAAGTTACTGAAAGTGATGGTCTTTCAGTCTTTTCAACACATCTCTTCTGTCTGGTAATCAGTATGTGATACACTGTGGGAATTATGTAGACTGTTCATGGAGGGGTTTTTTTTTCCTAATTTGCATCACCTTATGTCTGTTTAAGCTAAATTTAGTCAGTCATTTTGACAGATGCTTTCTCTTACATGTTTACTAGAAAACAAAAATGGCTAGCTGCTGTATTTGGTATATCCAGAGGCAAGTGGAATGATGGCTTGTTATATATCATATCCGCAATAAGCTTGTTCGCTTTTCAGTTTTCCCTTTGAAAAAAACCTAATTCACAGTGCCATAGTGTACACTAAGATCTGTTTCCTCATATTTAACCTCATTTTTTGAAGTGAAATTTTATTTTGCTACTTTTAGCATCAGCTATTTGAAGATAGTAATTGTTAATCTTAAGTATTTACTTAAAACCCAAAACAAAAAAAATATCCCAACCAAATAAAAACAGCGAACTTGCCCTGCTAACTTGCTGTGCAGTTCATTTTCAAAGTCATTAATAAATTGCGCTCATCTCGACAGAAGCTGCAAGAGCATTCACTCTTACATTTTCTGCAGTTTGAGGGGCAGCCATTTGCCATTACTCATTGTTTCCTATCACTTAACAATTTTTGGAAGAATTCCAGGGCTCTATCACTTGCCCCACAGTTATTTATTTTCCTTAATAGTCTGTGATGGAGGAACTGATGGAAGACTCATGGAAATTAAGTAGTTTGTGTAGTTTAAGCTTCTATTTCAGCAACAGTTTCAAAACGACATCGTGTTTGGGGTGCTTACACCCGGTGATTGCCCTTGGGCTAGTGGCCAATGTGACCCTGTCCGGGTCACCGGGCCTGCAGGGCACCCGGCGCTGTCCGTGGTGCTGAACGGCTGCGTTCTGTGAGCAGCGCAGACACCTGCATGTCCTGACGACCTGCATGGGGGCTGTGGTCATGGCTAGCAGTCGCCAGCCCTGCTCAACGTTTCCTGAAGCCTTAGTGAAGAGAAATATGCACGTTTAGTGTTCAGGCTGGTGGAAAGCTCAGTTAATAGCAGAGGGCTACTTGAAGTTAAGCAAACGTGCCCATCAGCAGCAAAGAAGTTACAAATGAGGTGAGGTTGAGATGAGGGTTGTTACCAGACAGTTACTCATGGAAATAGTAACTCAAGAGGATGCAGATACTCAAAACAGAATAATTCTGTCTTTGATCAGATTCTGACTCTTAAGAAATTCTGTATATTTAAGTTACTAATTTTAAAAACATGGCACTGGGTCTTATTAAAAGAAAAATCAACTTGATAGGTGCCTTTATAAATGCAGATTAACTGACGACTTGCTGATATTTTTCTATGCAGAACTCCAGCATCATTGCTGTCTTATCTTTAAATCAGTCTTACTGCCAAAATTGATGGCTGGAACAATAGAGATCACTCTGGAGCAGGAACTTTTCTCAGAACCCAGGTCTTATCTCAGCTTTAACTGGCAAAGATTGCTATTCATACTGTCACTCACTGATGCTAGATAATGGATGGTGTCTGCCTTGCACACCATAGATAACTCACTAGATTAGGAGCTGGATTTAATTGCACGCATTCAGCTGACCCCCAAACCACCCACCATCCCAAACAAAACAAAAAAACCCAACAACAGCAATAGATAAATCATTGGTGATTTAGGATGTCAGAATGTGTGACTCGCTTTTTCACATCTGTTGTCATTGGGATTGTTGACATATCCACTTTTTATTAAGGCTGCTAAACAATGTTTCCCCATAAAAGTTACAGGAATGTAATCTTATCTGTAGTTTTCCCACGTGCAAGTAGCATACAAAACCGCAATCTGTGTGCACTTGCAGGGATTACTTTTTATTCACATAAAATAATAATTCCTTATTTTATTCCCTTCATATGTGTGAAACCTGCCATAAATTAACAAAGTAGATGTATGTACTCACTGCCAATAGTGCATGATATTTAATGATTTATGATTTTCCATGAGTAAGCCTGTAGAAGGAGTCTGAACATGGTATCAGCAGTACAATGTGCTTTACAGGTTACTAATCGAGAAAGCTATACTGACAATAATAGCTGCCATTCGATCACCATCATAGTTTTTTGAAATGTGGTTGCTTAACTGAGGAAAGATATGCATGAAGTGAATAACAGGAATCTTTTCTTGGTTTTACCTTTAAATAAATAATAAATAATTTCCCCTTTAATAATCCTTTTCTATAAAAGAATTGAAAAAATGTAGGACATGTAAGGAGAGGAAGTCCTTCAATATGTGATTCAGAGCTTCCTTCTGAATCATTGGTATGTATTTCATTTTTTTCATCAGGAACCAAATTGCAAAAGAGCTCCAGGGACACTATTTTGTAAGACAAAGGAGACAGAATCTTCCCAGTCCTTTTTCTTCTCCTGGGAATTGAAATGTGGGTTGAGTGGGTCTGCATGTAGCTGCTCTTCTAGCTGGGCAAAGAAGAAGGGGGCCTGTTGTGATATCCAACCTTTATTTCCTCAACCTACCAGCTAGAAGAAAAGGAAAATACACTACAGTATTGTTTAGTTGGAATAAATTGCTTCCTTGCTCCATCACAGTAATCAAAAGAACTGTATATCTTGAGTAAAAGGGAATTATCTTCTCCATTAATTTAGATTGGAGCTGTAGTATTTACTTCCTCCAGCAATAAAAAAGTGTGTATATACCTTACCTAACTAAGGGCTTAATACTCCATATGTATAAAAATGATCAAAACTGGTTATGTGACATGCAAATTGTAAAGGACCATTTCAGGTGCATGTTTAATAGCTCCCCATTGATCTTGTCAAGTAAGTAATTGCTCCACTGCTAAGTAATACAAATTATTCTTTTTCTTCTCAGTGTTCAATTTAACCAGTGTTTAATTTAACCAGTGCAGTCCTGCTTGGTCAGAATGCTGTGTGGCTATTCCTGTACACACTTTTTTTTTTAGTTCTGATAAATGCACAGTTTATCTACAGGATTTTAAACAAAATTGCACTTGCAATTAGTTCCAGTTTCTCTTGTCAACAAGAACACAAACCTCAGCCTTTTACAGGGGTTACATTGAATCCTCTTGGGAGAGGATGGCTGCAGCTCATCCTTTCTGTGCTAAAAATCAAAGAGTTGTTTTCCTTGTACACTACTTCAGGCAGCCATGGCTCTCCCTCAGCTCCTCTGTTGCTTTGACAAAGGCAGCTGGAATTCTGCTTTCTGTTTCAGGCCATTTGTGCTGTCTCCCTGTGTTATATTATAGCTTTTTTCTATTTTTTCTTTTTTCCCCAAAATATCACAAGATAGTATTTCTACAAAACTGTCCTGATTAGAAGCACTAGGCCGTACTTTGCTCTTTCCTGTTGTTTCCTTAGGGTCATGGTTAGAGACCCTGGCCTAGAGACAGGGTCATGGCAGTGCAGAGCTTGTCTGTCAAAGACGATATTATGGCCTTAAACTTGCCTTAAAGTCACAGGTTTTAACTTTTTTTATTTTCATGTTAGTTGAGACCTGTGCCTAGCAATGTATGCAGTAAAAGATGGGTGAAATAACAAGCCGTTCAGACTGGATGGCAGCACATCCTTCACCCTTGAAAGCCTATGGTTTGATCTAAGAGGCATTCTGGATGTCTATAAGGCTATCATACACTAAAGGCAGCAAAATATATAACAGACTAATAACATAAATTGGCAGTGGTGAGGGGGAGAAGAAAGTGCTTTGGTAATGACCTGCAAGAACTTCTCATTCTTTGGCGTGTCTGACTTGCGAAGGGCTGTCTTCTTCCTTGTTTTCAATACCAGATAAAATATCCTCATTGATTCACCGCAGCCTTCACAAGTTGGGAGTGCTTGAAGATCGAATATTCTGGGCATCTTGTACTGGAGCAATCAATCAGTATGCAGAATTCAGTGAACCTTTTAATTGTAAATGGTATATTCATTTTCATCTTCAAAATAAAGGTCTGTTTTCTACTTCTCCTAAATTCTTTGTTATTTTTTTCGCTTGTTCTTAGGGATTCTCTGGTCTTTCTAAACAAAAACTCTCCATGATAAATCCTTTTATATAGAGAATTAGTTCTTTCCAGTGGTGACAGTGCAGTGAGTTGCCCAGTGCACCCACTAATGGTTCCAGGTGATCCCAGACTAGATGCATTTTTAATCAGCAGGGGTGTTCTTATTTAAGTGTCAAAAATGTATTTACTTTTTTGTGTGTTTTTAAAACAATGGGAGGTTGTTACTATACAAACAGTAAATATCCTCATTAAAGGAAAATGAGTGGATGTGTTTTTCAAATTGTGACTATATTTAATGTGAAAATATTCAAATTAATGTTTCAGTGTCTGCTGCTAAAGTGATAAGCAAATGAAGGAGAGGGGGGAAAAAAGATATTAAACTGCTTTCAAGTATTCTTTATTTTTATACAAACTAAAATTGTAATAAAATGAGCACACTATATCATTAAGAACATCTACTGTAGAAAAGGTAGAACAATTCAGAGATAATTAAAAATAAAGGACTCTTCAACTGGGACCTTTACGATCGACTGAACATATTTCTAAGTACTGGGCATTACTTGTAGAAATAACTACTTTTATTCTAAGCTTTTTCTGAAAGTGTGTTACATGTTTACATTTATGTGTGTGTATATATAAATAGAAAGAGAGATGCGTGCACACACACCCACACCATGATTAGTCTACCTATGTTCTTTCTTGCTTTGAAGATGAGAGTTGCATTAAAATAAAAATTCCATTCGTGTTATTATCTCCCCAGCTGCCTGTACAGGCCATGGTGTTGGCCTGAGAATATTCTCATTACATGTGCTGAAGCAGTTAGTCAGTGATTGATGCTATATTAATTCACACCACAGGCGCTTTGCCTTTGTTACTGAACATTAGACAAATTAGTTCTTACAAATTCACATCCCACCCCCTCTGCATCCAAGCTTGCCACTCTGCCTGGTTAGTATTGCTAATAACCTTCACTCAGAGCCAACCGAAGCATTAGGAAGGAGGAGTTTGTTAAAGAAAGGGGCAGAAACTGGGCAGCAGCCACTGGGGTCTGACAATACATTGCAGGGCTCTAGTCATTTGCCAGCACAGCTCAGCACGGTAATGACAAATGATCTTTTCATTGTTAGATCCCCCAAATTAATTTTCCCTCCCACTTTTCATGAGGCCACATTCATCATGTAGATTGTGTTAAAGGTACTTCTGACAGGACAGAGAAAGATGAGTAGTAAAATAATTTGATTCTAGTAGCTTCTTATCTGGGGAAGTAAACCAATAGGATGATACCTGTAAATGTAAATATTTCTGTAAATGTTCCTGAGATAAATCTGCATTAAGATTTTTTACAACATGTGGGCATAGGGTGAAGCACAAATGAATGAGCGAGAAAGCAGTGGAAGGAAGAAGGAGGAATATCTTCAGGTGTTCCTGTAATCTGGGAGTTAAGTCCCACTTCGTACAGAGAGCATGGTAGCTGAGATAGAGTGTGTGCAATTTATGTTTGTAATATTATGCAGAGAATAATATTGCAATTTTTTTATTATGTTCATTGAAGTTCATTAGTCAGAGATGATTTTCAAGCGTGCTTTTATAACTCCTCATTAAGTTTTTGCTGTACGTTGTCTCTTTTTGGCTGTTCAGAAAGATGTAGAAAGTTGTGTTGTATGGAGGGTAACCAAGAGATTTGTCAAGGTCAGCAGAAGTAGTAGAGCACAAGGAGGCAAGGGAATTCCAGCACAATCTAGGTGTCTGAAATATTCTGCTTATGGCTGGATTAAGTCACATTAATTGAGCAAAAAAGCAGAGCATTTAGTGCTTAGAGTGTGATGATGTGAAGATTCTTGTGCGGCAAAATGCAGAAAGTTTGCTCTGTTGCAAAGCTCTCTCTAATATTTTCAGTATGTGATTGTCCCTCTGTATTTTGCTTGTGTTTATTTAAAATAGTCTTAAACAGCTGGACTGAAAACTATAGGTGTCTGGCCACAGATTGTATTCAACACAACGTGCCTTAGTGTTAGTCTGTGTTCTGCACAAATCTAAGATTGCCTGGCACTCTTCATTCCCACCAGCACTGGCCCTTGTTAAAGACACATAAAATGCCTTCCATATTTCATTGACACTTCCTTGATCCATGTGGTCCATATGTCTACAAACACTTTCACATTTTTCTGTTGGTTTCCTGATCTATTGCTGATATCCTGTGTAGTGGAGCTGATTTTATTCTCTCAGAATCCTGATGTTCATTTTTTGCTAGAGTCTGATGCTGATTGCACATGAGCCACACAGAGCTTCAGCTATGGTGCAGATGTGGATTAAATATACAGATGCACTTTTCTTCAGGCAAGTATTATTCCTAGGTTGCACTGTTTCATTCATCTCTCACCACTTCTGCTTCTGTACCTGAATATATCATTTTGGAATTGTTTGGTGTTTAATATAATGAATTGGATATAATGAACTTTAATATTTTTTAGTTATATATATTCATACTTTAGTAATTTACACTGAAAAAAACTTCACACTGAATATTATTACACTTGTAGCCAGGTTTTGTGTCTCTGGTAAAACTTCTGTGCTTCTTTTCAATAATGGTATCTGTGTTGCAAGGGAGATGGAAAAAGATGAGTAGAAAAGTTTCCATTATCTGTACAGGCTGGCTGTTAATCAGTGGATTGCTTAGAAAACAAAATATTTTAATGCTATAGAAATAGCTTCTAATCTTTGTTCAGGTATGTTTGGAAGGATTGTATTTGTTAGGAAGACCATTGTATTTAATACACCATTTTAAAAGTATGCTTATTAAATTACATACTTATGATACAGATCAAAACCAGGTTTTGTTTTCTATATTTTCCTTCAGAGTTACAGGAAAAAAAAAAACCCTGTTATATTGTCATAGAACAACAAGTATTTCAGCATTATTTCTGTATTGCATTAATCTTTTATTGGTGACAACTACATAATACTGCATTAGTGAACGCAAAATATACCATTATGCATAGCCATGGAATTAAACAATAAGGCTGTGAAGCCAAGGAAATGGAAATTAAAATAGCTTCCAGGAAAAATTAATAAAAGGGTAGCAGACTTAGAGTGAGTAGCTCAATTGCTTCAAAGGCTGTTGTCCATCTTCTTGCCAGAAAACATATAGGGCACAAGTGATCACTGTGAAACTTGTCTAGTTTACTTTCCTTTTACAGGGGGAGGAGATGTGTGAGGGTGTGTGTTGGAGTTTTTTTTGAGGTGGGAGGAAGCATTCTGAAGTCTGTCTTAGAGTTTTCCTGTTCACCTTTTTATGTAATTAGGCAGACCAGATTGGTATTTAGTCTTGTTCTGACAACAGTAAATTAGGCTTAACTCTTTAATTACAATGAGAAGGAAATCACCTTTCTGATATCCTTCAATTAGCTCAAACAGCTGTTAAGTTATAATTAAAATTTCACATGGATCATTTGAGTTTTTGGAATGTTTCCATTTAATATAAAAAAACATTTGCATATATGCATTTGCTTTTCAACAACCTTTTCTAATCTGTTGGTGCTATACCAGGAATACTGATATTATATTAAGCAATATTATTCTGGCTTTATGAATAGACAGCTGGTTCTAGGAAAATGAAAAATGGAAATAGAAGAAGGCAAACAGAAAATGTCAAAGCTGGAAGGTGCACTGGAGCTATCTCAAAAATAAACTTCCTTTTTTCTCCATCTTCTCTCTCTTTTCTCATGCTCTTTGAAAGTCTAATATGCTCTTTAAAACAGGGAGCAATATTGTTTAGAGATGAGCAGTAACATAAATACATATAGCAGTTCTTCTGTTACGGCCTTTTGCACCTTTTAGGGACCCAGACCTGTAGGTATTTTGGTTTAAAAAACTGTGAAGAAATATTTCACATCCTAAAGAGAAATGTATTCTCATCTATAACAAGAAATTTTAAAATCCACCTTTTGCTCAATGGATAAAAGTTTGCTTTTGTAGCAGCTCTTGCTGCTTTCAACACCTAGATACGAGAAAATAGAATGAACTTCTCCTGTTAGCTTTTTGTGGTTCAACTTTTTTCTCCTCTCCAGTCTCAGTGCTTCACTGGTGGTCTGGTATATTGTGCCTTGAAGATACTTCACCTCGTTGTGAATCTGGACTTGTGGTGGGTTGACCGTGGCTGGATACCAGCTGCCCACCAAAGCTGCCTTGTCATTCCCTCAGTCAGGGGAGAGAGAATACAATGAAAGGCTCATGGGTCAAGATAAGAACAGGGAGAGATCAGTCACCAGTTACTGTCACAGGCAAAACAGATTCAAATTTGGAGAAAAAATAATTAGAGTAGGATAATGAGAAATAAAGCAAATCTTAAAAAAACCTTCCTCCAGCCCTCCCTTCTTCCCAGGCTCAACTTTACTCCCAACTTCCTCTAGCTCCTCTCCCTCAGCAGCACAGGCGGGAGAGGAGTGGGCGTTGTGGTCAGTTCATCACACATTGTCTCTGATGCTCAGGGGAGAACTTCTCAGACTCTTCCATGCTACAGTGTGGGTTCCCTCCCAGAAGAGACAGTCCTCCACGAACTTCTCCCATGTGAGTCCTTCCAGTGGGCTGCAGTTCTTCATTAACTGCTCCAGCATGGGTCCCTTCCAGGGCTCTGCAAGGTACTCGTACTCAATGAGTAGTTGCCTTCTGCTTTCTAAATAAGAAGGTATTTACTATTTCATATTATATGCGTTTGGCTGCATGCACATTGACAAGGTAAAAGCACGCACAAGTCTTAAAGGATGGTTTTACCATAACATTTATTCTTTTAGTCAGTCTCATCTTTCTTCGTCATTACTTTCTTTATCTTCTTGTAGCTAATGCTGAGATTCTTTCTGTCTTTAATTTTCTTTGAAGTATTATTGTACCATAGGGTGCTATGAGCTATTATATGCTAAAGATATATTGATGGCTTTGGCCAAGTCACGCATCATCAAGAGCTTCCACTTTACCAGAGACAAGGAAATTGTCAAAGTCTTCCTTCTAGAAATTGTGCAGTGTGATTTCAAATT
The DNA here is from genome assembly GCF_012275295.1 of Melopsittacus undulatus. Classification (NCBI taxonomy): domain Eukaryota; kingdom Metazoa; phylum Chordata; class Aves; order Psittaciformes; family Psittaculidae; genus Melopsittacus; species Melopsittacus undulatus. The sequence continues at coordinate 12,111,730 of NC_047531.1, read as the reverse complement.
AATATTTTATCAAGCTTAAAAAATATCTGAGTCATTAGATCAATGGCTTTTTAATCTTCAAATTTTTAAAATGGGAGGATGATGGTCTGTCTTTCTGTGTCTCTGGTGCACTTCTATTTGTATTATAGCATTTGTGTCTTCTTGAGAAGGCCACATTTAGCCAATGTGATTTTCTGCTGCTGTTAGAAAGCTCACAGGTTTAGTTTTTTTAAAGCTGTTATTTCTGTTACTTTAAGAGCATTTGTCTCTTGAAATACATTACCTTGATACTTTCTCTTCAAGACTGCATATCAGGATTTAAAGTTTCTGTATATGTAAGGTTTTCTTGAAAGCCTGGAGGAGAAGTTGTGAGAAACCTGGGATGTCTGCAGGTCTGCAGAAGTGTGTGTTTAAGTATGTAAATCACTCTCTTAAGCTGAGTCGGGGTAGCTGTAGCACAATTTTGGGGAGAGCAGAGGAAGTGTGTGAATGGTGTCCAATGTCATTTTCACCTTATGGGAGAATATCTGTCACCTTTCCTGATGTTGAGAAGTCTTGCTCTGGTTGTTTTACTTTTTTCTTTGGTTTGACTTATTTATTTCAGAGCTGTTGGCAATTTGTCATTTGGAGTGACTGTTTTTATGAGCTTTTTCAATTAATTTTCAAACTTGTACATAGGTTACTGTGTGTTACTCTACTCAGGTAAAGGAGTGAAGCTGAACTTGGATGTAATTGCAGGTGACTTATCTTCAAAGGCAGAGTTTCTTTTGTATGAGTTGTGAAGAGCACACCTGAATTATAAATGGGCAAATTGTGATGTGGTTGCCAGCTGTTATTATTCAGGGAGGAAAAAACACCAAACAAGAATAAAGGCCAAGAGAACAAACATTTATTCAATGAGGCATGAAGCCTTGGCACCCATTCTTTCGTTTAATTTATCTGTAGTTCAGTGAGTTTAGATATTGACAAACATAGCAAGTGCAGTAAAAATTTTGGTTGGATTTTCTTTGGTGTTTTTTTTTTTCACCCTGGGAGCAGTGCTAGTTTATAAGAACTGCAAGGGTTGCATTGCTAAGTTTAGACATACACTTCCTTAAGTATTCATTAGAAACTTTGATTTAGTTCTTTAAAGTTTTGTGGTTTTTGCTGCATTGAACAGTAGAGTTTTATGTCACCTGGATGTTTCTCCAGAGTTTGTACCACAAAAGTTCTTGTGGAAGAGTGTGTTGCTGTCATTTTGATTAAAAATCAACTTAATAGAGCAGTGTTGTTGCAGATGTGCAGGCTGGTGTGTAGGCAAAGCCTTCTATTATCATTGACTGCTTAACAGAAAGCAACAATGTGCTATTTTGCATATAGAAAAATCATATCCTGTTGTTTTCTGTGCTGTAGATTTTTGATGTTGGTGCATAATATTTGAATACTTGCATATAATCAGTTTATCATAGAGTAACACCATTATGACAAATGGCATAAAGCTAGAATGACATAGTGGAAAGTCAAATGTATTACGTTTAGGCTTATTTAGTAGAAAACATGAGTATTTAAAAATACATTTGTCGGTGTAATTAAGTGGCATGCACTGGGACTTTGACTTAAATCCTAACAGGAGATAGTTGAAAATGGTCTGCATGTATATTGTGTGATTAAATATTTTAAATAGACTTTGATTCCATCTCAAACCCACTAAAGATCACAAGTGAGTGCAGAACTCCGTATCTTCATTTTCCAGTGGCTACATTGCATTGATTAGCAATACCATTTGCAATGTGTCACACTAACTGATGCTGCTAAATTGACGGAAAGGAGAAAACAGCATTAGCTAAGATCTTGCTGTGTTCCACCAGACAAGCTTTTGCATTTCTGATGTCCAAAGACTTAAAATATTTTAATAGAACCCTGGCTTGTAATAAAATTTGATAGCCAGGCATAAGTAATTATGTCTTATATTTACGTTAAGTCATTGAAAATGCTAATAAAATGTGTTTGTGGGTTTTCCCTTTAATGAATATAACAATAAAACAAAATCATTGCACAAGTCCCCCACTAGCTTTAGAACCCTAAATGAGGAGGTTCATCAGTTTCTTGGTATCAAGCTTGTTTGTTGTGAATTATGGACATTTTTTTTTGTAATAAAATTTAGTTTGGCGGAAGAAATGAATGTGCAAGCCTGTGTTTTATTAGTGTGACTAAATATTGTGGAACTAAACCAAGGAGGTTCTTGCATACTGTCACAATTTAGGGCCATATGGATCATAAACTCCACATATTTTACTCGCAGACTTCAAATGGCATTATCTCATCACAGAGAGGGGAACAAGGAATGCACTTAACTTAAATTCAGAAATTGTTCTCATTACTGAATGTCAGATAAATGCAAAGCTTTTAAATAGGGGTCTCCCTGATTTACTACCTTTAATGTGCACAGGAAGGGATGTGCAAAACACATCATTAGTGTGACAGGGTGAAAGGGGCAACATGTTTCTTCTGTTACAATGGAAAGAGGATGAATCTGGCACAGCTCTGATGTCAGAACCTCCATCACCTTTCTCACAGATGATGTAGATTTTAATTGTACTCTGGGCTGATTCACATCACACGAGCTCCTACGTGACATTGAGATAGATGAAGCCATTTGTTGGCATTATCAGAGCCAGCTGTGTGCTTGGCTGCAGCTACAGTAGGCATTATATCTCATGCATAATCCTCTCATTGAGAGAGGATCACAAGCATCTGAACCATATGGCAAATAATTTTATGATGATCAAAAAAAGGACTCTTGAAGCTAGTTAAACAGAAGAGTCCTCGAAATTCAATCAGAAGAGGTTTTTATTTTCATGTAGCATTATCATCTTAAATTAATTTTTAGCTCTGCCTTCATCAGTGAAACACAGGAACTTTATTTTTCCCCAAAAGTAAGGAATTAATGGTGTAATTACAAGAAACAGCAAACGGAATTGCAGAGCTTGAGGTTTTTTTCCCTGATTTTTTTTTTTTTAAATTCCTGGAGGGTGCCTTGTGAGTGTTAATGTCTTTTTTCACTAATTACACACTCGTATCACTCAGAAGGTGATGTAAGAAGAAGGAAGTGCCTGAAATTAAAAAAGCTGGGGGAGAGAATCGCACACACTGAGCCATGGGAGCGCTGCTGTATTGATGTCTTAATGCCTCACTTCCTGAGGGCTGTTACCATTTCCTAGGGATGAAAACACACAGCCATAGTAAGAACCCATAAGCCGTTGTTCTTTACATTGGAAAGAAAATAATAAATCATGTTTTAATTACGTCAACGCAAATGGATGATGAGGAAGAAGAGGGAGGCTTCTGCTGCATGCAGAGTTACTGCTGGGCAGCTGGGAGGGAATGGGGGCATCAGAGACAATGGCAACCAGCCTAGGAATGAGTGATAGCAACTCTCAGCAGGATGAAGGTATTGCTCAGGAGCCTGGTCCTATTTCCTTTTAAATGTAGAAAGAAAAAATCTTACTGATATCTCTGGCCATCTCTGGACACACCAGCCATCAAACCGAGAGGCAGCCAGAGCAGGTACCAGTTCAGAGCATGGGTCTGTGGCTGCTGAAGGATGCTGCATTAATGGGAGGGCAGTGTCTGCTCTTTCAGAGCTACAGAGGCAGAAAGCGATAACAGAAATCACACTGTGTGAATAGACTGCCTACTGGAAAAGATGTGAGGTATTTAGGACTTGGCCCTGGGGACACAAGCAGTTTCCATGGGGCATCTGGTAATAATGCACTTGGCCTATCAGCAACTTTCATGCTGCAAACTTATGGAACATAAATAAAGGCTTGCTAGAGCCAAATGGGAACAGCTGCCTTATCTGGAGGATACCTTTTTTGTTTGGTACTTTATTGACAAATAATAAAGCCTTTAATTGTGCTGTGGGAGGGATATAGCTGTGTAATTTACAGGACCTTTAATTTTCTACTGCTGCATGCCTGAAACAGATTGGGATTGTTATTGCAGCCTTGTGAGTCAAGCAGAAGTTCTGGCTGAACTGCTGAAGTACAGTGAAATGTGTATCTTTATTCTTGCATTTCAAAAGTGCTTGTGTGCATCCTGGAGGAAGAAGTGTAACAGAGAAACCCTTGTTTCTTCTGCAGTGAAGTGGTGACTAGGAATTAGTGACTTCAGTTACCAAAATGAGAGTCAGCAAAAAAATCCCCAGCCCAGCTATTACTCTGGAGGCTTCCCCTGCAGACTGCACATCACTCTCAGCAGGTTGCAAAGCAGAGCTCTGCTCGCTGAGCGGGCTAACAGGGAAGGATTGCCTTTGCTGCAGCAGCTGCTGAACTGAGACTTTCTGGATCATGAATGTATGTAAATATGTCCAACTGTTTGCCCTTCACACATCTTTGGCAAGTTTAGAGTAAAAAATATTGCACTGCTCCATTAGTTTGCTTGCCTATTACCACAGCAGATGCTGTTAAGAGCACTGAGATGTGTTTCTAGGCAAGTCCTCCAGCCTAAAATAGGATAAATAAATAAAAGCTAGAGGGGCCCCAGATAGCATCTTGAAATGTGTATAAAGAAAGCTTTGGCAGAGGGCATACCACAGTGTCCACTGCAAAGACATGGAGGTGGGTAACTCTTCAGTCCATTAGGCAAGGCAGAAAATGGCTGTGGTTTCTGCGTGTTTGTTCCTTTCTGAACTCTCACTGCAGCAGGATAACAGCTATTTTGGAGAGGTTGTACAGGTTTGTTTCCTGCCTGTATCTGCTGAGTGGCTAAACCAGCTGCATTTGGATGCCAAGCTATACTTCATAGGAATTTCACTGGCAATGAAGGTTGTGTATAAATAATGGATGAAGAAGGGTGACAGGACCTGAACACTTGGGGCTTGACAGATTATCTTGTGATGTATTACAATTAGATATGCTTCAGTGTCACTTCATTTATTCAACTAGTAAGGATGTGTAACTCTTAGATCCATTTGGAAGTGGATTTATTAAGAGCCTTAGTCATGTCTTCTTGAAGTTTGGAATTGATTTTTGAACATCCTTAGCAGCTTTCTAAATCACGTTGCTCTTAACATGTATGTGATTTTTTTTCCTCATTTTTTTAAGTACTTGGGATTTCATTAGCACATAAAATAGATGAGTTTATTTTTTGAATTCTCTGGTTTGTTTTCTTTGCTCAAGGCAGGCGGTTGCTAGATGAGAGACCACTTTGTCAATTTAGCTGGTCAACAGATCAGATTGGCCTTTGGGAAGGAGTTGTCTGCGTTTGTGCAAGAAGCTGGTAGATAATAAGCCCCAGCCACCTTATACTAAATGTTATTACCTAGAATTGGGACATCTAATGAATAGGAAATAAAACTGGCAAAAATGTTTTATGCCTTCTTGCTTTTTAGATAGCAGTAACGAAAAAGCCTGGTATGGAAAAATGCAGAATAAAGTGCTGCAGGAAACAGGAGAGCTCAGGTCTGACTTCGTTGCAAATGGAACCTCATGGGTTTGGGTTAAAGCAGGAAAGTGTTCAATGTTTCAGTCACTGTAACTTTCTAACCTACCTGAATTACTTAAATCTAGTTTTCTCCCAGATACGTTTCTATCATAAATGCAGATGTAGAACAGTTTGCCTCAAATACCAATGGCTTGGGTGAGCCCAGCCTTCCCAGGCTGCTTTAGGTAGGACCTTTCTTACTTTGATATCATCTTTTATAAAACAAACTGTATTTGTCTGCTTTGACTATTTCTTAGCAAAGAGAGCGAGTGTAGGACAGCAGGTGGCCACAGAACCCAGCAGAATCCTCCAGATAATCAACAACGCCCCTCCACCGCTGCCTCCAGCCCCAGCACTTGCCAACCTACAAACATGTTACTCACTCCATAGCCATCTCCTTGTTCTTCATATAGGAACTTAACGTGGTTTGGGGATAAATTATGCTCATAGCAAAGCTGATCCAAGCCAACAAGGTTTCAAAGCATTTGCTCATTCTTGTAAAAGCTGATGATAATTGATGGATGACCAGCTTGCAGGACCCTGACAGGCTGGTTGCCTGCCCTTTGCACTCTGCCAGTTCAAGCCTTACAAGTGTGAAATAGCCAATTACTGGAATACCTATTGAAAGTAATAGGCCAATGAGCAAATTGCTACTGTGGGACACAGTGGTAGTGTAGGTGGAAGAATGCCAAGATAAAGTTCTGCTCTGAGCAGCTGCTCCCAGCACAGCTTGGTAATGCTATTGGATGACCAAGTGGTGAGAGATAGGTATTTCCCCATTTGAACTGCAAGTGTCCTGCCTTGTATTGACTTAAAGTTTATGATGCATGATACCATCTTGATACCCAGATCCTAATTTGCAGAAATAAATCCTCCTTTTAAAAGGTAGTTAAATAGGTAATAGGGATAGTCACGGCCATAGATTTTGTGCAAAAGCATTAAATACAATTTTTGCTTGGAATGAAAAGTCATACAGTGTGCAGAGTGTTAATACTTGCCAGCCATTTGCTATTGACAGAACAATTTATCTTGATAAAGGACAGTGAAAAATTCCAATCTATTCACTGACATCACATTATCAGCAGTAATATATGACTGCATCTGAATATAAGGCTCAGATCTGCTACAGCTGAGGGGTTCCTGGTAATTTTCCTGTAAATATATTGTGTACTGAACAATGAAAAAATGTCGCTTTTATCATGTAATTGGATGACCTATTTTATGTGAGATTTAAAGTTTTACTGTGTTTAATGGGATAGACCATAATGTTTCCTTTTTGGGTAACCTGTTTCTTTTTATAAGACTTTAGCAATAAAATGCATATTATTAGGTTTGACAGAGCAGAAATAGCAGACAAAGCAGGATAGAAGCTTAAATATTAGTCTGGTGAGGGAAAGTTTCTGTGACTACAGAAACTTGACACAGGGAAAAAAAAATCTGACAGTATTGTCATGAAAATGTCTGCTGTCAGTAGATATCTTAATGTAGGTAGTCTTTTTGCCTCAATAACAATGCTTATTGGTAACTTTTAGGCATGTGCTTTTTATCTTTCTTAGCAGAAAGATGTGATTCATAATTTCAAATTGTATTAAGAGCCTGGCTTATTTAATTCAAAATATATGAGAAAGAAAAGTGGCAAGTGGCTTTGGAGGAAGAGTTTCAGAAGTGGATGGAAAAATATTTTATGCAGTCCATCGTTCTGTAATCAGAAAGCATCCATTGTGTAAAGGCCAGAAGCTTAAATGGAGCCAGTGCCAGCGCTCTGTTTAATCATTTTTTCAGTTGCCAGTCACTTGTTTGGTGCTGAAAAGAGAAATGACAAATGGCATCTTGCTGTTTGCTTTGAAACTCCTATTAACGATTACCAAGTCCATTTTAGGTGGAAAGAATAGAAGATTGATTCATTTGATACTAAAAGGAGATCAGCCTCAAAAATAAGATTCTCATTTAAATCAGGGCAAAGTATAAAGTAAGTATAAGCTAAAGACACAAGCATTTTGATTGTGATTGCTTTATTACCTTTAAATATATGGCACTCTTTTTCCACTATACTTAAAACTCTCAGAGGAATGCTATTACCCATTTGTATTTTTCACACTGTTTTCTCCTAAGCCTATCTGATTGTAAAACCCCTTTGTGTGTCACTCTGTATGAGGAAGAGAGCTTCTCTGCTTATCTCCTAAAAAGATAATAGATATAGCTCACCTTGTGCAGATTTCTACCAGGGGCATTTGCACTGTCCTGAGGCTTGGAAAAAAATATTTGGTGAAAAAGCTTGCTGAGGAAAACTGAATCTGAATTATTTGTTTCCATTGTAAAGAATAGGATGGGTGCAGGAGTTTCTGTTAAGTTTTCACTTGTGGACTCTTCATACCAGAAGATTTTGGATACTTTTGCATAATTGGGATAGTTGGTCCCACCATGGTTCCTGGAAGAGATGGAAAATGTTTTTATTTTCTCCTTCCTCTATTTCTTCAACCATACAGGATCTAATATTTTGCTTTCCAAATACTCTTCTGTACTGGCAGGAGAAACAGTCTGGTATTATACCCCATATAATTTGTCCTTTCCCCATGACTGTGCCTGCTGAGTGCAGTTTTATTGAGCAAGGCTGATATCCCCAAATTAGAGCAATTCTTCTGCCATTCCCTGGTTTGTTAACTCCTCTCTGTTGCTTCTCTGAGAAGTTATGAGGAGGAGCAGAGGAGTTATGCTTGCCTGGCTGCAGATCCATTGGTGAAAGGAAGCTCGCATTTGGAAGGTTGTCTACCCAACCATGAGAGCAGGGTCTGCTGTCACTAAGAGCATCTATTCCTCAGGAATTGATAGCCTGGCTTTCAGAAGGAAGAGCTTTCCGTTCTTCTCTGACAAATAAGTAGTTGGAGTATGCTGGGGATTTAAGGGCCTCTGCTATATATCTTCCTGCTTCTCCATTTGTTAAAACTGTGTGGCAGTTCAGTGTCAATGACATGACATTCAAGGAAGGGAATAAAGACTGATCCATCTTAGTAGCAGTGTTTAGTGTTAAGTGCAGCAAGATAGGATCTCATGAATTGTTCCAGCTGCTCAAGATCTTTTTGTTGGGGACCATGTAATTAGTTTGTTTGGGGTTTTTTATCTTCTTAACACAGAAAGGAAACACAGGCTGTGTATCCCTCAAATGAGTGTCCAGGTGCGTGACAAAGCAGAGGAAGTTGCTTTTTCCTGATAATACTCTATGTCACCCTCAGTGAAAAAACTTTTATGTCTGTCAGGGTGTGAGTTCTGCTATAAATGTATCTGAGGAAACCATGAAGAACAGACAAAAAGCTGCGACCAATCCTGGAGGAAAAAAAGGTGAAGAATTCACCTGTGAAATATCCAGAGTTGTGCATTTATGTGCCTGTAAAGACTTAATCCTGAAGGGATACTGTGCTGTTTCCTGTCAGGTCCTGTGCTGGTTTCCCCTGCCATGCTATACCACTGTCTCTCTTCCTTTTCCTGGGATTTTGTATGCTTTTTATACATTTCATCCAACTTTGACTTGTGCAAGACAATTATAGTCAAAACATGATAACATCACAAAAGGTAGAAGCAAATATGTCATCATGGTAACCCTATTTCTTCATCTTTCACCAAAACTGTCTGTTTAATTTTGTAGCCTGTGAAAAAGCAGCACTGCAGTGAAGTTTAGGCAGTGTGGTCTAGGAGAATTTCCCCTGTTGGTCAAAGGTGCAAGGAAATGGAGAGAGCAGAAGTGTGAGCACAATATGCTTTACTTGATTTGCACTGGAGACCAAGCAGTCAGTAGGGCACGTGGCTGCCTCTGCTGCTGAGAAGGGAACTGTGCCACCAGGCTGTCTTGTATGAAGAGCCTTTGTGACTTTGGGAGAAAACAAGTTGCTTTCTGTCAAGGAAACAGATTTAACCTGGGATGCTTACAACACTGATCGGGATTGCTTTTCTCTTCCAGTGATTCACCTAACAAGCTCACTAATGAAAGATGTTGTTGATGATTTTTGGCATTGTCAGAATATTCTATTCAAACCTATTTCAGCTGTCTGGTAGGCTAGTTAAAAAAACACCTCAACCCAAACCCCAACATTTAGTTTATAGTAATTAGTTATACTGTGCTGAAATAAATTAGTATTTATCATTTCCCCTTTTAGCAGTGGATTTCTTGTACTAGGAGAATTTTTCAGCTACTGCATGTTGGTCGATGGAATCAGTTGAATAGAGAAGGAGGAATAATTTGGGGTGATCTGCTACTGCCAAATTGCTGTTTGCCTTAATATTTTCTTTAAGCTACCAAAAATATGTGTAGCACCATGAAATAAAAAAAGGGGGGAGGGGGGAAATAGCCTGAAAAAAACTAAATGCTTGTGAGTTTTACAGTCTCATTCCAGACATGATGTAATGAAGTAGTTGAGCCCATGAATAACAAAGTAGTGGAGATAATTGGATGGGGGACATGAGGATTTGGTCCTACCCAAACAAAAAGCTACTTCAAATCTCTACTGATCTAAACCTTTGTAGATTAAGTGAAAAAGTAATAAATACAAGCTATATTTATACCTGCCTTTCACCCTGATGGCTTACAAACTCCTGTGTCAGTGAACTGATCACTCTCATATTACTGCACTATAGCTGTTCTTGGTGTCTTGGGTTTCATATTTCGGGAGGAGAAAGGAAGCTGATTGGCTTTATTAAAAAATCAGAGGCAATTTTTCAGTGTTTGAAATACAAAGATACGAGTTTATTAAAAAGAAGTGAAAGTTGCTATGGCATGAATGTGCACCAGTCTTTCACTAAAGGTGACAAAAGTGGATTTTTGCATTTTGCATAACAAGCATGCCCAGTTAACTGCTCCCACTCACCATCGCTTCATTTGCAACACTCGGTTTTAACTTATGTGTCAGAAGTGTCTCACACACTTCTGTTCATTTGGCTCTTTCAGCCACACTTGATGTGACCATATCTGCATTTACTCTCATTCTGTATTTTGCCCATTTTTTCATTTTACCCAGTTCCCTTGCATATTTGTAGGTTTGGTTTTTTTCCTCTTCATGGCATTTGGGACTTTTCCTGGTGTAGTACTGCCACTCACAACATTTATAGGGAGTTTCATTCCTTTTTCCAACACTACTAAATGTGTCACTTTAAAATGTGGATAAAATCCCCGGATATTTGCACTTACTCTATTGCTTGCTTTCTGTTGGTTTCCTGTCTTTTTGCCTTCACCCAGTTTTTTCATTGCATGGTGTTCAGGCCAATTTCTAAATATTTCCCAGCCTTTATGTCAGCGTGTCCTCAAATCCTGCAATGAGGCTCCCCTAGATAAGCAAGAATGACAAAACGATTAGGCTTTGTGCTGTATATAGAACTAGAGCAGGTGTTCATCAGTTGTGCTGTGGCTGACAGGCTGCTGTATCTTTGAATAGAAAGGCTGTCTCTACTTACAAATATTTGTTAATTTTTAATGAAATTAACTGCAGTCACTTGATATAGGACGATACAATTTCGTGTTAGTTTGTGTATGCATTCAGGTATGTGTTACCCCTCATGTCAGTAGTTGGCTACTGCCATCTTTTAACGAAAAAAGATGCTCTTCCATGAGGTTTTTCAAAGAAAGATGAAACCCGAAGGGGATACTCCATTTGCATACGATGAAATACTGTCCCGGTTAGGTAAAGCACCATTTTCATTAAAAGACTGTCTAAATGTGGCAATTGACTTGGAAAATCTTTGCACACAAAAAAAGTTTCAATTTGTTAAGCATTTCTGGATGAAATAAACCTGAAGTCTGCATTCAGTAGCCTGAACCTAAATGTGGCCTTTTGGAAAAGATAATGCCAACTGCAGCTGATTGTGCCATTAATGGGGTTGGTTTGACTGCCTCTAGGACTGAATTGACCTTTTTGGGAACTTTCAAGCAAGTATGCGAGTGCCTCTTCTAACTCCAGCAGTGTTCATGTATGCTATAGTTATCTTTACCTTTAAAACTTGCTGGAAGCTTTGGCACATCTTGCCTAAGCAAAAGAAGGTGGCTCAAGTGCTAATACAGATACCAGAGGTTTGATTCCTTCTGCAAAGGGAGAAAAGAGGCTTGCAGTATGACTTGCACAGGGAGGAAAATTAATCTGTTGAGAGGTTGAACAGGTCTTTTCTTTTAACAGGGCCCTTTATTTGGGAGAGCAGGGCATGATAGATCATTGAAGTACAATAGAAGGTACCAAGTAATAAAGAATTGAAAAAAAAAATTGAAGAAATCCAATAATTCAGCAGTTTGCAAGTTACAAAATAGGGGCAGTAAATGTTGAAAGGGTGAGTGACATTAAAAGCCCTCTTTCTGATCCAAGATTAATTTGAGTAGCATTAATTTACAGTTGACAAATTGTGTCTTTTTTAGTGTTGGTAATCCTTTTTAGTGTTGGTAATCCAACCATTTATTAAACTGTAAAAGCAATGATAATTAAGTATTACTGCCCACCAGTGTTAGTATGCTTAGTCACAGTGGGGACAGATGTGGAATAACTTACCTTTACAATGTTAGGGAGAAGGCAAATGCAATCTCTCCTAGGGAGGAAGGCAGGAAAGGCAGGGTGCTGCTCCATGGTCCTTGCCAGCTACAGCATCTTCTTCCTTTTCCTTTATACACTGAATACGTCTTCAGTAGAGTGAGAGAGAGGTGCAGGGGGGACAGGGGAACAGGGTGGGTGCTCTGTCTGTTGCCTGCAGTGAAACAGAGCATAACAAAGCTGCCAACTCTGCTGACTTCATCCCTCTGCTGCCAAAGGATGGGGAAGGCAGGGATCTCTCTCTAGTCATCCTCCCTTGCGTCTTCATTTAGCCAGCATTCAAAGGAGGTCATAAACAAAGCCCAAGGGACACTTGCTTCCCTCCACTATGCTACCACCCCAAATTATGGTGGCCTCTGGCACGTGGCATCCCTAGCTGCGGAGGCACAGTCTCACACAGACATGCTGCACTACCCTTCTTACACAAACAATGGTGCAACCTCCTGCCAGTGCGTAGCCCTGCCTTCCTGTGAATTCAGTTTCCTTGTGAAAATGAAGTATTTGGAGCACAGTTGCAGAGTGAAACCTCATGGGGCTGGAGGAAGGGGGAGGTAAAGAGAAGGATTTGTGGACGCATGAGCCTGTTGAAGGAGCTGCTGTGCCAGGATGCTGCTTGCCACATGGGGAGCATGCGTTGTCTGAGCTGGCAACACTGCTAGTGTGTCTTCTCATCAAAATACTTGGGTTTAGCACTGTGTTTCTTGAGATGGCACTGAACCAGAGCCACAGAACTCACATTTTTCATGAGAATTTCTCAAAAGTGTTTTTTTTTGTGTGATGAGTTGTGTCTTTCCAGATGTGAATTCCTTTCTGGAAAAGTTTCAGGGCTTGGCTGAATACACAGGGAGTCCTGTGCCTGAGAACCTCCTTGAACCTCCCTCACACTGCAGCATCTCTGCTGCACACTGTGGCTGGAGGAAATGAACATTTGTTTTACTATCAACAAGCATACAAGCAGGAATGACCTTCTGCTTATTTATGAGGACTCTTGTTCACCAAGCTGCTTTGTTTGACCCCAAGCATGATTCCTCAAATAGAAATAAAAATTCTGATGTCAACCTCGACAGTAAAGAAAGTTTTGTAACTGGCATTTGTGTCTCCTCCTAACAATTACCCATGGGCTTAATGTGCAGTTTAAAGTGTCAGGGATCAGTATTGTAATTTCCATCCCTTTCATGCAAGTGCAGAAGTCCCTGTCTCTCATTAAAATTCTCTGCTTGTCTGCTGCATATTTCTTATACCTCCACCTGTTATGTCACCCAGACTTCTGATAGAAACTTATTTGGATAATGTCTGCAAGCAAAGGATTTTTCCTTGAAAAGGTTGAAGATGGAGACACTCTGTCAGGACCTGACAGGTGTAAATTTCTTAATGTATGAGGGGTATATGAAAATACAAATCATCACTGAGAGCCAGCCTGAAGCAGACTGAAAAGCTGTCATAAGCAATTTTCAAAAAGTATGAGTTATTTGGTTCCCTTCCAGAAGGAACAACTCCACAGGCATAAATTCGTGAATGGTACTTGACAATCTTAACAATTCCTCCTCTCCCAGCGCTGAGCCTGTGACAGAGATGTGATAGGGACTGTGTGCTCTCCTCTCTTCTCCAGCTGTGGAGGAGCTGATGTGATAATCAAGGGGTGAATCCTGCTTTCCTGAACTTGAGGCATTCCTCCACTGACACAGATTTCAAGGAACTGATTAATCTGACAGTTAGACTGTGTTGGAGCTTATTTGCCAAAAGACATTTTGGAGATCCTCTTTTTTTTCCATTTAATGAGAAGAATTATAGGAAAGAAAGCAACAGATGCCTTGTGACAGGCACCTTGGCTATTTTGTAGGGTCCTCCGTTTTGTACATTCTTACTTTAGGCACGTGGAAAGATGATTGCTAACTGGATGAGCATATTCAATGGTGTATGGAAATGGACTTTAAGAAGCATTGTGCATGACTGGCAAATCAGTTCTAATTGAATAAATGTCAAGGTCAAAATAAACAAGTGATGAAGATGAGAAAGCCCTGGAGCGGTATCTGCTTCAAATCATATTAAAGGCTGTTTGGTAGAAAAGTGCTTCAGGGGAACTAACCAAAATTGAAGAGCAGTGAAGTTGCCACTTAGTTTTAAACCAGATATGTATTTCCTCAGCTGAAATTGAAAGCTGGTGCTTAGGAAATGTCTTGGCGGAGGTGGCAGAATTAATTTCTCTCTTGCATGCGAGTGGACTGGAGCAGATGGGGTGACAGGTTTCTGAAAGGTAGGAGGGCATGTGGCACTCCACTGCTTGGCACTCTGCACTGGGGGATAGTGGAGTGCCACTGTGGCCTTGTGTCCCTTGTGCTTATCGCAGAGAGCTGGATACCATTAACATAATGAACATCTTACCATGGTGGTTGTGGACATATATCTGATAACAAGAGCTATTTCCAAAATTATACAGAACTAAAATACTGAATCTTAAAAGACTCTTATGTGAGGATCTGGATATTTTTTCCTCAGTCGTTGTGAAATGTCCATGTAAATAGTCTACAGGAGATGTGTAAGTTTTTTCTGATTCTTTTACCTCCTCATTAATTTTCACTGCTGACTGTGACTCCCTTGTAAACTAGAAATGTAGATGAGTATAAACGTATATGATGCAGAGCCCAGAGAAACTTCTTTTGTCAATGTGACTTGCTTTATATTAGGTGTCATGTGCCACAGTATGTCAGTAAGTGCAGAATGTGTGTTTTTCAATGTCAAGTCTAAATATTATAAAATATCGATACAGCAGCTGCCTTAAATCATTGCAGAAAGGGGACAAGAGAGAGCACTGATTTGTCTCAGGTAGAATGTAAGCTGTCAGTACAAAGAAGTACTGTAATGTTAACTGAGATACCATTTTATTTTTTAAGTGACTAATTGTGGTCTGATTTCAAAGTTGTTTAGGTGTTGGGAGATATGTTTAAAGTTCAGGAGGAGCTGGTCATGTACTTAAGAAACTGAAGAATCCGTTTCGGAACCTTTAAGTGCCTGAAGTTCTTGCAAAGATTAGTTTCCTGGTATCCAAAGGGAGATTCTTTTTTCATGCTTCTCCAGCTTTGGGTTTGTATTCTGGGGGATGTCACCTACCTGAAGTCACAATACCAAGATGAAACTATTTAAGTGTGAAAAAATATCAGCCAAATAGTGTTTCATAAGTGGCTGATGTTAACAATGAACCATGCTGCTGTCTTTGGAGCTTTTCTAGCCAGAGTAGCAGAGCTACTTTTATCATTTTGTTGCAAGGGTGGCAAGTATGTGAAAAGATCCATCTGCTTAATGTGAATGAAATCAGCCATAAATCTGGTTTCTTGAGGTAGTGAGGTGACCAGTTCAGTCTTGACTTGATTGTTTTTATTTTATTTGTCTGAAACCAGTTAATCATTTGGGTACCTGTGTCCATATGAGAAAATGAGATGAGTTTTTAGGCATCTGATGATCTGGCTTTAGGATTCTGCTTGACATTATCTTTGCACAAAATGTTGAAAATTAAATGTCATTGCTAATTTCCGTTTAGCTGCCAAGGGCAGGTGTGCTGCCACCAAAGTAGAAGTATCAGTTGTTACAGAAGTACTGAATGCTTTAAATGATTACTGAGAAATGCAGATGCCTATGCAACTGTGTAGTCATCCAGATTGTATGAAGCAAAACAGATGTAGGTGATCTGTTCTAAGGTATTTTTGCTGTGTGCACTCCCATGTCCTGGTGCACTGAATGCAGACTGCCCTGGGATGCCTTCTGAACCATGTGAGCAGCTCTGTACCCACTTGTGAAAGACTAGTAGGCTTTTTCATTCTCATGTAGCATTTGCCATTGCACACTGTAACGAGTTTAGTTTCAGAAAATGTACCTGATGACAGGTAAAACATTGATTTTGAATATCATCATGTCAGCACTCCTGCATGGCACCATAGTGTGGTGAGGGAAATCTGCTTGCACAAGTAATGGTTTGTGAGGTTGGTCTCCTTTCTCACAGCCATATTTACCTTCATTAGTCATAGTCTACTAGCATGGTGTGGAGAAAAGATTGCCAGCTCTCAATAGTTTTGATCTTATTATTCTTCAAAGTAGTTTATATTTTGCAAGCTAGCTGTAAGCTGTTGCACCTATCTTGTTCCTGTTTTCCAATATTTTTGTGCCTAATTTGGTCACAAAGGAAAGCTTTGTTTATCAAATGTGTGAAAATTACTGCTGATCCTACTGTATCTTTTGAAGGTAATTTTTACCACTGTAACAAGCCAGAATCAAAATGACTAATCAGTTATAAGCCAGTCCTCATTAACTTGCAGTAAATTATTTTCATTTGGCAGATAAAATAGCCACTTTTCCACCCTTAATTAGAATTTGGTCTAATAGGATTGACAAGTCAAGCTGGGGGGAAAATGCCCTTCTTAATTGCTTTTAGACTTGAGTAATTTTTTTAACAGCATATTGAATTTGCTATTTGTGTTATAGGAAAAATCTGCCTGGTGAGCAAATGTATTCTTTATATTTTTAAAGCTTACTGGGATTGCCCATAGCAAAATAAGCTTAACTAATGTTACCTTTAAACAAGCGTGTTTGTACAATATTGCACTGTATGAAGGCTGTAACCAGGATTTTAAAATTGAACAGTTTGACGGAAGTAGCCTTTCACTTTCTTCAGTCGCTTCTCAGTGTCATCATCAAATGAGATCACTTCATACGACTTTCAGAGAAGCAGAAAAGGGATATTCCTTAGCACTTGTTTTCCCAACATGCATTGTAATTTTTTTTTCCACTTCTCTCTTTTGAAAGCTGTTCTCAATACATTTTTTTCTGCTAACTTGGCTGGGCATAACCAAATTACTGTTTCCTTCCAGATCCTTTAAAGTAGTTCTAGAAGCTTTGCCAAGTGGGGATAGTTACTGCATATCCAGCCAGCTCCAGTAGCATCCTTCATGCTTCCATTGGCCCATGAGTAGCTGAACCCTAAAGCGACAGAAGCAGCATACTTCCTGCTGCATGAACTCACAGGGCAAATGTCACAGAGTCTCTAACTATTTGGAAGAGGTTTCTAGAAAACTAGCTTGCCCACAGTTCTGTTTAATTGTAACTAAAAATACTGGAGCTGATTCCCGGCTTTCTGGGACACTGACTTTGATGTGCCTGCACTGATTGTGGTTAAAGCTAGTAGTCAGGTCAATTCATTACATTAAGTTTTGTTTCAGTGCGGTACTCTTTCAGGCATTTTTTGTAGCATAAATCAATAAAGTAATGATTGTTTCTCTGGAGATCCCACAAATAAGAAATATGCTTATACCAAGTCTTCACAGCTTTTGCTCTTTTCCATTCTTTTTTTCTTTAACCACATTTCGAGTCCTTTATTTTACAAACAGTATATAAAGACAGTACAAAACAAAAAACAACACAAAACAATTCCTCCCTTTCCCCAAGAAACGTGATCTTTTCAATTCTTCGTAGGAACTTGCTTCCACCTTGATGTCCTTCAGATTTTCTTTCTATTATATGAAAATTCATATGAAAAAAGAAATTCTTAAGGAGAATTGTAATCTCCAAGAAATGGTTGGCTGAAATGCTTATGGTAAGGTGGAGAACTCCTATTTTTTTGTCTAGAACAAGTTTAGTGAAGTCAGTGATAGCTCATGTTTCTGTGTTACTCATCGCTATACATGAATCCTAAAGTAGCCAAAGCTCATGATTCTCATTCAGGAGTACCTATGCAATCCCACATCCACTCTGCTCTTGGCCTCTTTGCTAATACTGCCAACAAGGTTATTGAATGAAGTGTGCTTTTAATGATGCAAACACCTGCCTAGTAGGAACTGGACTGAAACTAAGCAGCTTGTTTCAGATAGACCAATGAACAGCTGTCTCAGCAGAGTAATGTTCAGTCACTACTAGCTGGGGTTGAATTCAAACCTGTGACCTGCGGGTGGAGGGCTTTGTAGCCATTACCTGTGCCTCGAACCATCTAGCCACTTAGATGTCATCAGAAGTGACATGTTTTGAAAATCTGGTTGGGAAGAGAGAAGGGGAGAAGATTTTGCCAAAAAATTTGTCTTTTCTGCCAATTAAAAATTCCATGCGTTCGATGGATGCTGGGTTTGTATTGCATGAAAAAATTGAGACATGCCAGATGATATCAGTCACGCCTATGGGCTACACAGGTCCTCAGTTATGTCACAATGGTGCTCAAAGGCAGTGCACTATTATGCCATTAGATGCATCCTTTTCAGCTTGGTCTTCACATGCTTGAATGTCTCTCCATTTAAAAAGAAGTGTATTGACATAGTGTCTTTGTTTTGTATAGATCCTGAATCTGCAGTTTTGTAGCAGCTTTCCAGTCCCTGTTGTGCATTTAACTTAGATTTGTCAGAAACCACAGAATGGTTTTGTAATGGATATTTTCTGTGCTCCTGAAATGCCTTTTGGATGGGCAAATATCAGCAAAATTTTAGTGGGTAGTCAGGGAATTATATTGAAAACCTGTAATTGGACTCCATGAGAAATTGTTGACTAATACCCTTCTGATGGTAGCATCGTATCGTTCTATGGCTGAGTAATCTGTATGAAGTGATTTGCATCGCAGCCGAGTTAGTGTCAAGGGTATACTTTGGACAGAAGGCACACTTTAGAAATTAGGATCTCCTTTTATTTTTTTGTGAAAATACACCACATATGCTTGCTGTTTTTCTCAGGGACTATCATACAGCCCTAAAACATTTACAGCTTTGCTAGAAGGAGGGGATGAGTGGAGAGGAAATATGACAATGGGGGCTGGTGGCAGCATGAAACTGCAGCTCTCCATGTGCTTTCAGTGCCTTGTTTATTGCTCATGCAGCACAGCCTAGACAAGGCTCATCAAGAGCCAACTCTAATTGAAGCTGTCTTATAAAAGTGCTGTTATGAGCAGATGTGGCTGTACCAGGAATATTGTTTTTAATGCACTTAAATATATTGTAAGACCTAAAGTATATATTGGCCAGACCAACAATTTCAGCTTCATTGCAGAAACTAATCTCAATTTTCTCACTCCATTCTTAGTCCTCAATTTCTTTGTTTTCATTATTTGCCCCCATTAATACTGTGTGCTTTAGAAGGTTTTATTTTCCCACTTGACGTAAACCACACCTTTTGGGGTAGATTTTTATTGGAGATTGGAGAAAAAAAGCCTCTCATTTGGTAACCATATCAGGGAATATTTGGGCACATTTCAAACATATATTTTCACAATGGCCTGCTTCCAGCTTTCCCAGGTGTACTTTTTCACCTTCAGCTATAACTTAATTCCTGTTGAAAATACTGTTACGTTTCATAACCCTTTTCCCACCCACACATAAAAACTCAAACAATGGCAGCTGAGATGCTGCTCATCTCCACTCAGCATGGGAACAAAGTACAGCAAAATTCATCATGGCCTGCACAGAGTGAAAACAGGTGGTAACTGCATGCAGTTGGTAACTACCGACTTGGGCAGCAAAACTCAGCCACATGAGCCTACGGCTACGTCCTTGTGGTACCTCTTTGCAACAAGCCTGAGCTTCTTGGGCTGTCCTTCAGTAATTCCTTCTCCTGTCATTACCTTTCTGGAAAACTACCCGTGAATTAAAATGTGGGCAATTCAGTTTAAGTGAAATAAGTTATTATTGCCCGTAATTTTATATCCACATAGAGTTATTTTTTTTAATTAAAGTAGTTTTCTTTAGAGTCAGAAGCTCCAAATAGAGGTATTTTATAAAGAGAAGAGTTGAGCTAATGTGATGGCACTTGGAGAAGGTGGGCATCTGTGTTTTATTCTAGGCTATTAACGCAATGTCCTGATAATAGAAAAAGAACTTAGAAAACAAAGAAGAGTTATGACTTGAAGGTGAAGAAGGACTAATTGAAAGAAAAGCTTAAGCAGGTATTCCAGAGGTGTAACTCTTTCCTGTGCTTTTTGTTTGATCTAAGCCTTTGCAACATCCCTGCTGTGTTGTTTGATGTGGAGCTGTGGTTCTGTGCTGCTTAGAGAGCATTGCTTGTGAATTCCTCCCTGACAATAAAGATGCCGTGGTACAGAGCAGGATGTGTGCTGCTCTGGCAAAAGGGGAGTGACTGTGCTTTGGACCATGTAGCTGCCCGTGAATAAAGAAACCATTCTGTAACAAAACCCAAGTTCTGACAATTAAGAAAAAAAAAAAAGAAGAAAAATCATAAAGAAGTTCACTGTATCTCTGCAACAAAGGTGACATGTTGGCAAGAAATTATTTAACCTTTTGCTATGCAAGGTGGTGGCTGATGTGTGAATGTGGTTCCTCTTAGGCTTTCAGTTGTGTGTCCTGATGCACAGCTTGTGTTCCCCATGGATGTGGCACTGTCAGACCTATTACTTTATCTTATGGAGATAAACATTATCTTGTGCAAAAATGTCATACCCTGCCATAGGCAGGGTTGCTGTCTTTGAGGGCTGATGGTTGATGGTGGTATTATACTGTGGTTGATGTTGGAGCTGAAGGTATAGGCTGGGGAGGTGTTGAGGAGGTGCTAGATACAGCCAGGGAGGATAAGGTAGGAAGCAAGGAGCTATTTTGTAGCTGAATTCTGAGCAAAGACTTCTTTGTCATAAGCGCTGTCAAACAGCCTCGTTACTATGGCAACACCAGCTAGATAACCCATTTGGGAAAATACTTGTAGGACCTAACACTCTATCATCTGTCATTCAATAATTTCATGTTCATAATAACTAGGAAATCAATGGCCATCCTCCGAGACAGTTTGCTGAAAGGGTAAGCACACTGCTGCCACTGTCTCAGCTCGCTGGGAGGCTCACGCCAGCCATGGAGAGTGGGGCACTGCTTGCTTGCATGGACCCACTCAAAGATTAAAGACAGGTTGAGGTTCGTGATCTAATTAAACTGTGCTGTTGACACCTGTAAGAGAGAGAAGCAAATGGCATATCAAGCAGTTGTTATAGTGTGAGGAAACAAAGGTTTAGGTAGAATTAACATTTCATATTTTCAAATACCAAGGGAAACTATGTGCTCAAGTTATCACATGGCCAGCACGAAGAAACTCAGTAACTTAAAGGCATTTTTTTTCTTATCTTGGCTTTCTAATTGAACTGCTTATCATCATAAAGGCTGTGTTACCTGCATGTTAGGAACTGAATATAAAGCAATCGTGGAAGAGTAATTAAAATTCTTAAACATGCACCCGTTGACTTTACATACAATTAGTTTACTGCACTGTGTCATTTATTAATAGCGTGAGTTTTCAGAACTGAGCCCCTGGTTGGCTACGCAGGGAAAGATCTGTTTAGTAATTACTTTGGCAGTGTTTATCTGTTTTGAAAAAATACACTAATATATATCTCTGTAAAGTAATGCTATCAATAAAAAGCATGTTAAATGGAGGGTTTGGGAGAGGGGAGGAGTCCTTGCTGATTGGGGTATTACAGACATGAAGAAATGGTAATTCTTCAAAATGAATGGTATTATCAATATTTGAAAGATGCTCATTCTCATGATTCAAACAGGAGTTCCTTTATCCTTTTAAAAATTCTTTTGGAGGACAAAGATAAGGCGGCTCTTTTCCAGCTGACTGTTTCAGCACGTCTCAGGTCCAATTAGCAGACAGTGGAGGGCCAAAGTGTTGGAAACAGACTTCTTGTTTCTGCTGGGGAATGTGGTGAATACTAAGGTCAGTTTTTATGATGAAATACCTTTTGAAGGGAAATTCGTGGCTCATGCTGCAAATGTGGCAGTCAGTAGTCATGTGAAGTGATACTTAGGTCATGGGAAATGAGAATGTATTGCAGTCCTTCTTAGTTTGTACACAGAGGTCAAACTGAGAGCCTCCAGGGTGGTGACTTCAAGCTCTTTGTTATTTGATGCCCTGCTGTGGTGTCTTAAGTATTTGCTTCTGCAGCTTTTGAAAACTTGTTTGATTACAGCAGATCCAATTACAGGCTCAGTGTGTGCTTTCTGCATAAAATGTTTTCAGTTGTTTAAATCAGCACAAGTACTTGCAGGTCCTAATTCCTGGCTCTGAGCTGTGTTAGTTAGATCTCAAGAAGAAGGGTGTATTTTATTCATCCACTTGCACTTTAATTTCAAAGTGCCTTGGATTCCTGTATTATGTCAGATTTGGAAGAACAGTTTCCTGGAATAGATCTGTCTGAAAATGGGAGAAGAAAACTCTTCTTTTGATGTTCTCCAACATACTGGGTTCAGAGAAGAAGACAGAAGCTAAGGAGGGTGCCAGATTTGAAGATGTCACAGCCTAGCTATGGAGAAACCCAGAACTCAGTTCATGCAGAGGGGGAGTTGAGATTTCATTGTGAGAGACCTGGTGAAGAAGGACTCCCTGAAGGAAATCAATTTAAGATCTGTGAGTGGTATCCCAGAAGAAGTTTAACATAGAAGAAATAGCATAGCTATCCCCAAATTATAGAGCTTTGTAAATAGCAGTAGAGGTGCAAGTGTAAGAATTAATTTGGACATATTAAGAAAGGGCTGTGGGAGCAGGGACAGATAAGAGTTCAGTATCTGAGACTCTGGTGTCCACTTTGAGTGGGAAGTGATTAAAAATACGTTATCTTGACAAAACTATTCAAAATGGAAATATTCTGTTTACAGAAGGCAGGATTGACAATAGTCAGACTGTGATGTGACTTAACCTTTCAGGGGTATTTTTTGATTCCATAAAATCATAGAATCATAGAATAGTTAGGGTTGGAAAGGACCTTAAGATCATCTAGTTCTAACCCGTCTGCCATGGGTCGGGACATCTCACACTAAACCATATCACCCAAGACTTCATCCAACCTGGCCTTG
This sequence comes from Melopsittacus undulatus, assembly GCF_012275295.1. Classification (NCBI taxonomy): domain Eukaryota; kingdom Metazoa; phylum Chordata; class Aves; order Psittaciformes; family Psittaculidae; genus Melopsittacus; species Melopsittacus undulatus. The sequence goes on along the minus strand of NC_047531.1, from coordinate 12,088,917 downwards.
AACACTGCCAGGGATGGAGCATTCACAACCTCCCTGGGCAACCCATTCCAGTACGATGTGGAGAAAGCAGCAAAGGGATTGGCAGTAGATTCACCATTGAAGAGAACTGAGAAAATGTCCTCAAAAGAACTCCATCAAGATAACAAACTAAGAAGGAATGAGAGCAGATGACTGGAGAGTGAACAAGTAGGTGCTTGAAGTGGCACAAATAACCCCTCCAGTTACCTCCCTTCACACCAGTGCAGGAAGAGACAGGGTGTGTGGGTGAATGGACATGTTCTGCTGTGTTATTAGCTGGCAACATCTATTCCGATTCTTAAAGAAATGTAGGGAAGCAATACAAAAGTTCATTTATTTGCCTTTATTAATGGGATTGGCAGTTTCCATAACTTCCTATGGGGATTCTCATACTTTGTGTGGACTTGAAAGAAGGAGGTGTAGAGATATGGATGCATTTATTATTTATTGGTGAGGTCTTGTGCTTTCCCCAGCATTTGTCAGTAACTGCTATTTTCTGTCACCCACTGGAAGATGGAAAGGATGAGAATTTGCAAGAGCGCCGAGGGAGCACGAACTGTGACTGCTTCTTCCATACTTAATGCGAGGGGATAAATACACAACATCAGTTCCCAGTGCCAGTGCTCGCTTCAGCTGTGAGAGTCCTCCTTCCCGCTCCTCCTTCCCTGCCTCTCCTAATAGAAGAGGAAAGCCAGGAGGAAGTTGTAACCTGACATTCCCTGTGTATTGCAGGGGATAAATATTACCTCCCCTGGTGCGGCTTTGATGAATCTGTTTTTAGTGATGGCTTAGATCAGTAAAGCTTGCGCTGGAGAGTGTGAAATAGCATTGATCAGACTAACTTCTGAGGCAGGGTGAAAGACAAGAAAAATCAATTAAACCTGTGACCCAGGCATCCTGGTTTATTTTGCTGTGAGCAGGAAAGCAGGCATGGAACTGTTGCTTGCTTTAATACCCGAGCTGGGACTGTCCTGGGGAGCAGCCATGCTGAGCGTGGCTGAGCCCAGTCTGCTTCAGAGGCTTTGGCAGGTCTTCTTCATAGCCCTCTGCCCAGCGAGAGGGGTTATTTTAGAGTTCAGCTCTTGGGAGGACGCACAGGAGAGAGAACACTGTGGAAATTCTGAAGACAAAGGTGAAGTGCAATAAGGTAGAGAAGAGCTGGGAAGGAGCAGGACATGATGGACAAAGCAGTGCACAGCAGCAGGGGCCTATTTGGAGTACTGAATGGATGAATGTGGAAATAAACTCACAGTTGTGGCAGGACACAGGAAACGAAAATAAGGAGCAGGATACGCTGAGTAGAATCTCCCCATGTGGTAAAGAAAGGAGAGGAGAAAATGAGTTAAAACGGTATAGTTTTGTGTTGCTGGCTGGAAGCTAGTGCCAATTTTGTTATGTGTGTTCTCTGCAGTGTAGTGTAAGAGCTACATTCAGAGAGTTTTTTATTTTAAATTGGATTTAATATCCTACTATTTTTGTTCCTTTGCAAGGTATACAAAGGTCTTGAAATGTTTTTATTATCTCAAGTAGTTGCTGAAATTCATTAGATGCCATCCTCTGATGTGTTACTGCTCTGCCATCACCTGCTTGGGACCACATAGCTCCATCACCACAGAGCTTCTTGGTGCTTTCTATATTGGTAGTGAATTTTGTCATATTTCAGTATTATGCATTGCTAGATTTTGGTGTTATTCACACAGCTTGTAAAATAGTGACATCACCTGACCTTGTGAGGTACTTTGATATCTCTGGTTGAAGAATTCTGTGTGAATCTTGACTTCTATTGTTATGTAAATAGTTAACTGACACAAAGATATTGTTGTACCAGTTAAATTTAATGGTTTTAAAATAACTGTTTTACTTGGTCAGAATTGTTTGCTCTTCAGCTTGTCCCTGAGGGAATAAAAAGTATTTTCAGACAGAAGATATACCTTTATATAAATTGGTCTCTCTTCACCAGTAGTACAGAGAGGGTTTAGACAAGCTAGCTGAGGATGACAGTTTTTCAAGATCTTTGCTTCTAATCCTTATTTTATCACTTAACTTGGCATTAGGATGGCATGTGTTCTAAAAACACCTAAATGATTAATTTCATCAGTTGAATTGTGACCTTTTGCAAAGTTTATGTGATGAACTACAGCAGAAAGCAGAAACATGACAGAAGTGCCTTCTGCAGTTCTTAGACATAGGGAAACCTGAACGTTTCACATGGTGATTTTGACGTGATCATAGCTTGTGTCTGCACCCTGTCACCTGGTGATCAATATTCATATCTGGTATAACTTAAGAAAGAAAATACTGTAATCAGAGAAATTAATAGCTCAATAAGAGTTTGTGGTCAGCTGCTGCCCCCTTTGAGGTCAATGAGAGCACAGCTATGTTTATGAGTTTTGCTGAGAAAAACAGGAGAAACTAATTTAATTTGAATTTCTGAAGGTTTCCATGAGTAGCCAGTGAAGCTGTCAGGATTACTGTATAAGACCTGTGTATTTTCTGCAGCAAGGATGAGCCCATCCAGATTTAGATTCTGAACGTCTTGCATCAGGAATGTACCCACACCTTTTACTCTCTCTAGTGTTTTGGTCTTTGTGCAGGAGAGCTCTTGGGTTCACTCTTATGTCTTGTTGACAGAAATAGCTGTTAAGGATGTTTTAATAAGTTGTTGCTGGGATTTGCTCCTTTTCTTTTGTTCTTTTTCTGCCTTAAGAGTTCCAAATACCATTTTGGATGAAAAGTATGCTGAAATCATGAGTATTTCCCCATGATTTTTATTCCAACCAAAAGTGGTAATATTACTCATGAAGCTTCTGTTCCTATATGATAACCCAGTTATGAAGTTATCATGAGGGATGTGTAGGATCCTAACTAGCTAAAATACTTAAATTTTAGTTCACATTTCTAGCTAAGTCAGGACTCTCTCTTGTTTTCCCTGAGCTGACAATGTTGCTACTTACTGCAGGATAAAGTACCTTTCCTAATTTATTTGACCATCACTATTTGGATCCCTGAAGCATTACAGTAAATCTCTAACACGTCTGCTGAAGGGGAAGACAACAACCTTACAGCTTCTGGCTAGTCACTCTAGTGACATGGCGAGGTTATTCTTGAGGGCAGTAACTTTTGAAGAAGACCACAGTGGGACAGAGAAATATGCCTTGTTACATCCAGGGAGTGTTTAACCATAGAAAATTTGTTGCCTTTTGATAGAAGTCAATGACTTTCAGAAAACTTGTGATTCAGGAGCTGAGGGAGGAAAGGCATTGTTTGCCATAGCAACCTTAACATCCCCTTACAGTATGTCTGTCAGTTGTATGAGGACTAATTTATCATGTAAAGTGTATGCTACGTATGTCACATTTTAGTGTCTGTTCATTTGTTTTGATAATCAAGATCTTGACAGATTTGTCCCACATGGTAGGATTTATGGTAAGGATTTTCTTATCACTGAATTAAGTTGATACATATAATCCTAGTGTCCTGCACAAGAACTGAATAGAAATGAGAGATTCAGACTAGATGCGAAGGTCTTGCAGAAAAAAATACCACACACACACAAGCTGTTTTTCTCCTTGATTTTTTCTTTTTTCCCTTGTGATTTGTTTCATATCTCTACAGAGGCAATCGCAGAGAACAGAGTAAGCATTGTCTTTGAGAAGGTTAAATATTTCGCCTCTTGTTAAAGGATCTTTCTGTTTTATAAGGTGAGAAGTGTAATTCTGTAAAAATGAAACATAAGTGAGTTTTGGAGATGTGCTACTTTTCTCTCCAGTGTATGTGCTGACATACATACCTCCTGTAGTTTGAAGCCTGATAAATAAGTTCATTTTTCACAGATGTCACTTCCTCCCCTGCGGTAAATGAAAGCATCTTACTCTCCCCTCTTAAGACAGTGAGTTGAAAATGTGGGGGCTAACGTCTTATGGACAAGTAGAAAGGTGGACAGGAGATACTTATGTGGCCTGTAGCCCATTGTTTTCATTTTGAGGTTAGATGATTTGGTAGTACTGGAATTATCTTTGGAGTATATGAGATTAGGTTTATCATTTTTGTACTACAGCAGAGTACTTTGGTCTGAGTGGGCAAGCAGATGAGTGGATGCAGGGGTGCAGGGAAGGTATGTGTTTGTCTGTGAGCATCTTTAAACCCTTACAAATATAAGTACAGGATCTGGCTTCCTGGATGAGGTGACAAAGGTTGTGCAAGTGTCCTTGAGCTTTTTGTAATGGAGAACTCCAAACAGTATCTCCTGAAGAATTATTCCTACAAGGATGTGCTTTTATTTTGCATTATTTTTAAGAGAAAGCATTGTTTGCTTTTGGTAAAGTATAAAGTACCAAGGGCACTCACTACACTGTTGGACAGAGCAGGGTGGACATTTCCTAGTATGTAAATACATTCACATAGATCAAAATCACAGAATGGTTTGGGTTGGAAGAAGCATTTCAAGATTATCCTCTTCCCAGCCCTCAGACTGGAGAGTGACATTAATTTCTCATCATATTTCTCTGTTTTAGAGTCTTCTTTATATTTATTTATGACTGATATTGACAACCAAAATACACTAGGGAACTTGGGACTGTATTTCAAGAGAAGCGTAATTTGAAATCCAAAATGCAAAACTTCAGGGAGATTGTGTTTTAACTGTGTCAAGGTTTAACTGGGAAGGATTTATTTACTGGTAAACGAGACCCATACCTCTGCAATTCCTTCTTCCCACCTGAAGGTTTCCTGTAAGTGATTTTGGTGCTTGTAGTGTTCCAGATGTTTTTTGTGCCAAATATTAGTTAAGCACTTCACTTTAATTTGCACTGTTCTTTGACTGTAGTGTGACTGAATGCTTTTCTTCTGCTGTATGTTGTCCTTTGGCTGTTTTAGGAAGCTATGTTCAGAATTGTTTTTAATGCCCCTGGCCAGAGGACTCAGACAAACCAGAAGCCCTGGCATGCTGCAGTAATGCACAGGGGACACAGCAGCTGAGCAAAAGCTGTGTGGCAGAAGTGTCCCTGTGGTCCAGCAGCAAGGGCCACACAGGCACCCCCACCTTGGAAACCACTGATGTGTGACAAATCTCCCTTCTGAAGCTGACAAGCTTTTGGGTTTGACTTTTTATTCCAGAGGAAAAAGCAGATTTAGACTAAGGATCTGAAATTTCGGTCAGAGATAAGGTAGGATTTGCTATGCTGATTTCTTTTGCATGGGACATCAAAATAGAAGAAAAATACATTGTTGGATTTCGTTTGTCTCTATCCATGTGGCTCTGCAGGAGTTTTTTCACTCTTCTGTCATTTTTCTGTCCAGCTCCTTATACCTGAGTTCAGACCTGATTTTTCTGTTTCACGATGGGCTGGGTGAGTGTTGCAGGGAGCTGAGTTTTTGAGCAGAGCACCCCCCAAAACCCAGCTGCTGGCAAAGCTAAGGTCTGATGTGCTGCAGGGGCTTACAGTGCTCCAGCACTGGTGGAGCAGCTGGCACAGGGTCCCAGAGGCACCAGTGTGGGGTCCAGGACAAGGCTCTGCCCAGGCAGCCAGTCGGGTCAGCATCCAACAGACCCACCACCTCCCAGACAGCTGGCACTGTAACCAAACACCAGCAATTTTCAGAGAAAAACACAACTAATAACATTAATTTTCTTCTAGAGCAGACGGTAAGGTAACCAAAGCCAGGTCTATTTGGCTTCATTGGGATTTTTACCTAATGATCTTCCAGAAGGCAGGTGCACTGGCAGTAATTTTAAGCTTTAGAAAGCCCAAACGGTGTACAAAGTAAACCTTTGATGCTGTGAGGATTTTATAGGAGGGAAAGCTGCATTAGTTTTAGATCATTACAAAGCATTTGCAGACTACAACCAAATTAATGGTGCTTTTATGGCTGTCCGTTAATGACTGTCAACAAACAGGGTTGATTTCAGTTCAAGTTGTGATTTTAAATCAAACTAGCCAGCTGTCAGACATGGGAGTGGTGTGGATAGTTCTTCCTGTAGCATCATGTGGTGCCACTCCTGCGTCCATCATTCTATCAGGTGTGCATTGAGAGCCAGGTTTGAAATTCATTCACATACACCATCTAATACTAATTTTATGGTGATGAAGTCATGATTAGTTACACAAAATCAACTCACCTCTGCCTCGCTGCTCCTTTTACTACAGTAGCATGAACTTCTGACAGTTTTATTACAGTGTTCTTGTGCTTTGGTAAAGGAGGAAAGCAGGTGCTTTTATGGCCTGATTCAGTAAAAGTCTCCTTTTGAGCTTCAATACCATGAAAATCCGTTCATGGCAATGCAAACTTCCCTAATCTCAGTGTGTTTTCCTGGGGCACAGTAGGCCATTTATAAGGGGCAAGCAGAATAATCTATTATACTGCATCTATCCTTCAACAGTTCTTCTGGATTATCAATTGTATGAGCTTTGAAATTGAACAGTGAAGTGCCTGTATTGATAAATATGTCTCTATAATGATGGTGCATTATTCATGGCAAGCTACTCTTCTCAGCATCTTTACCTCACTTTTGAAATACTTGGATCTGCCAAAGCTATTCTTACAGATGTATCCAACTAATGGTACTTAAACTGAAAGGCAACTGAAAAGGAAATAGTTCAGTCTACCTCTAGCTCATATATTTTAGCCACTCTGGGATGAAGACACATTCAGCCATCACCCTGGCCTTAGTATATCTCTCATTTAGTTTTTCTAATCCCTCAAGTCGCTGTGATTGTCATTTTTAGCAAGGGACTTCCTCAAGTCATGAATAATTCTTTTCTTTTATACTTTTATGCTGATTAGCACACCATGAGTATTACTTAAAATTTTTAATTGAGAAACCACACAAGACATTTTAATTACACTTGAGTGCTGGAGACTGTGAGGGTGGCCGCAGCAGAAGAACTTGGATGGATGTAACAGCTCTCCATAGTACATTCTTTTAAAAGCTCTGAAAAGTCTTAAAAGGTTCAATGAATTAATGCTCTCACAAGAGAGGTGTTACATACTTTATAAGAATATAAAAAGGAAGAGGTTTCCTAATGCTGCAGATATCAGAGGAAAGCACAGAGCCAAGGAGTTTTCACTGCTCTCATCCTCTGAACCTGTTCCTCCTGCTTCAGCATTTGAATTAGAGTTTTGTAGTTGGGCTCAGTTTCTTGTTGAGGCGTTTCATTGATACTTCCCTTTGCTTGCTCTCAGCCTGAGCTTCGTGTGTGATGTCTCAGTTCCAGACAGTCTTTCTTTCCCACACAGATGTAAGAAAGCCTCTCAGGTTCAATCTTCAGGTGTGGGGGAAAATTCTGATCATTTTTTTAACAGCTGTAACTTGGAAAGCTTTGAAACCAATGAGTACAATAATAAAATGTACTTCTATAAACATGTTTGAAGTCCTGAATGCAGTCATTAATAAAGCCTTGTAATGCAGTTGGACTATATTACCAGCTAACATTAGCTAAGGAGCTTTCAGCTTAGTACATAGTCTAGCTTTTTGTGCAAGAACTGGTAAATATGGAGCTTTAGAATTGGGTTAGTAAAGGGATCATAGTACCAATATTAGATTTGTGAAGAAGTCAACAATAAAACACAGGCAAGCTATCAGCAAGGGGATGCAGAGAGAAATCTTGCTGCTGTGCTATCTCTCATAGCTCCCAGGAACTGGTGAATTACTGGCTTCCTAAGCAGGCAGTTGACTACTGAAAATTGCCTGTCATAACGTTGTCTTACACCTTTTTGAACGTTTTTCTGTTTTTTACTTCCAGTGAGTTTTGCTAATGAGTTCAACAGTCAAATTACCTGGGGAAAAAATCCAGACTTCCTTATATTGTCTGATTATTTCATTGTGTAATATGAGAAGAAATGGCTTCTGTATGAGGAAAAAAAACTATAAATTAAGATGACAGATGCAGGGAAAGTGAGCTAGCAAACACCTGTGTTTGTCATCTAGTCTTCATAACTTTTCCATTTCCATTAAATGATACAGAGATGGAAAGACCAGGACTGCAGGCTATATTCAAATGTGAGTATTACTGGGCTTTGTGCAGTTTCGTGATGATAGTTTCTGCTCTGTTATCAGTCTTGTCCTAAAATTCCACACATTCTGCTTGGCTTCTTACTGTGGTTAAGCATTGAGCCTGTAATTCAAAGAAACTACTCACACCTCTAGATCTGTTTTCTGAGTAGAAATAAGTATGTTAGAGACCATAACTCTGGACATTTTACCAGTGTTCCCTAGCTGCATTGTGCAATGTTTTTTTACATGGTTTGTTGACGTATTTATTTATAATCAGAGTTTTTTTTCCACAACTCTGTTCAACTGCTGTAGGTTTTGATGTTTCTTTTAAATTGTTCCAGGCCTATTTATGAGTAATTCTACTCATTCTGCACTCCATAGCAATTCTACACTCCCTAGTGTTGAAACTCTCTGGTGCAGTAAAGACCTATCAGTCTGGTTTCACATGATTGTATGGTTAAGAAAAGTAAAGATGTGTCAGATAATTCCCTTATAATTAACTGATGAGGTAGAGAAAGTTAAGAGAAAGTCCAGCTTCTTTTAGAATTTATTAACAAAGACCTTAATTTAGAGAAGGCTCATAGGGCTTAATTTAATCGAAACTGTCCACTTGATGTCTTTATGTATTCTTAAGACGTTAAAGTTCAGTATAGGCATAATTTGGTGTTCTACAACCCTTGTGTTATTGATAATGGCAGTAGTTTAAGAAACAATAAATAAGACACTCAGAAAAGAGTATCCTGGATGAAACTTTGAGAAAGAGGCAAAAATAAAAAGGTATTTGAGCAGTCTGAAGTTTGGGCAGCAGACCTGGTAAAGGAATGGTACTTTTCCAAAGAAAGTTAGCCAGCCCATTGACATGAGACTGGTAAGATAAATGGGGGTTCATTTGATGGTTTGGGGATTTTTTTTCCTGTGTAGAACAAAAGGGACAAGTCCTCTTGTCTTCTAAGCAATTATGGCAGGGAAGGTTCCTTACATGCTTGTTTTCCATTTCTCTCTCTATGTGTATGTACATTTTGGGCCAGAAATTCCATGGTTCTGTGTCAGTTTAACCATGGATGGGGGAAGGGGGGGGAGGGGGGCAGGAAGGAGCATTCAATAGACTGTACTTTTATCATAGGATGTTGTAGGTGCTTCTTACCTTCCAGGAACCATCTGAGCCTAATGGAAGATTCCACTTATGGAGGCCTTAATATTTACAGTCAGGTAGACCTGGGTAGTCTTCAGATAACTTACAATCTTGGAAAATACAGAATGTGGGCGTTTGATGTCCTGTCTTTTTTCCCACCACCCTTACTCTTGCTGTGACTTTGAGCAGCGCATGACATCTCAGTGGCTGTGCTAAAGGATATGAGTTTAAACAAGTGTCTTTCCTATGAACATTAATTTACGTTCATGCAAATATTGCATTTATTGTAGATACACAATCTTTTTTTTAGTCACACATTTTGTGTGTTCTGATGTCTGTGGAAAACATATAGTGCATTTTTACCTTGAATTAGATTTTCATGTATATCAAATCTAAATCTATTCTCTTTCAGTTTAAAGCTATTTCTGCTTGTCCTGTCACTACATGTCTTTGTGGAAAGTCCCTCTCCAGCTTTCTTATAGGCCCTCTTTAGGCACTGTAAGATGCAATAAGATCTCTCCTGAGCCTTCTCTTCTCTAGGCTGAACAAGCCCAGCTCCTTCAACCTGTCTTTATAGGAGAGGTTCTCCAGCCCTCTGGTCACCTTCATGGCTCTCCTCTGGACTTGCTCCAAAAGGTCCATCGCAATTAACTAAAAGATCTCGCCAGAATGAGGTCAAGCCATATAAGTTTAAGCCTTTGTTTAGGACAGTGAGGATAAGCAAATGTTTTCTCCAACTCCTTTTTTTCTTTTTTCTTTTTTTTTCTTTTGTTCTACATGTCTGCAGCCATAAGACTATAAAATGCATTGCCATCTATTCTGTGAGCTACGTTTCTGGGAACTCTAAGAATTTGTAGGGTAAATCCAGTGGGGTTGGTAAATTAAGGAGAAGAGTGTGAATTCAAGGGAATGCAAAGGAAACTTGGAATTCCACATTTGCCTCTGAGCTGCTGAATTTCATCACTGAGTTTGGACCAACAACTTCACTATCCTTGCATAAAATGAATGCTGTGTTTCATTCTGTATCTTTGACCTGTGTGATAAAGATACAAAGCAGTCAGTGGCCTTTTATTTGCAGGGTCATTGCCTTGAGTTTTTTGCAATGTTAAACTTTTGAATCTGGGTGCTTAGAAATCCATTTCTATACCTCAATGACAAAACTATATACCAAATATGTAAGTGATCATGTAGACACTTAAAATGAATTAGGGGACCTAAACAAGGGCACCTTGTTTGAAAATGTTAACAGAAATTTTGCTGTAACTCACTTGAAATTAAATTTCATCCCTTTGCATTATTGCGTTCCTGGTTTGACTATAAATTATGATTTAAGTCTTTATGGTAACATTAAATTGTAGGTGATGAACATGGAAAACTCCACAATCAAGGAAAGCGTTGAATTATTCAAATATCTTTGAATTTCATATAGAATGAAAATTACTTGATTATGTTTTAGTACCTTTTTGGTCCCTTCAGCTAGAAATTTGATGTTGGAGGGAAATTAGGAGATTGGAGAAAAGGAAGGGAAGAAAGAGATTGCTTTCTCCCCAACCTCAAATTCAACTTGACCAATGCACATGGCATTTTAGTCATTAGTTCAATCAAATTTTTCCTTCAATGTCCTTCTGTGCTGCACAGTTTGGTATTTTCACCACACGTAAAATCAAAGCAGCATATTAAGATGGAGCTGAAGAGCCTGGAAGTACACCTTTCCTTCTCAAATAAATCTATTCAATCCTACAGACTGTGCCCATTAGTGGCTGCAGAAGCGGAAGACAGAACCCTTTTACTCTCTGTATGGGCAGAGGGCGGCAGGCACTTGATAGATGAATGGAGAAGCCTATGTCAGCTTCAGAGAAGGAAACAAAAGAACCAGAGGAAGAGCAATGAGAAAAGAGACTGTCAGGGAGACTGCTGAAAAATTAACTGTAGTTTTCCATTGCTTACTTCATCTGTTGTTTTGTTGTTCTTGTTTGTTTGTTTTACCGATACAACTGAATTCCTGTAGCAATACATCCTTTTCACTCCTTTTTTTAAGAACTAATTTTAAAGGACTATCAAAAATATACCTTGGTAAATCATGTCTCCTTTTATGAATGTAGTTTAGCTTTCAGACTATGTATGTGTCAGAGGAAGAAGTTGTCTCAGTAAAAAGAGAGAACACTTTCATCGAAAGATGGCATTGCTCTCCTTGCATGACTGTTGTCTAGTTCATTGATCTGACTTTTTTAAGTTCAGAATTTACACATCTGAGAATCCTTCTGCACCTCACAATATAGAAACCTTCAAAGACTAAGTTGATATTTGCTTCATGGGTTTAAACCTCTCAGCATGAACAGCATTTCATGGGAGTGTGGAGGAGAACAGAGACTCATTCTTTCTAACAGTGATGAACCTGCCTCCATGGTTCGGCCTTGAACTTTGGTCTTTGGGAAAGTTCAGAACCAAACCTGCCTGCTCAGGTTCTTCCACCAAATACAAATTAATGCTGTGTTTCAGAACAGTGCTGGAAGCTGATACAAGAAGAGCTTGTGCTGTTAATGGTCATTCAGTTCTTCATGACTCTGTTCGTCTATTAAAGGAGATGTAATTTGATTAAGATTGAGTCTCAACCTATCTGCAGTTTTCATAGAGGTTCTAGCAGACTTTACTAATATGCAGAGTTCTCAATAATAGTCTATTTTTTTTCCTGTAGGTTTCTCTGCTTGGCTTTCATCCCAGCAGTTAGGTAAAATTAAGGCCCAGAAAATCGGATTATTACATCCCAAGAGGCTGGACTGATAAGCAGCACATGATTGTTGATCTGCTTGCTACCCGATGTTGGTAGTGTTTGAGGTGCTGCTAGATGCAAAGCCAATTTGTTAACAATTAGTGCTCATTAGTATCATTTCCTGTTATCAATTTTAAATGTTTGACAAAGCACTTTTAGGAAATTGCACCCCAAAAAAAAAGAAAAATTAGTAGCTGTGCATCAATGCTTAGTAATTACAACTCTTCAGGGCCTAGTGTCAATCTTAACTAGCTGGTTTCATTGGTTTCCAAGTAATTATTTCTGCTTTGGATCCCACCTGCTATCCCCTCCAGATTAAAGATGCTTTGGAACAAGGACATAGTTCTTGCTTAGCAGAGTTGCTGAGAAAGGAATGATAGAACAAAAGCAACTTTTTTATTTTCTGTCCTGGTTTGTCATGGCTTGGGCTTTGTATCTTGCATAACTACCAATGGATTTACATGATATACGATATAGGAATTAACATCAGCCTGGAATTAAGTGTGATTTCCATTGGCCTTAACATTTAACATGTGGGTTTAATTTTAAATGCACCCTTGCCTTTACACACACACTGAGAATTGTGGAGCCATTAAAATCAAATTTATAAATGGTAAAATTAGATATAATGGCATGTTATAATAAAAGCTTCTATATCTAGGAGTTGAAGAGGATATCTTTTGAGTTTCTTAGGAATTTGGGCTATAATTATTATTAATCTGTTTTACATGCCAGAAGATATTTGAATGAAAGATTATCTAATAAAGAGCACAATATGTGTATGTACATATAAAAAGCACCAAGTCAGGCACACCTGCATTTCTACATACACTGGCTATGTATGATGAGTTGTTATAGACTTATGCCTTTTATGAGCACACTGGAATTTTGGCTAAATTTGGCAGTGTCAAAGGTGAAGCTAGCAATATAGCCATTTGGGTTAATTTTCTCTCCTTCTCTCTTTGCTTTAAATTTTTAGCAACATCAGCTTAGATTTCACAAGCACACTCCTAAAATGCTTGCAAACATTTAAAATGTATTCTGTGATCCCTGTTGCACAAGGTGGAGACCTAACATAAGACTTGGCTTGTGCCTTTCCCACCCCCATTCATGAATTAGTCTCATGATTACTGTAAAAATTAAGGCGAGCGTGGGTGAAATACGTGAGGCTAAGTCCCTCTAACCTTAATAAACAGAGATGGTATTGACATAAGTGAATTTTGTTTAACCACAGTACATTTGCTTCTTAATTAGTGAATATTCATCTGTCATCATCAGCAGCTATGACACCCCTCCCCGCTAACACGTTCTGTCATAAATAATCAATGAGAGGCTATTAATATTCATGAGTGAGAATCTGTGTAGTCATGTGCACTGATGCAGAGACAGGGGGAGTGTTGCCATGAACTGAGTCGAAACTCTGTGTGTGTATACGTGAGTGTAAGATAGTTAGGGAAAGGGAAGAAGAGCATGCTGCTACACACTGCCCTGCCTTGTGCTTCCAGCTAACAGTGGTGTGCCTGTGTTTCGGAGCTGGAGTGACTAATGAAAAACAGTAGTCAAGTCTGGAGGGTGATTCCCTGTCAGTGCATTTGCCTTTCAGTGCTGGGGAAATTAGAGGCTTTGCTCTTGTGTTGCTTATTAGGATGGGCTGCAATCTGTGCACTTTTCAGAAGAGAGAGGAGCACTACAAACTGCTCTATGAAGTTTCACAGGTGAGTGCAGAGGATATTACCAGCATCTCCAGGGTAAAAATGAGTGTTCTTTACAGAGAATAAGTAGAAATGCTTTTGTTTTGCTTTGCCTTTTTCTTTTCCTTTGCAGAATTGCTAGCTAAATTGTTGTTGGGGGGTTTGGTAATTATTAGTATTTTGGGTGCCTGTTGTTTCTGCTCGTTTGCCACTCCCCCTTCAGATGACTTCCTGTGGGATTCTTTTAACATTTTTGTGCATCTTCTGCCAAGATGTCAGTCATATAGCAACAGTCTCACTGAACCGTATCAGTGATGTTTTAAGGGAGCTCTTGGCTTTAGTAGCAAGACTGATTTCAGATAAGTTGCCCTGCTGCCTCTGAAAGCATTAGGTCTGTGATCTCAGGTATTTCTAAGTTAAGGAACAAAGTTTTTATGGCATGTCTGTGCTGGTCAAGAAGCATGTTAAATTTTCAGATTAAATAATTAAAACTGAAATTATGCTGAGATGTGCTTGTCACGTTTAAACAGGTGCTGAGTAAAACAGGGTTTCTATGGGTGAGGTGTGCTGCTTGTTCTTTCACTGTGCCTGTTATTTCTCTTTACTACTAGACAAAGATCTTAATCCCATCTAGATATTTTAGTGTCTCTTTCAGCATCATAACAGTGTGAGTAGCAGTGTAGCAGTGTGCTACTGATGTGTTCCCAGCTCCTTCAGTATGAGAAAAGACAAAACAGTCACTTACCATAATAGCCAATAATTTTTGTTCAGATCCTATTGAATCAGTATTTGATTTGCAGCTTTTTGTTTGTTTTTTCCTCTTGGCACAGCAGACCCTCACATACTAAAGTTTAGTGCCTTTCAGCATCTGTTCTCTCCCTCTCTATAATTTGTCCTGGCTTTGACACATTGCCATTGACAGAGGCTGAACGCTTGCAGTTTTGGACTGCGCTGCTGCTGACAGGCAGCACAGAGGAGAGGAAACAGTTTACGGTGTTGGTGGTCTATTGGCACAGCAGCAGCTAAGTGCCCATTGCCGACTGGTTCCCTCCGAGTTCCTCCTGACGTGATTCATTTCACAGTGGGCTAATTACAAAGTGGATTCTCTACACATGAAGCAGCCTCCTCAGTTGTGGTGTTAATGCACATTTTCATGGTAATGTGATCAGAGCCTCATTAGCCAGTTTCCAAAATGATCCTCTGCATTAATTAAATATAAAAATGACACTTTTTATCACCATAGAGAGGAAGAAGAAGATTAACATTGTTAATTACTACTGGGGGCAATACCTCTGCATCATTTCTTACCACAGAACAGCAGGCATATTCAATCCTAACAGAGTGTCCGTCTGCAGGTAACCTTCCCGTTGCCTTGACTGGTGAAGATGGTCTCTAGGTGGAACACTTCCCTGTAGTTCAATATTTAGTTGTAATCCCATCATCATGTTTTCTTACAGCAATAGCACAGGGAAAAGCATAGCACAGATTTCCTTCTTCTCCCTTTCCCCCTCCCCAGCTCTGGATTGCCAGACTGATCTAAAACTGTAAAATGGAGAGAGCAGAGTAGATCAGTGTCTGCTTTTCTGTGCCAGGGAATAAGAAATGCAGGTTGTGCTATGAAAGGGATTAGACATTTCTTAAAGGACTGCATGTGTGTAGTGAAAAAAGAGGCTGTGCCTGGTTTAGAGTGAATGCATTTTCAAAATGTTCCTTGCAGTAATGTTGCATAGTAATAAATGCTATTGATCAGCACACCCAAAGGTGGGGGCTTTAGGAGATTCTTGAGAAATTCTTCCCTTTATCTGTTATCTTCTCTGCTGTTGACTTGGTGTCTGTGGATGTGAACAACCAAAATGAGCTAATGCTTTCACTTTTTACTCTGGTGCTTCCCAGATAAGGTGTAATCCTTGGGAGGATCTGAGAGAGCTTCCTTTGGGAGTTGAAATGCAGTGAGCCTGGTGCTGCATCTTGCGCTGTTCAGGAAATGTCACTGATAAGGTGCAGAAGGAGAGCAGAGAAATGACTTAGTGTGCTCACTGCCAAATCCTGTGTTCATCTGTAAACTCATTCCTATCTTTGTTTCAGTGTATGCAGGTCAGAACCCAAAGGATACTGAGCATATTTTTAACCAGGTGCTGCAGTAGAGATCAGGTAGTATCTCACACCATAACTGCTTCTATGTATAACACTGTTTTGCTGCTATGGGGGGAAGCAGCAGTAGATGATAAATTAAATTAAGCCAAGGCAGACATTACTATTTGATTTGCAAATCCCTTTTTAACTCGCCAGTCCTGTAATTCCTACACCACAGCCTTTGCTCTTTCATCTGCATGATTTCTGGAGAGCTTGGGACAAGTTAGCCTGTCAGGGACATGAACTGACTGAGGATGAGCTGTGGCTCACTAGCATATGTGGATCAGATAGATTAATTTATATTCATATGAAGAAGCAACCCTACCCTCATTGCTCACCTTTCCTGTGCTAGGCTACCTGATACTGTGGGTGGTCTGTGCACTCCTGTACTTAACAACAGTAAACAAAGGAAAGTGTGTTTGCAGAGGATAACCATGCCAGTGCATACAGTGAGGCATGTTTTCTGCTACTGTTTGTAGTAAGGTCAGATTAAGGAGCAGAGAGCTTTTTATTGTAGAGCTGCTGGGAAATGAAGACATCATTAGAATATGTATAATTCCTCACTCTTTCCCCCACCCTTTTTCTCCAGGCTGATTTGCCTTTCACTGAGATAACAGTTCAGAGACGATGGAGGCCCTTTCCAAAACCAGCATTTGCCTGTGTGATGGAGACTTTTATTTGGATAACCGTGTCTTGCATGTGCAGGCTGGGGTTAAACCAAGAAATAACATAGTCATGTTTTAAGAATGAAAGCTTTTGAGTTACCACTACACATTGGTGAAGGACCCTTATGCTTCCAAGTGCCTCTTCACCTGTCTTCAGGACATGAGGATGGCTCAGCTTTTTGACTTCACCATAAGAAGGTATCAGGAGTAGGACTCCTCCTCCCCTCAAATTCTATTCTTCCTCTTACCAGTAGAGAAATGAAAGATGTCTCAATTTAAAATTTATGGCCCTACATGCTACTTCATGGGCACTTTATGATTATTATTATTATTTCCTGTGTGCTGAATAAGCAGGATTGAGCTAATGAGTGTGCATCCAGGAAGACTAAGTCCAATCACTTAAAGGAGATAGGGCATGGTGTATGCTCATGTCCATTAGGGGCAGACCTCTGCTGTTCTTAGCTGATTTTCTCTTGCACTGCTGGGGTAAAAGAAGTGAGTTTAAGTGATTTGTTAGCTGTGTGATGAGAACTCTTCCCATTTAGGGGAAAGGGTAAGAGAAATATGGCACGGATTGGAGGGAATGAAACACTATTTGATCAATCATCAGCAGTGATCTTCAATAGCTTTTTGTGAGACTCAAGGAAACTAACATCTTTCACAGAATTCTGTCGATATGTGGAAATTATTCCTGTTTACTAGATTTTTTATGTTTTGTTTTAAAAATATGCGGTTAACCCAGGGAAAAAGAGGGGAAGGAGAGAGGGAACACAGTACTTTTGGAGGTCAACCAAAGACCAGTGTGAAGTTCTTTTTTGAGTTACAAGTTAAGAACCAGCCCTGGTTAAGGTGACCTTAGGTTTTAAAGGAGAAAGGAGAGAAGCTAGAAGAGAAAACAGGCAATCTGGGGTGGCTCACAGACAGTGGTGGAGCTGGGATTAAAATTTGAAGGCTGCATATTTATATTTTACATTTGACCTGAGATGATAGTAGAGCCTGCTTGCAGCGTTTTTAAATCCTCTGAAGACTGATTATGCAGTTTGCTTCTCATGTTGGTTTCCATAATTAGCATAAAGCTCAAATTTTCACCAGTTTAGAGTTCTGATTTTATGTTCATTTTGATATCCCTTGGGCTACTTGAAGTACTGAGTTTTAGTGGTACATCTCTTCAAATTCAGAGATGTTCACAAGAGAGACTTAAGCTTGCCCACTGAAACAGCAGAAGCACTTCTGTATTTTTCAGGAGATGCTGATATAGCTGGCATTAGAATAAGGAAAGAAGACTGGGGAGCAAGCAGTGTTTCTTGTCACTGGGACCTGCCTTCTCTGGTCCTGGTGAAGTTTGGGTTTATTCATAGGATTTAAAAGTCTAGAGCATGTGATCCTTATTTTCCTTCTGAGCCAACCTCCAGTCAGTTGTATTCATTTTTGTACTTATGATCTGTGAGATACTTACATTACAACTCCTCAGTGTGGTGCTTGGCATTAGTTATCAATCTTCTGGAGGTACTTGCTGGCATCTTTTGTGTTCCCTTTGCTTCTCATAGATTTCAGCAACAATGAGAAAGTACTGTCTTGTGCTGCATCAACACAAAAACATTTTTTGGGTCCATTTATACTTAAGTTCTATTTTAGTAGAAATTCTGTGGCAGAAAACTTTTACCTCTGGAGAATATGAGAGGAGAAAATATTAAATTTAATTGTCTGGAAATAATCAAATTATCTGAGTTGAATGAAATCAGTAGCAAAAGTAGATCTGGTTTCATCTTACCGCATTTTCTAACTTTTCCTTCTTGCTCTTCTCTAAATTTTTAAACAAAGCAATTGAAAGCCCACTGATTCTTGTTTCTCTAAGCAACTCTTCTGAATGCTGATCTGTCTGTCTAAGAAGTTCAAAACTAAACTTTGAGGTGCTGAAGGATTCAGCAACCTTGTAGGAGTTCTGTTTCCTCTCAGCTTAACGGAACAATTTTTGAGCTTTATGTAATTCCCCTCAAAGTTGCACTGCCTCATATTAGTATAGCAATGTATTTGTGGTAAAAATATAATCAAGTAAAGCTTGTCATACGTTTTTAGCCATGTCCTACAAACTTGCTTGGAATTTCCTTAAAGAATCTTTTCTGAACTGAAAAGACTTTAAAAACTGGATTCATAGAAGTTGACTTCTCCTACCGATAAGAGATGCTCTTTGGATTAGCAGGTACAGATGCGCTGTTTCTTCTGTTTCCTTGCTTATTTGCTTTACACTGATAACTGAGCAGCATTCATCTAAGTAAATAGTCCCATTGCCATGGGATGTACTCAAAAGAGATACTAGTGTTGTGGCACTGCTAACAACTGAGCTCATGCTCCTGGTGGAGAAGCTCACCGTCCCACACTGAGTACTGGTCCACAGAACTAGGAGTGTTCACTGCCCAGCATCAATTGTCCCCAGAGCCTTTGGCACCTATGCCTCAGCTCTGTGCTTTGAGTCACCACATGCCAATTGCTTACAAGAGAAGATATGTCTGAAATGCAACCTCTTGTCTGGATTTATGCTCTCTCCAGAGAGCTGTGTTTAGGTGTGAAGGCTCCTTGAGGAGTCCTGGAAGACTGTGCCCTGGGGATTTGGGTCTGGGGACATGTACACTGCTTAAAATAACCAATGCTGGCCACCTGGATGAATGGTGTCTGTCGAGAAGACACCCATGCATACAACTAGACATGTAAGGGAGTTGTCATCTGATTTCCCAGAAACCTAAACATGGTAAGCAGGATTCCTGGGTTTGTTCTTTTGAATGTGACACCTAAATTATATGCTAAGTGCCTACATGCTATTTTGGATCTCACACCAACTACCTTTGATAAAACACTTTTTTTTTCTGAGAAAATTCAGGAAACTAAGTGTTGCCACTGACTTCCGAAGGGCCAGGCTTTCATTTTCTGTCCTTGTTTACTGTCTTGTAAAAGGCATATAGATCCTGCATATACCTCAAGAGGGAAGATAAAGAAAGAGTTCTGAGATAAGAAAGCAGACAATAGTATGTGAGATAATAATTCAGGGAGGTGTGTACAACAAAGGCAGCTATAGAAAGCCATACCGAGATTATATCAATAATCTGCAGCGATATGCAATGCCATGAAAAAAATAACAATAAAAAGTGGTTGAGGTGCTGAATAGCACGATTTTCTGTGTCGTTTTGCTGTTTCTTGCATCTCAAATTTAACAATGGGGATTAAGGATTCTTCTAATGATCAGATATTTAGACATTCTAATGATCAGATATTTAGATATTTACAGAGCTATCCTTACTTGAGGCTTGCTTCTTGGTGTGATTTTGTATGGATATAATCCTCAGGCCTAAGGCAAAACATACCTATGTAGAGTCTTATGTATCAGCAATGTGAAGAAGTCAGTTTTGGTACCTTGAGCATTCACAGAATTATTGCCAAAGCATATTTTAGGTGTTTAGTAGTTTTCTTTTGTGGTTTATTGAAAGGGAGGGACATTAAAATGTCAGCCAAACACTCTGCCCAGGTGTATGTTAAGGGTTAACTGACAGTAAGCTGTTTCACAAGTTTTCTGTCAAGAGCTAAGAGCTTAATGAAGACAGGTATAGCAGGGCTTGGTGATAACCAGTGCTTCTTCCACCCCTAGGGTTTCGATGAGGTCTCAGAAGCGTAATTAAAAAAACCAAGCTGAAAAATACTGGGATCTTTTAAGGCTGTTTAACTTCAGAGTTTGTTTGACCTGTTATTTTAAAGGATATAAGCTGTTTGTAATAGTACTTGCTCTTTTTGTCTAGCCTGTAACTTTGAACCCGCTGGCTGGTTTCATCCACAAAGACTTTTCTCATCTTCCAGGTTCTCACAAAGTTTTGATGATAGTGTTTGGCAGATTTTCTTTTTCCAAGTACAAGAGGATTTCACAGTTTGCAAACATCACCTCAAAACATGAAAGAATTTAAAAATCTGAATGCAGGTTATTCTTTAATACACTTTGTGGTTTTCAGTGGTATCAGTGAAGACAAGTTAGTTGCTATTTTGCATTTAATAGGCTTGTCATTTGTTTTACTTTGCCCAATAGTTGTAACAAAAATGAGTCTGTTAAGAAAGGATATTAGATCAGTAGCTGTTCAAATGTTATCTATAATTTTTTTATACTGAAGTATTTCACAAATACTTTTATGCCTGGAAATGGAATTGCGGAGCCTTTATGTAATGCAGTGCAAACTCTCTCTTACAGTTTTTTGTATTTTGTATTTTAGTTTAAAATACTAGTGTGGACACATAGAGGACAATACGGATATTTGGCCATTTTCACATAACAGTATGATGGGAATTTGTATGATCCCCAGTGTTGCAGGTTTTCATTCTTTCACTTTGAGGAAGTTAGGAAATTCTACATATCCTTCTCAGGTGATAAAAATAATTCATTCCTTTTCCTCTGGGATGAAGGCTGGGTTTTTTTTTTTGTTTGTTTTTAACCAACAGAAGCAAACCCTGATAATCAGCAAAGTGAAACAAAACAGGCATTTGTTTTCCTTTGTTTTGTGGTCTGATTGTGTACAATAGCGGTTTCTTCCCCAGAGGTTTTGACCATTAAGTTTGATCTCCGAAAAAATATAGGCACAGCAGAATGAGTAATCTTCCAAAGTACCACATTATATATGTAATTCCTGTGCTTTATGTTTATTAATGTCAGCTGTGTGGTTCTGTTGATATGCTAGAGGGAAAGAATGCCATTCAGAGGGACCGTGACACACTTGTGAGGTGGGCTGATGCCAGCCTCATGAAGTTTAACCATGCCAAGTGCAAGGTCCTACACCTGGGTCAGAGCAATCCCAGGCACAGCTACAGGTTGGGCAAAAAGGAAATTCATGGTAGTCCTGTGGAGAAGGACTTGGGGGTGTTAGTCAATGAGAAAATGAATATGAGCCAGCAGTGTGCACTCACAGCCCAGAAAGCCAACCGTATCCTGGGCTGCATCAAAAGGAGTGTGACCAGCAGGTCGAAGGAGGTGATCCTGCCCCTCTACTGTGCTCTCGTGAGACCTCACTTGGAGTATTGTGTGCAGTTCTGGTGTCCTTGACATAAAAAGGACATGGAACTGTTGGAACAAGTCCAGAGGAGGCCACAAGGATGATCAGGGGACTGGAGCACCTCCCATATGAAGAGAGGCTGAGAAAGTTGGGGCTGTTCAGCCTGGAGAAGAGAAGGCTGCATGGAGACCTCATGGCAGCCTTCCAGTATCTGAAGGGGGCGTACAGGGATGGTGGTGAGGGACTATTCATTAGGGACTGTAGTGATAGGACAAGGGGTAATGGGTTGAAACTTAAACAGCAGAGGTTTAGACTGGATATAAGGAGTTCAGTTGCTTTCTAGTGTCAGAAAGATAATAAACTGCAGTGCCAGGACCCATGTCCTGAGGACCAAGAGGAGCATGGGTATAGGCAAACTTTGCTAAATACTCATGAGGACTGAACAATTGAAATAATCAGAGAAAAGGCTTATCTTTGGCTACCTGTGATAGAACAGAACAGTTGACTGACCCATTTAATATGTTTGATTGTATTTGTAATGTGCTTTTTTGCATATTATAGTGATGGATTTGCAGGGAAAGCTGCTCAGGGAATAATCATTATTCAGGCCTTTGACTTTCTCATGTCTAGAGTGTGAAATACTGAAAATTATTCATGATATACATGAGCATATGAACTGCCAGCTCAAAACAAGTTTTAATGGCAAGAAAAGATGGAAGAAGGGGTCAATTATTAGTTTGAGTTCAGCATTTGGAATGCTTTCTCAGAGGTCAGGATTACTAAAAGTGGGGATGGCATCTCTCATTGCAATATGGTTTTATGCATTTTCTTTAATTTAATTTGTCACATACCCTACTATTAAAGCCAGGAAAGACACAGACCCATAAGTTTATAAATGGGGAATTCCAGCAAGTGTGTGTGGTGTCTACATTGTTTTTCACTGAGGAATATAGTTCCCTCAAAGTGCTTCATAGAAAACATAAATGTTTCATGAAAGCATGGTCTTAGAGGAAAAATATGGGAAAGAGATTTCCAGAAATGTCTGAATATTATATATGTATCATCATAGTAAGATATTTAGGTTGATTATCTTTTGGAACATACTCGGTTATCTTTAAAATGGTGTGTTACTTCATATAATGAGAAATTTGGAAGGCGAAAGTGAGACAAGTGTTCTTTTAACTTAAAATATTTTGCTCTTTCCAGAGCTGGGTGTACTGTTTGTGAAATCTCAAACCTGCTCCTGATGTGGAATTTCTACCCTCAGAATTTCCCCTTCTGATATGTGGATAACTCCTCCTATGTATATTCTTTACCGGCATACACTTGAAGAGATTTTGTTAGCAATCTCATATCTTGTGGGAGAAAAGGAAAGTATATAGGACAAGGGGTAATGGGTTGAAAGTTAAACAGCAGAGGTTTCGATTGGATATAAGGAAGAAATTCTTTACTGTTAGGGTGGTGAGGCACTGGAATGGGTTGCCCAGGGAGGTTGTGAATGCTCCATCCCTTGCAGTGTTCAAGGCCAGCTTGGATGAAGCCTTGGGTGACATGGTTTAGTGTGAGGTGTTCGTGCCCATGGCAGAGGGGTTGGAACTGGATGATCTTAAGGTCCTTTCCAGCCCTAACTATTCTATGATTCTATGATATATCTTTATGTAAACAGCTTCCAACACTGTACTTGTTAGAAAAAGAAAAGACCATACAGTGTATGGTCTCCTTTACAGTGTATGTTATGATACCAGAGAGAGAGAGACATTACCATTTAAGAGAATTCGCCAAAAGCTGGCTTTTTGCTTTCTGTATATCTCATGCCACTGGTTGTGTGACTGTGGTGTATCAAGGCTTGGGGCATTTAGCATGGCAGCAGGTCTTGGAGGTCTGGCTCTAATTCATTCTCTCATGAGTATATTTTGACAGGTAGTGGTTTCTCTTTTCCCTTTCTGGTATAAAGTTCTGTATTATTTAAAGCTTTAAAGATTAACTGTAGAGATCTCAGCAAATATCTAATGAGGAAACTGGAATAGTGTTATCTAATAATGATGCTGGTGATAACAATAAGCATCGTAAAATGCTAGATCAATCCACTTAGCAATTACTGGTAAAGTTATAATGCAAGTGGATCGTTGCAGTAGAGTGTAGACCTGCCTGCATTTCTGAACAGCTCTGGGGTCCCATGCTTCCTCAAGTCCAGAAAGTGTTTGGTTCAGTTTGTTAGATTACTGTTTTAACCTTCGCTATACACTAAGGGTCGGTTTTGCCAGGAATTTTCTTTGCAATTTTCTCAGAATGTCTTCTCAAATAACTAATGGGACATGTTGCTTTTTAATTAATATATTTTATTGTATTGTGCAAATTAGAGGCTTTTTAGTATGGAACAATTCTAAATATTAATTTATTGGTATTGCTTTCTTCAGGTAAAAATAAAAATAGGGGATTTTTGCTACTTGTTCATCAGTAGTGGAGTCCCGTTGCTGTCAGTAAGTTCAGCACAGGTATGAAGTTTCCTCAGTCCTTTGAGTGTAATATATTTCAAATCTCAGGTGTGAATCTTACTAAACCATTTAAAACCTCCTCAATTAAGTAGTTTTAAGTTCTTAATGCGGGAGATTGTTCCCATTTGTCTCCAAATGACCTCTTTCTCCCCAGATTTACATATTTCTTCGAATTAAAAATGTCATTTGGTCATGTTCAGTAGAAGAATGTCTTTGAAAGTCTGACCTGTGGGAACATGATGAATAGTGACAGGAGAAGGATTTTTCCCAATGAGAATACCAAATCATGTAGCACTGTAGTTTCACTTACTAAATATTGTCCATACTCTATTGTTGAACCCTAAGCTGCCAAGTGTCACTTTGTCAGGATGTTTTCTGTCCTGTGACTAGTAGCTTCAAATGTCCTCATCCATCTTCTTGTCCCATTACATTTCATGTGACTGATGTTCTGCACCCATTAAAATTGATGGGAAAGAACAAAGAGAAGAAAAATGTGCCCTTCAACTGATTATGCCTTTGAAAGAGCAAATGAGACTCTACTGCTATACAGAGTAAATTGAACGGTTATTTCTGGTTTTAACTATGTCACTTAACTTTTATTAATCCTTATTAGCAGTAGATCCATTATTTTATTATTTTGATATTATATTGAGAGCAGTAATTTTATGTCAATATTTTCTCCTTTAATCTTGTGACAATAAGTGAATATACAGACTCTCTTAGATGAATCAGCTGCCTCTGTAATCTTGCCCATAAGATATTGCTAGCATGCCTGAATACCCTCTTAGGGATGGATGGAAGCCTGTTTGGCGAGCCCAGGCTTTTCCTCTGTGGAAGGACCCACAAGGTTTTGATTGGCCACAGTTCCTGTGAGGTGGTAGAACACTTCTGTGGGATGTCACAAGGTTCTGCTTGATGATAAGTGCTTGCTTACCTTACACTGAAATATTCAAGGCAATTAAGTGGAGACTGGAAATACAGGAGCCTTTGTAGTATTGGCATCATCTTTATTTCATGGATAAAGATGGTTTCCCAAAGCACTAGTCCAATGTTTCAGAGTTAGACGAGGGCCATTACCCACTTGACTGGAAAGGATAGATGTCATATTCACTGACAATTAAAGACAAAACGCAGAGGAAAATCAAAAGGGAAGGCTCTTGAGTGATTGTTAGGTCTGATTACTTACAGCTTGTATGACAACCTTCTCAATGAAGCCAATCATTCTTTCCCATTTGTGCATAGTAATGAGTCTGTCATTTCTTTCAAATCTGGGCTTTGGCCATGGGCACTTGCTGCCCCCAAAATGCAACATAATGGGCCCCTTTAGGCTCCCTCATGTTCTTGTAGAGACTTCAAGTGTTGAATGCAGCTGTTCACTTTCCAGTTGGTACTGGATTAAAGTTCATTTCCATGCAAAGTTCAAATATGTTCTGGACTTGTAAAACTCTGTGTGGGGAATTTGGGTTTCTTAGACTTTGTCTTGAAGTTAATGCTTTGTCTTAGTAATTCAGGCTTAGTTGGTGCTCTGCCTGAAGTTCCCAAAGTGTGTTTGGCTTGGGGCCTGGGAAATGCTGCAGAGAGCTCCGAGTCTTGAAAGACTGTTTCCTACACCATTATCTATAATTATTTGAGATTGCTGATAGGCTTCAAGGCCTGTTTCTTTTGTGCAACATTTTTGTCAAGCTGGAGAGTGTCCTGTGAAGTGGATAATATTCTTATGTTGGTAGTGCATTCACTTGGGTAATTATTTATCCACATTTTAAAGACAATTGTTCACATCTATAATTTGTGAAGAGGAGCTTGATTAAGACTAAAATAGGCAAATAAGACTTTAAGAACGTTAATTTAGTAATTTCTCTATGAGCTCTCCTGCTCTCTTTAGTTGCTTACTTGACCTCCAGCTGAGAATGGATTCATTATTGTAAAGGAGCATTCTTACAGATAATTAACTCCTGAAATGAGTGGAAGTTAGGCAAAAATGCAATGAACCTGAACCTTTAACCAGTCTCTACTTATGCAGGTCATCTCTGGACTATTCAAGCAGTGTTGCCCTTAATATTAGAGGCACTTGAACAAGTAACCCCACTGTAACCAGGGGCAGGGATGTATTGCTGCTCTTTTACCCTGGGCTAAATGACTCTGGGGGGAAAGGCACTGGTGGCAGAAGGCACCAGGACAAATGTATGCAGGAGAGAGCTGATGCCTTCCCATGCATTTGTCTTCAGTGGTCTATGAAGAATGTGAGAAGTGGGATAGAAAACTTGGCTTAGCATGCTTGGTTGCAGTAACTACAGCATCTGCTGGAAATAGATCCCAATGAATAAATTCTGTTTCAAAGGAAACCACTTCTTAGTACACTATGAAGAAAGGTCATCATTCAAATAATAGTGCTGTTAATTTCCATCATGACTTGAGAAGGGATAGATCTCAACCTTCCAACTACCCAGACTTCAGGAGACTTTTGTTGGAAGCTGCTCTGGGCCTTGGGGTACAGAATTTCAGAAAGCTGTTGTTCCCATGTTTTGGATTTGGAATTCATTGAGAACTGCCTAGCTTTTTGTTGTAGCGAGGAAAATCTGAATGCAAGAAGAGGAATGAGAAATTTGGATTTCGTTTTATTGCAGAGGTATACTGTACAGCGCTGACAGAATATGTACTCCTCTCTTTCATCTGATTTGATTCTCTCGATACCATATCAATCTTTGTTCAGTGGTGAAACAAAAATTATAAAGTATCATAGCTGTTGCTGCTTGTACCTCAACAACAATTAAGGGATGGGAAAAATGGATGATTTGAGCTATTCTGAAAGATTTTTGTGCAGGTTGTCCACAATAAAATGTCCCAAGGGTACAAAGTACTGTGAGATGACTCTTGAAGCTATTTCAACCAAAAGGTTTTTTATGGTTCCTATTTTCCTTCCTCAGTATATATTGTATGGCTGTGTTCAGTAGAAGAAAGTATTGAATTCTGACTGGCTAGCTTTCTTTCCATTCCACAGCACATGTATCATCATTTGAAAAATACAAATCGAAGGAGCATTACTAATATGTACAGCAATGTGGAGTAAAACTTCACTGTCCACAGTTAAAATACTGCAATTACTGTTTGAGTGATAGGCTGTGTTTTTTTTTCTAGTGGATAGCTGTGTCTTTTACCTTGCTATTAATGAAGCAAATAAAGTGTTGTTGCACCAGGGAAGTTTACCTGGCTTCCCTGTGTTGGCATAATTTTTATTTAGCCCATGCAAAAGGAAGAGAGGGTTGCCCTAGACTCTGATGAGCAGCATGTGCCACTTGTTGCAGTAATGTCAGGGAGCTCTCAGGTTTTTTCTTACAGGATCTGAGGATGATCCATAAGCAAGCTAGTCTCATGGTTGTATTTGTGAAATAGGGCTGTTTTGGCCATTGCTTTCCAGGTAGGTAACTTTCAGGTTCTGTAAGTTTCTGTTTGTTATTTCAGGCTTCTGTAAAAGTGTGCTTATGGAGAGCAATATTCAGAATTAAACCTTTCAATAGGGACGTTTCTATACTTTTAAGTGCAGTGGAGGTTTTCAATTAGAGCAGGAAAAAGTAGTAGATTGACATTACATTGGGGCCAGTTGGAGAACAGAGTCCAAATTCAACTCTGGAGAGCGAATCATCTTTTCCTAGCATGTGGCTAGAAATACGAGGTACTATTTGTTTCCTATTCTTAGAAACAGGCCTGTAGTTTTTAATCTATTTAGCATTCACAGAGCACCTGACACACTAAGATCTTTGTTAAGTGCATTATGGGCTGTGTAAATAAATTAGGAAGACAATAATGCATTAAGGATAATCCACTGACTAAAATTACAGGGTGGCATTTTTGCTAGGACCTCTGTGAAAGTAAATTTATGGGAAATACTTCAAACCTTTCTGTGAAAAGAGCCCTAATTTATATTTCATTCACAAGCAGCTTCTAGAAAATACTATGTGATGCAGATAAAGTCATCAGAACAAGATGATGCTAAAAATTCATAAATATGTTTACACTTGCAAGTGGCAAATGTTACAGCTTTCAGAGCTGAGACTATATTCAGGAATATTGTCCATATGCCTCTATTGGCTGATAAAGTAATGCAGCTTGTGTTACTCTAAATGAACATTCAGAGATTGGAAACTTGCCGTTGTTTGAGAATTTAGACCTTACTTGCACCTGTCTACAAAGTATAAACTTCTGATTATCCTTTACAAATGTTTTAGCTCTAAGAGGCATTTTCTTAAATTGCAGATACTTAGCTGTTTACACGTTTGCAACTAAATAGTTGCAGTAGCTTGCATAGAATGGGTGTAACAAGGTTAGATTTTTGTTCGTTTTTGTGAACTGTTACAAAGAAACCCAATGTAGAGATGTGGATATTTATCTAAGAGTATAAATAATTTTACAGAGCAGGAGACTTCAATTAAATACTACTTTTTATGCCTTGCTATCTGTAACTGATTGATACTGGCAAACTGAGAAAGCAAAGTCCTCCATCACCTATATTCAGGAATGTGGAGAGAAAACTCATTAAATTAACATTAGCTTAAGAAAAATGAAACTTCCGAGCCAATTACAGTTTACTGTTTAGACTAAAACAAAAAAAAAAGAAGGAAAATATGACCTTTGTGACAGAATATGTGACTTGAGCAGGCAGTTTCATATAAAATTGAGAAGTTGCAAATGTCCTGCACTTGAGTAATGGTGTGCATGTGATCTTAGTTCTGCTTCATTAGCCCCTGGTGAATGAGTGGTAAATTTTTCCTACTTATACATCTTCTGTCAGGGGATCATAAACATAGCCTGACTACTGCATGTTTTCACTGCTGCAATTTCATTTATATATTTTTTTGCAGCATTGATGAATAGGTTATATTCCACTTGAATAAATTTTTCTTCTTTTCAAATATTCAGATAGGTATTAGCAGTGGTTAATTATGCACTCAGTACCTTTTGTAATAGAACTATCTGTCATTATGGCAAGCTTTTATGTAGTATTTGAGGGATTCAGTCTTCTCAGTAAAATATTGCTTTTGCAGTATGCAGGGGAATGATCAATTTTATTTTCTGCTGATTTGATAATTTTCTACTAAAATTTAATCTTCTGTGCTATGGATTTTGTGGCCAATTGAAAGACTTTTCCCTCTGCTAATAGAATATCTAATGTTTCAGCTTTTTACTTCCCATTTCTGTAAGTATGCCTTTAGATTTTTCTGCACTATGATACATTTGCATCTCCTTTTAAGGGTAAGGAATTGTAGCTAGGCTATGTTTTCTGTGATACTCATTAATTCAGTGTATCTGGTGTATAAACAACATTTCCTTTTTCCTGGATGTTGCACCAGTGGTGGTGTGTTTTGTAGAATGTCAGGTAAGCCACTGGACATACTACAAATACGATGAATGTTACATAGGTTGATGAATAGTTTGTTCTACACAGTCTTTTTTATGCATATGCAATTTCCTTGGTATTCTGTAGACCCTTCAGTCTTACACCCTGTTAAAGGAGCAAATCAAATTTAAGTGGAAAGTGATTATCTTTGAGATGCACCTGAGCAGGCTTTCCCAAAACGCTCTGCCAGTCCTATTGCACCATATTTGCCTGTAGGATGAAGCATGTTACATCCCCAGCTTCTGGCAAAGATTTATTCTCCAGACCCTTCACCAGCTTTTGTGCCCTTCTTTGGACCCATTCCAGCACCTCAGTATCTTTCTTATAGTGAGGGGCTCAGAACTGAATGCAGGATTGGAGGTGCAGCCTTACCAGTGCCCAGTACGGGAAGGATGATCACTTCACTGGCCCTGCTGGCCACACTATTTCCGATACAGGCCAGTATGCTGCTTGGCCTTATTGGCTACCTAGGCACAAGCTGGCTTATGTTCAGCCGTCAGCACTTCCAGGTCCTTTTTCCACCAAGCAGCTTTCCAGCCACTCTTCCCCAAGCCTGTAGCATTGCATGGGGTTGGTGTGGCCCAAATGCAGAAGCCAGCACTTTTCCTTGTTGAACCTCATACTATTGGACACAGCCCATTGATCCAGCCTGTCCAGATCCCCCTGAAGAGCCTTCTCACACTCAAGCAGATAAACACTCCCAGCCACCTTGATGTCATATGCAAATCTACTGAAGGCACACTGAATCCCCTCATTCATATCATCAATAAAGTTATTAAAACAGAACTGGCCCCAAAACTGAGCCCTGAGGGACACCATTTGGACTAGCCACCACTCTTTGGTCCTGGCCATCTAGCCAGGGCTTACTCAGCAAAATGTGACCCATCCAAACCATGACCAGCCAGATCATGGTCAGGAAAATGCTGTGGTAAATGGTGTCAAAGTCTAGGTAGACAACATCCACAGCCTTTTCCTCATCCATTAAAGCAAGTTACCTTGTGAAGGAGATCAGGTTAGTCAAGCAGACCTGCCATTCATAAATCCATGCTGACTGGGCCTGATCACCTAGTCATCCTGTACATGACATGTGATGGCACTCAGGATGATCTGCTCCATAGCCTTCTCCAGCACCAAGGTCAGATTGACAGGCCTGTAGTTCTCTGGATCCTCCTTCCAGCCCTTCTTGTAGATGGGGTCGCATTTGCTAATTTCCAGTCACTGGGACCTCCCTGGTTAGCCAGGGCTGCTGATAAGTGATGGAAAGTGCCTCAGTGAGCACTTCCACCAGCTCTCTTAGTATCCTTGGGTGGAACCCTGCTGGACCCATAGACTTTTGTATGACTCTGTAGTATAGCAGGTTGTTAAACATTTCCCCTTGGGTTGTGGGGGCTTCATTCAACTCCCCATCCCTGTCTTCCAGCTCAGGGGGCTGAGTACCTGGAGAACAAATGTTTTTACTAGTACAGACTGAGGCAAAGAAAGCATTAAGTACTTCAGCCTTCTCCTCAGCCTTCATCACTATGTTTCCCCCTGAAATTCACCCTTGTGAAGAATGAGAGAGATGGAGAGCGGCATCTAAATATTTTTTCTGATGTAGCAGAGCTTTCCACCATCTTGACCATGCAAGTCCCATGGCTTGCTCATGGTGTGGATTCTGTTCCTCTTTTAGCCTCTGACTACCACAGATCTTTCCATTAAAAAAAAAAAAAAACCAAAAAAAAAAACCCAAAAGATTTCAAGGAACCTTGCACTTAGTTTGTAAGTATCTATAGGTACGTTGTACAGGGTGTATAATAGTACTACTCTAGGTCTATTACCATAACTATATAATATCAAAGCACCTCTCAGTTTAGTAGAATAATCTTGATGTGAGTCAAAGAAGTAAAGGAGAAAAAGGTATACAAAAGAGTTTTGATTAAGGTCTCATGGATTCCCCAGAACATTAAATGAGGGCTTCCACTCAATTCAGCACCACCCCCCTCTCACCCCCAGAAACCAAAAAACCACCAAAACAAAAAAAAAAACCCAAGCAAAACAAACTTCTGCTGAAGATGAACAGATAAAATACAATTGGAGCTATTTGGGGATTATGCCTCGTGCTGTTACAGAACTTCTTCAGGTAGAGAAAATGGCTCTTGCTCATGTTTTCATGGAAGGGTAGGTACATGTGTAAAAATAATTATGCTCGGATCAGCATATTTGCAGGTTAACAATCAACTGCTGATTATCTGCTGATTCTTGCAAAACAGAAAATTTGTTCTTATACAAACATTAATTATGGAATATCTGACAGAATCATTCCAAACTGGTTTAATTATACACAGGATTTATACCCTGTTTAATTGCATTTTACACTGAAGAAAGATCCAGACCAGACCTCTTACTAAAGCTCATTTTATATCTTTACATTTGCTTTGGAGGTTAAACTGACTGGATTGTCCTGAATGCTTTGCTGTTGTGATAGACAGTTTTTTTTAGTAGCTCCCCAAACTCTGTTAATTACCATGTTGGGATGAGGCTTCTGTGTCACATCAATGGATTGCATCTATTACATCCAATAAAACTGGTGTGTGGTGGTTATTGATGGGGCCTCAACCATCACAGTTTTATTAAGACCATTTTTACACCTAGGTTACAAGCTAACAGTGCCGTTATCTCTCCCCAAAATCCCTTGGCAGTTAGTACCGCCAGCAGCAGTAGAAATTACAGAGGGATTAATCTCTGGCTCCAGTCCCCAAAAGCTTTTCTCTGGAGGTACAGAATGATATGTTGAACTGTGTTAAGCAGTGAAAGATTTAATAAAAAAAAGCCCCAAGTGCCTGCCTATATCAGAGTCGGCGTCTGTCCCTTTCCAAACTTGTCAATACCATTTTCTGTCTGTGCAGGCCTGCTGAGCTGCTGAGACATGCACCATGGCATGGCTGTTTTGTTGCGGTCGCTGCTTTTAAAAGCCTGACCCTGCAGAAGGCTTGTCGGCAGTCGATTTCAGAGGAAAATGAGGATATGGGGTAGAAAGAGGAGAGAATTATAGATCTCTTGAGAGTCCTTTTCATTCTTTAAGCTTATGGGAGAGTATCTGGCATGGTGAGCAGAGCAGGGGGAGACAGATCCTGTGGATGAGGACAAAGAGTGACACTGGGCACAAAAGGGTGAGGGAGAGGCAAGAGGATGCAGTGACTTGGCAGGTCACTCCTGCAGCGCCCTGCTCTGCCTGATAAGGGTGGGTTTTACAGTGGGGATGCTGCCATGGACACACCTCCATGCACAGTGCAGAGGCACTGGGTTTGGGGAAGGAACGATAAGGAACACAATGAATAACTAACAAAGCACATTTAATGAATGCAGTCATTTGCATTACAGTGCCAAATAGCTTTGCTCCTGGTGGCTGAGTGTCATACCCAACTACAAATATTATTAGTATCATTTCAACGACATCTAAGGCTGACAGCAGACTGTATGGAGAGGTTAGGAGGTTTCAAATATTGCAGAAGAGGAAGCTGAGAGAATAGCCAGCTGAGCATCCCTCACTTTCGCTTGGAGTAGGGAAATTATAGCAGGATTGTTAAAATAGGCTGCTTTGAGTTCTGGAGGGTTTATACAAGTAAAGGAAAATTACAAGACAGAACCAACATAGAATCATAGAATAGTTAGGGTTGGAAAGGACCTTAAGATCATCTAGTTCCAACCCCCCTGCCATTGGCAGGGACACCTCACACTAAACCATATCACCCAAGGCTTCATCCAACCTGGCCTTGAGCACTGCCAGGGATGGAGCATTCACTACCTCCCTGGGCAGCCCATTCCAGTACCTCACCACCCTAACAGTAAAGAATTTCTTCCTTATATCCAGTCTAAACTTCTGCTGTTTAAATTTCAGTCCATAACCCCTTGTCCTATCACTACAGTCCCTAGTGAAGAGGCCCTCACCAGCATCCCTGTAGGCCCCCCATGGTATATACATCATGCTTTCTTTACATTTTATTGCTAACTTGTTTCAAATGCCAAAGAAAATACATGGTAATAGAAGATTTGGAGATAGCTTCTATGCATAGGTGATGCGTATAGGCACAATATCTGCACATCAGCAGAACAATCCTTATGACATTCTGGAAGATGCAGTATAAAACATTAGTGCAAATCAGGGATTTCCTTGTGTATGCTTTCTGCATTGTTTTCACTTTCATTCACAATGTTTTCGAGTGAAATATAAATGGATGCATTTTGTATGATGTTTTGTTTTTCATGCCTCATTCCCCAGGGAAAAGAAAAATCATTACTTTTAATGACAGTAAGATATCATACAGGTAAAGCATGTTTCAATCTTTGGCCTAGCACAGACAAAGAATATAAAAATCCATGACCCAGAGACAACTGCAGGCTTCAGCTTCAACTCAAGTTACAATCTACCACCAGATCCCTGACTTGCATCATCTGTTTCTTCAATGCAAAAAAACAAAGGACAGACAGGACTTGTACAATCTATCTGAATGTTAGTTGCAGAATTAACATCTATTTACAATCAATGCATGGTCTTGATCCTCAGACACAGAAGCCAGGAACATTTTTGATTTAATAAATAACCTTTTATTCTTTAGTGTCATTTTTCCTTCCTAGTGTTTGTTTCCCTGGTTATTTTTCTTTAGACATTAAGTGGTCTGAACTCGGGCATATTGAACCTTTTATGTGTATATAGTTCATACGTGTTTATATGCTCTATATTTCCACCAGCTAGTAATAGCTAGTGGCAATATAGAAAATTGATGTGCTAAGTGTCAGAAGGTGGAAAGATGGTAAATATTGCAAAGCACCTGTGTAACTCTTACAAGAGAGCTTTAATCTCTTGTTCTCTTTGGGGTACTTCCTTGCTGGAATACTTCTGAGAAATTAGGAGAGTCCATGGAAGTTGGGAGACAAATTGAAGAGAGCTAAAAAGCATTAAGAGCCTCAGACCTTCAGAAGTTTGGGGGCTTCATCATTCCTAAGAAAGCTGGTGATTGTGGATAATTCCCAGCAGCATTTAAGGCAGGAACATGCTTGCACAGCCTGATTAAGCCTTACTACATTAGTAAGGGCCACATCAGACTGTGGGCAACCTACAGCAATGACCAATCCTTCACTGACTTGGACATCAACATAACAATTTCTGATTTCCTGGTTTTCCCGTTGTATGATCATGTTTTGTTATTGCTGCTACTACTATGGAAGTTAGTTAATAATCTTCTCTACTTCTCTTGCTGTTGTGAAATAAAGATACAGAAAAGCCACGGAGGATGGGGTTTTGGTTTTGTCATTTTGTCAATAAGATTACGTTTTGGATGTTCAGTTCATGTGTGGAATATATGATCTGAATCCAGTCTAAGTCATCTTTGATGCTTGATAGGTGTTTGATCAACCTACAGAAATACTTCAGTGAGGTAACTGCTGTAGAATTTCAGTATCCTCTGTAAGAAAGCAGAATATACTTTAAGCTAATGTTTTTTAATACCATTATGTCTTCAGATTTTTGCAAGTCTATATTGCAAATACTTTCATTCTGGTGAGTCTCCCAGTCTTTTAAGAAACCTTTTGGCTTTGACATAGTTCAGCTAAAAGTTCATTCATTAGTAGTAAACATTTCAGTTAAAAACCTGACTACACAATTAACCTGACTACTACGAAAAGCTACTTCTGTTTCCAGAAGGAATAAACGGAACTTCTTAATTGATGAAGCATTTCCCCCACTGAGATACTGACTTTCCAATCCATCGTGGTGTCAGAGGGTTATTGGCTGGAGTCTGAGGAGCCTGACTTCCAGTTGCCATTATTCATGTGAGCTGCGACATGTTGTATGCTTTCCGCCTTTAAAAGCCTGTAGTGTGTGTAGATTTATTTCCAATTAAATAAATACAATTATGCATGATTTCTGAAAGTGTGCTCTGAAAGTTTGCCCTCAAAGAGGAAGGAGTATTTATTTAAAGCATTAATGGCTAGATGGGATCAACTCATTTGTCTGAAGGGGCTTAACCTGCTGGTAAGCTGCCTGGGAGGAAATCCCAGGTGTATACCGGCTCAGTGCAATGGGGCTGTGATTCCTGACAGGGCTTCCTGCTGGCTCCAGTATATGAACATAACTATAACAACATAAAAAAGCTGTGAGATTATATCAGAACAGCATGTCACCTCTTTCCTTTCATTGCTGTAACTTACTTACAGGCTTTTCTGGGACTCTCTTAGAGCTTAAAATGCTAGATGCATAGAGGCAGTTTTTCATTTTGGAGATTTGTTGAGCAATAACAGTTTTACAGTATTTTTGCAAATAAAACATCATTCTTACAGTTTTCCAAGGTCCTCTACTACTGGAAAGTAATCCATTGTCACTACCTTCAGTTTTCATTCTCACCTCTGTGTGAATGTCCCTTTGTAGTTTAGTCTATTGGCAGCGTCAAACCAAAATTGAGACATTTTTGCTTATTAATATATCATGAATACACTACACCGCCAGCAGAGCTTAATCTCTCACACTGACTCCTAGTCATCTTTCAGAAGTGTACAGAAAGTGAAAATGGGCCACTTGAAACATTTTAACCTGATTGGAAACAGTCTTTTTTTTCTTCTTATCCTTGCAGCTCCCTGGTTAAAATTGTGTAGACTGCTGAGCTGAATATGGAAGCACAAAGTGTTCTTCAGATGACCACCCGTCACTTTGTGCTTATTGATAGGCTTCGAAGGAGAGTGCTGTGTGACTGACAGATGCAAAGCAGCACATGCTCTGCTTTAAATGTGGCACTGTCAAAATAGTGAAGTACTCTTGGAGAGAGCCCTTTATTGCTAAGGATATGCAGCATGGCTCAGCGTGTAGAGCTTCATAATTTATGGGAGGGGGGGAAACAGGGGAAGGAAAAAGAATAAATATGCAAGTAACAGGATTATAGGGCTGAAGTTACACCTAAGGACTGGCATGAAAGTGAAGCTCAAGAGGTTTGCCATCCTTAGGATGAGAGAGGTCTGTTTTTTTAAAGGTACAAATGAGAGTATCTCTTCTCCATGCCTGTGAAGGGTGAGACAATAAGTAACGTGATTAAACTGCGACAATATAGGTTTGGGTTTGAGTCCAAGAAAAAAGCCTTACAAGAGTAAAAAGGATGGCTTGGAGTGCTAGTAGGCATCTGTTAGTAACAGGTTTTGAGAACAGATTAAATAAACTCCTCTGAGATAAATCCTTGAGACGGGTTGGATTAGGTGATCGCCTGAGGTCTGTCTAGGCCTATTTTTCAATGATTTTACATTGTGTGTGTGTGCTGTGCTCACGTGTATGTGTGAGGAAGGAGAAAAAGGAGATATGATGATTTTTACTTGGTAGGGAAGTTACAAATCATCCCTTCATTCTCTGATCCTTTTTGCAGTTGCATATATTATAAGAGCGAAGGGAAATTTTGACATTTTTTAACATTTTAATGAAAGTTGTATCTTCATTTGGTGTTCTGTAGCCCAAGAATAGAAACATGATGTGGAAAAGTGCAGTATAGCATCACTTGGAGGTAGAAAGGGAATTAGAAAGTAGTAAATATATGGCCTTACTTATATGATTATGCTTATTCAAGCTGAGCAGCGAATTCTTCAGATAGGACAGAACCTGAGGACTCTGGCTTTTGTCTGACCAAATTGCTCGTGGCCTAGAGCAAGTGATAGGCAAGGGGGTGACCAAGCCCCCAGACTCAAAGGCAGCCCTGTGATTTCCAGTCCATCTGCAGCCAGATGTGTCAGTGAGCTCCTGGGTCAAGAACCCAGTGTGGGTGCAGTGTTCTATGGCTGCCCTTCTCCCTGCACACCACTGGGGCACGAAGCAAACACATTGGCATCTACGTAACCTTACAGAAGACTCCATACATTTCCCATCCAAAACTTGACTAAGAGCATCTTAGCTCCAGGATTTTATCGGGTTTTTCATGTCAGGATGATTGTACCCATTGAACCATGAGCAGCGTGTTGTGGAAGAGTCGATTTGTCAGAAAAGGGGAATCTTGGTTAATCATTTTATAGTCATCATAGTCTGTCGGTGGTCTGTATTACCTTACAGATAGAATCCATTAAAAAGGTTGCACGTTAAGTAGGACTCTTCTTCCTGCCGGTGCAGCATTGCTATGAAGTTTTTGTGATCGATGTGCAGCTGTAAAATACTGTTTGTGTGTAGCAGCTGACTGAGACTTCTCTTGCAACCATTTTACATGAATGGGTCTTCTTTTATTTTCTATATGGTAGTTTTGTTCCCATCTGCTGCGTATCATTTATTCCTTTGTACAAGTGAGTACATTAATGCTGTGGTTTGAAGGGAAGACAGCAGTTTAATTGCTTGTCTTATTTAGTCCACTGGAACTAATGAAATACTATAGCATTGAATTGTCATTTAGCTGCCATAGCCCTGGATGTACATAGAACATGGCAGAGCAGAGTTAAATCATTTATTAACTCCTTAACAACATATATTTAATCAGTTTTCTGGTGCTTCAGACCTTGCAATCAATAAATGCCTTTTACTTCCTTGCCTTTAATTAGTGTATGTTTGTCAAATTGGCTGTCTTGTAAGCTGCAAATGGTACAAAGTAGTGAATTCTTTAAATCATTAAATGGGACAGTTGTGAATTTTTGCCAGGATACTCTTGTAAGAGAAAACAAAATGAATCTCAGTACTTGACATGAATCCAGTGAGTTTGTTGTTGGTTTGGTTGTTTTTTTTCCTAAAAACGTAAATTATTAAGACTAAAACTTGCAAAGGAAAAATGTCTTGTAACAAGGCAGATTTCACAGTAATCACTGTAGTTTTGTTCCTCCATGCTTGTAATTATAAACCTGGTTTATTGGTACAGTCTTCCATTCACACAGAAGGCTCTGTACAGGTGTAGATTTTCTTAAGGTAGTGCCCATGTTTGCATCAGAAATTATGTCCACTGAGGTCTAAGAGCTGGTTCCTTTTTTGGATTAGGCAAGAGCATTTGATAAAACAAACACGTGAGCAGATGGATCTCTTACCAAGATCTAATAATGCAGTTTTAGTCAAATCTGAAACAGATGCCCTTCTGTTTACCTATTGTTGAAGCCATTTGCTACCACTCTAATATTACACTGACACCAGGCAGGAAGGTCCTTTGTATTCCCCACTGAATCAGACTCCTTGAGTGCTAATTTAATAACTTCACAGTCCCAGGAAGCAAAGGCAAGTTTGCAGCACACATGTATGCACCTTTCCCTATGAGGTGAGCTGGCTGACATGAGGAAGAAGATGCATTTGTTTATGTCAGTGGTATATGAGAGGTGAGTTGACAAGCAGGAGCACCTTAATGGCTTCAAACTACCTGTTAATGGTTGTGGTGCTGGTGCCTGCCTGGCAGCCTCAGTCTTCAATTAAGCATCTGCCGGAGCTGGAAGCAGGGCTCTTAATTGGAAAGAAACAGATTCAGAAGGGGTTGCATTTTCTGCCAAGACAGATTTATCAGAAAAGCCATGGCTTAATCCATTGTATCTCCTTTCCTACCCCCACCTGGCTTTTCTTTCAGTGTTCCCCACTGCTGCAGGCACAGCCCTTCAGCAGGGCAGGTAGCAGATGGATGCTCAGCACCTTAGGGAGGTTTGGTTCTCCCCTAACCTTTCCCTGACCTGGGGCCCAGTGATGAATGCTGCCCTAATTGCTGACTTTTCTTCCCCCAGACCCTCCACAGCACGCATGCGCCCATTAAGATATATTGTCTAGTACACATTCAGGAGATCTGTTTGCAGCTATCTTTTACATAGAACTGATTGTTTAATTGCAGATTAAAGATTAATGCAAGTATAATGATTCCTTACGGACACTTCAGACAAAAGCATCCTGCATCAGGCAGCCTGCATCCATTTTTCAATTTGGCCATAAATTTGGCTGGGAATTAAATAGTAAGTAGCCGTGATTGCAACACTGGTCTCTGAAGGCACTCACGGGAATGAA
Organism: Melopsittacus undulatus; assembly: GCF_012275295.1. NCBI lineage: Eukaryota > Metazoa > Chordata > Aves > Psittaciformes > Psittaculidae > Melopsittacus > Melopsittacus undulatus. The sequence goes on along the minus strand of NC_047531.1, from coordinate 12,049,652 downwards.
AATAAATGAACAAGCTCTCACACAAAGCATGTTTCATTATGGTCATTAGTGGACAGATCCTCAGCAGGGACTGGAGGTGAAATTGTCTACAAGAAGTGTTGGCACATGTCTGATGAAACTGAAGTAGTAAGGAAGTGGGTATAAAAACGTTCAGGTCACAGAGCCTATGGATGACAAACTTGGTTTCTATGCCTGTGTGTGTAAGCTGCAGGAGTTTCAGACACGGAGAGACCCCTGGTATGAATTCCGGCATAGCTGTATCTTATCAAGAGTATGAGCATGCTGGGGAAAATGTTTACAGTGTCATGAATACATAATTGTGTATGTTATTTATGTACCACAAGCTACTACAGTTCATTACCCTGGTGATTTAGATGAATTATTAAGGTTTTGTTTTCTGTTATGTTTTTCAGGTAAGGGTCTTTTTGTTTTCCTTAAAATGCCCAGCTGGATGGTAAGTTTTTTCTTTATCTTAATTTCTCTTCCCTTGTGTGACTTGCTGTGAACTGATTTATAGACTATTTAGGTTGGAGGGGACAGCTGGAGGCCATCAGTTCCAGCCCCTTCCCAGAGCAGGGCTAGTTTTATGCAAGTTGCTTAAGGCCTTCTCTAAGGATGGAGACTGCACAGCCTCACCAAGGAAACTGTCCCAGTGTCTTGCTGCCATTGTGACAAAGCATTTTTACTGATGACCAGGTGGGGTGTCCCTTGTTTTGTCTTGTGTCCACTGGCTTCTGTTCTGCTCCTGTGCATCAGTGGGCAGAGCCTGGCCCTGTCCTCTCTGTACCTCCCCACAAGGCTGTTGGTGGCATCAGTTAGATCTTCCTTAGCTTTCTCAAGGTGCTGGAACCTCTCTTGTGACATGGGTCTGAGTTTCAGGCTTCTGAAGCACTGAATTTACAAACTATTTCAGCTCAGTTTGGTTAAAACAGCTTTCTGGGGACTCCCCAGTGTCTTGTGTAGCTTTTTGAGATATTAGCAGCCACTAATTATGAGTGATAAAACCTCCTATTTCTTCTGTGTAACTAGCATTTTCAGTATAATTGATGCTATTTTGAGACTGACTAGCAATCCTAAAGTTAAAATTATTCTTCTGAAAAAGCATTATATTATGACAAAATGCTTCCTTTTTGTCAAGTAACTGAAGGAATTCACTTGGGGTTTACTGAAATGTAACTAAAGGAATTCATTGGAGATTACTGAAGTGTGTTTGACTCAGCTTGCCAGACTTTCAGTGTAATTAGAATAAAAGTGATGACATCTTCAAAGTACTCAGTGTTTTGGGGTTTGTTTGTTTTGCATTAATTGAAGAGTCAGAAGCATTTGCTTAAAAATAAGGTCCCATTTGCTCCAGTGTCTAGCAGCTTTTTTGCCGTTTGTTACATCCTTGAAGTTGTACTTGTTTCAGTAACTTGTTAAAGGGACACTAATTATAGTCTCAAAGACAGAGATATGATTTAACATCCACAGGAAGTTATGGAATGAAATGATGACATAAATAATATACCGATAAAGAGAATTTCATGGTCTTACTGTCCATCTGTGATCCTCCTTTTGATCTGGTTTTTCCTGTTTGGTTTTTGTTTTGTTCATCTACTGTTATGAAAATTCTTCTAGGCACAGATTGTTGGTTTAGCATTCATACGAAGACAGGACAGCAATTTCTTCATAAATGCACTGCATTTTATAGCTGTTAAAATGAGAATACATTTAATAAAGCTAATTATTTTTTCTTTCTGAATGTCGGTGGAAATCGGCCTGCAAATACACGTGTCCTTCTGTGTGTAGGAGAAAGCAGATACTCTGGGGCAGTAGTGCTTTGCTGCATTCCCTGAGAATAGCATTTAAAAAGTAGCTGCTCACTGTTATCTTACCATCTGTAGCATCTAGAGAGAAGCATGTTTCATTCCTCCTCTAACCCATTTCACAGTTTTTGGTAGGGATCTCCTTACCAAGCCCTGCCTGACTGCCCAGCCATGTGCCTTGTTGGCAGACCTCCACTCATCCTGCTCTTAGCAGACTGCTCTGCTCCTGCCTGCAGGATGCTCCATTCTGCAAATTCTTCCCTTTCAAGAGTCAAAAATGCCAATGGGTTCAAGCTGCATCTACTTAACCAGCCCATACAGATAACTTGGGTAGTTCTGGTATTGAATATATTGCACTTCTGTTTTTTAGAAGGTAGCCTTACTATAAATGAGTGCCACACTTCTGATAGTGAATTCAGAAAGAGGAAGAGAGAAAGATTATTCACCCTGGACATGTTTTATTCATCTACGTGATTTATTATGAGGTTTTAACGATTCATAGTTGTTAGTAATCTGTTTGTAATTGTTCAATAATTCAAGTAGCATAGGGCACAGGCTGTTCCAGTAAGTGTCCATGCCTTTACAACAATCACCTTGTATAGATGTGCAAATACATCTCTGATAAGGGCTGTTTGCATGGAAGTGCTAGTACTTCATGTACAGTGGTGTTGCACTTTGTGTGATGCATACACAGGGAGAGTGTTGGTGCTCTGAGCAGACAGAGGAAGGCACCTTATCTCGTTTCATACAGAGCACAATATTCACTCACTGAAATAGTCTCAGAAATACCAGTACTCTTTCCCATCCTGTTGTTTCTTCAACAAGCTGGTTTGAATATCGAGGATGAGCTTTCTGTTATTAGCAGCATATTGCTTTTGTACTGAGCCAACAGTGAAATTTTTATAGAGAGCGCCATCAATCATAGTCCAGCATTGCTTCAAGATAATTTACATAGGATGGGCTATTAGAGAAAGATTAAGGATGTGTAAAGGAATTTATATTAATAATACATCTGAAAGATGTGTGGTCATTCCAAGGTGCTCCATAGGCTATTTATAAGAAAAAAATGAACTTTTTGTAGTACATCCCTTACAATTGAATGTCTGGAGATACAGAGTTCATGGAAGGGGTTCCTTGGCCAAGAGACAGTCTGTTAGCTGTAGAGAAGAAGAGTGAGTTAGGATACAAAGATGCATAACAGGAAATAGGAAAAAGGTGTGAAACAGAATCAGTTGTTCTGATTCTTGGAATCAGTGTGGAATGGGAAATCTTCATTGAGAGAATTGAGGAGAGACATTTTATTTCTGCAGCAGGACACACATTAGCTGTCCTGCTCTGTGTGGACTGTGCTGGATGGGAGAGAGTGAGAACAGCGTAGCCCAACAATGTGCTCACTTTGCCTGTTGATCAAATCTTTCCGAGCAGGTTGTTCTCTTTGCAACAGCCTTCATGGTCTGCAGGAACTGAAGAAGATACTTGCCTTTCCTTTGGTGGCATTAAGAATGTATTGATGAGTTAGGAGTCGTGGAATGGGTAAGAGTAGTTGAAAAATTAGCTGTCCTAGGAGACTCTGCCAGGGTATCAAAATATAAACATTTAAATGGGGTGTTTTTCACTGTCTATCTAGAATGTGTTTTAGCAGTGGTTTTCTCACAGATATATGTCTTCCTTATTGCTCTAAATCAGTTCCTCAAGGTGCAAGAAGAAGGACATGATTCTAGTCTGGAATTGGTGCTGCTCAGGGGCTGCTGAGAGCCAGCTCCTCCTTCACACACAACTTTCCTGTGACCTCTCAGGCCAGCAAATTCCTCTTGTGGTGCATGTGATTTCAGAGAGATCGGGAAAGCAGGTTACCCACTCATGGAACACCTTTGTGAGACTTCTAGCAGTTTTTAATTCGTCATGTGCTGCATGTAATCAAAACAGAAATTGCTCAGATGCTGAAAGATTGGTACCTGATGAAATTGTGACAGGAAATACTTCTAGCTCTGATCTGGTGTTTGCAATGTGTGAGGGAGAGAAATCTGTTCTTGTGAGGTCTTTTATTCACTCTGCTTTCAAGAGCTGGAACAATCTGTCTCTGTGCTTATTTAATTAATGTGATGTCAACAGTGATAATGTGTTAAATAATATAGAATGAGTTGTAAACAAAGCAGGATTTGAATCTTCCAAATACACCACAACCAAAATTAATTGGCCAACCTCAGGGGAAATTGTAATGCTGAACCTCCTTCTCGGGCTTTGTTTCCTTTTTTATGAACAGCAAATTAGTTTCAGGTTTGAAGTGTGCTGAAATATTACCAGTTTGGCTGTCTCATTTTGAGAAATAGCTCACTCTCTCAGAAAGGGGGGAGGGAGAAGAAAAAAAAACCCAAAATCCCATGGCTGTTAGAGGCATAAAACCAGGTCCTGAACTCAGTATCAGTCTAAAGTGAGACTGGAAGAAGTCCTGTGTCAACAGTGACAGGATGCAAATTAAGCCATTAAAACACTGGAAGGTGATTTTAGTTAGGAAGCTTCTGCATCTGATTAGCCAAATGTAGTGAAAGTGCCTGAACGAAAACTTCTGGTTGCTTGTTAGTTAAGATATTTTTATTTTATTATACTCGTGATGGATATTTTTTCTTGTATATTTTCATTTCCATGGGGGATGGTGCCCAGTTACCCATTAGTTGAAATTGTATCTCACTGCAGTTGCAGCCAGGCTGTCAAGAAATGAATAAAGCTTGAGTGGGATTCATGTGCCCTATTTGTCATGTGCCTGGATTTGGGAAAAATAGGGGAAAAACGAGGCACCATCAGAGAGCAACTGGCCTCTTCCTTAATAGAGATAAAATGGATCAGATTGGCTTGAATCTATCCTCTTCCCCACTCGCGGTTCAAAGGAAGCACATGGCCACTAGACATACAGCGTTGGATATCCAAAAGGCAGGTGAGGTGGATGCTATCTCATGTTTGCATAGTAGTATAAGTCTATGGTAGAATAAACCTCCAAGGCAGGATGGATACAGTGGCCAGAGGGAACCTCCTTCCTCTCCGTGCCTCTCCTATGCTTATTTATTTGACCTAAACCCTGCTGTTGAAGTAATTACGAGCACCAAGACCTGGCCTTGTGTTGCAATATTCATCTGCTTTCCTGCTTGCGCAGGCACATTTAGCCTCTGGTTTTTTTCTGCTGTGTTTCTGATGTGCTGCTCTCAAGCGACCGCAGAGAAAAAAGAAGGGACAAATCCAGTTTCTGTTGTATTTTACATTAATCTGGGGGTTTATCCATCCTGACTGTCATTGGAGCAAGTAAATGATCTTACCTGCTAGAACTCCTGAAGTCTTCAGAGAAAGAAAGAAGGCACACTTTGCTTTGAATTGTTTTCCTTTTATTTTAAATGAATGATGACTTTTTACCATGGAATAGTATGCAATCTGTAAGATTACTCCAAAAGACAAACCAGACTTCAAACAAAAGAAATATGAAAGACCTCTGTGGGTTGTGTTTTTGTGTGTGTGGTGTTTGGGGTTTTTTTTCCACATTCCTGCTTGCAAAAGAGTGCAGAAACACTAACACTTCACTTTCTTTGATAACAGTGGAGGCAATAAAAAAAAACATTTTTTTTCCTCTTTTAGGAGTTCAGGGGCAATACATAGAACTGATGTATGACATGCTGTTCCTTTGTAAAAGTACGGAGAATATTAAAATACTGCCATTATCAGTGCTTAGCCTCAAGCTTCCTTTAATGATCCTACCACATCTTGTAAGAACTAGAACTAAATTGAGTATGTGACTTCAGAAGGTAGCTACACAGTAACAATTAATGGTTCTTGTCAAAGTCCTGTGCGATCAGTAGCCATGAATTATGACATCTAACCACTAGCCCTTTTAATCTCCACTAAAGGTTTTCGGGTTCCTTATTAAAGCATCAATCTGCAGCTCTGATGTGTCCCCTCAAAAGAAAAAAATAAACAACTAATCAACTAGACAGTGTTCTTTGTGGTTTAATTCAAAGGCTGCTGTTGTACATACATCGCATTTATATGCTAATATCAGTTCATCAGACATTTAGACATGTACTCTTTTCATCTATATTTTGAGTCCTTGTTATTATGTCAGTCTGCTGTTGAACTTTCCCCTGCTCTCCATTCAGTGAAAGTAGCTAACACAGTCAGCTAAGCAGATGAAAGAGTTACAGAGATAGGAGTTGGATCCTACTGTTCTTGTTTTACTCAACAATAAAAGTTGTGCAACTTTTTTAAAAAAATAAGGTAAAATAACTCTTAATGATGTGAGCAGCAAAAGAGCTGATAAGTGGTCCATAACGAGAATGAATGAGCTTTGCCTTTCTCTACAGGGTTTCTTTTTTAATGTGCTGTATCTAATCCTGGTGCCTTATCTAATTTAGAGAATAACTATAGATGTGCTTGAAACTTGTTTAAGGTAAGAGGTGAGACACATTTATTCCCAGATTTGGTTTGGAAGCAAGACTAGCAGGTCATTTCTCCTTGTTCTCCATCCCTCTGCCTCATGAGTAGCTGGTAATTTTTCTGTGATGTATACTTTTAGAATCATAGAATCATAGAATAGTTAGAGTTGGAAAGAACCTTAAGATCATTTTTCTCCCTTTTGGCTTGTGGTTCTGCTATTTTCCATCTGAATGTTACCATCTAATCCAGTTCACACCAGCCAACCTTCTGGCTTACAGCACTGAGCCATGGGATTCAGTACAATATACCAGCCCTGGCTATCAGGATGGGTGGTGGCAAGGACTGGAAGTAGATCTTCCTCTAACATGTTGCATGCCCTGTATTTTGAGTATTAATTTGTCTCGATCAAAGGCCTGTCATGTCTGGTTTGAAGTTAGGAATATTTGGCGTGTTTTTCCAGAGTGACTCATTCTAAAAAAAAAGATGTATCAAATTCCTTGCCTCTTCTTAATCGAAAGATGGGCTCACTGTGGCCCTGGGAGGGGGCAGGTAAAATTGAGTTGAAAGCTTTTTCTCCAGTGCATGACTGTTGTGAAGTAGTCTCAATGGTGAGCTTCTGTCTTTGTCAGAGGATGTTTGGGTGTGGGACACAGGCTTCCATGTGCAAGATTTCTGCATAGAAGCCAGTGCTAAAAAGCTAACATTTCCCAAGTAGGAAATCTCTAAAGGGTTTCACCATCAAACATATCTTAAAAATCTTTAAATTCCTTGTGACTTCAGGAAGCTCAGTTCAGTGCTAGATTCACAAGATCCAAAGGACCTTTCTTATACATCTGCTTGTCCAGTATTATGTGAGTGGGTACATTCCTAAAGTAAGACAGGAAATTTTTCCAAATTCTCAGGATGTGATTTATAGTCCTAGTCATACACCAATGGAAAAAAGAATGCATTGGTACACAAGAATGGAAAGGAATTAATAATTTCTTAAAAAGTAAAAGAGGGAAACTCTTTTGCATAGATAAGTGCAGATGAAAGCATTTCACCCTTCAATTCCTGAACTAATTTTAGCATCCTAATTAGAGGATTAATTATCTTTGTATACTTCATTCAAGTCTTGCAGTTATTTTCCCTGTTCTTAATTGGTGATGTGGTTTGACATTACATTGTGCCAATGTAGTCAATAATATTTTAGAAGTAGTTAAATGTAGCCTTAATTGGTATTGTTCTGTAATAGCAACAGATTGATTTTGATTTTATTTTTTTTCCCATTTCTTTTTGACAGAAACTCCTCTTCTCTTAGGGAAACAATATCGAATTTTTGATCCATTTTCATGATGGATCCAATCTCCACCAATCAATAAGAAATATTTACTGTGATAACTTATTCTGCTAGTGAAATAAATTCTGTTGTATAACTGGACCTACAAAACAGGAAGTTCTGACTTTCAGGGGGAAATGTCATTCATATCCAAAATCATGAACTAGAGGCGTTTGGGCATATTATATTATTTTCTTATGATCTACTCCTGAATCAGGTAATCTTCACTGTTACAAGCTGATGAGTCCTTTCTTTCTGGGTTTTTACTCTTTCCTTACACCACCTCTTGCTCTACATGTGCTAACTAACTACCCTTTTGTTAGCCTTTGTATAATTAATACAGCTCAGTTCAATTCAGAGCAACTGCTGCAGTCCTCATTTCATTTAAAGTTGCTATGTCTGGTTTGGATAAGAAGAAAGGCTTGCCTGTCTAAATTCTATGTATATTCACCAGTTCTCTTGGGCTGTCATTCAGTGATGCAGTAAATGCAGCTCTACAGTTCATAAATACAGGACAGCAAGTTCTGTGACTGTATTGCACTTACCATTGGTTGGGTTAAAATTCATCTTCCAGTTTTGTTGAAAAAAATGTTGGTTGGCTAATTTCCTACCAGCAGGCTTATGCTTAATACCAAATCAGATACCATCTGTCTGCACTGTTCTAACTTTATGCTGGTTCAACAGTTGTCTGTTCTCCCTCAGTGTCATGTCATTGGCATTGCACCATAAACTTGCTATCATGCACTCTGGCAACACATCAGAAATGTGATTATAATGCAGGGTGATACAACTGTACGTGTATTTAGGATCAGCAAATTGTGGAACTGCTGCATGACCTTTTCTTGTGTGGGATATATTATCATGTTCTACGTACTTTACTCTGATGTCTTTAGATAATAGTAGCAATAACGCCATGACTAACTGTGTTGTATGTCATTGAAACTGAGAAGTTCTCTATTATTAGATCATTTATTGAAAACAATGGAGATGAAATCAAGTCCAACTCCATCTCGTACAGTAGAAATGAAACGCATGACATATTCTGATGTGTTCAAAGAGTCCTGTTCTGTTATTTTGGGGTTTTTTAACATTCAGTTGCTTGGGTACCTTCTTAAAACAGATCCTGAAGGTGTGAAGGTATGCGTCAGCACTAGGATATATGAAGCAGCATTGTGATCCTTTTTGGCCATCAGTCAGATTGCCATTATTGCTGTTTTGATGCACTTATATTTTCACTGAGTTTGAGGTAGAGATTCTGCTTGGGTCAGAATAGATGGATTATTTGTGCTGTGATAGTGCCCGTGAAAACAACAGCAATCCAGATTTTTAATATCTCCATTTATTAAACACACCTCTTTCCAGTCTCCTTCCCCATGAAATATTCAGTAGCAAGCAATTGTGTAAAAGAATAGCAGACAAAGCTCAAGGATGTATATAGTAAGTGCTATGCATATGAAGATATCTGCCATTTTGGAATGTGGAATGTGAAATGTTACTGATACCATGTGTAGGTGAACATACTGCCTTATCTATCTTTATTGCTCTTCTTACATGCACAGTTGTTGATTGATACAGCTAATTTTGACTACTTTAAAATACAATCTTTAACTTCTGATCAGTGCTGCCTGAAATACTATGCAGTGGCTTGCTGAGGAAGACACACAAGTGAAAATGAAGTGGCTTATACCTCAAATTCCATGGCTACAATTTGATGGATTCTCTTCTGACATCTGTCTTTACTACAGAGAAGTTCCTGATCTTTACTGTTTATAGAACAAAATGTCTGAGTAAGGCTAACACACACATAGGGTAACATCTTCTGAAAACAGGGTAGGATAGAAAATACTAGGAAAGACTGTCATCAAGATCAAGCCCAAATACAAACTGTTGACTTGTGTTTTCTTCTTGGTACACATAACGGACATATGTATTTATGTCTTTATTCCAAAGGTATCCAATATCATATAATTGGGGAATGTCTTGAAAAAATAGTGATGCTATTAACCTGGTGCTCACCAGCAGGGAAGGGCTTTTTGGAAATGTGACGCTCCAGGGCAGCCTTGGTTGCAGCAATCATGAGATGGTTGAGTTTGAGATCCTCAGGACAGTGAGAAGAGTTTGCAGCAAGCTCACTGCCCTGGACTTCAGGAGAGCAGACTTTGGCCTCTTCAAGAACCTGCTTAGAAAGGTTCCATGTGATATAGCCCTAGAGGGCAGGGGGACCCAAGATTGTTGGTTGATATTCAAGGATCACCTGATAAAAGCTAAGAAATGTTGTGTCCTGACTAGAAGGAAGAGCAGCAGGAGGGCCAGGAGACCTCCTTGGATGGATAAGGAGCTACTGAAAAAAATTCAAAGGAAAAAAGAGGCTTATAAAAGGTGAAAGCAAGGACAGGTGGCCTGGGAAGAATACAGGGATGTTGTCAGGGTAGTTAGGGACCAGGTTAGGAAAGCTAAGGCCCAGTTAGAATTAAATTTGGCTACGGATGTTAAGGATAATAGCAAGGGATTCTATAGGTACGTAGTGAATAAAAGACAGACTAGGGACAATTATAGCTTCTTCTGGAAGCTATCAGGAGAACTGGCTACCCTGGATTTGGATAAGGCTGGGGTTCTGAATGACTTCTTTGTCTCAGTCTTCTCTGGCAAAGGCTCTGACCACACCACTCAAGTCTTGGAAGGCAGACGCAGGCACTGTGAGAATGAAGACCTTGGGCCCACTGTAGGAGAGGATCTGGTTCGAGACCATCTTAAGAACCTGAACATACACAAGTCCATGGGACCTGATGAAATCCATCCTCTGGTCCTGAAGGAGCTGGCGAATGAAGTTGCAAAGCCACTGTTCATCATATTTGAAAAATCATGGCAGACAGGTGAAGTTCCTGATGACTGGGAAAAGGGAAATATAACCCCCATTTTCAAGAAGGGGAAAATAGATGATCCAGGGAATTACAGTCAGTCTTACCTCTGTGCCTGGCAAAATCTGGGAGCAGATTCTCCTGGAAGATGTACTAGGGCACATGAAAAACAAGGTGCTTGGTGAAAGCCAGCATGGCTTCACTAGGGGGAGATCCTGCCTGACCAATTTAGTGGCCTTCTATGATGGGGCTATGGAACTGATGGACAGGGGTAGAGCAGTTGATGTCATCTACCTGGACTTGTGCAAAGCGTTCAACACTGTCCCACATGACATCCTTGTCTCTAAATTGGAGAGACATCAATTTGATACGTGGACGACTCAGTGGATAAAGAACTGGTTGAATGGCCGCATGCAAAGTGTTGTGGTCAACGGTTCAGTGTCTGGCTGGAGACCAGTAATGTGTCGTGGCCCTCAGGGATCGGTGTTGGGACAGGTCTTGTTTAACATCTTTGTTGGTGACATGGACAGTGGGATTGAGTGCGCCCTCAGCAAGTTTGCCAATGACATGAAGCTGTGTGGTTCAGTTGGTACACTGGAGGGAAGGAATGCCATCCAGAGGGACCTTGACACGCTTGTGAGGTGGGCTGATGCCAACCTCATGAAGTTTAACCATGCCAAGGGCAAGGTCCTACACCTGGGTCGGAGCAATCCCAGGCACAGCTACAGGTTGGGCAGAGAAAAAATTCAGAGCAGCCCTGCGGAGAACTACTTGGGGGTGTTGGTCGATGAGAAAATGAACATAGAATCATAGAATCATAGAATAGTTAGGGTTGGAAAGGACCTTAAGATAATCTAGTTCCAAGCCCTTGCCATGGGCAGGGACACCTCACAGTAAACATGAGCCAGCTTCAGTGTGTGCTTGCAGCCCAGAAAGCCAACCGTATTCTGGGCTGCATCAAAAGGAGAATGACCAGCAGGTCAAAGGAGGTGATCCTGCCCCTCTGCTCTGCTCTTGTGAGACCTCACTTGGAGTATTGTTGTGTGCAGTTCTGGTGTCCTCAACATAAAAAGGACGTGGAACTGTTGGAGCAAGTCCAGAGGAGGCCACGAGGATGATCAGGGGACTGGAGCACCTCCTGTATGAAGACAGGCTGAGAAAGTTGTGACTGTTCAGCCTGGAGAAGAGAAGGCTGCGTGAAGACCTCATAGCAGCCTTCCAGTATCTGAAGGGGGCCTATAGAGATGGTGGTGAGGGACTCTTAATTAGGCACTGTAGTGATAGGACAAGGAGTAACAAGTTAAAGCTTAAACAGGGAAAATTCAGACTGGATATAAGGAAGAATTTCTTTACTGTGAGGGTGGTGAGGCACTGGAATGTGTTGCCAAGGGAAGTTGTGAGTGCTTCATCCCTGGTGGTGTTCAAGGCTAGGTTGGACAGAGCTTTTGGTGCCATGGTTTAGTGGGATGTGTCCCTGCCTATGGCAGGGGGGTTGGAACTAGATGATCTTAAAGTCCTTTCCAACCCTAACTATTCTACGGTTGTATATGTTGGACAATGGAAGGTATGCCAAATGAAGTACAACTAACAACAGCAAGATCCAACAGCATGAAGTAGCAGGTGGCTGGACACTGAGAATGGTTTGCTATTGGGGAATGTTAGTTACAGAGTAAATACGCAGAATAAGCCCCTTTGTAATTAGAGTAGTTTGCAGAATCCTGTTCCAGTGACATTTTTGCATGGGCAAGAGCGAAGACTAGCTGAGTATGATTAGGACCTATTTTCTATGGAGAAAGGCCTAGATGTGACTCTTGGAAGGCAATGAGAGAATTGTGTAGTTAAATGCATTTTCCACTTTCCCTGAAAAGCAAAAATCATGTAAATGCTATACCTTTGCCAGACAAGGTACAGCTGAGACATAAAGATGACTTCAGAACCATCTTTCAGCTCTTTGTCTAGAATGCTGAATTTTTTCATGCCCTGTTCAAAGAGCAGGCTATGAAAAGGATGTCCTTGGAAAAGGCTTCCAGAAATCTGTCCACTGCCAATCTGTGCAGTGTGCTGAAGAAGATAGTATTTGCATCTGTATCAGGAAGTGCGGGTTTTGATTCCTATATACAAAAAGGAGAGAGTATAGTTGTAATAGATGCATAGAAAGTAGAAGACAGCAAAAAAACCCTGTAGTGTTAGATTTTCCTACAGAAAAGTGGTTACAGCCAGTCTAGCCTGTAATGTTACAAAACATATGCAGATCACCTGTACTTATGTGTTCAAAGAAAAGCAAGGATCTATAAATTTACCATGGTCTAATCAGAGGTCCAGTGTGTGTGTATATACATGTAATATATATTATAAATGAAGCATCTATTTCCATTTCAACACTAATTCCCGATAAGCTAGTATTCATCAATATATGTTTGCTAGCAGATCAATATCTAATCTGTTTGCCAATTTAATTGTGTCGGGAGGGTGCATCAGACATAATTTTCAAGTCAATCTGTATCCTGTGTTAACTGAAGAAAAAGAAAGCTAAGAAAAGTATTTTCGCAGTTAGAATTGGGTGAAATATTTCAATGCAGATAAAATGCTTTGCATTCTCATCTAACTAAGATAGCAAAGAGTCAAATCTGTTATTTATATTACCACATTAGATACTTTGGGAGCAGAAGATGCATTGTGTTAGATTAATGTAGCTATTTTATTTATATTTGCATCTACCCACTAAAGGAGTGGAGATAATTCATTGTGGGACCACATGAAAAACATGTTACAGCAGCACAGCTGGGAATTTGTGTAATATAAATGAAAGGAAGTCTCTAGTAGAAAAGATGCTGTAGCAGCTCTTGGCTTTCACTGTATGAGTAGATGGATGAGTGTGTTTGTGGCCCCTGAAGCTGGAAGATTTGTGCTGCATTAATGGGAGTGTTTTTATCTGGTTGCATGGATCAAATCCAGCATTTGGCCATGATGGCTAAAGTTGGAAATCTGCCAGCTATTATACTCCACTATTTAGAAACAAAATGAAAAGGCTTTAGTTTTTCCAGGTTCTCTGTGTAGCTGATGTTTTTAAAAGATGATCTGTAAAATTATCTGAGCTCCTGGGAAGGTCCATGGGAATGAAATGCCAAAAGTACTTGGCCTCACTTGCTCACTCTGAATAGCATTTTCTATTGCCATTGCTGGAAGCAGGCTACCTGAATCGAGGTGGTTAGTCTGAGCTGGTGGGATGTTTCTTGCATTCTCTCTATGGTTCACTGGAAAAGTCAGACCCATTCAAACCTATTGTCACTTTAGATTATTTTTCCTCTTTTGGAGGAATCCAAGGCAGTTTGGGGCATCTTTTTCAGGAATCATTGTTATGACATGACATTTAAAGCTGATTTTTAAATAGTCCTACATATTTAAAAGGAAAACAACCTGGTCTCTTAAAGTTGGGATTGGAATGATCTCTTTTGAGCATGTATCTTCTGTACATATAATTCTGCAAATTATATATTCTGTTTCACAGAATTACTATATTTATTACCAGAGGAAAATAGATTATTAATTACAGCCAAAGGCTGCTTTGATTAAATATACAATTAATTAGCTATGCTAAGCCCATCCCAAAGCTCCCAATATTTTCAGCTACATGGTTTTTCTAGCACTTTTAATTAAAATTGTTCTAAAAAGCCACAAGTTAGCTTCATGTGCACTTAAACTGAAGTTAGCTCTGCAGCATTTTGCTGTTTTCTGTATGCCATCTAATTAATCTGTAGTGATTAAATGTACATAAAATCATCTGAAATACAAGGTAATTTGTGCAGATATGGAACAGTGGAGAGCTTTTACTGGTCCTTAGCATAATTGTTTTATCTTTGGAAAATAGTTTCAAAAAGCCACAGATGATAATTGTTTTGATGAAGTAAATGTGGAAAACAGCATATGCCTGGGTATTTTGTTTAAATAGCAGCAGAGACTTGCTTACAGAGGTGGAGGTGTTTGCTTTTCAGTGTGCAGCTTGTTTTTGTTTCTGGAGGTGCAGGCTCCATGTCGGCTGTCCTCAAAGTTTGGGAATCTCACCTAAATTCCTCTGTACTGTCTGGCAGTTTACTTCCCACTCCCGTTTTGATGAACTGACTGTTGTGTGGCTAGGAGGTGGCTTAGGGGTATGTTTTCCTTCATGATTTATGAATAAAGTTAGGGTTGAGTTTTCCGATGGGACCAAGAAAGCAAAGAGCTCCTACAAAAAATCTACAGCTTTTGTTTTTCTGCATGCATTCTGTACTTTTGAAATTTCTTATTCCTGCTGAAATGTTTTCAGCAGAGATCTCAAAAACTAGTTTGCAGATAGTGAAACTTTCCTTAAAGGGGACAGGATGTTTGTCTTTTGGAGCCCAACTACCTGGGATTTTTGGCAGCTCCATGTGTGTGTGTCAGCATCCATGGGGGTAGCAGACCCTTAATGTCACTGTAGTGAAAAACTGAAGAAATAAAGACTGGGGTTGGGTCAGGGGTGCATTGTCACTGGCTGGAGCACATGTCATTCCAAAGACTGGAAAGGCAGAAGGCAGCCCTACAGGTCACAACAGCAAGCAAGGAAGGGATTAGAGCACACATGTCCAAGAGCACTTTGCTCAAGGAGGTGCCTCACCTTGCATCCCCTACCAGCCATTTCTACATTTTTCCTTTTCCCTTAGTGGCAGCAGAGCTCCCCAGAGCACACTAGCTTATGGCCCCATGGTTAAAGCAAAATCCCATACATGTTTGGGCCCTCCAGACTGGTGGACACTCCATCTGTGATGCTGTCATCAGCCCTCTGAGCCTTAAGTGGTGTGGTCACTTGGCACAAGATGTGTGATCGCACAGTAGCATTCTGTTGCTTTTGAGCAAGAGGGGCAAAGCTGCAAGTGAGTTTTTAGTGGTAAATTATTTAACAAAAAGGTCAGAGAGAGACTACAGTGAAGGAGGCAGAGGCGGCACGGAGGGAAATTTGATTTTGTAACTGAAGTTAGAGACAAGCAGTATAAAGACAATATCCAGTGTCCTCTGACGGAACTTAAGTATACAATTACACCATTCTGGAATATAAGATGCTTTTCTACCTTATTTCCTTCTCTGTCTGAAGGCAGCAAAATTCCTCTGGATGGCTTTGTTGAAATTGCTGCAGAGTAACTAACATAAGGAAGAGCTGCGCATTATGACAAAATTATATATACTGTCTCCAGAAATACTGCCTCATGTCTCATTAGTCTTCATACCTTTTTGCTGTTTTTTACCCATTGTTAACATCTGTTAGCAAAAAGAAAGCACACCTTTGTTTGGAGTAATATTAGTGTTCAGAAAGCTCATCCTACGTATACCACAGAGAAGTAGCAAGTTGATGTTCAAGTTCCTAGCTGGATGCTGGAACATCCCCATCATGTCTCTGCACAGACAGTTTGTCATAGCACAGTCTGGGTCCTAATCTCATGTTTTTAATGTATATGAGCTGCCAACTTTTAATGGTACATTAGCTTAATTTGTAGTTGGCAAAAACAGTGTTCCAGTTTTGCACATCTCGGTCTATAAACTTCTTTCTACTTCAGGCAGCAGTAATCTAGCCTCCCATCAAATATGCCTCTAACATTTTTCATAGGAGTTTTTTTTTAATTAAGATTAATTTTACATGTCACAAGCCTTGTTTTACATGTGCATTCCAGAGGGCTAGTTAGTGTATACAACAACATATATTCTGCCTTTCTCTGTTTACCCTGACGACTTCTTCAGTCCATTCTTTTGACACAGAAGGGAATTTCTGAATGTGTCAAATGTCCTGTCAGTGGTGGTTAAAAAGCCTTTCTCATGCCTCGTGACAAAGAACAGACTCCAAGAGTGAGCATATGTTATGTGTCACAAGTTAAAAGCAAACCAATGCAGTGGTCTCCTGACCCGGCTGTATCCATGTACTGCAGCGTGCAAATATGCAGAGAACCCAGTTTTCTGGTTCACTCTGCCTGTATCCACTGTGTTACTGAGAATCAGGAACCAGAGGGCAGAGCCATTTCTGGTGCCAGCCTGCTGCAGAGGGAACATACCAGTGGCAGAGCTGGACGGAGCCGTGTGGAGTGTTCCCAGCTAGGACTTGTTCTTTGTAGCTGTCGTGGTTTAAACCAAGTCCCCCTACTCCCGGAGAGTTAGGAAGGAGAATCCAAAGAATGTAGCCCCCACGGATTGAGATAAGAACGGTTTAATAGCTAAGGCATAACACAAAACCCCTACTGCCATTTACTACTACAAATACTAATGATACAGCAAACAGCAAGTGAAAAGAATACAACACCCCACCAGCCACCGACCCATAACTTACTCCACCCTGCCCGGCTGAGCACCGCGTGCTCCCTCCTCCATTTTTCTCCAGAGCTCTACCCTCCAGCCTTCTCTTTCCCAGTATGCATCCTGGGCATCACGTGCTATGGTATGGAATACCTCATTGCCTAGCCTGGGTCAGGTGTCCTGTCTCTCCTTCCTCCCAGACTCCCCCTGGCTGGAAAAAACCTTGAACAAAAACACCCTCAAAACATGCTCAAACCATGACAGTAGCCCTTATATTTTCCAGGAGCTGTACCTGCAAGCGATTTCTATCTGCATATGCCAACTGGTGTCCAGACTTTAAGCAGAGTTCTTCAGATGTCAAATAGATTGGAAATGCAGATACTCTGCACAAAACCTGTCCTGTGTCTGCTAACTCTGTTCTGTGACCCAATACCAGTCTTAAGAATTGGTGTCATTTGGAAACACATGAATGAGGGTCAAATGTCAGTCATTACTTTCGTCTGTTATTGCTTTGTGCTGTTGCTGCAGCTTTTATCAAACTTCAGCATCTATCCTTATTACAATTTGCTTTGTGAGTGTGCTCTTTGAGATTCAGAAGTGCTTCGCAAACATGAACTCAGCTGCACGGTGTTTCTGAGGTATAGTGTAACAGGCGTGCATCTTGCTTGGAGATAATACTCCGTATATATGGAAAGAAAATAAATATTGCATTATATATTAAAAAAATCAATAGTTTATTATTTAAGTCAGAGCAGAACTCTACTATTTTACCTTCAGCATAACAACAGGCAGGGGAAAAAGTCAAAATAGAGTCAAGTTAAGTGACTGGGCAAAGATGACAAAGCCAAGCCAGTGCTAAAACCAAACCTTGGACATTCTTAGTCCTGTGCTGCACAATTCACAGCTCTGCTTCCATTTTTTTGTAGCATACTTTGAAATGAAAAAACACTCGCTGAGTGCAAGAGCTGGCACAGTACATATGTATCTCCATCATAGCTGTTCTGGGCTTTAGGATAAATACCTCACACCTTTAAAGCCTCTTTCAAACCCAGCTCATTATGATCTTTTGTGTAAATCCCTCTAAATTCACACATAATTGACAAGACTGGCTCTGAGGGGCTTACAGCCAGCTGTGTTAGGGAAGCTGCTTTAGGAAGTCCGAGTGCTGAGAAGCCTAATATATTATGGGAGGAGAATAACTGATTGCCCATGCACGGCAACAGCTACACTAAATGAAATACCTCAGTTATTTTCTATTTTATTTTGTCAAAAAAAAAAAAACTCAAAGGCAATAATCCACTTTCTGGATTAACAGCTTGTAAATTATTACTCTAAAAAAAGGAAAACCATCTTTGAGCTAACTTATGGCCACACAGAAGGCATCAAGAAGCAGTGGAGTCTCCACTGTGTTGTACTTGTATAACTTGAAACCATGCTGAGTGAATGCTTTTCTCTGTTTTTATAAGGCATGGAAAGAATAATTTCCATCCAAGACTATAAATCAGACCTCATCCTGGGAAATATGTTTACAGCACCCTTGAATACTGCTATCTATTAATAGAGATGTTCTCCTTGGATTACCAAAAGCTGTAATAAAATACAGTTTTTCAGCACTTAAAAAATCTGTTCTCTTCTTGTTTTCACCCATTTTATTTTAATGCCTGATATTTTTCTGTAAATTCTCCAAAGCTGAGGTCATGCTATTTGATGGATTAAAACGACATTCACACACCATCCAAGGTGCTGAAATTTATAACCAGCTCATTTGTCTAGACTCCCCATTGTCTTTGGAGAGAAGTGGCCATTTGCAGGTGGTGATTTAGCTTACTCATAGCTAGGGTACATCTCTGACTCTCCCTCTCCTCCCATCTCCTGTCTTTAACTGTATGCAGAAAGAGAATAGTTGGTTAGATTATGTGTCTACATTTGGTGATCTGAGTATCTTCTCCTATACTTTATATTTCAAATTAAAACAGAGTTTTTTCCTGCAGAAATTATTTGAGTAATTGTGCAGTATCTCAAGACCCACATATTTTGTCTTGGATAAGTATTTGCAGTTATGCACCTAGATAACTCTACCTGCCCTCTTGTATATAGAAAAATCCCAGTTTTTATGTACTCCAACATTTGCAAAGAGGCAGATGTACCAATACTTCCCTTATCCTCTAGACAACCTGTTTTGGATTTAAGTGGATGAGATTTGAGTGGATTTGGATTTGAGTGGATGAGATTGGTGTCCCACAGGGAAAGTCAACAGTCAGCAGTTGGCTGGGCAAACAGTTTGTCCAGTTGCTCTGTAATTTGGTCTAGGTGATAACCACTTAAGTTACCTAAAGGCTGATCTTCCCTAAATCTTACAAAACTTATTAGGTTAATGATACTGGTAATTTCATCCTTTTACAGCAGCATCCATGTCTTCAGATGAACATGCAGAAAATTAATGGTAAGAATAGGTAGCCATAGCCTTTGTGTGAAAGTCAGATGATATAAGGGGAATACAGGTTTTTCTTCAGCTTGTGTCAGAATTGATTGTAGAATCTGGTGGGCTGCTGAAGCATGTTACTGGTAGTATTATAGATGGAACTGAGATGAAAGTGAATGCTGGAGATTTGATTCTTATTCTGTCACCAATACCTTGTGATACCTTTTGTGCAAAGTGTAGTCCGTGTTGATTTTGCTACAGTGAACCACAAATCTCTCTATTTTTAAGATTGGGTGTGTTTAAATGGGAAACTCTTAAGGATTCTGAAATTCAGTTTGAATTTTCCTGATAGTTGGTGTGCCTCATAGGAGATTGTTTGAGGGTTAGTGACCCAAATTGGAGATCACTTGAGGCTTCTGAAGTGTATTCGCCCAGATAAGTTTTCTTAAAACTAAAAGGTCACATTACATTTTTTTTCTGTGTTCAGAAATCAGAGCTCAGTTCTGATTGTGTTGTATATGCTTCATCTGCTCTATGCCCTACCTTACGTAAGATATGCCTACTACTTGGTGGCAAAATTGAAAATAGAATAAATAGTTATACCTGCAATATGAACTTGAGCCTAATGTAGGACTGCATTGGAGAAGTTTGACTGCAAATGCAAGCTGTTTAGTAGTAAAGAACAATTGCTGTCTTCCTCTTCAATCTGAAGACCTGGTTTGCTCTGCTGTACAGATTGTGCCTTGTGTACTTTCCTGAGATATAACCTATGGAGAGTAGTCATTTTATCACAGCATGCCCCTTTTTAAGAAGATTTTCTTCTTTTTGAGGAGATACAATCTGCATCAAGTAGAATAGTCTAAAAACCTCTCAGATGATTTGCACAGGTACTTGTTTTGAGTGGAGGGGAAAAGCACCCGGAGAATGAAGAAATAGGAGAACACAGGCAGCATAGAGGGAGAAGGCAATTGCTGTAGAGTTAATATCCCTAACATTTTAATAAAGATGATGAACAGCCCCCTACTGTAACGTTAGTTATACTGTGAGGCACGGGACACCAGTGTTAAGAGAAGTAGTAGCCAGGTTGAATAGGGAGATTTGTTAAACTAGTCTAGCAGGCAGAAAATGCTGGAATAAAGTTAAATGGTGTACCTACACTTAGGATCATTGTGGGATTTGCAAGCCTTCAAGTTCAGCATACACAATGTGGTAGAGTTAAAGTACAATTTGAAGAAAAGGATGATTATACATCAGGGAGGCAAAGGGTAAGTGGGATGTACTGAATTGCAGACTAAGCAGGGGTAGATGGTTGCAAAGCCAGGCTAACCTGACAGGCTTTTAGATTAGCAAATTCCTTATCTTGACAAAGAGTATATGGTAGGCCTTCTTCATCTGGACTTCAGATAAACAAAAACATCTGACGTGATATTATAAGGGAAATATGGAATAACTAAAGTGGAAAAGAAGCAGTTAGATAGGCGGTTGTAAGGAAGATATGGAGTTGACTCTGGAGGAATATCTACATGTAGTGTTAAAGAGGAAAGAGAAAGACTTTAGAGAGGTTACTGCTGGAGCTCCAGAATGGTTTGTCTTTGCAGTGATTTTGTTTAATACTTTTATTAGTGACCTTTGCAGAAATATCAGCAAACTTCACCTGACAATTCCTAATGGTTTGTCTAATGTCTTGTAAAATACCACTGGCTTCAGCAGGACTGGGGAGTTTATCTGGGAACCCTGAGGGAGAAAGAAGGAGGGGAGGAGAGAAGGCTAAATATTGAAGCAATAAGATGGAGGAAAAAAAGATAAATTCTGTAATGAGCCATGGTTTAGGAAATGCAAGTGATCAGAATGTAAGAAAATGTAAGGAAATGTAAGTAATCAGAATGTAAGAATGAGAAGAGAGCCAGAGATCGAGACTACAGCTGTTATGTCTGAGCGTAGCTGTTGTACCTATTTGACTGGGATGGAGAGGGTGTTTCAGAAGAGCAGCTTTTATCTACCCACAGAAGCTCCCTAACTTCAGCCCTATTTAATAGCTGGTTAGTTGATGTTTAATTACTTCAAATTATAGCTTCAGAAAGCAATGTATAATTTTTTGCATTCCAAAATGTCCAGTAACCTGATGGAAAGACTCCCTTGCAGAGTGAAAGACATGATTTCATACTCAGTTATGCTGAGTTCAGCTTTCCCAGTTTCTAGGCAAAAGACTTACTCATTCAGCTACTGTGTCAATCTGCAGCTGCAACTGCCCCCAAACATTGCTGTCCTCCTTTTTTAAGGGAAAGTCTTGTATTCCATTGATTTCCTTACTTTTAAACAAGTCTG
Organism: Melopsittacus undulatus; assembly: GCF_012275295.1. Classification (NCBI taxonomy): domain Eukaryota; kingdom Metazoa; phylum Chordata; class Aves; order Psittaciformes; family Psittaculidae; genus Melopsittacus; species Melopsittacus undulatus. The sequence continues at coordinate 12,028,214 of NC_047531.1, read as the reverse complement.
GCTGACTGTCCGGGGCCTGGAGGAAAAGGTAAGACCTGATGGGGAGATGCAGCTGCTTAACTGCAAGGCTTCAATGGCAGCTCCAGAAGCTCCTTTTGAGTTTCTTTCCAGCGTGCTGTGCATGATGGTTCTTTGCTTGCCCCACAGACCATGTACATCTCCTGCCTAACAGCATCTGAGGGGCTCTGTGCCTCTGCCCAAACAACAGAGGGTGAAATGAAGATGCTGAATCCCTTTTGGTACTCATGCAGCTCACCTGCTGATCATGTATGAGGCAGTCAGGTGGGACAGCATTGCCCTCTCTGAGGTCTCACAGTATCGCAAGATGCTCCAAGTAATCCCTCTCTCACTCAATAGAGCTGTGCAATGTACTGGATGTGAGGGCTTGCCTGCAGCTTGTTTCCACTGTGACAGGCATCAGGGGGAAGCTGGACATTAAAATTACACCGCTGGGTACCTGACCTTCCCATTTCTGGGTTTTCCTAAGGCTGAGTTTTGGAGGAGCAGGTGGAGAAAAAATGCATTTTCTGAACATGTGTTTGATAGCACTGGCTAACTTAGCTGTGTTTTAGTGAGACTTCTGCACTGGTAATGGAGCATAATGATGTTTCTGTATGGTATTAATGAAAGCACTCTAGGCTAGTATGCGAATTCTTTCTCACAAAAATCTCCTTCTCAGAGAATCTCCATTAAGAGCAGATTTGTCTCCTATATATGTAAATATTGAATTTTCACAGAATTCAAAACCTCAGTCCCTTTTCTGATATGTTTTCCTTGTTGTCTAACAGAATATCAAGAATTAACTGCAAAGTAGTGACAGTGAGAAACAGAACCATGAAAATTAACTTGGCAGGTTTATTTTTAAATTGGCTGCCTGAAAAGCTACCTGTGCCATTCCTACCTGGAATCTCACCCAGTATTTCCCATCTTTTGTGCAAATAGTAATCAAAGAATTTTCTTTTTCCTGTGATCTTGGAGGCAGACCTGAAACACAGCAGACAAAATGGTTTATGCTTGGAACAAAGAACAGTGCTACGAGAGTTGGAGGCCTGCAGTTGGATGGTTCACTCTCAGATGTGGAAGCTGGCCAAATTTCCCCAGTGGCCTGGCCTTTCTGCCACGGTTCCATGTCAGTGGCCGAGCCCAACAAGTGTCAGGACGAATTCAAATAGAAGAATTGATTGCTGGGAATGATTTATGCGTGTCTGCCTCTCCTCGGGTGGGGAAGGTTTGTTTAAATTTTGCCCTGCCATTTTGAACTGGCTTCAGACATTTCTCAATTTATTGGAAGTCTGCTTTTCTGCTGCAGTTTTTTTTCGGTAATAACTTTATGCTATGACATTTTACTTGACTGGTTTGTAAAACCAGCTTACCATGAAAGTTTAAAGGAACCTGGCTTTGTTGAGGAATATATCTACCAGCAGTAACCTGAAAACTACTCTCAAGACCTACAAGATGTGGATTTTGAAACAGGAGCCTATTTGATTCTAAATTTAAGGGGAAAGATGTTTTTCTCAAAAGGGACCTACAACAATCATCTAGTCCAACTACCAGGTTGGACTAGGGCACATCACTGATTCACACTGAACCTGCTGTAAGCCAGCACCCCCAGATCCCTCTCTGCAGGACAGCTTTCCAGCCACATCCTCTCCCAGTTTATATTTGTATCCAGTGTAGAAATGTTGTTTTGTCACAGTTTCTTGCCTCCCACTGAAGAAGGTTGCAGAAGTTGGTGTAAATAAACACTATAAGGCAGAAGTCATAGTAATATGACAAATAGGGCACCTTATCCTGTCTGTGAGTTTTAATTAAGAAGTTCAGTTGAGAACTGTTACCTTTGAGTGTTGTTGATTTTGGTGAAATGACTTCATTTGCTCTGGAACTTTGTTTTTTCAAACACTGTTGTTTTTAAAGTTTATTAACAGCATTCCTAGATAGCAAGCTGTTACTCAACTATTCTTTTATAAGCACTTATATCTCCCTTCATAAGATAACCCTGTGTATGTAATTTGTATATTGCCAGCAGGAGTTTATGTGTACCTAACACTTCCTTTTAGTATATAATGTAGAAAATCAAGCACCTTATTTCTTATTTCTTCTTCCACTGATATCCACCTTTTTCTTTTATGAAATGTCATGTCTATGTAAAAAAAAAGAAAAAGCTATTTTTTAGAAGGGCTTTTTATTCCTGACAAAAAAAGAAGATGACATGGCCCTTGTCTCAACATCCCACAGTGTTCCATGGTTGAAGTATTTTCGTTGTCTAGACCATAAACTTTATTGTCAAGAGTGACAGAGCACTGGAACAGGTTGCCCAGGGGGGTTGTGGAGTCTCCTACGTTGGAGATATTCAAGGCCTGCCTGGACAAGTTCCTGTGTGATGTACTCTAGGTTACCCTGCTCTTGCAGGGGGGTTGGACTAGATGATCTTTTGAGGTCCCTTCCAACCCTTGGGATTCTGTGATTCAAGTGTTTCTGATTTAAGTGTGTCTGAGCCCTTATAATTCATTGTCTAAATTCTCAGCACAGATGTATAATCATTATTTTTACTGCAGCAGTGTCTAGAAGTCCCTGCTTACTTTGGGGCTCAGTGGTGCCCCACAATTGAAAGCAAGAACTGCCCATAGGTATCCAAAGGCCAATTTTCCCCTTTGAATAGTTACCACAGAGATTCTTCAAAATCTGCTTGGATTTCAGTGGTATTTATAGTATTGCAATGCAGTGGTACAAGCCTGATTAATGCAGCATATTCAGTGGCCAGTTGACTACACATCCTTGGCTACCAGCCGTGTGTAAGCTCCCTGCCATATTTTTCAGCCATTTGATCCTTAATAGCCTTGCTGTGCCTAGGAGAGCTGGAACAGCAGCTCTGACAGTCTTGCCACACACACAAAATTGCCTGGGAAAACTGATGAGCATTGTGTGGTCTTCATTGGTAACCACCTTTTGCTGATTTTTTGAGAACCCATTGCAGAGATGAGCCAGCTATTTCATTCTCTTCTGAAGCCACTGTGGAGGAGCTTCATGTGTAGACTTCATGCAGGTGAAGGTTCCCTTTGCAGGTGGTGTATACTAAAGCTGCACAGGAGTGGCTGATGATTATAATGCTGCAGAGACCAGACCTTAGAAAATGAAGGAAGTCCAAGGAGAAAGATAAGGGAGGGGAGCCAGAGGCAAATTGAATAAAACAGAGGAATTAAATGATGGGGGGAGGCAGAGATACAGAGAGAGTAAGGAGAGACACGTAAGAAGGAAGAACAGACATAGAAACAGTGGAACAGAAATAGCATCCGTAATTTATTTTCAGCCAGGAAGGAGCTGCAGCTCTTACTACTGAAGACTTGTACACAGCCATGATGCTGTATAAATAAGATATAATTAAGCAGGTCCTAATATTCATTTACCATTATCCCTTAGCTTTTTTACTGCTAAGAAGGAATGAATCAATTAAACTTTACAAACAAACATCTTCAAATATCTGTGTCACTGAAGTAAGCCATCACTTGGTAGAAAAAATAAAGTAATCCTACATGATTCAATAGTGTTTAAAGAAGGATTAAAATAGGAGAGAGAGAAGTAAAAGGGAAGAAACACACATATATGTTTCATTAGATCCCTTTCTATGCATCTATATGTAGTTTCCTTTGTGTTCATTGTGTGTAACTAAACACGTGCAAGCACACTATTGGTAATACTACCTGCTCTCTTGACATTCAAATAAAACTTATTTCTAAGCTTTATCAAAAGGTACTGGGAACTTCCTGGTACAAAAGCATCTGATGGACTTTTGAATGGCAGATAAGGCTGCATTGCTTGCTTCATTTTACCAGATCAGTGAATTCACATTTTATTCTTCTTTGGAAAAGAGCTGAAGGAAGTTGCCATATGCCGTGTTCCAGAGGCAGGATGAAGTCAAAAGAGGCAGGATGAAGTTAAACTTCACTGTAATCTGTTGCTGTGTCAGTCCCTGCGGCTGAGTGAATTTAAATACATGTGAGCTTGTCAAAAGTATTTTTTAAACGTTTAGTCCTATAAAAATTGGAAGGAATTTTTGCAAGTACTGCTATGCCAAAAAAAAAGTTGCCAATATGCTTCTTCTGGAGTAAAGCCATGAAAATCAATGGAGAACAACAATGTCAAGTTAGCGTCGAGGCAGCATGAGAGAAGAATGGAAAAATAATGACAGGGAACCTCCAAGTTTTATTTTAAGAGAGGAGGAGCCTTTTCTATTCTCTTAAGATAAAAATTAAAGCAGATACGCAGTAAGAAATGCATGTTAAAGTAGAGCAAGTCTGCTGTATGTTCATTAAAGAAAAGCAAGAACAGGTGCTTCTTTGAAGCACCCTAACCTTAGCACCCAAGCAGGACATTGGGTTGGGCTACCTGTGTGGCAGCACCTGGGACTTGGCCAAGGTTTTGGTCAGGCTTGGGAGCAGGCTCAGCACTCTGATGTTTTGCTGTGTGGAATTCTGGCACATGGAGCACCCTCTTGGCCAAGGCAAAACTATTTACCAGAGAGGCTGGAAGCAATGTGCTGTCAGCTGCTCTTCTCTGCAGTTTGTAAGAGCCAGCCCAGTGTGCTGGTGCTTGCTGGTGGACATGGTGGCAGAGAAGTGCTGCCTTGCTGGGGTGAGGATTGCTGTGACCAGGGAAGCTGGCTGGCTGGGAGAGCTCTATCTCCTGCTGTGCTACCTTAAATTGAGGTTAAAAATAAAAAATAAAATCTGCCTCGTGCTCAACTGTATGCCTTAAATGGGGAATTTTAATAATATGCCAACAGCAGCAGTTTGGAGTGTCTTACTGCGGAAAAGGTCACTGTGCCCATAAGTTATCCTAGCATTTGATCAGTGGACTTCTTTCCAAAGACTTTAAGTCTCATTATTCACTGCTTATAAAGTCACTTGAGATATAAAAAGTCTTTTCATAGTAATGAAAGAACTCCCACAATTAGCCAGAAGGCAGCCATCTATCTTTCTAAACTCCTCAGTTCAGAGGAGACCAGGAGTTTCAGGCGTCTGAAGGTGGATGAATTGTTATGACAGTGATAAGTGTAACATTCATGTGGTGATGCTAGCCGTGGCTGAGTTCATGGAAGGCTGGGGGGTAAAGTTGAAAGAGATATTTTTTTTGTTAGTGAAATGTAGAATGCGATTCTCTGAAAAGGAAAAAAGCAGCAATATGTTATTTGCAGAGTCCTGAAATATGCCATTCGGCCTCTTCCGTTATTCTTTGGGAATTGCAGATGATTAAAGAATGTCATTAATTTGATTTCCTAAAACTTGTAATAGCAGCTGCCTTTTGAAGTGCCCCTTCCCTGAGAAAAGTGCATACCCTGGAAAATGAATTGCAGAGTGAGCTTGTGGTAGAGCAGAGACACCGTGAAGTTCACAAGAGAACACAGCATTCAGTGCAGGGGCTTAGAGATAAAAATGATTTGTTCTGAGCACACACAGTGGCCCTTGATTATATTTTTCCCCACCATCAAAGGGTTGCTGTATGTGGTAGATCTTGTGAGACATTTATAACCTCCTATCCACAAATATAAAAAGTTTGCAATGATTAATGTAATAATTGATGGTCTAATTATATCAAGAAGTAACTCAACATTTTTTATGCATGCCACAGCTAGTTTGGTCTTTATTGCCCTCAGGCAGAATTCTAATATCATTAGAAAAACTGTTTGTCAATATTAAAACAATTTACATAGTAAACACACTCCAGCCTTGTTACACCACCATCTGGATTAGCTGAGCATTCATGTTGGTACCAGGAGGTGCTGATGAAGGCAGACCTCATGAGTGTTCAGACTGTCCAGCTGTCACCATGGGAGCATGACAAGTGCAGCATTCACACCCCATCGGTAGGGGACAGGTTCATTGAGAGGCAGCGGGAGGTCTTTGTGGAGAAGGGCTCAGGAAAGGAAGGATGGAGGATGCTGGAATTGGCAGGCATGAGAGAAAGGAGACCCCTGGGGAACAAAAAAGGGTCTGCACTTAAAGAAGAGGGAGATCAGAAGTAGCAAAGCGAGGGCAAGGAGAATGAGACTTGGAATATCAGCTGGAAGGAGATGCAAGAAAGATGACCATAGCAACTAATAACAGGTCTGCTGGGCAGATTGAGGGAGTGAGAAAAGGACTGCTCACAAATACATGTCTACTAGCACTTGTCTCTGGGCAGCTCACTCTGAAACTAATGCAATGATTCTTAAATTTCATTTGATGTTTTCATTTCATTCACAAACCAAGAGACTTGCAGATAGCACAAACCATGAGAAGTGCAGATAATAGTATGTTCTCTTTCAAAACTCAAGTGAATCTTTTCTGTGCTGTTGCTGTTCGTTCTGAGCTGTGCTTTCTGAGCTGACCTTTCTGAGCTGCTCTGATGTTACAAAACAACATGAGCACCAAAGGACTTGAAAGGATTTATAGGAGATACAAATTAGTCTAACACATAGTGAGGAAGAGGTGGAAGGAGTATTCTCCAGTTACACAGACTGTCAAGACTCATGTTGTGAGGTGTAGAAATTCATGTAGCATTTTGGCCATATATTGGAACTGCTAACTCAGCAGTGCTTTTAAACTTGTTGGAGCAGGCATAGTTATCCTGGATGTGTGAGCATCCTGAGGTGTAGCATCCAAGTGCGGTTTTTTTGAGATATGGCTAATATGAGGACCTAGATCCACAAAGAGACTTTAGGCATGAAAATGTCAAGGAGTCTCCCAGGGTGGACTTTTCCATACACTGCTAGAGGAGATTGAAATGATTAAAGGCATTTGTGGTGAATGATGATTATGCCTAACTACAGCTGGAAGCATATTATACGTGAGCTTCCAAAGCACCATCCTTTTTCTATACTCAATGCCTTAAATGCAGTTAAGCAGTCAATAAATTTGGAATTTAAAATCCCAGACCTCCTCTTAAAGGTGGTGTTGCCCATTCGATGTTGTTCCAACAGCTACACAAACTCTGCTCACTAGTTTACTGTAATTTACTGCAGTTGTGATGAGAACTCCATTCCCTGTACATCTACCTGGGGCACTCTCTCCAATCCAGTTTAAAACTCTGTTGAATTCCCTAGGATAGCTTATTAGACAATACTTTCAGGCAGTGTCCAGCTCTTTGCAGGGTCTTTTGAGGATGTGTCATGTCCTTCACAGAGAGGTGTTGCAGCTGTCAGACCTGCTCACAGATGCACTGATTGTGGTGGACAACTTAGACAAAATGAAGCATCGTCTTGAGGTCATTTAAAAGAAGAGTTCATTTTTTTCTCACAGCTGCTGTTTAGATAATTAAAATTGCCAAGAAGTCACCGGGTTATCTCCCTCTGGAAGGAAGCTTTTCAGACTAGAAATGGGTATATTTCTGTTTTCCTACTTTTTGTAACATTTCTTTTGTCTCGCTTAGATTAAAACTTAACCATAGGTTTTTCAGCCACTGTAGATTTCTGCTAAATACTGGGAAATGGGAAGTGGTGCTGGTTACACGTGGGAAGATGCACAGAAGGCTGCAAGTACTGAGCATTGCCTATTCAGTACTGCTGAACCAGCTACACAAACTATCCAACAGGATAAACTTCAGCTCTGCAGATAATGGAGATGTAATTCTCATTACAAGCCTGTGGTTCATATCTGAGGGAAGCAGCCAAACCCTGCATGTTCAGCAGCTTGTGTTAACTTTTAGGAGGGATGACAAGATTTCGCAGGCAGGGCAGCAAAGGATCAATTAGGAACAAGTGTCACTTCATTCTTCTGGCTAAGGAAGAGGAAATGTCATTAACCAGCATAATAAAAGTTGTCCTTTTACTGAACTTCCATGAACCCTGACTGAGATAGTGATATTGGGTAATGGCTGAATTAGCTACCTTTCCGATTAACTTGCTGAAGAAATGCAGCTTAGTACTGAACTGTAACCTAAAAGGTCAGCATGTCAACTGTCCTTTCTGTAGATGAGCTATCACATTTGCGTTACCAGAAGAGTTGCAGTGTCCTCTGCAGCACGCATGTCACTGGTAGCTCACATGTCCTGCGCCCTGCTGTCCTGCCTAGACAGCATCACAGCTGGTGGAAGTTTTGTGGAGCCTGTATGTGCTAGAAGCTGTAAGTTTTTGAGGAAGGTGGTTTTGGTTTTGTTCTTTTTCTGTGTCTCACAGTTATGGAGGGCTCAAATTCCTGTCCTAAAGAAGGACTGGTCAAACTAAGGGAGCACTTGATCCTTTCTGCCAGTTTGCTATCCAGGCATGTACCCAGGGTGTTCTAGCCTGGATGCATTGAGGGCGAAGTATTGGAGGTGAAGAGACTGCTGTGATGAGAGCAAATTTAGCACCTGTCAGGTCAGAGACATCTTTTGCATGGGTGTTGAAATCTCCTAGGACAGTGAGCCTTGTGTGAACTCCCTCATCATGTCAGACGGCATCTCTTGTCATTTTGCTAGGAAACCCTTATATCTGGACACCTCTGCTCTAGCAAAACCCTCTGGTCTCTCTGGCTATTCTTTTCTTTGTCTTTGTTGATTAAATGAAGGGTCTACAAGGGTTTTACTTCAGCAGATCTGATCTTCGATTGCGGCTTGCATATGCTGGGTTTTTGCCGAGGATAGATTATCTCATGATCTGCTAATGTGACGCCATTTGTGATGGTTGCATTCACATGACTACACATCTTTTTTTCCTTTTTTTCCCACTTTTTCCTCTTATTATGGAGCAATCAAAGACTATAGGAAAAATTCTGGCCAATGTTAGAAAGAGTTATCATGAGCAGAAAAGTGTTAGAAGACAAGTGTTTCATTCAGTCACAAGCACTTAACACTTTAATCCTGGAAGCAGTCTTCTCAAAGAACTCATTTCCTTTTCTTTTTGGTAGAACCCAAAGGATAACCTAACAATCCTTCACCTACTTTTTTTTTCAGAGTCACTGTTTTGTTATTTAGTCCTGTCCCTTTTTCCTTCTCTGCTGTCCACCTCTGCATGAGTGGGAATAAGCCCAGTGGTGCTGGCATTAGAAGTGGCATTTGGCCAACGTCAGTTGATTTGTGCATGAAAGACAAATTCCTTTGGTGGTTCATTTTCTGGTAATGATCAGGGTCTGCATGTGATTGGGTTTAGAACAGCAATCCAAAGGGAGTAGCCAAGATCCAGGCAGTGGCCACCAGTCACACTGGGGGAGACGTTGACAAGTAGCCCAGACTTTGCAGTGTCCAAAAGCAGGGGGAGAGTGTTCATTAAACAGAAGCTTAATCAAACAGGGCAGGAGGATGGTTTACATGAGAAAAGATATATTCTTTACTTAACATTCACAACTTGCTTATGGATTAATTAGCCCATCTGCTACAACAAATGTATTCCCATGTCTTTGTGTTGACTGTTAAAAGTGACTGATTTCTCTATCCACTTAAAATAGTACCCTGGATTCCACTGAAAGTAACCTTTCTGAGGCAAGAAATTTATTTAATCATCCGCTAAGAACCTGTAAGTGGCTTGCTGTAAATAAGTGCTCAGCTGTCTATGGCTCCCAGGATAACTATACATGAGTGTAAAGTTGGGGGATAATGCAGGAGGCACAAAGCCCTTAAAAAGCTATGTGAAGAGAGCCTCTAACCCCATCTGTAGTATTGGCTTTAGGTTTTAAAATAAATTCTCTCTTCCAGTCCCAAAGTGGGCAGGACAGCTGCCAGCATAGAGTAATTCAGCTATAGATTTTCTTTTGAGAAAGGCGGCATTCATGAATTAGGTGACCTTTATACAGATTGCCAAAGTGTTTTGATGAACTTCAAGTGACAATTTAAACAAGTATTGGGTTTCCAAAGTGCTTGTGTTTCATCAGAAGCCAACATAAAGGATGGAATGTGTTTAAAGTCTTCAAATTAAGTAGACATTTAGATGAAAATAGAGGGCAGCCATAGGTTCCCAGGATAAATAACAATTTGTAACTTTTGTGATTTTTCACACTCATGTGATTTTAAAATATTGTAGCTCTTTGGGAGTACAATTTGCATGTAAATGGCACGGTTGTGAATTTATGCCTGTTTCCTCAGGAAAAGTGGTGAGTATTGACAGATGTGAATAAACAGAGCTTCTGGTTTTCAAAAAAAAAATCTCATAATATATTCGGTACGCTATCCAAATATCTTTTTGCTTTGCTGATGTGGATCTCTGATTAAATGGTCAGCTTGTGCCAAAACCAATGTGGTTCAGCTGGGATAGAGAAAGGAAAAAATTGATACAGTGCTATGTGGTATTTATTCCCAAGCATTTGCTTTTAGAAGAAACACCTTATAGTTATACAAAACTTCTCTGAAGTGTTAAAAGGGTTTGGGAGGTAATTTTTCTCTTCCTAGGGCCTTAGGAATAAGAGGCCTTATAGCATTCTTTTGTTATAAAAACTGCAGAAACTGTGGAAAATTGTGTCCTTGATAAGATCTCAGAAGCAAGAATGAAGCAAGGGCTGAACTGAAAACTGACTAGAAGACCCAGGCTGGAAGCTTTATCTCTAATTGCCTCTGTTATATGGGGCTAAGTTTAAACACCCTAGCAGTACAACTTGTACTATTGGGGAAGGTGTGCAGAAGCTCACTCCTTGGAGAAATTTGATTTATTTTCTTATAACATAACTTGTTCTTTGACTGCTCTGTCCCTTCCTCTTCTATACCACTGATATTTTCCCATGGAACTTAGATTGACGTAACCCAATGTTATAATTTGATGGATGATAATTTAAACGATAAAATCTTAACATGAAGTCTTCACTTTTTTGGCTTCAGTCATTAAAGAAACTATAATATGCATTAAACTTATAAGACCAAGATAGCTGCTATTCATATTACTTGATCACAGTGTAGGCTGCAGTACTATGGAACTTTTGGTGGTCCCAGGCATTCAGCACAGGGAATTTTGAGCTTTTTTATGTATAGAAACCTGTTCACATAATTTCTAGACTTCTCATCATCACATACAGTATCATGTTTTGCTAGAAAGATCAGCTGACCTTTGCATTGGTATCTATGCCATGGTGTGGTTATTCTGCATGTCCTCATTAGTAACATATCCATGAAAACACTGCTGCTTTGGATGCTGTATCAGAGAAAAGCTGGTTCTACCTTGTACTCGAGCGTGTACTCTGGAAAAGTATTGAGTTGTTATAGACATGTAATTAATGGTCAACAGTATCGTAGCCATCCATATACATAGACAGAACTCTGGTTACACGTATTGCTTCAAATATGACATTTTTAATTGCAAATTCTTCTGACTGGCTTAAAAATGTTACTGAAGGTGTCTGAAAAGCAATTTTGAGTTTGCTGGCTTTGTTCTGGTTCATATGTTTTTTTCCCTTTATGACAAGAAAGTTCCAAGAATTTCTTGAATGTAAGAGTGATGTGGCAAAGAAATTTTGCGTTCAACCAGTTTTGGAGAAAAGTCAGCTGTGGTGTCTGTCCCATTTCTGGGGAGGGTTTAGATCTTGTTCATTACACAGAAATGTCATTACTTCTTTTTCTACACAACGAAGTTAATTTGGGCATGAACTTGCAGTAGAATCCTACTTCTGATTTGCTGCCAGAGTAGGGATTTTCCAAGGGATATAAATTTGAATCAGGTTTTGGTACCCTTCAGCTACTCACAGTCCTTACTAGAAAACCCTGCCTTTATACCCCAGCACAGGGTCATCTCATCACAGTAACTCACAATGCTTGTGCAACAGTCAACAGCAGTCCCATTACTTTGGAAACAGCAGAATAGTATTTTCTGTCTAAGGATGTTGCCTGTGTCCACGAGCTTAGCTACTGACTGCCATTGACTGCCATAGCCCTCACATTTTGTAGTGGACTCAATTTTGCCCTAAACATGAGAATTCATATGAACTTACCCTAGAGCCTCATCTCGTCTGGTTTGCCCTGCTGCTTTGCCTGTACCAGAGAGAAACCTCACCACAGTCTTTCAGTTTTGCAAAGCTATGCTGCATTTGCAGCATGATTTTCTCTGGTTTATTTGTCTGTAGTAAATTGTTTCTTCAGTTTGTTTGATTTAGATTTCTCAGCAGCTGTGTTAGTCAAATCTTCCTATCTTTGGTCTTAATGACTGTATAATGGCCACAGCAGATAAGTGACAAAACATTGAAAATTGGCCTTGTTTCTTTTTAGACATCAGCGACATGTTTATTGACATCTGCATTAAGAACAATGCTGTGCCAGAAATCCTTTAAAACAGTTACATGGCACAGAAAATGCTGAAATTGAAAATTAAAGGCGCTTCTCCAGTTTTATTTGTATTTTCTGAGGTGAATAAAATAGCATGCGAGAAATCATTTCCAGTGACCTTTCTAAATACTGTAGTTTCTTTGCTGTGTTCAGATTCTATTGCGACAGTTACGGAAGAGTTCAAACTCTTTTTCATTTCTAGCAAAGTTTAAAGAATTTCTTTCACTTCCCAGCTTTATCTTCCCTCTTGCATGGATACCAAAGTACAGGCCAGTCAGCATGTGGCTTGATGTAGTACACAAATTGTTCATCTCCCTATGTTTTACACCCATATTATTATACTGTCTTGTCTTCTGTGAATAACCTTTGTTGTGTTTTTGTTTTTCTCTAGGTCAATGGGAAGGACCTCTCCAAGGCCACTCATGAAGAAGCAGTGGAAGCTTTTCGCAATGCCAAGGAGCCAATTGTTGTTCAGGTTTTACGACGAGCCCCAATCAGCAAAGCTCATGGTAGCTCTCAGGATGTTCGGCTTGTGGATGCCAGCACTCAGACTGACATCACTTTTGAGCACATTATGTCTCTGGCCAAACTAAGGCCTTCCACACCACCAGTTCCTGATATCTGCCCTTTTCTACTCTCAGACAGGTATGGTTTATCTTCTGCTGTTTACCTGAAGTTCTTGGGCATTGCAGGGGTAGGCTTGTAGCCTTCTCTTGAGAAAGCATCAGGAGCACTTTAAATCATTTCTAAATGTTGATAATCACTGTCCTAGTGTCATGGTTAAACCACGACACCTAGTCAGGCTTCAGTGACAGTTTTCCTAAACTCTGTTCATGGATTAGAGCTACAGGAAGGAATTTTGGCCATGTTTACTTTGTGTTCATACGTCTGATCATCCAAACAGCTAAGCCCTAGTCAAGAAGGAAAACACTTCTGTGTTCCAAAGTACCAAAAAGGCTTCTTCAGGTTTAGAAAGAGCTGTCTTGTTGCTTTCTGTTCTTCCAAATATCTTACTAAAAAATCAAAGAAACAGATTATTTAATGTAAAGGTCCCCTTATCAAAAGCAAAACAATTAAAAAAATACAGAGATCAAAAGCGCAATTTCACCTGTCATACAGCAAAAGATTTGAATTATATTATTCCTCAGTTGAATTCCTTGAAACTGAATTGAATGCAAACACCAACAGGCAGTGCTTATACAGAAATAGGGTGTAAGCTTTTTCCTCCTTGGATTCCACCTCACAAGCAGCATCTAGTGGTTGACCCTTGCCCTCTGTCTGTAGTCAACAAACTGTGATAACCCTAGAGCTTTTCCACTGATTTTCTGGCATGCCATGCATCTCTGCAGAATTGATGCTAATGGAGAACATCCCACTTTTGACTTTGATGTAGCTCCATTTGTAGAAGTTCTGGGAAAGTTTACTAGATTATTTCAGAGAGGACTTGTCAGCCAAATGCTGGATTGAGTTTACCATTTAACTGCTGTGCAGCTAGGAGCATGATACATGTATACTTTTGAGCTGTTATTGGGTATTACTAAACTCTGTGCTTCTGTGATTGAAGTTCCAAATCCTCGGCATAGAGAAAACTTTCCTACCTGGACTAAGATAAATCCACACTGAGTGCTGCATTGTTGGGGTCCAGCCTTGGTTCTAAGTCTGTGCCTAAGTGCACATTGTAAAGATTTTATACTTTGTGTGCCAAACCCATTTAAAAGTGCAGTTTACTGACATTTTTAAGTGTTCATCTACTCAAATCACTTCACTGCCCTGTTACTACTTTAACAGAACAGGATAGCGTGAGTTCGTTTATGCTGTAGAAATTTGTGAGCCTGGTGTGGGTTGTAGGTTGTGGATGCTCAAGACTTTATAATCAGATAATTAGTGAGTTGCCCTTGGCCATGACGCAGCACATGAATCTGGAGTTAGGTACCTTTATGAGCATAAGGAATCCCATATTGTCATAATGAAGTAGTTTGGCCCAAACAGACACTTAAAAGTGGCAAAAGACAAGCCCAGCAAAATGAACTCAGCTGGAGTATGAGCCTTTGAAAAGAAAACAGCCTGTGCTGCTTCTTCATATTGTTTCTTTCAGGCTGTCAGGCCACTCTGAGTAGCATTCCAGAGATGAGAAAACTACAGAGAAGTGGGGGTTTCTTATAACTTTTTAATTTAAAAAAACCCTATTGTCTTACCTATTGTTGTTGTAATGCTTTGTTCCATATAGCTGCCATTCTCTTCACCCAGTGGAGCATGAATTTTATGAAGGTAATGAGTACCTTTCCAGCCTGCCTGCTGATGCAGATAGAGCAGAGGACTTTGAGTATGAGGTAAGATCACTGGCACACTGCAGCCTTTATTTCTGTTATTATAGATATGATATTTGCACAGCTGACAGCAGGCTCCTCTGAGAAAAATGAGAGTGGGAATACTTCTTAAAAAATTGGCACCAAAGACTATTTTATTTTATACCTGTGTAATGTCACAGGCTTTACTGGGTTTAGGCTACACACGTGAAATGTGAAAGCAGAATTCTGCAGTGGGTGCCTACCTAAAAGTCCAGGGGGTTTATTAAACATATTCCCTCTTTGTGCAGTGGAGGCTGTAACTCAGATGCTTTGCTTTTGCAGTTTTAACACTCTAAAGCAAGCCTTTCCAAAATTAAAATTGTAACTGGAAGCTTGATTGCTTTTTTCCCCCCTAATTTTAAGAATACGTTGGCCTTATGTCTCATGCCTCACAGATCAGTCTTCCAGTTATTTTGATGTGTGCTTCAGTGTTTGTAAGATCAGGCAACAACTTTGAAAATTAATATAATTTTTATTACTTGCTCTTTGATATTTGTCATTGTAAGGATTGCAATTATAGGAAACTGTGCTCTGTATCACAAATGTCCTTTTGCCATTAAAGTACTGTACTCTCCAGTGACAAGGGTGGATGTGTTTCAGAGTCACTGGAAAATCATTATGTAAGGCTTCCCAAAATTATAATGTGATTGGTGATGTTGCTCTTTGTTAGATTTTCCTTTCAATCTCCAAATAGTCTTCTTGTCTGCCATTCATTAGCTTTTCATACTTTGTAACGCAGTAACAAAACGTTTGTAGGGACAGGCATAGAAGCAGATGGTTATTTTTAGTATTAAATAGTGCTGAGTCTTTGCATAAGTTCAAGTTACTGTATTTTAAATTAGTGATTATAAATAATTAAATAGCTTTAATACAAGATTTTAAATATCCTATCATCTTGTTTGCTCTCCCTTAAGGAACCTTTTTAAAGGTTTCATATAACTGGTTGACATTTGGAAATTAAATTAATGGCAAAAGCTTTGGCAAATATGCCGTGTGTTCACTTCTGTCGTGTCTTTAGCAGCTAAAATGTTCTATTGCAAGTTCAGCTTATTGTTCTTTTCCTCTGGCAGCCTGGGGACTATGAAGTTCTTCCCCCAGGAAGCAGAAAAATCAAATAATATCTACTTAGTGAGTCTCAATCAGAACAAGGAAACTTTTATTTGAACTTCTCAAAAAATCATTGCTAGGGATTAGTGAAATCATTATTTCTTCCCAGTTGGGTTTTGGTGTGGTATCTCACAGCACAAAGGTTTCAGAGCTTAAGTTCTGGTTTAACTCTCCATCTGTAATATAATATTACATTTCTCTGTCAAGTGTGTTTGTTTATGTTACTTCTTCCTTAAATGTAACAGGGACTGTTTTTCTAGTAATTATTAAATAAATTAGTAAGGTAAGCATCTAGGGAAAATATCTTTCAAAATGGTTAGATAAATATAATTTTCACCATTTAATCAGAATATCAGGACATATTCAAATACAAACAGTTTTAAAGAGTCTACCTGGTGGAATCAGGTCTTCCTTATGACCATTATTAATCCATAATAATAGCTGTCATAAGTATTGTGACAATGGCAAATGCCTGGGCAGGTTCTCAGTTGCCTGTAATCTCTGCTAATCACACCATCATAGCCATTAATTTGCTGTCAGCTGTGGTTCAGTTGCCCAAGGCGAATTCACTGACTGACTGAAATAAAGTGTTTCATGTGAAATTTATATAGGGAGGAAACTGGTTTCCTTTGAGAAGCAGCTTTCTACTAAATACGGAGGTTTTGAAGGAGAAACAAAGACATCTTGGATCCTTTAACTAGTAGATCTCTAGACATGAAAGACAGTCCCAAAATTTAAGCCCATATAGTAATATTATGATTTCGGTTACTCACTGGTTTTATTATCTGTTATTTTAGGTCCTTATAAGATATTATTAAGCTCCCTTGCTGTAGCTAGGGAGCTGGAAAAATTAATAGAGTTGTCCCCAGAGATAGATACCTGCATTAAAAAAAAAGAAAGTCTCATAAAGGACAGAGTCAAAAGGGATTTATCAGCTGATGTTGCCAATCCAGGTGAGAAGCAGCAGAACAGTGAGTGGAGCAGAGGCTATAATCCAATGTCAGGGTCTCTACAGCAATATTGACTTAGTGGTCACCCTACTGTGACCACTCAGTCCCACCTTTGCCCTTGTGTTTTCTGACCCCTCAGTTATGCCAGTGTTTCCTTTTGTGAATCAGATGTGAGAAGTAATCCAATATTACCAAAAAAAACCCAAACCCACAAACAAACAGATTTTTAGAAGGGTTGTTTTTAACCTAGCCCATCTGCCTGATCCAGTTTCCAGTAGAGCTCCAAAAATTGCTGTACTGGTGGCAGCAGTATCAGGGAAGGAAAAATGTTCAAGCACTTGGGAAAATAGCAATTTATAAAATCAGCTTTATCCATCCACCATCTAAAGGTGCAAGTAGCAAGAAGAGAGGGTACAGAAGCTCTGTTCATGACACGCTGCAGGCTGCGGGCTGCAGGCTGGATGGTAGAAGCACAGAGAATTCTCTGTCTCCCAGCATCTGAGTTCTCCCATGTTAGGGGAAAGAGGCTTGTTGTTATTACTATGTTTTCTGTAGAAGGAAAATTGTATCAGTGCTCCATGATTTTATCAATGTTTTTTCTTCACAACAATTTTCTGCTGTGAACTTAACTAATCGCACACAGCAAAAGAAACCTACCTGGTGTCAGAAGCACGGTGCAGTTGCATTCCCATTGTTCTGTACAGCTCACAGGTCTCCATGGCAAACTTAATAATTTTTGTAGTGGATTCAAAGCCAAACGTGGAGATTTCAGAAAGGAATTGAAATAAGATAGCGAGTAGAAAAAGAACTAGGGCAACACCTCGTTATTTCCTAGAAATGGATTGTAAGTGCATGAGTTCTGATCACATATGTGAAATACTCAGCCAAATGAAGTAAAGAAATCAGATGGCTAGCAACTGAGGTGCTATCAACAAGAATGTTTTCCAAGAAAGAGAATGTCCTGGAAAGCTTTGATCAGCTTGGAACTTGCTTACAGATATATTGTGGTGTTTAAGTACCTGAGTTATCATCTGTGTTTAGGAGGATCACATACAATAACCAGCACTGGGGATGTGGACTTACACTTGCCAGTGGATTTGGTAGGATTAGACACTTACAAGACCCTTCCATTCCATTTTTAAGCTAGAAAAACCCAGTGCGTTCTTCTCAGATTGTCAGAGTGCAATGAACTCAAGTATGAGCCAATTGTCTTGGAAGGATGAACTCCCTGGAAGGCTCATTAGGCTCCATACATAGTACCATACTGTAAACAAATGGCTGGGAACATGACAAAGCTGGAGGGTTGCTGATAGCCAACTTGAGCATCCTTATGCTGTTGCTGCAGAACTTGTCCTAAAAGGAATCCAAATTGTTGGTAAATACTAAGACAGTGGAGCTAGCATCAGTCAATGTTGGCAGAAAGAGATCAAAAGATTTGCAATTCTGGCATAGCCAGATACCCATGAGGACTCTTAAGATAAAGCATGAATTGACCAATTTGTTAATGCTCAGTTGGACTTGCAGTCAATATCACTGAAAGAAAGCCAAAGATATTCAGGACAAACCCACCCAGTCTGGCTGTGAGTGGCTGTTGTGTTGCTGGAATTGCATCATGTGATGTTAGAGTAGACCTCACACCCTCTGGTACCAATGAGGCAAAAGGGCTAAAAATATTACAGCCAGTAAATCTCTGTTAAACGTGGCTCTAAAATTTGCCCTTGTAAGAACAGAGGATACTGATGCTAGAGAAGAGTGAATAAGCTAATGGGCATGCATTTCTTTAACAGTATTTCTGAAACTACTATCCAGGAGAAAGAAACATCATATACTTGGTTTGGAACACTGGAAGTAATACAGAAATGAATGTCACTTAAGTGGTGGAATAGTGAAAAAAATAAGTAAAAATAACCCTGAAGAATATTGTAAAGGTAAAGCTGGACAAAAGAAGGCATCATTGACATCTGGTGCTATTCAGACTGACACTGCCTTTCAGTTGAGGGGCAGAAGAAAATAAGATGTTACAAGCAGGTAGTGTTGTTCAGTCAACAGGTCCTTATCCAAGGGCAGAGACTTTCATACTATCTATGTACTGAAATAGCTTTTGAGCAAGAGCAAAACAGGAAGTTTTCTGCTGTGAGAGCCAATATCTCTAGAGAATTACCTTTAAAATCTCCTGTATCTGAGATAGGAAAAGATTCTTATTTCTACCTGAGTGCTTCTTACGAACAGCAAAAGTAGACATGCTTAAGAAGGAATAGCAGTGGGCTGAGGTAACTGTTGTTGCATATGTGAGGAAGAGTAGGCTGAAGATAGCTCTCAGAATTGAGGGAGGGATTTTGGAGGGATGTTGGGTGTTAGTTGATGTGGATGTGCTATGAAGACCAGCATAATTGTCTAAAAGACTTTCCAGCTCTGATTGTTCTCATTTTTAAGCACAGGCACAATGATTGCACAGTATGGTAACATAGCTTGCAGGAGCCTGGAAAACCACATCAACCATACCAGGATTAGCATTTTCAGAGTGAAAAAGGCAGAATGGCAGCCATTGCATTAGCCTGCTTGTGTCTGATTACTTGAGTTTTAACATGTGCAAATGCCAATGTTGACAGATTAGTCATTAATCAGTATTAGGCAGTATTAAGACCAGTACCTGGGAGAAATTGCTAAGGGTTGACCTGACCCTATATGAAATTACAAGGTTCTCGGATGCTCTCACCGAAGGTGTTAGAAACCACTGAGCTTCTTATGTTTTTACTCAGGACATCAATGCATGTCAGTAGATGAACGGAAAACCACATGAGGCATGTGCACGCGAAATCCCTGTGGTCAGTTTTTATGAAGCCTTTTGTGTCCAAACAATGAAAGGATCAGAGGTCGTGCAGGAAACAGCAGCCACAAAAGAGCATAGTATTTTGAGAAAAAGGCATGTGAAAAGGCGGTTTTCCCACCCAATGCCTCTGTGAAACTTGGAGCATAAACTAGAAACTACACACATGCTGGTTTGATTCCTCCTATGCTCTGGAAAACAGGACTCAGAAGGTTCAGAAGAAACAGAAATTAGAGGATTCGTATAAAAGTTGCTTTACTCCATCATCAGTATCTCCTCTAAAGAGGAGTGACCTGTAGTGTTCTCAGGGTTGGTTAACACCTCAGGGCAAAACTGAATATTTGTAAGTTCATGCTCTGCTTTGTAGATCCGAGGGAGAGATTTTCAGTTGGAATAGGGAAAAAAATGTGTGTGTGTGCATGCTAAATGTAAGTGCTAATTTATGGGTTTGCACAGCCGTTCATTTAAATGTTTTGATAAGTATTTGCACTCATAAATCTGTTAACTGTAAATGCAGATTAGTCCTTTAAGTTTACCACTAGCCTCATCCATACTCACTGAAATTGCAAAGTTTCCTATTGACCTGAGCATTTCTGGAACAGATGCTGTTGGCTGTTTTCGCAAATGACTAAAAATGGTCTTTGAAGAGTGAAAAGCTAGAAAACCTTGGGAATTGGTCATGAGTAAGGATTTGTGTAGACCTCACTGAACACTTAAAACTCTCATAGGTGTGAATTTATCCTCTTCCTTTCTCTTAATGTGTCTGAGCACTGCAGCAGGTACAGTGCAGTGGTAATACATTCATTTATTCTTCCAGTAACACTCATCCCATCGTGATGGGGGAAGGTGTTTGAGGCGCAAATTCATGTTTCCCGTTTCTGTGATGTAAAGCTTTTGAAGTTACTGATTTTACTGGTATTTTTTCCTTAAAGCAAAGGAAGAAGCAGATTTGTTCAGTTTAGCAGCCTGAGTGAGGCTGTTTATCTGAGTAAAGTTACTTGAACGCTGTCCTGGTTAGAGCCGTAGCAGTCGTTTTTTCTCCTTCTTGCCATTTTATTGTCCTCATTTTATTGCTCAAAACAGGACAAACACATAAGCATTTGTGGGTTGAGGCCCTCATGGGCCACTAAAGCATGGTCTCTGCTGACTTTGTGAAAGACCCACCACTGCTGCGATAGGCCAACAGAGACCTGCCTGCCCTGCGAATTCATATTAAAGGCCCTTTCAACACTTGGATTATTTAACCACTAAACCAAACAGATCTGTCTATCTTGTAAATACATATTTAGGGCCTTTTTAACATGAGGATTACTGAGCTGATAGCCTGTAACAGCTCCCTCCAGAGCTGTGATAGCCTGCAAACACCCCTGTGTGAGCATTACAGGCACTTGCTGCAGTGCAATTGGAGCTCCTGCTTCAATTGCTAACACCTGAATAAACAGCTTTTATGGAAACAGCTTCTGTGCACACACTGCCAGCATTTCCTATCTCTGCAGTCAGGCTCTTTTGTTTTGTCACCCAATGAGTGTTTCTGTACAATGAAGTTGACCCATAAGGTGGATGTCAAACTGGAAAACATTTGACAAAACAGATGACAATTTTCTAGAAATTCCTTACATGTAGTATGGAATTTCTCTGCGTAGCTGTTTAATTCATGGTTTTTATTTAATAGCATAAATGGGTGAGAGAGAGAAACTTTGTTTGGTCAGGGATCGTTCAAACCAAATTCCAGCCATGTTCAGGTTGGATGACAGGGGTAGAACCGCTATGATATCTCTGTGACTTCCTATCTGATTGTGCTTGTTTCTTCTGTATTTGCTGCTGAAATTGGATTCTTTTTTCCCCGAACTTTTAAAAACTTTGGATGAATCATAAAAAAAAAAAAGCCTTTAGCAAATAAAAGGCAGTTTTTCAATTCAGCAACCACCAGATGTAATTTAAAAGAGAAGGCTTCAGGAAATAAGGACTGTGATAGAGACATGGGTGTTGCATTGTAGAAGAACTGAAATGGTGGACATTGTGTCTTCCCATTGTCATCAGAACTGACTGGTGTGGTAAGGGGGACGTGAAAAGGCTTGTTGGCAAGTGTGGTGTAGATTTCCAGTGGAAAAGCAGATACTTCTCACCACTTGCTTTATCTTATGCAGCTGCTGTTATGGTGAAGGGACTGATCTGACAGCTCAGAGTGAGCTGAGGTAGACTGGGACTTCATGTATTATGTTTATTTTCTGACCGTCAGTCCGTAATTGCCTAGCAGTTATGGCTGAATCGTGGATGCCGCATGGTATAGACAAATTTCACTGACACCATTACACTGATCTCCTGTGTCAGTTCTTAGTATTATATAGCATCTGCTGTTAAGTATCGTGAAGGAAGGGAGCAAGTATGTGTGTGCCTGTGGTCTGTGATCTTGATTGCTTAGGAAAGACCTGGTTTGTGAGATCTGTGTTGTGGGGGTTTTTCCATTCCTACCTGTTGTATTATACATATCCAAAGGTAAAAAATGGTCTATATTCTAATACTATTAATTGCAAAGCATGTGAGGAAGTCTCCTGGACAAGTAGATTATTAGGGTTCATTCAGTTGCACCTGAGAAAACAGTAATGAGGTTCTAAAACCCTTCCTCAAGACTTTTTTTCCTTTTATCTCAGAAGTTCTGAGCTGTTAACACCTGGCCTGTAATCCAGCTGACTATAACTATGGACTAAGAATGGAAAAGGTCACAGTTAAAATGGAGAAGTGTCACAGAAATATTTTTTTGCTGTAATTCTTTGGATAACTGTGAAAGAAGACTCTTCCAGCACAGATTTGGTGCACTACAGCACAAGATTATGTATTTCACTGGCAATTTTAGTTTTAAAACACCTGGGGATTGAAGTAGCATAATTTACACATAGACAACAATAAATACGTAATTTCTCCCTAACTGTGGCCATTGCATGTTGCAAATGAGCAAAGGAGTGGCAAAAGGAGCAGTCTTTCCTTTTATGTTTTCATGTCTTTTAAGAACTGAAGTCACTTTTCAAGTATAAGTTAATTAAACCTAACACCATTCCACTGAGGTTCTTCAGTCTTACTATGTCCTGTATTGCTACAGGAATTCACAAAGAGGTGAACTAAGGACAGGCTTATTGAAAGACTTGCCAAGTCAGTCAGTAACAGAACTGGCAGTAAAACCCAGGAGCCTTTACTTGTAATGCATCTCTTTAATGCCATTAAGTCACTCTTCTTCGCTAGTCATTGGATTGTTTAGATGGAAGAGGATGTCACCATATTTTTTGCCAGTTTTTGTTAATTTGGAGTGTGTTACTGGATGTCATTACAAAATTCTGACATTCAAAACAGATAAAGTTGCTGTCATCTCACCTCCCCTAAGTAATGAATATCCCAATGTAAGGATTTGAATTGTGTCCACAACCACAGAGGATCATGAGACAATGGGGAGAAAAAGACACAAAACTGACATGGGCAAATTTATCAAAGTTATCACCGTTTATTGTGTTTTTAAAACAGGAGGAAAATATATCAAGTCAATGATATTCATTTTGGTTGATTTCATAAAACAAACACAGGATTACTCCTCACTTCACCTGAAAGCTAATAAAAATTTTTCCTTGTTGTCAGAGTTTATGTTTTTCCAGGAAAATGAAGAAAAGTGAGCTTAGTTCAGCAGCACTTTATTGTTGGGCAACATTACAACATACATTATGTGCTTTTTCTCTCAGCAAAGGAAGAAAAAGGAGCTAGCAATATTTTCATATTTATGGAAATCTGTGGATTATAAATCTTCTGGTTTGGAGAAATGCTTTGTTCACACAGTTTTCATATTACAATACCACATACCCCTACATATGCTTTACAGTGAAAATATTTCTAACGATTTTATTAGTGCAATTTTTCATATGTGTTCTGCCTGAATGTTTGTGTAGTCTATCTTGGAAACATGGAATCCAGCTACACAGAGAAAAGATGGGAGAAAATAATTTCTTTTACATATTCTTTTAAAAATAACAAGTCACATTAAACAGCTATTATAATGTCACTATTTTAAAGCTTAGGAAATCAAATCCTAGGAAATTCAAGAGCACAGGAAGCAAGGGCTGAATCCCCATAACAAGAGGGAACCTTTTACAAGAAAATGTACTTTAAACAAGGTTTCAATTTTATGCGTGCTGGGTCTTCAGAGGAGAAATCAAAAAAGCAGGAGAGGTCTTTTCTCTGGAAGTTTGGTTTTCTATTTAATGAGGCAGCTCTTCAAAGAGAATGTGATAGTCATTCCTGGAGGGCATGGTTTGGTGAGCAGGAATACAGGTGAAACTGTATTGCGCATCAAAAAAACAGATGATGAGTTTGCTTTGTACTTCATTTCATGATTTCATCAATCTATCCAAGTATGTGTTTGGGGGTGGAGGACATTTCCGTGCGCAACAGAAGTTTGAACAGCTGAAACTCAGCATGGATATGGTGCCCATAGACCTCACTTTGGTGCCAGGAAAATAAAAATGCATTTTAAAAGTCATTGCCTATCGCTTCATGTGCTTGATTTATAGGCACATCTATGTGATTAAAATTTGCATATTTCAACTATACATATCTTAACACATGTATGTCTCAAACTAAATGAGTCTGGATGGGGTGGAATTTTAGAATGGTGTTTTCTAAGAATTTCTAATTTTACAAGCTCAACTTTAAATTTAGCCTTTTCATAGTATTTTGCCTTTACTGCTTCTGAAAGGCATAAACTGAATTATAGGAAGGTGTATTTCTCACAGCTGTCTAAAACTGAAAAATTACATTTTCAAATTGATTTTAATTAATATTCCAAAATATCCTTCACACAGTTGTAGATCAAGGCTGTCCAAATGTGTGGAATTGTAACTGGTTAGGAGTCTGAATCTACAGCTACGTGTTCTCCTGTCCAGATAAATGCTCGCTGCAGCAGATGTTGGCACATCTGTTATGCCTCCCCATTTCGATTGGCTGCCTGGGTGTTTAGAAAGTGCTGATGAGGCAGATAAATCTTCTGACACGTTTCAGGCACAAAGCAGGCAGGCAGCAGTAATAATGATGTTTACAGAGCCAAGTGCTGGGCAGTAACATTTTGAAATACAGCAAAAATAAAGTACAATTTTACCTGCAGTAGGTGAAATTTATTGTGAAAAGTGAAAGCTAATAACACCAAGTAATTCTTGGCTGATTTGAACTGCAGCTGGGGCAGCCTGTAAACTTCTGGACTTTGTTGGCTAGAAAAAGGCACTTGCTACAGGCTAGAAAGAGCTCTGAGCTCAGAATGGGCTTTTTGATAAACTTAGGAGACTTGGGAATCGGGTTTAGAAACAGCTGTAGCACATGTGGTTTTGGAAGGGAAATAGCAATCTTCTGGAGACTTGAAGTTCCTGATGTTATTGGAATTCTTCTAACAGGTTTTTCTTTACCCTTTGAAGCATGTCATATTTGAGTTGGTTTATACCATTATAGTCTGGAACACTCCACACATTGGAGTCTTTTCCTGAGAAGGTCATGGTGTATCAAAGAGGTCATTCATGGACAGAGGATAGATCTGACAGTCTCAAGTGTGAAGAGTGGTTTCCAAGTATACAGAGCTTTTGAAGGTGCTGGATCCCTTCCAGACCGTAATCTCCAACACAGTGAATGGCAAACAGAGAAGTGGAAGTCACTATAAAGATCTTAACACTGATGTCATGTGCTAATATCATCACTTTCCCTTTAGTAGATGTCACCATTAAATTTTCCAAACTGCTTTCAAGTACCATGATTTGAGGCAAGTCCAGAAATTTTAAAAACAGCATACCATAAAGGAGCAAAGAAATGGATGCTGATTATATAGCTGATACAGTTATAGCTATGTTTTATAGTATACAGTCTACAGGGTCTCTGTTCCAGTGTTTGACTACCCTCATCACAAGAAGCACTTCCCTAAATGTCTACTTGGAATTTCCTGAGTAGCAACACGTCTGTTGTCTTGTGTGGCTGTCATGGTGCGCATCCAGGAAGAGTCTGGTTCTAACTTCTCTGGACCCTAGCATTTGGTACTGGAAGAAAGCAATAAGATCTTATTAAGAAAATAACTTCTCTCCAAAAGGCTAACCAAATGCAGTTCTCCCAGCCTCCCCTTGTAGGAGATGTTCTGCAGCCCCCTAATTAGTTAATGGACTTCTGGCCAGACATGGAGCACTGATAACCAAGAGAAGGTTCCTTCTGACATTTTATTTCAAAACCATTTTCATTGGAAAACAGGTTGGGGAGCAAATTCTGAAAAGCCCCCAAACCAGAAGAACTGGACTTGTAAAGTTTAAGTGGTTCCCCCCTCCTTAAATGGCTCGGACCAGTGAGTCTTTAGCTGTATCTCTTATTTTTCAATGTTGATAGCCAAAGAGTTTCAATAGAGTCAGGATAGACTCAAAGAGTCAGGATAGACGCTTTAATGAAAAGTCAGGGTTTTTTATTTCAAATAGGTGTAATATTGCTTTCTTCTTTTTTTTTTTTTTTTTCAAAATTGTCCAAAAGTGAAGGATTCTTTAGCAGCATAGATGCTGCAAGCCAATGTGACAGTTCAGCATATTCACACACATTGCACAATGGAATAGTTTCTACTCCAGTCTGCTTATCTCATTTTAACATAAGGTTCAGTTTCTGTCTTGTCTGTGCTATTCCCACCTACTTTGTTTAATGAGAAGAAAGTGAGAATGTAGAACCTAGGATTAGTGAAAAGGAAACCCTTCACTGCATATTATCAGCTAGTTAATTATACTTTAAACTCTTCTCGAATCCTTGCAACTTCACACTTCTATTGAGTGAAAGACCAAAAGTGAGGACCAAAGCTGACTGCTGAGAAATACTATATATAAGCAGTTCATCATGGATCTCTCTGCTCAGAAAGCAAGAATTCTTGTTTTTCTCAAGTGCAGAACATACCAGAAGGGGTGTTGGGTCTCAAGCAGGTGAAAACATAAATGCATATATAACATTGGAAAATATGTTTATATAGTTAAGTACTTCTAATAAATTAACATTCATACTGCACCATGGGGAAAGAACAGAAATAAGGAAAAGGAATAGAGAGGTGGAAGAATTAGGGAGACAAATAAGACCATGGCTTGCTCAAAATAACAAAGTATGTTGAGGACATTTTACTTTCCAGTGTGATCATCCAGACAACAGGGGGGCAAAATAAGATTTAATAGTGTTTAGAATATGTCATGTTTAATACTTCGTATAAGGGTTGATTTTTATCTGTTTGACACAGTCTGGAGACTTGTTATTATGCATGCTAGCTAAGGGAAAAACTCAGGTTCAAGTGGATGTTTGTGACTTTGTGGAGGATGTACTGTTGGCTGTTGAGCCTTTTGCAGCCGTGGAGCTGTAAATGGTTTCTCTCTTTGACTTCCTTATGAGATACAATCTCTGTGAAGTCCATCATTTGTCTTTAAGCTCAAGGCTTAAAATATCGTTTAAAAGTAAGCCAGAAAGGCCACACCAAACCTGGGAGACCCACAGAATTAAACGCTGTGTTTATCTTGTCCCTATATGATTAGACCCTTCCTCTCACTGCAACGCTAAATTTGTTCATAGCACAGTGATCAAAGGTTTCTCACATTTGTAGTCCAGCACCATCGTTCATACAGCCCAGCCCGTTCTCCCATCTGCTCCATGACTGCTATCCACCCCTCATCCTCACCCGTTGGGACTCTCAGCTGACACTTGTGTGTCTTCCTCTTCCCACACAGAGCCATCAGACTGTTACTGATCATCACACATCAGACTGCTGAATATGCACTGGCAGGCTTGCCATGCCTTAAGTTAATCTATTGTTTGATTTCCTACATAGAAATGTAGTGT
The DNA here is from genome assembly GCF_012275295.1 of Melopsittacus undulatus. Taxonomy (NCBI): domain Eukaryota; kingdom Metazoa; phylum Chordata; class Aves; order Psittaciformes; family Psittaculidae; genus Melopsittacus; species Melopsittacus undulatus. Next base: position 12,000,933 of record NC_047531.1, on the reverse strand, counting down.
GCACTGAAAATATTCTCTCCAGAGCTGCAGGGGGAGAGTGAATTCCCATATCTGTTGGAGCTTCTTTATTATCAAAGGATCCATCAGCTACAGGGCCAAATTCTGCTCCTACAGTTGCAAGATGCTATTTTATTAATAGGTGGTTATATATCAGCATATTAATTCTCGGGTTTTTTTTTTCTGCTGCTGCTTTTCTTTCTTTCTTTCTTTTTTGTTAACATTGGTGTCATTGTCTATAGTATCCTGCTGCCCCAGAGCATTCTTTGTCTGAACACAAAGCAGCATGTGGCTCCAAGTGTAGCTACAAAGCAGGGATCAGCAGGAATGTGATTTTGTTTTTAAATATTTCTCATTCTGCATTGTATTAGCTTTTGGATTATGCATTTGAGAAATGCTTGCTGATATTTTTCCTTTCTGCTTTGAAGTAAACAAATCTTGTGTCAGAGATTCTTAAATCTAAACCAGACTTGAAAAAATTAGGATTAAATGAGACTTTAGCCTATAAGGTAGAGCCTCCACCCCTTGAACAGAGCATTGTTTTTCCCCGCCATGTGGAATGGAGATAACCCTCTGTTTCTTTGTGGTAAGTTACCGACCACATCCATTCTGGTAAATCTGACACCCAATGTGATTTGTCCTTTTCAATGCAGTTTATGAGAAGTCAGGACAGTCTTCTGTCAAAATTGATAAGTGAGAAGACAGTGGGGAATGCAATTTTATTTGTAACAGCACAGCTGCCAGCAGTTCCAGCTTGTTTACATCTAGGCTGACTCTGTCTTGCTCCATAGCTTTTCTATTTCCATCCAAATAGCCCCCAGGTACATTGTGGATGTGCCTGTCTATGTAAAATATGCATAATAGAACATACTGGGAGTGTTAGAAAGGGGAAAAAAGAACTTATTTCTTTAGGTTGTTTTCACAACTTGAGAGCATTTTAAAAGTGAAATCTTGAACTGTTCTCCACAAGCATGTACAGAATGGGTTCTAAAACTGAACCATAATCTGCTAAAATCCTGCAATACTTGTTACCTTCCATGCTAAAGGTACCAGAGGAGTTAAGAGCTTTGCCTTTATGATTGGAAGCATTCTTTTTCCAGTGGAGGTGGCCAGTGTTTGTAAATTAAATCCACCACATTTAAATACAAGCCTATTCACTGTGAAAAGAAGGCAGTGGGACCCTGCAGTGACCTGTGAAGGGGGCTTGGAGGCAGTTTCATTGCACCCTGTCTCACACTGAATACTTCCACTACATAGCCTACAATTAGACATTAATTTATTTCCTAGAAAATCCTTTTGACAAGAGACCATAGCTGTTGATGGCATTAGGATAGTTCTCAGGTCTAGGAAGTCTTTGTTTGCCTGCAGTATGACTTGCTTTCTACCTGTCAGTCCCAGAATCCCACCAGAATCCCAGGTGGTTTTGATCTTTTTTTGTTGGTACACTTAAAGCTGCAGTGATAGGTGTTTCCTCTTTATAGTCACTCCTGTGAGCTGTTTCTTTGCAGTATCCCACCCTAAACATGCAGTTATTGTGCAGGTAAAGTAAAAGAGGGGTTTCACATTTGACTGATCTAGCTTATGACAGAGGAGCTTTTCTAGCAAACTAAAAGCTCTTGCTTCCTTTTTCCATTTCTCTTTTTGTAATTATTAATGAATTATTCATTTTCTACATGGTTTGTCATCAAAAGATGGACTCCAGAGATGGCTGTAAATGTCACTGCTTTGGTTCTGTGAATACTGGATGTCATCTGACACTTTTTCTTTCTCATTGTGTGTTTTCAAGAGTTGCAGTCATGCTCTTACATGAATTGTTTTGTCATTGCCAGGGGAGACTCTCTGCAGTGTAACTGACCTGCTGGGTACACCTTTACACACAGGTATATACATACTGTGTGTACCTATATACTCATATACATAAATTAACACACATATACCACCTCCCCTCTGCACAAACGTGCGCACACAAGTAAACAATTAAATATTTAACACCCAACCCAAGCCTGAAAACAAAATATCTATCTTAGTATGAAACTACTTTGTAAATGTACATTAAAGGTATCATAGACTCTCTTCATCTAAGCAGAGATAGGCAGCCCATAGGGAAAAAAATAATTCATCATATTTAAAATGGATTATTGGTAAGACTTCTACTGGTTCTTGGATTTACACATCTTTTTTTCTGAGTTTCTTCAGATTACTTCTTGTTGTTAAAAACATGACTGCTGAACAAAGCCTAGGTGAGAGAGTTGGAAACATGATGTGGGTAAGGTGAAATGTGATGCTTCTCTGAAACACCAAGCATCTCTTTTAAGTCTGTAGTCTTACCCATTGTATATACCTTGATCATTTGTAAGTGACAGTCACAACTCCTACTGCATGGTACAAATTCTGAAGTGAAATAAATGGTGTTTTAAAGGGAAGTCTAAAGAACATCATTTATTCTGCTGATGATGCTTTTTTGTTGCAAACCCAGGCTGTTGTTCCCTCTATTTTACACCCACACTCATTTGACATGGTCTTATATGTAACATGTAACACCCTTCTCATCACATCTGAATGTGAGATGAATTTTTCTTTTTAATAGCTCCACTGTTAGCTCTCTGCCCTCTTAGGACTTCATTAGGTTGAACTGTTCCTGTAAGAAAAGTGAGGGATAGCTCACTCTTTTCATTTTGTAAGCAGAATTACTTGCCAGTGATGACAAGCGTGTGGCATTATGAAGATTAAATATTATAGAAGGTGATTTGGCAGCCTGGAAAAGGTATATCCTTTCAATCATATGCAGGAAGAGACCAAAAAAGTAGAAGTGATTAGCAAGATCCTATCAGGATGCTCAGCTGTTTGGAACCCTACCTGATAATGATCCAGATGCTTACCTCACTCCCAGAGATGAGATAAGAACTGCAGAGTTGGGATTACTAGACTCAATTATGAAGTTGAGAGCAAGTTTTAGCTTGATTTCCATAGTTTACAGACACCACTGGCAAGAAGCTGATAAAATTGATCTGACTTTGCAGGACAGCGTTCTTATAGTAACCTTGACAGAAAGCGTAAAAAGCAGCCAAAATTCAGTTATGCATAGAATCTGGAGGTTGATCTCACCCATAAAGATGCAGAATAAAGACAGTATTGAAGAGTGAATCTTAATTATAAGGCGTGTGTAATCCCTGTGGTCCCTGCGCACTTCTGTTTGAAGAAGAATGACACTAGCTCTCAGATGGATGAGGATATATTTTCTCAGTATAACCAGTTTATTAAAATAAGTCAGACCTTAATGTACTTTCTCAGTTAATTCTTCATTGCTCTATTCTGTAAGTACTCTGTTCTTGGCCTTTTGTTCTTCATTCATTCACTTAATCATTCTGTCAATTATAACATTAGCAAGATGAACATTAAACAGCTTCTCAGCTATTACAGCAGGTAAAAAGGAAAAGCAAAGATAAAAGTAACTACTGTTTTCTTATTTTATTTGTTTCAGGGTTTTTATTTATTTGCTTTTTTTGTTTTGTTTTTCTTAAAATTTATAGTCAAAACTACATTTCTCCTTCAATCATCAGACATTGTGTCAGCTCATTGCATGCAATAAGCCTTGATTTCTTCCAAAAGTGCAGTCAGGGCTACAGCACAATAAACTAGCCTGGCACAGGGGTAGAACCTAAAGGGTTATTTCACCTAGAAATAGAACCTAGGGTTATTTCAGAGTATCCACATGACCCATTATTTAGTGATGGGCAGTAATTCACTAACTGATGATAACCATGTTGTTCTGTGTGGCTATGAAGATAACATTTTAATTTTTTGTATTTTTTTCCTTGATTTTGCAGTAATAGCAACTAGTAACAATTTGTAATCTGGTTTTGATCCAAGAGGTCCTAGTAATTATCCTGTGGTAAAGAAAAATTGCTGAATCCAGAGATCTCCATAGACTGCCTTTCTCAGAATTCTTTTGCCTTAGAATACATTACTGTAGGCTTTGTAGATGGAATTTGTCAGCCTTAGAGATTTGAGCCAAGATACAGTTCTTTCATGCATTTTGGGATGAAGATAAAGCATAGCTGAATTCCACTGTTTGTTTCACCATACAAGGACTTTCCCAGACTGGTAGCTTTTTAGCTTTCTTCTGGTGAGTAGGAATCCTTCTCCAGTACACTGTGGTGACTTCCTTTTCTAAAAGCTATCCTGGTGAGTTATTGAAAGGGGAGAGAGAAGAAAGCACAGTGTTTTGGTTTTACAGGCTGGACTATACTGATATATAATCAGCAGAAAAACTGACATTCTTTTCCTCTAAAGATAATGCAGTCAAATGGGAGAAGGTAGATGACAGTTAATACTAAGAAGTTAAAAGTTGACTGTATTGTAAGCAGAACATGTTTAGGATCCTCTATCCTACCATGTCACAAAAATTCAAACCATGAACAATGAATCACAGGTTCTGTTACACTAGAGAATAACACTAAAATTAATTTGGTATTTGACTATGTCTCAATGATGAGATGATTTTCTCATTGTAATGAGGACTTAAATGTTAACTGAAATGATCACACATTGCCCATTTAGGAAAAATACTGTTGTGCTTTGATTCCATGCTCTCCCTTCTAATGGTGTTACCAGAGTTCATGGGACCCATTACCCTGATATACTGTACGGATGAAGGGAACTCAATAGCTATGGCGGTTTTGATAGTCTCTCTTGGTCCTTTTAGTGGTGTGCAGCAAGTGCGATAAAGGCAGACAGGGAATATTGGAAGAATGTAGTATATTTATAGTATTTCTACAGTGCCTTTCAAACACTCTGTAATCATTTATTCTTTTATGTCCTTCTACTCTGGCAGTGTTTGCATTGTTCCCTTCTTACAGATAAGGAAAAGAAGGCACAAAAAGTTACTTGAGGTTACTGTACCAAAGCAATTACAATTGAACAGGGAATAGAGACTTAAAGGGCAGAAAAATTCTGGAAACCAATTGAAAAACTGTCTTATGAGGCAAGATCTTTGTCATGATATAGAATTATGATAAATAATTGATTAACTTTTGTTAACTATTGTTCTACAGTACATATAGTAAATTAGTCTTACTGCATTTCACAACCAGTAAGTCATGACTGGACAAAATGAAAAATGGACATAAACCAAGATGAGGTAGTATTATAGTGTCCAGGAACAGGAACCCATTAGAGGTGAAGACAGTGTTTTTCTTCTCAAACCTCCATTGCACTAGAGCAGCCCAAGTGTTACCCTTCCATTGAAAGAATTTAATGTGTTCACTAGTTCTGTAAATATAGGTCAAATTCAACAAAAAATATATTATCACAGGAAGCATAAGGGATTCCCTGAAGGCACTCATTCCCCCACAGTTCGTGGGAAAGGGACACATCAGATCTCAAGTCTGTTCTGAGTTTCAATGTCACCCAAAGGCCTTCAGACACTGGAAGTTCTTGTATAGGCTATGGACTATGAGAGTCTCCTACACTGGACCCTACTGTTCATCACACCCAATTTGTTTTGAGCTCTAATCTCTTGTTTGCCTAATTTCCCACCCATAGAAAAATTTCTTCTCATCACACAGATGTGTGAGAAGGCAAGACAAAAAAAGACTCAGAGGATGAGAGTGAGGAAGAAGAGCAAAAGGGCAGTAATGACAGGTTGGTTTTGGTTGTGCCCATCTCTATGCATGATCCATATGTAGTGAAGTGGTCACTTTAGTAGATGGGACTTCCTGCTCACCAGGCTCATCCTGCTCACCAGGCAGTGATTTCTTCATGGCTTTCTATGGGAGATAACAGGATGGGTTATAAGGTGAAAGTAAAAGATAGGTGATGCAGGGGCTATGGGGGCATGAGCAGTAGCTGACAATAGAAATATCTGGGGGGAAATGAGAAAAAAGGGTGAGTGAGGGTGCTGTCTGTGAGCATGAGTGAGGAGTCGCTTAGTGAATTGAGAAGGGTTTTGAAAATGAGGACAAAAGGATTGTGTTGTTGGAGAGGGGTTCCAGGGTGGGATGGTTCAAATGGAGGTGAGAGAGGCTGACAGGCTGTGATGAGACTGGGCAGAGCTCAGCCGTATTGTAAATGGGTTGAATAGGGAGTAGCTAATCCTGGCTGAAAGTAGTGGAAATATTCAAAGGTGTGCATGGCTTAGTATAGACTATTGCCAGAGTGATCAGCAAAGAAAAATAAGACAGAATAGGATTCCACATGTGAAATTATTCCAGAACAGGGTTATCAGATTAATAACTCTTGTAAACATCTTCAACATTCAACTTTACCAACTTCTCTCTTAGGCTGTAGTCTGTTTTCCAGGGTGTGGAGGGAAAACATGAAGGTCTTTTTGCCCCCAAAAGACTGTTTAACTATGGTCATGGAAGGGTTCATGATCATGATCATGACAGACTGTCAGCTTTACTCTTTGAAATTTAGCTTTTAGTAAAAAAGCTATTACTGCAAACAGATGCAAAGTTTACAAGTTCTCCTTTAATAGCTCTTAACCTCTTCCCAGCAATTCTAGAAAGCCAACAGCTCAGTTGATGACACTTATAATCTACTTCTCTACTACTCGAGAGAAATGGCAGTATTAACCTAGCCTTCCCCCCCCAAAGATGTGGCAGCCCCATGTCTGGTCTTATGTCTCCTGAGGCTGACTGGTTTTCCATCGCTGAAGAAAGTGATGCCCTTTAACTGGGAGCCAGAGGCTACACTCCATCACTTCAGAGGATGAGCAGTATAACCAGTTTTCAGTCCTTCAGGAGCATGACTTGCACCTCTTCCCTGTCTTTTTGTATGTCTGAAGAAATGAGCTACCTTGGAAATTTTGCATCCCTATCTTTCAAGACAGGATGTTCCTTGCTGTAATTTCCATGTCTTTGTTTTAACCAAATAATTTATAGCTAAACACTTTAAACTATTGTCTTCACTGTGGCAATGCACTGAGTTATTGTTATGCCCACACAGAGAAAAAAGAAGCGAGTCAAAGATACAGCAATTTGGCATTGATTTCTGTCACTTGGCAGCAGAATACTCTTTGTGTTGAGAGGCTGCTGCCCCCAGAGTGCCCAAAAGAGGAGGAGGCTGTCATCTCCTGAGCCCTCTCCTCAGCCCCTCTCCTCCCACCATCTGTCTGTCAGCACACTTTGTGAATCTCCAAATATTGTTTCTCACCTATTTTTAAAATTAATTTCAAAGACTTCCAGTTTGATCCCTATGTGCACACATACAAAACCCAAAGAGAAAGCTACTTATGTGTGTGTATGTTTCTGTGCATGTATCTAAAGGGATTCCAGAAGGGAAATTACTTTCTTATAAATTAGTCACTGCTGCCAAACTTGTTGCTTCCTCTGTTAAATACCAGTTGGGGAAAAAAAACATTGAAAAGCATCTGTCGCAAAATGCAATGTCAAATGCATTTGACCATGATGGTCCAGGCTCTCCAGCATCTCAGTTGCTGCTCAACTGTTGAAGTTGTTTTGGATGTGCTTACTATATAAAGATAGGACTTGTGGGCTGTTGCTCTGAGAAATTATTTAATATTTTACAGAAAGTGTTAAAAACACTTTAAATTTAAATTTAAAAAAATCCGAAGATGTTTTGTCAGCTCTGATTTGTTTGAATGTGACCAGGATGTAAAAAAGAAGATGCTGTGAAGTTAGCAATACAGTTGCCCAGTGGGAAAAAGACAGTTACCTGGAATGACTTCCAATGCAAAGCAAGAGACCTTATCCAACTTCTCCCTCATCCCTGAATAAGACATTACTTAAGTATGAGTCTTAGAATGAAAAAACATCAGACGTTTGTTTGGCCTTTAGTACCATATCTCAGTCATAAGTATCTACAGCTTCTAAGTGGCCACAGCCATGCTTAATCATCAGACTGCATCCATACACTCATTTACAAAAGTGGTAGTTCCAAGATGGCCGAGTACAAATCCCAGCTCTAAGCTATATTCCTGGGTAGAGAAACAAAAACTGTGGCAACTCAAGCACTCTGCACAGCCAGGACTGGTGCTTACCGGTCAGAGGATATTATTAATCACTGATAGTGGGTCATCAGCTGGTTCTCAGAAACAGTTATATCAAACCTCTTGGACTCCCAGGATGGAGCCTCTAAGGCCATCCTCTTTTTCCTTTGCTCTTTCATGCCCTAAAATGTTAAATTCTTCCACTCATTGAGCCAGCACACTGAAAGGATTTGGGTTTTTTGCAGCCTGAAAGGTTGGTTCAGCTTTGTAGTAACATTTTGAGACAAATAATCCACTAGAACTTCAAGGTCATTCTTCACCAAAGAAATTACGTTCAGAGCAGTCCTTGGGGCCCCTGTCCAGCCTCAGTGCAGGGAGACGGGAGGTTGTGCCAGCAGGACAATGAAAGTCAATGGATTTCAGTTTGTGCACAGCTTCTCATTTGCCTTGATTTAGAGGTCCCAGTCTCAGTCCTTTATGGTGTATTTAGGCTTCCTTATAGGCCTCCAAGGGACCGCAAGCTTCTTTATTCCTTAAAAGTATACCTTGTTGCTGTAATTGAAGCCGTTTTGTTACTGTAATTTCTCCCTAATATTACAGTTCTAGTCAAGTGTTCTTTCCCTCTGGAGGCATCAATTATTATAGGTTTTGAATAGGCCTCCCTCCCAGTACACATACTTAAGCTTCCAATGCCAAAATCAGGTCACTGCAATTCTCTTCCCTAGTAAAACACAGGCCCGTGTTTCCTCTTTCAAACTCGATGTATAACATGTTTACTGGCAACTAATTCCACTTCTTACCACCATATTTAAAACTCCTGCCATATTTAAGAAAAATTAAAGACAAATACTGGTTTCATTGTATTTTCTACATTTTCTGAGTTTTCATTAAAACACTGAATGTCCAAAGTCCAGAGATAAGTTTATAGGGTTTATGCAGGTATTGAACCCATGTAGATGTGTATGTTGGGTGGCAGTGGAATGAGCCACAGCAGTGAAAAATGTCCAGCTGAAATCAATGAAGTTTTTCTGTAAGCTGTGATATTTCAGCACCTGGTCCCCATAACTGAATGGGGCTCAGTAGTGAGTCCTCACTGCTGTATGTCTGGTGCCTGTTTATGGATTAATCTGCAGGATACCTCTGGGATGGGGACAAAAAGGCTCCACCACAGACTGAGAACTGAAGTGTGGGTTTGTCTCTCTTCTTTTTCTGTACAGCCATGAAAAGAAAAAGCTAAGTTCCAAATGTCACCTGCAAATTCTCCTCAAATACATATATCAACTAAAGTTTCCCATTTGCAGCCAAACTAATACTCTGTGCTATTGTATTCATTGTGCTTTATTACAATTATTTGTTCACATTGCTTGTATTTTTGTGAATGATTCCCCCATGAAACCCTGTGGTGCTCAATTCAGACGGGTGTATGTAGTAGTTATCACTGCACCATCTGCCCTAAAAACTTTCACTTTTCATGAGATGCCACTGCTGGGACATCTGGCACTAAAAATATGTTTTCTGCATCATCTCACATTTGAGAAAGATGCCACGGCTGTTCAGCTCCACAGGAGATTCCTTGAAACATCCTTCTGTTACCTAACAGCTTCAGCAATGAAGCTATGACACTAAACTGGCCAAGGAAGGAATTATGTACACTATTAATGGATAGATACGCTATGATGCTTTATGGCTTGGATTGCTGTTAGAAGGGACTGGCATTTGTGTGATAGATTGATGTGTAGCCAGCCTGTCTTATATCCTATAAATCAATAGTTGGTGTGATAGAACTGACTATGTAGTATGCTGTAAGTCAGCTTCCATTATCCAAAAGCAAAAAAAACTGCAAAATCCATGCATAGCCGTATTTGTCAAAAAAGTTCAGCATGTCTTACTGAACTGTTTCTGTATGGGTTGAACCTGCAGTGTACTGGGATTGCCTTCTTAATTCACTGAATATTTTACTGGTTAAAGATGCACGCAAAATACTCTTTCTCAAGACTGGGCAATATGAGTAGATCATATGGTATATGTCCTACAGTCTGTCACCCACTTCGTGCTCACTTGTGCTACACAGTGTTTTGCACCCTTGGCAAAAGCCACCATACAAGCCTGTGTGTTTTCTTGTAGGAGGTGGAGCTGTGCCGCATTAGCAGCCAGGAGAAACTGGGGCTGACTGTCTGTTACAGAACAGATGATGAAGAGGACACAGGGATCTATGTCAGTGAGGTAAGGACATGGCAATGGGGAGGAGCATGGGAGATGCTCATGGTGGAGGGCTGAATGTTCCAGGTGATGTAAGAGCAAGTGTTCCAAGTGCAGAAGTGTCAGCCATCAGCCAGCACATGTCACTTTCAATTCATTTAGATTATGACTTTAAATTATGTTGCCCAAGTAGAGTAATTATTACTAGTGAGCTTCTTTAATGTGTATGCTTTTAACTACATTGTAGTTAGGGAAATACAAAGCAGTCTGAGTGTGGTCTGAATTTTGAATGGAATCTGTCCTTATGATGGAAATCAGGAGGAGTTTTTAAGGAGAAAAGCACATTCTCCAGCCCCTGCTTGCTTTCTCCCCTTGCTACAGCCTCGGTAATTGTAAGAGTGGATAATCATTATTTTGTTATTTGTGGGTTTGTTACAGCTGTAGTACACACAAACATGCCATAGATGGATGGAGAAAGTAACCTGGGAGAGGATTATGTCGAAAAGACTTTTCCAGACAAAAAATAAAGTACTGGATACCAAGATGGGATGAACCCTCAGGTTTTCATCAGAGAAACATGGCATCTAGTACATATCACAGGGTGTTAGTGTTTCACAGAGTCAGTCTACAAGAATTCCAGGAATGCTAGCTCCCTTTGAGTCTCCAGCCATTCAAAAAGAGTTGTTTTTCTGGATAAAGCAGAGCTCTTGTGAACCCAAAATCATTGGTGTGTCCAAGCTCAGGGGTGATTGTCCTGAGTGAAGTGTGTTCCCAATTTGTCACTTTCGTGACAGGTTGAACCAAATTTGATCATTAGGAAAATGTTCTCCACTGAGAGGGTAGTTGGTCACTAGAACCAGCTCCCCAGAGAAGTGGTCACAGCCTTAAGCCTGTCAGAGCTCAAGGAGCATCTGGATGATGCTCTTAGTCATATGGTTTAGTTTTAGGTAGTCCTCTGATGAACAAGGAGCTGAACTTGATGATCCTTATGGGACCCTTCCAAGCTGAAATTTTCTACGATTTGGTGATTCTAAATTCTGAGTGAAGTTCATGAACAGAGAGGAGTAATGAAGAGAATTCTCCTGTATATCAGTGAGCAAGTATGAAGGCAAGATTGCACACTTTCAGGCCAGCACCAGTGTCAAGCTGAAAAGCACAGCCTTGGAACAAGAATGAGGAATTAATATAAAACTACCCAAGAATAAATCTTCCATCACTTGTACACCTGGGTCGGAGCAATCCCAGGCACAGCTACAGGTTGGGAAGAAATTCAGAGCAGCCCTGTGGAGAAGGACTTGGGGGTGTTGGTCAATGAGAAAATGAACATGAGCCAGCTTCAGTGTGTGCTCGCATCCCAGAAAGCAACCGTATCCTGGGCTGCATCAAAAGCAGTGTGACCAGCAGGTCGAAGGAGGTGATCCTGCCCCTCTACTCTGCTCTTGTGAGACCTCACTTGGAGTATTGTGTGCAGTTCTGGTGTCCTCAACATAAAAAGGACATGGAACTGTTGGAACAAGTCCAGAGGAGGCCACGAGGATGATCAGGGGACTGGAGCACCTCCTGTATGAAGACAGGCTGAGAAAGTTGGGGCTGTTCAGGCTGGAGAAGAGAAGGCTGCGTGGAGACCTCATAGCAGCCTTCCAGTATCTGAAGGGGGCCTATAGAAATGCTGGGGAGGGACTCTTCATTAGCGACTGTATTGACAGGACAAGGGGTAATGGGTTGAAACTTAAACAGCAGAGGTTTAGACTGGATATAAGGAAGAAGTTCTTTACTGTGAGGGTGGTGAGGCACTGGAATTGGTTGCCCAGGAAGGTTGTGAATGCTCCATCCCTGTCAGTGTTCAAGGCCAGGTTGGATGAAGCCTTGGGTGCCATGGTTTTGTGTGAGGTGTCCCTGCCCATGGCAGGGGGGTTGGAACTAGATGATCTTAAGGTCCTTTCCAACCCAAACAATTCTATTATTCTAATTATATTGTTTGTTGTACTCAATTAAGCACTTCAAAATATTTTTTTCTCTATGACAGTGCATAAGAAGAAAATAATATCTAACAGCTGTAGAGGATGTTACCTCCAAACCAAGTGCTCAGCTCAGATTTCTGGTTTGAAAAAATATGGCATGACGAGGCAAAATAAATGATTTAAGATAGCCATCAAGTGAAAGGTGATAGATTGAATTGCCCTGAAATGAACAGTAGGTCATTGCTCAGGGATAAGCTATAGTGACTTTGATAAACTGTTACTGGTGCTCTAAGCATATATTTAGGTTAAACTAACTTAAAATTAACTGACTCAGACCAGAAACAATATACAGGATCTGTGAGTAATCTATACAATATAGATCTTTCAGAGTGTTTTTTGCAGTTTCTCCATGAGCTGCAAAATTCCAGAGGAAATAACAGATTGATAACCAAGATAATCACTTAATAGTAAATGTTTTCATGAAAGAATAATAAATGTGCCCTTTTCCCAAAGATGAGCCCATTTGTATAGATTCAGGTGCTGCAGGAGCACCTTACTCCACAGTGAACTTTCAGACTCTGCTAAGCTAAGGCATAAGAAAACATAATCTGAATCCCACCCCTTTCTGTTCTTTTTTCTTACATCTGAAACAAGCTTATACAATTATTTAAAGTGTTGTGTTCATATGACTCTAAAGGAAACTTCAGATGGCAAATAAAAATGGTACTTTTTCAACTTGTGCAATCATACAGCTGTTATAATTTCCAGTAATTTTTTTCTATGATCAGTAACTGGATAATGTCCTGTGCAGGTTGATCCAAACAGCATTGCTGCCAGAGATGGACGGATCCGTGAAGGAGACCGCATTTTGCAAGTATGTGACAACAGAGTCTTCCTTAAACTCTTTCTTCAGACAAACACACAGTGCTGTCTTTTCTGTGGACTGTTAATGAGGGAAGGTAGTTCTCTTTGTTACTGTGATCGATGAGAAAATCCATGTCTGTCTGTTTTTTAACACAATAGCCAGGAGCTAGAGTGTGTGTACTGAAAAATGGGAATGACAAACTCGCTCTGGCTCATGCCTTTTTGTCCTGTGTCGTTTTCTGCCATATTTATTAGCAAATCTCATTTCCACTATGTTCATCTCAGTGTCAAATTCTAAACAGGGATCTTGCAGACTTAAATAGGGGTGTCAGAGACTTGCTGATCATTCACTGATTGCATAAATTTGGGTAAAACTCACTTGTGCAGAGCATAGATGGTAAGAGTTTTCATATTAAAAATGTGCTGTTAGTGAAGGATTATCTTGAACACATGAGAAGTGTGCTTATGCTTTTGTTAGTATTTTCTTTCCCCCACCAATAAAATAAGGCTTTTCTGTGTTCTTTTCTGATCCACCATCTTGGCTTCTTTTCCCCCTTTTATTTCTATCAATCAACCCATTAAAGAGCTGCCCCAGAGATAAGTTTGTGTGATGCAGCATAGCTACTGTGGATGAGGGTGTCCAGCTGCTGGCCCTGGAGGAGGATACAGAGAGGGAAGTGTCTATAATGGCAGTGGGTTTCTGTTTTCAGCTGGCAGTGAATAGTATATTTTTTGCCCTAGTAATAAAGTCATAAAGCAGCTACCAAAAAATTCAATTGATTGGAAACCCTTTGCTGTACAGTAGCATTTTAGTTCTGGTTCCCAGCTGATTTCCCTTGTGTTTTGACCTTTTTTCACTGAAGTCCCAGAAGTATCTCCTGGTGATGGCATTCTGCTTTTCTGTAGGCTGTTCCATCATTGCCCTTCATTAATTTAGGCACATGAACTTTCAGGTTGTCGCAAAATCAACCTGACCCTTCACTGCAATCTTCATTTCTGCAGGAAATGTCTTTGCTTAAACCTGAACCTGTATCTCTTACCCTGATTTGGCTTCTGGAATCCAGCTAACACAACAGGGTCTGCAAGCTGGTTTACCCAAGTTACCCATTTTTTGGAGTGGAAATAACAAATTACATTTTAATCTCAGGGCTCACTCAGGGGCTCCTGGTTTATTCTCTGTGTGGTTGGGAATGTGAAAGCGTTCACAAGGCGGCGTTCCCCGCAAAGTCACAGATGCCACAGTGCGAGAGCAGTGAACACCTCATCAGGGCTTAGGGTAATGAGACCACATCCTGGGGTTCAGATAGGAGAGAAAAGGTCAGTTCACTGCCCTCTGTGTCTTTTTATAATATACCTACTGAAGAAAGCAACAGGATATAATGGTAATTTTAACTTTCAAAAATAAGGAAAAGAACCTTGTTTATCGACAGTAGAAACAAATTTTGTTCGTATTCTATGTGTTTCAAAATAAAAGAGCAGGTCTGTTTTCTGCTCCTTTCATTGCTTTATAAAATTTCTGGGTGAATTGAAGAGTCAACAGCAGACCAGGCAAATGTTCACCAGTTCCTAATGAAATTCACTTTGATTGTGAGTAAAGACTCTGGGGGTGAGAGAAGAGCATAGGTAATTCTGCCATTCTTTTGTAGACTGGAGCATTACTTTAATGTCAGTGCTGATATATAGCTATGAGTTTTATCATTAAAGTTAACACCCAGAGAGTTATGTGGGGTTTACTTTCATATCTGAAAACACATTGACCCTCTATCTACTCTTATTGATGAGATAACTCAGGGAAATAGAAGGTGACAGTGCCATTACATGGGGATTACACGGAGGCTGGGAGAGAGCCAGATCCTTGAGCATGGGGGCATTTTCTGAGGGTGGCAGATAACACGTGTTAAAGCTATGGAAGGATGCTCTGTTTTCTGTATTCCTCACAGAATTACAGCAGTTTTCCTCTTGTTTCTGAGGCTGAAACTGCACTCTTCTCATTTTCACAAACCTCACACCTCTCCTGTCACCTTCACAGTCTCTTTAAGCATCACAAAAGGCCTGAGTATTTTGGATTAAATGTTACAGCATCAAGGGAAAGGTTTTATAAGGACAGTCCTAGTGAGAATTGCCTGAGTTTCTGCTGGTTTTAGCTGTGAACCTCCAGGCTGACAAGTGCTGTCCATGGAGTAGGATGCTGCATGGCAGGTTGAAGTCCTGCTCATCCCCATGATGATGAAGATGGTGTGGGGTGGTCACCTCCAGGCTTCTGGGAACAGCAGGGCCACTGCCTTCAAGGTTGGCTGATAGGAGTTGCCGGAGCAGCCACCATGGTCAGAGGTGTTTTCCACAAGTTGGAGATCTGTTCCTGGGCCTTGGTGGCTGCATCTCTGCTTTTCATGTTAGGGCACCTCTGCATTACCAAACTGTTGTCTGGTCTTCCAAAGACCAGAGGAATCCCTTCATGTAAGCTTCAGACTTTTCACTCATTGCCAGTTAGGTGATCACAGTGCACTGCAGTTTTCTTTCATCTAAATGTGGTTTTGAGTCAGGGCTTTCAGGTCAAACATACATGCAGAAATGCAGCTTTCTCTTTACTTTTCAACTGGGGAGTTCCTGCTACTTTGAAATCAAACCCTTAAAAGTTTTTATTTCCCCCACATATGCAGATGCTTCTGTCTTCCAGTTTTGTTTTCACCAGCTTTCACATAGACCAAGTTTTTTGTTTTGCTTTTTTGTTACCACAGTGAGAATAATCCACTTCTTGTGCTGTGAATTGGACAAAACAAAATACATACGGGAAATGAGATTTCTTTCTGATTCCCTCAATAAAAGGTTTTGGACAATGCAAAATGTGTTTGTTACCATGTAGTCATGGATGTGGCTGTTTTAATGAGGTGACAGAATAGGAGAAAGGAAACAACAAAAGCATTTTCTCATTGGACAACCACTTCTACTTTGATTATCCTCTTGTAAGGGGGATACATACGTTTTGTGTGGTTCTGGATACTAAGCTGTCCGCACAAATATGAAATGATTAAATAGAGCAGCAGTAAACAGTAGCCTGTAAGCATTGCCTGGTGAGAGATAATACTGTAGCTCTCTAATTGGCTCTCTACCAGCATACAGTGTGACTGATTTCAGCTGTAGCATTACCAGTCTTGCTTCCACCAGCACTATTATCTCAGAATGACACTTCCATTACTCTGAATGGAGAAAGATGAATGTCACCTGTCAGGGGCTGGTTAATTGTGTTGCTAGATGTATGTTACCAGGGCACAGGTTGGACATTTATGAACATAACTGCTTCCTCTGATGTCCACCATCCTTCAACGATCGATACAGCTCTTACAGTAAGCGCATAATTGAGTGAAGGCACTTACCACTGAGGGGCTGAAGATGAGCCTGTTGTGCGAGTTTCATTGTCCATACATTCAGCACAAATGAGCTGATATCTGCCCTTTATTGTGTGTTGCTTTGTGGAAATGGAAACTAATGTGTCACTTTCATTTGTTCCCTAGATAAATGGCCAAGATGTCCAGAATCGGGAAGAGGCAGTGGCATTGCTTTCCAGCGAAGAATGCAAGAAAATTGTACTGCTGGTCGCAAGACCAGAGATACAGGTTAGACTAAATAGATGCACTGAGCCAGAACCTGGGTTATACCATACATTCACTGTCAGTGTAAGTAATGAACTGCTGAGAAACAGGAGTGCCAACGTTCCTGACAAAAGGAAACAGATAATTGCAGATCTTTGCCCCTGTTTAGCCAACAAAGAAAATAACATGATCTTACTAGGGCTTGTTTTCCCCAAACTAAGGAATCCCTTTCCAGCAAAATAAGTGGGTATAAAAATAAAGCTGGCAGCATTAATATATTAGTAAAACATAAAGTAGAACTTGAAAACTATGTATTACTTGTTATGTGATTCTTACTTGTTCTGGGGATAAATTTTCCATACTTACCTCAGTCATTTATATAAACTTACACAGAGCTGTAGTGGGTCATTGGTGATGTCTCTTTATTCTGTGCACTTACAAACAGGCATATAAACTATTCATTTATGTGCCAATTATGGGACTTTCACTACAGTACCACTCAGTAAACCTGGATCTGATTGTTTCCAGTTGCACGCTGGTCACAAAAACATGCTTGTGTCTCAGGAGGTGCATTTTCAAAAGCTTTTAGAAATACTTATATGGTTTCAAAAGCTTTTAGAAATACTTCTATGGTTTTAAACATAAAACTATGCCAATGCCAAGAATCTTGTCATGCCAAGAATGTTTTATATCATTGCAGAGGGCAGATGTTAGGTTGATCATCAGACCAAAGGAGAGGTGGACTGGAAGAGTAATATTTTGCTTCCCATTATATTCTGTTTATAGGCCACTGCAAAGCAAAAAGACACTATGTCTCTGTTCTCTCCATCTGCCACCAATTCAGAGCCGGTTATGTTGCCATTTATTTCTCATGCTATTGATCTGATAGTCTCAGTCTTGCTAGCTGCATATTCTGTACAAATTGAATAAAGTAAGTGTAATTCAGTGCCACTTGGAATCTCTACTTGAATCCAGTAGTTATAAGAGTCACAATTGCAGCATTTGTTTCCTTTATGTTTTCAGGAACCTAAACAGTTCCCATAAAACTGGTGACATAGTACGACAAAAAAAGCCGTGCCTCAGTTCATATTGCAAAATTGTAGCCTTCACCAGAAGTTGCAGAAGTTTTGACAGAGTTATTTCAATATTATTATTAATAATTTTCACTAGATTTTTTTCTTTCTGTGAGAAATAGAAATCCACCTACTTATAAAAGACATACCTAGGGAAGGTTCATTCTCTATTTGTTCAGTAAACATGAAAAAGTTACATCAATATGAGATAAGGAATTACTTAGGTGTAGCAATATAGTTTCCCATATAGATGCTCGTTTCAAATTACAAAAAGTGTATTTCAGTTTAGGTTTGGGGCTTTGGTGTTGGGTTTTCTTGTTTAATTTATGTGGTTTAAGAACATGTTTATACAAAACTGAAGAAAAAGCTGTAGTATGTCAGTAATCAGGCTGACTGTAAACTGATTTATATTAGTTGTGTTGTTTTGACTCTGGTAAAAGCAGGATTAAGCAGGCTTTTACTTCTAGATAAAAAATGGTAATTTGCAGTCTTGAAGGGTGACTGCTGGGCACATTCATTCAGTAACGGGGAAGCAAACCTTATCTGACCATTCCTTTGCACAGTGAATCCCAATGAATAATTAAATTACGAAACAGAGGACCTGAGGAGTGCAATGTCTGTTTAATAGATATACAAATGGCACTGGCATGTGTGCACATGTATGTATGTGCACACAGTGTATGGAGGGCACATGTATGCTAAGCTATGTATTTTTATTCTAAAAGCTGTAACATATGTATTCACACTAGTTAGGTACTGGGCCTGCCCCATTCAAAGCAACAGATTTGCCCAAGTGAGATTCATGTTTCATACTCCAGATTTGTTAATCTCTGCAATTTCCTCAGTTGAGGAAGGCTGTGTTCATGCTTTTCTTGGGGAAAAAAGGCAGGCAAGTAGACAAAACTAGTGGCCAGTACCAGATGTTTCAGAGAATAGCTTGGAAGATAAGGGACAAACATAAAATTACATGTCCTCAAGAAAAAAGCCTCCTTCTAATCCTGAACTGTTAAAGTCTGGCTTTGCCAGGGGAAATGGTGAAAGGTTTATGTTCTTTATAAGAGGAAGCGTTCACTGGCATTAGCAAAAACACATCAGAGTTTTTGAGGGAAACAGCAGTTTCCTGACAGTGTTTGGTTAGAAGTACCGCACAGCATCAGCCACTCCTTGTGTAGCTTTGAACTAGTACTTGCAGGTTTGTTGTATGTAACTTTTCTGACTGGCACCTCTGGCCAGAGCTCTCCTGGCTTTGGGGCAGTGGTACTTCTGCTGCAGGTGTTGACCAGTGTTACATTGCTCTTGCTGTCCTGGGACATGAATAGTTGGTACTCTTGTAATTGTCTAATGCTGAGGTTTTACCTTTTAGCACCCTTTTGTTATCTTCTTCTTCTGGTTCCTTCACCAGCAACAAAACAAATGTTTCTTTCTGCTACAGTCTCATCATTATAGCCAGGAGTGCCACTGACCCATATTTTCCTTTTGACAGTGTGCCATCTGGCAAGGGATTACAGATACAAATGGATGTGTGCCACGTGCACACGTGAACAATGAACAAAATGGGAAGAATAGAGTTTAGGCTAGGGGTGCATGTTCTCATCCATTTAAAAGAGGTGAAGGGTGCACAGTGGGTGCAGGAAAAGGATATAGTCACTTGACAGAAAACGTAGCATCCCCTGCCTGTCCTTTAGCAACACTGTCTTCACCAAATGTTAAAGTATTATTCTCCACTTCGGGAAAAAAACAAATGGATAAGCCTTGCTTCTAGGCACACTGCGAGAACAAAAATAACTTCCCTTCAAGTCTCCACATCTTTCTGTCACCCTCCTCTGTTTGTTTACCTGGGAGATCAATGGGAAAACGGTGACAGAAACGCAACATAAGGTTTCTATTGAGGTGGCAGCAGCAGGGCACAGCACTGAGGCAGAGGTTGTTAGAGGAAAGAGCCCAGTTGCGTCCTGGCCCTATTAGTAACGTTGCCACTTTTTCAGTGTGGGGGCTCTTGGCAGTAATGAACATGACAGCTTCAGGATTATGTGCTGCGCCTTTCATACCTTTTGAAAGGAAATAATGTGTGTGCTGTGCAGTCTCCTTCATTACGAGAGAAAATCAGTCATACTGTTTCAAGAAAGGATAAAAGGCATGAGAGTCCCTTTTTTTTTATTCTTCTTTTTCTTCTTACCTTTTTGAGATGTGAACTCCTACTGCCTGGCTTTCTGAAGAGAATCATTAGGATAAAAAGGACTAGTCAAGCATTGCCATTTGGGTTTACTCTGTTTTAGCATGTGCCCATGCTAACATAATATAATGTACTAATGTATTCTTTGCAGCTGGAGGAAGGGTGGCTGGATGATGAAAGGAATGAATTCTTGGAGGACTTAAACTTGGAAATGTTGGAAGAGCAGCATAATGAAGCAATGCACTACACAGCCAACGAGGTGGAACAGGTAGGATTGCTACTAAATGTATCATTTGAAATTTTGCTAGGTAAACTTTTTCTATTAATAAATAATTAAATGGTACACTGTGAAATGTAGTCAAAGGCTTTGATAGAATTATGTCTGTAAAATGCTGTGAACTCCTTTATGCTGTAGGTGAGGAAAAGGAGGATAGAATAGATTCTTAGGCCCCGCATGACAAGTTAGGAAACAATCCAGGAGGCTGTGATAAGTGCAGATTTCTCATTTTCTCTGAGATTGCAGAATAACATTGCTTTCCTTCCCTAATTCTGAAGTATTTGGGGCTTATGTTGTTATATTTTATGTTATATTGTTATATTTTATGTCAAGTTGGGTTTTTTTAATTAATTGTATCAATGTAGCAGCTACAGCACTGAGCTGGGATAGGCGCCCATCTTCTTATATGCGTGCAAGTTGTGAGCCAGCCCTTGCACCACAGAGCTTGCAAAACAAGATGGAAGAGGTGTTTCAAATAAACAACAGGTGTTTTGGTAATAAAAGTGTATTTTTCTTGACAGAGCACAGCTCAGCATTTGTTCTGTTAATGGAGACAAATAAACATATTGTTAGCATAGTCTCAGCCTGCTGCTCTCCTGACTTTTACCTGCCCATATGTGCTGTAAAGCAGTGTGACAGTGGCAAAGATGCATGTGTGCCCTCAGTCATAAAGCTTCATCAAGGGATGGGTGTTCTCAGTTGTACTTTACTGTGGAAGGAAGAAGTGACCATATCCACTCCTGGATCAGATGACCTGTCCACATGCATGTCTATGCCAAAGAAATCAAATCCAGCTTAATCTCCCACCTTCTGCATATATGCAGCTGGGGAGGAGCTGTTTCTCCACCCAGTCACTTTGTGACTTAGAATTTTTTCCCCATCCTGAATTGCTCAAAAGTAGAGCCTGAGGTATTTTTGTTTGAAGTGAATTGAGGGAGAAGGACTGTGAGAGCCTTTTTCCTCTGGAAACTGAGGAGCTTCAAATTGAAGGAAGCTTCACCACCTGGTCCACAATAGGGGCCTAAATGTGCATCCAACCTGTTTCCTCCTCATATCCCCTCCAGCCTTGACACTGGGCTATTGACTAAGTGGTAGCGCCTTGTCATGGGTTCAGCAGTAGTAGTCATTTTTTCTCCTTCTTGGTAGCTGGTGCAGTGCTGTGTTTTGACTTTCGGGCTGGGAGCGGTTGCTGGTGGCACGTACATTTTGAGTTACTGCTTAAATGTTTGGTTTTGTCCAAGGCCTTTTCTGAGCTCATGCTCTGCCAGGGAGGAGGGGAGGCCGGGAGGAGGGAGAGATAGGGCGCCTGGCCTGGGCTAGTCGGGGAGGTATTCCATACCACAGCACGTCACGCTCGGAGAGGTAACTGAAAGTTGGCTGGAAGGGGGGAGGTTAGGGCTTCCGGGTTGGGCTCGTTTCGGTGGGTGGTATCGTATTCTTTCTCCTTGTTTATTTCCTCTAACATTGATTTGTTAGTGATAGCAGTAGTGATTTGTGTTATACCTTAATTGCTGGATTGGTTTTATCTCAATCCGTGGGAGTTGTATTCCTCTGGTTCTCCTCCCCATCCCTCCAGGAGTTGGGAGGTGGGGGGGGGGAAAGGGGTGTGTGGTACTGCGGGAGACTGAGGTGGGGTTTTAAACCACAACACTCCTATTAAAGCTATTCACTGTATATAAATTAAATATTCATTGGGACAGACACAGAATAATTGTCTGTATTATTATCTGTAGTATTGTAGATCTACATAGTAGGTGTCAGATTACAAATCCTTGATCTTATAAGGATTTAGTCTTTTACACAAAGCAGAATAACTCCAAGGTCAGGGGTGAAGGGAGCCTTGCAACAGGATTTATGGTGGCCTTTTAGGTATAACCCTATTTTGCTTGCAGTGAGCCAAGCCTCAGTTTCCCAGGTTAAATGTGCTAACTGCACTGCTAGCTACTTTGAACTGACATTTGGAAACTTGTTTATTTTTCTAACCACAAATGTAGTCTAGGACAGCAAGAGATTTCCCATCAGAAAGAACACTTGTTCTTTGCAAAGCAATTTCCTTTGCACAGTGACATTTTCATAGAAACCCCCAATTCTGAATGAATCCTTAAGCAGGTCTACCTACAAACCGCTACTAACACCTTACATGGCATGTTGAGACCTCTGAAATCAATTCACAGTTGTGACCTTCCACTTCCAAGTTCTTGTCAAGCTTTGGCTTTTTCGCTGAAATTGGGTTGCAGATAGTGTTAATTATTGAACAGTGGTGTTCTGTGAAGTGGCTTCATTGAACCCATTGAGACTGTTTGTTTCCCATTGGGATGTAATGCCAAGGATAAATCCTTCCCTCCCTCACTCGCCTTGAGATTTTATATTACTGTAAAAGGGAGCTACACTGGAAAAAATTACAGTCACTTGTGCTTTTTTTGGTGTCTGACATTGGGCTGCTTGAAGAAATTCTAGGATAGCCAGACTTTTCTTTGCCCTTCTAATGAGTAATCGAATCAACCAAATGCAGCTTGGTGTGTAATGGGGCATCAGTAATTTGTGACAGCTGCTGTCTCTCTAAACTCTATGTAAGTGACTCAGCAAGTCAGAAAACTGGTTCTTTACTCCTTGTTAGGCTGGAAAACCTAGCAGTTTCCTGAGGTGAATCACATAATCCATCGGAGCAATGAAACTGCTATTGCTGCAGCTGCTAGTGGCCAAGCTGAGTATTTTCAAGCTCCCCAGCTGACCATGGAAATTTTGCTCCAGTGCCAGCCTTGATTTTTGTGAACCAAACTCTGGCGTCATAATCATGAATCTTGCAAACTGAAGGAAAGAACACATCCTATAGCAGAATATCCTTCCAAATACAAGTCTGTTTTACAGAATGCCACTTTAATATTAAGTGTCATTTGACATTTCGTGTCAGCTATCACAGAAAAATTTGGTAGAGTTTATAATAGAAGAATCAAGTAGATAGCCCTGTCTTTCCTGAATGTTTTTGAGGCACTCTATAGATTTCAATCCAGAATTGTATCTTTTCTGTATAGAATAGTCCAACAAATCGTGAGAAAAAATGTAATTTCCCATTTTTTTTATAACTCACTGTATTCCTTCCTCTTTACAACATCATGGTTCATTGTGCAGCAGAGATAACTTTCAGAAGAATACCATAGATTTGCCATGCAGAAATTCTTATCAGTGTCATGGAATATATCAAAACCTATTAAGAAGAAAAAGAATTGGATAAAAAAAAATCATTTTAGTTCATTCAAAGCTGGAATACAGTGAAAATATCTGGGGGAAATTCTTTTTTGAAGAATATTAAAAGAACAGCATTGTTTGCAGAACATTTCCCCTTCTAGTGCACCACTGAAATCAATCCAAATCTTCCCTCATGGCTGGAGTACCTCTTGGTTAGCCTGACACTGAAGAGGATTCTCATTGTGGTCAGTCTCTGTCTGTCAGACTGACTGGAGACCCCAGCAGCTACATTTGACTGAATCTTATCAACTTCAAACTTTAGTAGCCATCTGAGT
Source organism: Melopsittacus undulatus (assembly GCF_012275295.1). Lineage (NCBI taxonomy): Eukaryota > Metazoa > Chordata > Aves > Psittaciformes > Psittaculidae > Melopsittacus > Melopsittacus undulatus. The sequence continues at coordinate 11,977,327 of NC_047531.1, read as the reverse complement.
TTTGAATCCCAATATACATCATAAGTTGTAAAATGAGAAAAGAACAGTGAATTCCTGCAAGATTAGTCATTTTAAAGGCATGAATGCTTGCTGGAGCTGAAATGCAGAATCTTCTGAGGTTCATTTATTGCTCTATTGTACGCACCGCCAGGTTTGCCTTCTCATTATCTGAGTTCTCACTGCAAAGATGAGGCCTAAGGAGCCCTTTGGTATTTCAAACAGAAGTAATTGTATGAGAGATTGACAACGTATGTTAGAAAACAAACACTTTGTTTGGAATAGATTATAGATAACACTTGCAAAAGCAAGGCACTGACAATTGGATCCTAGCTCTTGTTTTTCAGAAGGGACTTAACCTGGAGTTAGGCTTTCTGCCTTTCAAAATAAAACTAAAATAATCTCATGTTGTAAAAGACTGCTTGGCCTATGCATGTTTAGGAGCTCTGTCAAGTATGACAAGGCCAGGATAGAAATTCCAGGGGCTACCTTACTAGAATCAAAGTAAAAAATATATCTAAAAATACACACTAGACTAAATATCTGTATTACTTTACATTTTTATAATTGAACTAGCTGCAAGCATCCACATACCAGGGAAAGATTTATCATGCTATGGATGTCTGCTTTAGGTTGAGAAGAATCTGATTGTACAGGCACTTGTTTCTTCCTGACAGTGAGGGGAACCCAAAGTGACTACCTGACATTCAAGTGCCTGAACTACAGACACTTATATTTGGTCAAATCGATCCCACCCATCTGATTTATCCTAGACTGGAAAGATGGGGTTTGCTTTGTTTACATCTTTTGTGTGTGTGTTAATTATGGATAGCGTGACTTGAGTAGATGGCAAAGTATTATACTCAGTCTGAATCAAGTGGAAGTTGAAGGAGCAAAGTTTAAATTGTTGCTAAAAGTGGCATGGAAAACTAATTCTGAAAGTATTGATTGTGTGGGCCCAAACTGTAAAGTCTGGTTCCAGCACCCGTACAAATAGATACATTAAGAGATCTTTTCAGAAGTGCTCATATACATGCTTTGGTGTGGCACCATACTGGAGACACCAAAGGGAGGATCATGGAGCTCAGCTTCTGCAAGCTGTGTACCTGTTCGTGTTACAGTTAAGCCACTTTCTTTAGAGGGTTAAGATGAGTTTAGTCATATGGATGCCAGTTGTGCTATGTAACTCACTCTTAGGGTCACAGAGTGGACCCTCGCCTTCCTACTTTGCTAGTGTGAATGGAGACCTACATTTGGGACAGGCTGCTCTGCAGCACAACCCTCCCAGTGTCTGGTGGAGCTGTTCTCCCTCATGTCAGTAGTTAAATATTTTCCAGCATAGTGAGAAATATGGGTGGCACAGTGCAGAGGCTGGGGTGCAGTGTGGGTGACCCAGACTGGAGTCACTTCTGAGTCACTTCTCTGCTGAAAGGTTTAGGGGCAGCAAAAGTCAATACAAGCTGGAGCAGCTCCAAAGCAAGTGAGAGAAGGGACAAGAACTTACCTGCAGGAGGGAAATTGGAATAATATGAAATTAAAACTAAATCTCCTGCATTCCTTGTGAGTACCCTGGCCACTTGGCTGTTGGGGTATTTTTATTTCTGGTTGCTCCTGGTTTTCATGAAGAATTCTCTAGCTGTTGGGTTTTTTTCTCTGTAAAATATGACATTTTGGAATTCTTAAAAACCCATAGACATGGCAAAACATTGCATTAACACCAGCTGTCCAGCTACTCCTGAAAATGGAACTAAATTATTTCAGCCTCTTTGAAAAATATAACAAGAGCCTTAATAAAAAAATCTTCCAATATACTTTATGCACCTTCACAACGATGCATAAACCAAGGAGAGAATGAATAGATAAATGGTAATTGTAGAAAAATTCTACAATATCTAATTATTTAGTTATTACTGCTGCTGTTCATGTTGCTTATTCCTGTGACAAGATAGCCTTGTTCTTTATGCAGATAAGTAGAAAGATCTAAAAGGATCTCAGACGGGAAACATACATCCCTCTGAATTTTAAATCTTGAAGTCTTGAATAACTCTGAATATATTCTGTCCCATAAGGTTTAAATTCAAGGGGAGAGATTCTCCCCATGTGGGGAGAATGAAAAACAGTAATTGGCTGATAGTAATTACCCTTGGCTGATAATTAATTAATTAATGGATGATAAGTAATAACCATTGGCTGATAGTAATTACCCATGTGGCTGCCTGAGCTATGGGAGCATTATACACTTACTGTGCATTTTGTTATAAACTACACATTGTATATGCAAAAGGATAAAACGTAAGATTTTCTTTGCTGGTCTTGTCTAACAACAAATTGCTAAAACATTTTTCCAGAAATATTTAACTGGTCTACCACAGACACTGATTTCTCCTGGTGTCGTGGTTCTTTTGTTTATTTTATTCCACTATTACATTTTATTTCGGGGTGGAGGTTATTTTTTTATGACACTAGGCCATTATTTTTTCCTAACAACTGAAGAAGGGAAGCCAGATGATCACAAGGTGCACATGAAGAGAGGAGAAAGGGTGGGATAGGAGACACATTTTCATCCTGTTCTACTATCTGTCAAAGTAGAGAAAAAGGGGAATTATGACAGTGGCTTCTTTGTTTCATTTCAGTGGGTGCACTGTATTGGTTTTTTTTACTTGGTTATTACTACCATAATTATGCAATTATGCCTCATAATAGAAACAGTGTTTGGTTGGTGCTGTGTACACTTAGATGTTTGGCATGTGGGCCATATAAATTGCACTCTGTGTGATCCTTTGATTATCCAGTTTGAAAAATAAAAAGTGTCTGTCTCCTCAGAGACAGGAGCTCACAGTCTTTGAGAATATAAATAGGTTGAGAATATGAATAGGTTAGGTACAGTCAGGGAGTGTGAATTAAAAAATAACAGCCTAAAAACTTGACATTATGCCCATGGTGAGCGCTCAGTGTTGTTCTACACTTAATGGTAAAAGGCTGATTTTATTTCTAAGGAACATAAGGTCTAACTAGGGAGCAGAAATGGTCTCCAGGGATGCAACAGAGAGAGGTCTACCTGAGCAAAATCCTAGAATTCAAAATGAACAGTCTTTCAGAAGAAAACTACTGAAAACAAGAAGTGTGAGAGAGGGCTGTGGAGGGTGTAGTGAAGCTGCCTAACCCCCTGCAGGCTTCAGCCCTGCCTGTCACCATGGAGCAAACAAGGAGTTCACTGGTCAAAGAAAAACCCAATAGCCTTTTTGCACCCTCTTAAATTGTACCACTCCTAGTTTGATTGGCTGCTTGCTCTAGATTTCTGAAGTGATACCAGTAATGAAGCTTTTTCCTAAGTTTACAAAGATTTCAGCTCCACCAGTCCCTGGCCATAATCCAGAATCAAAAACAGTGCACCATCTGGTGATCATTATCTTTAAGCACTGCAAAGAGATGGCTTAGCTGGAGAGGGAAATATTTCTCTCCGGATTTTAGGAGATATGTCACTAGTGCTGCAATTCATCTGCTTCACTTGATATGGCCACCACAGCATGACTCTCAGAAATATTTAGAAGCTGTGAGTGGTAGGACTGCTTTTTACTGTTTTAATTCAGCCTAAATGAGATCCCAGCTGTTTCAGCAAATCAGAGCTGGAAGATATTCTCGTTTAATACAGTCTGCATTTGGTAATCCTTTTGGTTTGCTCATTTTTTTTTTAGCCAAAGAAACATGAAGAGGAGGATGGCACTACAGACACTGCAACCTCATCATCCAACAATCATGAGAAGGATAGTGGGGTGGGACCTACAGATGAAAGTCTGCGAAATGATGAGAGCTCGGAGCAAGAAAATGCACCTGAGGAGCAGAACAGTGCTACCCTGCAGAGCAAACGGGAGCTGGGCCACAGCCAAGATACGTTAGGAAGTGTTGAGCTTCAGTGCAATGAAAGCTTTGTGTCTGGGGAGTATATTGAATCTGATTTCATAGGAAACCCAGAGGAGGAATGTGAAAGGTTTCGGCAGTTGTTGGAACTGAAGTGCAAGATTCGAAACCACGGGGAGTATGACCTGTATTACTCAAGCAGCATGATAGAGTGCAACAGAAGAGAGCAAGATGGAGTGGAGCATGAGCTGCACCTACTCAATGAGGAACTGAGGAACATTGAGCTTGAATGTCAGAATATTATGCAGGCTCACCGGCTCCAAAAGGTGAGGGATCAGTATGGAGACATTTGGGCTTTGCACGATGAAGGATTCAGGAATTATAACACCAGCATAGACGTACAAAGAGGCAAACTAGATGACATCATGGAGCACCCTGAGAAGTCTGACAAGGACAGCTCCAGTGCCTACAACACAGCCGAAAGTTGCAGGAGCACTCCGCTGACAGTGGAGCGATCACCTGATAATTCTCTCCAGAGGATGATCAGCATAACCAACAGGAAAAACTTGAGGAGCACAATCGCGGCTAATCAGTCATCCTCAGGACAAACCAACAGGGAGACAACCTCAGCCAAAACCAAACCCACTGAGCAAAACAGTGCTGCTGAGAATGCAATGCTGGCATCAGAAAGCAGCAAATTCACAGACCAGGAAAAGCAGAGCAGCGAACACATTCCCTATCTGTCTCCATATCACAGCTCTTCTTACAGGTATGGGAATATACCTGCTCATGCAAAGCACTATCAAAGCTATATGCAACTGATCCAGCAGAAATCTGCTGTAGAGTATGCCCAAAGCCAGCTCAGCCTGGTGAGCATGTGCAAAGACTCGCAGAAGTGTGCAGAGCCCAAGATGGAATGGAAAGTGAAAATAAGGAGTGATGGGACAAGGTACATTACAAAGAGACCAGTTCGAGACAGAATCCTGAAGGAACGTGCCTTAAAAATTAAAGAGGAGCGCAGTGGAATGACAACAGATGATGATACAATGAGTGAGATGAAGATGGGTCGCTACTGGAGCAAAGAAGAGCGGAAGCAGCATCTTGTGCGAGCTAAGGAGCAGAGAAGGCGGCGGGAGTTCATGATGAGGAGCAGGCTGGAGTGTCTTAAGGAGAGTCCACAGAGTGGCAGTGAGGGCAAAAAGGAAATCAACATTATTGAACTGAGTCACAAAAAGATGATGAAAAAGAGAAACAAGAAAATCTTGGACAACTGGATGACAATCCAAGAACTGATGACACACGGTGCTAAATCTCCAGACGGCACAAGAGTGCACAATGCCTTTTTATCAGTTACTACTGTATGAACGCAACTTCTCTCAGAGTATACTACCAGTTTAGGTAGAGTACGATTGCCTCGTTCAATGTGGCATTTTTATATATTTTGTGACTGTTTATAGTTTGACCTTTTTTGTAAGCAAAATTTCCTGGTAATTTTCCATTTGTTTTTCATATAACGGTATCTTCTTTACCTGGCGGTCTTTCTTTATCCTGCAATATATTCATATTACTCATTTGTAGAAAAAAAAAAAGAAAAGCAAAACAAAAAAAAAAGTGGAGAAGCCAATTAATTTCTTAAACTAATACATATCCTGAAATTTTAGGTGTGGGTTTTTTCCTCTAGTTTTCTTTTTTCTACTTTAGTAACAATACAATACCAAACCAAAATGCTTTATACTGTATCCTGGGCTTAACAAGTTTTAAAGTTTTACATCTTAGATTGCATCTGTTTATAAATCTATATACAACATCCCATCGTATAGATAAGAATGACATTTTCCCAACTACGCATTGTACAGTACATTTAATCTGTAAATTGCAATTGTATTTGTCCAAGTAAAGTGTAGGTGGGCAATTCTCCTGTGTATGTAGTGGCATTGGTCATGTAGCTGGGCAGTATGTGATAATTGTGAAGATGAAAGAGAAATAAATTATTGCTTATCTTTAAGAAAAAAAAGTCAAGAATTCTTTGATTTAAATTGAGCATTTGCCTTTAAAAGATGAGTAATTTCATTATGCATATTTACAGCGTATAGAGATTTCAAGAACACAGGACACAATTCCATAAGCTAGTTCTTATGAATTATCTTTTCATTCTGCAGAATACATAGGGGTGAGTGGGTCTTTCTGTCTTTTTCTTACCTTCTGTTATCAGATGATTCATTTTATTCATTGATCTATTACTACACTGTATGCTGTTAGGTAACTACTGTGTGTCCTTTCTCTGGCTGAGCTTGCTATTTGTTCTACATATGCAAAACATAAACAGATCATATGCCTAAATTTGAGCCAAATCTCAAGCAAGAGAAACTAACAATGGCTGTCACTGGCATTTTCATACAAGGTGAGTTAAGGTAAAATAGAGAATGAAAGCAGCTAAAAGAGTTAAGGATTTAACTTCACTATTGAGGAGCATCAAAGTCTTTTAGAAGATCCCCAGTGAGAGCTGGCTCCAGCTCAGGAGCAAGGGCAACTTGCTGTCTGGGCACCTCGGTTGCCACTGGGGCATCTTCTGAGCTGCTGCTCCTGCTGCCTCAGTGAGTTACAGCAAGCTGAGATGACTAGTTATTGCCAGTCAGCGAGGATAAATTTGCCTGATAACCCCATTTTCATTGTCCCTGTGTATAACTCAGAACAGTTTCCAACTGATGGAAGTGCTTCCGATAGCATGATTAGGTGCTGAAGTCACTTAGCATCAGACTTTAAAAGACGTGCTTAAAGATGCAGAAAGGCATATTACGGTATTTCCAAATTATCTAATTCTGGAAAACAGTCATTTGTTTTCTAAGTACTTTTGGCACCAGTGGGCATTGGCAGTGCTTTCTGCATCTCCAGGCGTGTAAATACCGTAAGAACACTGCTCTCCAAGTGCTTAGGAAAATTATGCCACTGACAGTTCACAGTTTGATAGTCAGAATCTTCTCCCTACCAGGCTCAGGGAAGCATCATGCTAAATCCTCACTAAGCATACAGCTGTTCATGCACAATGTAAAATACTTCAATTGTTTCCCAGTAAATTAGAAAAAGTGAGGAATCCAGGACCAGGAAGGATCACAGGGTGATACAGTATTGCTTTAAATATTGTCCCTCCATCTGAGCCAAGGAATTGTCTTTGACCAGCCCAGGTCATCTAGAAAGGTACACATTTTTCTTCTGGAGACATTAAAACACAGAGATTTGGCTGTTTCCCTTGTTACATTGCAGTGATCCCACTCATATAATTCCTAATAAGAGTTTTGCTGCCATCAGCTCCAGATAATGGCTACTGTTACACATTTCCCTTAGGCACAGCACTTACTATTTTCTTCCTGTTATTAAATCATAATTCAGAGCTCCTTTCAAGCCATTAACACCAAAATTCAGAGAACAACATGAGTTTTCAGAAAATGTAATTTCATCACTGAGAAATGAATGTAGGAAAATCCATGTCTAATTAGAGAAAAAACATAACTGGATGCAGGGGGATAATAGAGAATACTTGGAGAAACAAAAAATATTTATATTGACAATATAGTAATAGGCTGTAAATGGAAATGCATGCAAATTTGACATCTGTCAAAATCTAGAGAGAGATGAAGACTGAAAGGTGAAACAGTAGTAGTGTTGATGGCACACCATGACATGGTTTCTAGCTTGGCACATGCCTGTCAGAGCCCAGATACCTTCTACCTCCTTCACCTGCTGGAATTGTCATGTCCCTGCCCAGTCCTTAATCTGGGGGTCTCCACCAGTCCATGGTTTTCTCTTTTTTCCTTAACTATAGTTATTAAGTGACACTTCCTTTCTCCCCTAAGCAGTCTTTGGGAGAAAAAGTGTTGTGTTCTTCCCTGTTGAAATGCCTCAATCATTCCTTCTAGCATACTTGGGGGGGGGCTGTGAGGCTTCCTAGGGTGATGATGCAGAGGGGCTGAGTGGCAGGTGAGTGTTTTGCTTGTTTTATTCACTGCTCCCAGCTGGTTTCATGCAGGGTTTCATGTGCTCCTTCATCCCAGCAGTTCTTTTATCAGGTAAATCCAAGGCTAACTTTCCACATGCAGCTTACTCCTGCAAATACTTTTTCCCAAATGTCATAACTTTTAATGATGAAAAATCACTTTAGCATTGATGTAAATTAAAAAAGAAGAAAGAAAATACATTTTGCGTTGTCACAAATCTATAAAGAAAAAAGGCTTGTTTGTTGTGAGAACTGGTTTATTTTCTCACTTGAAGGAAAATAAAAACAAGAATACTTTCCAACTGGAACAAGACTTGCTTAAGAGTGTTGCTTGCAGCTCTGGGATAAAGAGCAAAAGTCAGGGAAGAGGAGTGGCATAAGTGTGTTACCATGGTCACATCACTGCTGGGGCAGAAGGTAATGCCCCACTCATCCTTCCCCCAGTCCTGATACTCAGCTGAAACAACTCGGAGCTTATTTTTCCTATGAAGCCAGTAAGATGGCCTTGTGTCACTTGACAACCATATTGCAAGCTGATCTAGGAGCATTGCTCACCATATGAAAGGTTAAAATCTAGGGGATCCCTGGATCTTCTTCTCCAATGTAAGTATCCTTAAATGGAATATGATATTTTTAGTATGATCTTGACAATCAACTAACCCTACTGCATCAGATTTCTTTTTTTTTTCAAAGAAATTAAACACTATCTGAAAAATAGATGATAATACTATCTGAATTGAATTAGAGGATTTGGAGGTGAAATAATTTGTGCTTAGTGCATTTCCCTGTAAGGGGGCTGCAGGAATCTCAGAAGAAATGAGACAGCAACTTCAGTATTACATTTTCTGAACTAGTGGGGGTTGAATTATTCATTAATATCATGATGCCTCACTTTTCCCTTTTTTTATTTAAAACTGATGTTCATTTTTTAACCCCCATTTCTTAGTACAAATTCTGCAACAGCACCCTTGGTGCATGACATGGTTTCAGTGCTAAAATATTTCCTGACTCAAGGCTGGAATTACTCCAGGATTTGTTTTACTTGGGTTCTTAACCTTAAAGCTGCTAATCAGAAACAGAATGTGCTAAGTGTTCTATTAATATCCATTTTATGGACCTACAGCTTTTTTTCAGAGCATTAAATGCTTTTGAGGAGCCAGGATAAAATGAACATGATGAGGACCAGTATTTGGCTAAAGAAGAGCAGAGGAGCTGTCATAAACCTGGTGGTGTTACTCTTTGAAAGAGTCAGGTTGGCTAATGCCTACTGGGCAAGAAAGGATATTATAGGGGGATCATGAGTAGGGTTTTTTTCTTTAAATGCCTTTGCTCTGACATACATTTCATTGTTTAAAGAAGCACATTCCCCTTGGATGGCTATTGCTCCGTTTGGGAAGTGAAGCACTTTGCTCCACTTTTTAATTACAGGTAACCGCAACATGTATAGATTCTGCCCAGGTTTTCAGATGTCATAAATCTTGCCCTAATGCGAACTCCTACATAGACAACTGCTTTACGTGACACCTCTGAGACAAGGCATAACCTCCCTTCCTCCTTTTTTTTCGTTCCTTTCTTTCCCTCTTTTTTCCTTTTCTTATTTCCTTCTCTTCCTTCATCCTCTTCCTTCCTTCTCTTCCTTCTCTCTCTCTTTTCCTCTCTTTTAGAAGCAAGGTAAAAAATATTGGAAGAGGGATTTCACTAAAAGAAGCTTTTTTTTTCTTATAGATCAGCTTATCAGCGCTAAATGTTTGTAACTGTAGGTTTCCATCTCCAATCAGTTTTAGGTGATCTGGTTCATTTGGTACATTTCTTATACCACTTGAAGGTCATTCTGCTGAAGTGCTGCAAATGTCTTTGGTGATGTCTTTGTATGGAATGCATTTTTAAGCCTTGGAGCAAAGGAAGAGCTTTTAAAATATATGTTCCCTTGTTTGTGAGACACTGTAACATCCAAATGCCTATCAACCCAAATGCTTTCATAATGCAGATACTTGCTACAAACAGTAAACTGTGTTAATCTGTGGATGTACACACAAAGGAACATTTAACTTTCTATTGATTTTTAAGGACCTCCATTGCCCAAACCTCAACTCAAGAAGACATTGGTTCTACTCTTTCATACATTTTCAACGATTCAGTTCCTAATTTTTCTGCTCTTAAACTGATGCAAAAGCAGGTTAGGAAAGTATTTTGGCCTAAAAATGAAACCATGAACTTCTAATACTGCAATAATGTCTTACGGAAGTCATTTATGAGATCTCATAGCTTTAATTCCTTGTCTTACTTCACTTGGAAATATCTGCACTGCAATAAGCATTGGACATACTGTGGTATTTGTTCTTCCAATACAAATAAAAATGTTTAGCTTATTGCTAAGCACTATAGGAGCGAATCAAGTCTGACATCTGGCTCCAGTGACAAAAAAATGAGAGGACAGAGAGTTGTATGAAGTGAATATAGGAAACTCATCTTGACAGTGGATGAGAAGCCAAAAGAAAGAAATTAAAATTGCATGATGAAAGATGAAAGGGTTGAAGTCACTGTTTTGACTACTGGACCTTGCAGGAAAGATATTTGAAGAAATAATGAAATAGAAAGTTAAGCAGGTGAATATCACGTAAAATTTACCACAAATCAAAATATTACTTTTTTTTGCACATCAAAGGCAACCCCCTTATTTTCATAGGTTATTGGGATTACCCACTGGCAATCTCTGCAATGCATAAATATTTTTGATGGCATGCAAAGTGTCTTATTAATGGTGTATAGACACTATATAGTGAGCAGGTTGAACAGTATAAATATTCATTTCAGGAAAGATGCTGTCAAACTCCTAACTTGATATAAAAAAAATGAAAATATAACGAGGATGTTCTGTTTTGTCACCTTCTTTTTCTCCTCGAGTTTGGGACCTGGCTGTATGGTCAGGGTAAAGAAATGCAACTGAAAGACTGTGTTTTGGTTCAGGTGCAGGGAATTCAAATGAAAGCTCCTCAAACTCGACAGTTTAATTTACTTCTCTTAAGCTCTTTAATACCAAACTTATCAGTTCTCTCTGTTAGGCATTAACTTGTTAAATGAGTCTTAATTATACATAAGCAGATGGAGATTTGAATTAAAATTACCTTACACTCGAGTGGCTTTAGTTCATTATAACATATCTTCCTTTTAATCATTTAGGCAGTCTCATCATCTTTCATATAGAAAGTTATTAAAGTATTCCAATTTCCATATTTCTTCAGATACATCCACTATTAAATGGCACGTAATACACATTAGTTGGTGACTTATGCTGTGCAATAGTTAGTGAATTATTCATGTCAGTAACAATTTTTATACTTTTATGTCATCTGTATCATTTTATTTTAAAGGGTTTATATTTACAGAATGTCTCATATTTTAGCTTATCTCAGTTTTTAGTGCAAGATTGAAAGCCTCACTGTTTTTGCTGGTGTGAAAAGGGATAATGTCCACTCTGGTTTTTGCAGTCCCATTAAGTGAGGAATGGAAGTGGATCTAAGTGGGGCCCATGCCCAAACAAGTGGGCATTCACTGGGAGCTTTGGCAGAGTTTTTGGGAAAAGATAAAATTTCTAAAGGAAATTACAGTTATTCCCCTTTTATTTTATTTTGCTTTGGCACTATTATCATCTCTGGATTCTCCAAAACCAAGAAGTTGCTCCTCAGGATTTGCCTGGCCTCCAAAATGGAAAGAAGGTTTTGCCTAAAGGACGAAAATTATTGAAAGCTTTTCAGGCTTCAGAGGCCATCATCTCACTTACCTGTAATGACCTCAGAACTTGGATACCAGCTAAATTGGTCATCTAGGTTAAGAGTTTAAGGCAAATCTGCTCCAGGAATAGAGAGGAGACATCTCCAAAAGACTAGCTGATTTCCCTCTTTAGGAAGGATGTCCTCACTTGTTTAGGTAATTCATACTCTGCCTCCAACTTTTACATAGCTTTAGCAGAGTGAAAAATGTCTGTCTTAAAAGTATGGTAATGCATTTCAAGAAAGGGATACACGACAGGTAACTGAGTAGGAAAAACTCTTTCCCTGTCCCTGATTTTCAAGACTCCTGAATGCATATGCTGAGAGGGTCATGTGTCTCTTTTAGACAGAAAGCAACACCAAGCAATTTAATCAACTGCTGCTATGTACCTCCTGAGTAAAATCAAGAAAGAATTGGATAAAAAGTGGCATTTTAGTTCCAGTAAGCAATTTACAGCCATTCACAAAGGAAAGACCAGTGGGACTTCTCAAAGACAAAAGCATCCAATATTCCCTGCTAAAGGTGGCAGACTATTCTCAGCATCCCTTTAGCTAATATATTAGCCAGGTATTTTTAGTGTCGAGCAATGGGTCTATAATACAGAAATAACTGTGTTAGCTGGATGATGGAGAATAACAGCTTAGCCAAATGGCTGAGTCTGCACTGGAAAACACTGCAGCCATAACCAAAGAAAGAGACAGGTCTATGAGAGGCTTTTTGTAGAAATTGGATACTGCCATTTACATGACAGTGTTCAGAAGGAAAGGGGGCTCTAGGGGCATCCTAGAAGCCTTAGCAAAGACAATTGGGCCACACAGCTATTCCACTTCTCACCTGTGGTGGTGCCTCCTTTCCCCCATCCTCTACGATTTAAGAAATTCCCATGAGGCCTTTGTGTAATGAGTTGGGTGGTGAAGCATCTCTTGCCTGTACCAGGAATGTTTACACAGCTAAGAAGGGAGGCACTGATTGTACCAGGGACTCCCATTACCTGGCTAAGATTGTAAGAGAGAATAGGGATAATCAGTCATTCCCTGACAGTCTCAGAACATTCCTTCCCTTGATCGTAGCCCAAGTGGAGTGGTACCATTGTCAGTGAAGTTTTGAAAAATCTCCAGTAATTACTGACCCATGTTGCAGCTGGGATGGAAATCTACTGATGACTAAAGCAAATCACCTTAGGACCCCATAAACAGTGGCCCTAAATTAAGCCCTTTTGAGCCTGAAGCCTTGATGCACTCTAGGATGTGGATTTATCATGGCTAGTCTCAATGAATTCCAGTTCTGCTTCCTTAAGAAAGAGAGAAAGCTGCTGCTCAACTTGGAGGAGATTTATGAAGAAAAAAAAACTAAAGAAAGCCCTGATGAGTTGTGGGATCCTGTTTAAGGGCAATCTGTGAATTCAGTGAGAGGAGTATCCTGCCCTTGTCATTAAAAACTGCAAAACCTGGCTTGACTATACAGTTTACTTGAATTTTCTGTTTTCTTCACCTCCTTGCAAGAACTCTAAGGATAGGTAAAGGTGATCAGAAAAGCTCAAGTGAGTTGTGAAATTAAATGTTCCTCCACTGAGATCTAAGTGCTCTAAATAATAAGCCAAAAGTGACCTGAGTCCTCATTTAGAAAATCATCTGGTATGAGCCTGTCGTTCTCCTCTAATTTCCAGAAAATTCTATGGAAAAAAAGGAACTGGAAAGTTGCAAACGGGCTGGGTTAGCTCTCCAAAAGAGCAGTGTATGTGTCTGTGTTTGTGTGTGGGTGAACACACACGTGTGTATGGGGTAGGGTTTTAACCAGGTGCAAGGACCTGTGTAGGGTCCTGGACTGGGACTCAACAGAGCAGTGTAGTCAGCATCCAGGCAGGGAGAGCTCCACTAGATTTGCAACTCTAATACAGTGATAAGAGACAGATAATTTCCTTAGGCAGTCTTTTCCCCTCATGCTCAGTTTAACCTTGTCATTCATAGCCTGGCCAATGTGGCAGAGTGCACCCTTGGCAAGCCTGATACACAGCTGAAAAGAGTGGCTGACACATGTGGTTGTGCTGCCGTTCAGAGGGACCTGGACAGGCTGGAGAAATGGGCCAGTGAACACCTCCTGAAGGCCATGAAATTCCAAGCCCTGTCCCAGGGAAGGAATATTCCCATGCATCAGGATAAACTTGGGGCCAATTGGCTGGAAAACAGCTTTGCTGAAAAGCAATCGTGTTTTCTGGCAGTCACCAAGATGAACATGAGCCAGCAACATGCCCTGACCACATTAGCAGAGAGTGCTATGTCCAGTTCTGGGCTCCCCCACGCAAGACAGACATGGATATACTGGACTGGGTCTAGTGAAGGGCCACAAACATGATGAAGGGACTGGAGCACTTGTAAAAGAGAGAGGCTGAAACTGCTGTGACAATTCAGCCTGGGAAAAGAAGGGTCAGGGGGTTCCAATCAGTGTGTATAAATACCTGATGAGGAAAGTAAAGAAGATGGAGCCAGAACCCTCTCACTGGGGTTCAGCAACAAAATAACAGTGACTAAAAATTGAAATACGTGAAAATCTGTTTAAAAGAGAGAAAACAAGGGTTCTTATGGTGTGAGTGGTCAAACGCTGGCACAGGTTGCCCAGGGAGGGTGGTGAGTCTCTAGCCTTGAAGATATTCAAAACACGACTGAACACATCCCTGAGCACCTTGCTCTAGCTGTTGGATAAGGCCATCTCCAGAGGTGCCTTCCAGCCTCAGCGATTCTGTGATCAATGATGAATTACAAGCGCAAAGCCTGTGAGTGCAGAGGAAGCCAATGAGAGCTGATCAGTCCTGTAGGCTGTATAAGTCATCAAGTGCTTTGGCTTCTGACTGCAGCTCACAGACACAGAGCTCTTGGCACATTTTATGTATGAAATCAAGCCCATTCCTTTCAAATAATGAAATCAAGCAGTATCCCAAACAATAGCAGCAGCACCATTCCAGACCATGTGACCTCATTGACAAGCAAAGCCCATCTTCTACCAGTCCACATCTACACAAAGGTGGTTGGATTAAGTGCCCAAACCCACGTTCCTGGGGTTTCTGATACAAAACAACATATTTTCAGTTTTGTTTGGTTTTTTTTTCCCCTACAGGCAACCAGTATGTGAATATGTTAACTTCTAATTGCATCATATCAGCAATTTGACATTGCATCTTACTAATGCTTGTTTTTCCAGGATATAGTGTAGAAATATAATCATATTAACACTCTGAAAGCAAACACAGAGGTGATATAAATTGTTAATGCAATCTTCTTTAAAGCAGCTTGTTTGAACAGTGCATTGGTGTGTGAGAAAATGCCAGCCTTTCAGTCTTTCCAAATAGTGCAGTGCTTGCAGTCCACTGCAGAATGAACATATACATTCTGTTTAAGGTAACAGATGTTCATTTGCTGTCTGTTCCCATAGGCACCCAATCTTTTGCCCGCATTCTGGTAACATTTGTCTGAGACCCACCTGTGAGCCAGCGCAGCAGTTTCTTAGACATGAGGTTGCCTCACTGACATGTCATGTATAAACATGGTGGGGTTTGTTGATGCATAAACCTGTAAGGCTTTCTTGGTTTTCCCTTCCTATGAGTGGGACCATTGATTCTTCTGATTTGCATGATCAGACTGAAAATAGCAGCTTCTGTTCAGAAATGCTGTTTAGATTCTTCAGACTCTGAAGATCAGCCTTTAAACCAACTAATTAAGTTTTCTACTTGCTGCCATTGAAAACCTCAGTCAGATATAATTAAAACTGAGCAGTAGATGACAGCGGTGGCATTTGTCAAAATCATCCAGTGGTTCAAATACCAGTTCTGACAGAAATGTCAGACTGATAACACTCCCATCTTCCCCATGCTTGCCAGGGAAAGCAGGAAGAACTTTTATTATAATTGTCTGACTGATAACATTTATGAATCCCAGAACACCAAATGCAACACACAAAATTTCATTATCCTGTAAGAGGGTGCTCATTTCCCATGATGTAAACCCTGCAGTTCTCCAGGCTTCCTTATAGTGCCTGTGCCTTCTGGGACACCCTTTCAAAAATTCAAAGATGAAAAAAGCCCTGATCCTAAAGTATGGATGATTCCATCCTCGCAGACAGCTAAGCTGGAAGAGATTCCTTAGACAGTTAATGAGCTGAAACCAAATCAACATATTCCTCATCTAGAAAGGGCAAAGCCGTAACATGGCTGTGTAAGCTATCCTTGAGCTGTACAGAAAGGTGAGAAGACAGACTCCTTTCTGTACAGAGTTTAAATTGAACTGTTATTGCTAAAGATCACAGAACAGCAAAGTAAACAACAGAGACAGCCGAGAACAAATGAATAGCGAAAAAATTACTTTTGGAAACATTTTGAGATTACATTTGCTGAAGCTTCATGTGCAGCTTTTGCCTATTTTGTCTCATCAGTTTTGCCAGCACATTTATTATATGCTCTTCCTGCCACTCTGTCTTTCTTGCTTGAGAGGTTGGGCATTTTCTTTTTCTTTTTTTTTTGTGGTTTTTGCTTCTTTGTTTGTCCTGGGTTCAGCAGTAGCAGTCATTTTTCTCCTTCTTAGTAGCTGGTGCAGTGCTGTGGTTTTGACTTTCGGCCTGGGAACAATGCTGATAACACCGTTGTTTTTAGTTGCTGCTCAGTAATGTTTAGTCTGACCAAGGACTTTTTGAGTCTCATGCTCTGCCAGGGAGGAGGGGAAGCTGGGAGGAAGCAGAGACAGGACACCTGACCCAAACTAGCCAAAGGGGTATTCCATACCACAGCAAGTCATGGCCAGGATGTAAACTGGGGGCAGTTGTCCGGAAGGGTTAGATCACTGCTCAGGTCAGGCTGGGTATTGGTCAGCAGGTGGTGAGCGGTTGTATTCTCTTCCCTTGTTATTTCCCTTATCATTATTATTATTGATGGCAGAAGTAGTGGTTTGTGTTATATGTTAGTTATTGGACTGTTCTTATCTCAACCCATGGTATTCTTTCAATTCTCCTCCCCATTCCTCCTGGATCAGGGGGAGGAATAAGGGGGGTAGGGGGCCAGCGGCTGCGTGGTTCTGAGTTACCAGCTGGGCTTAAACCACGCCATTGTTTTAACTAAACGGAGAACAAGAAGGAGAGCATGTTGGAAAGAGAAACAGTGGCACTTTGAAGCAGCAGGAGCAGTGTCGATGTCATCTCAAAGTCCCTTGACTCTGCTCTTGCCTGTAGCAATTTCATGTTGTCTTCGTGTTGGCCAGAAAGCAGCACTCGTCACAGCAAACCCAAGGGGAGGGAATGTGCTAGCTGTGCCTTTTAGGCAGTCCCCAGGGAAAGCTTCTTGTCTCGGCACTAGGCTGCTGAGCTGGGGCAGTGGGGCGAGTAGAGTACAGCACTATTGCTTATGATTCAGCTGGACTGAGGTAGGCCCTTACAGCTTGAGCTGGCTGCAGTGGAAGAATAGCTTCAAAGCAGACTTATATATTGCGAATGCCTGAGTAATCTACTTACTAAGGAATTGGACTTAACTACAACTGAGCAGAAAAGACATGACAAACCGTTAGAGATAAGTTTGGCTGCTTCTATTGAGCACTTATTATATCATGGTCAAAAAAGAAACTGCCAGTTCTAATAAACTTTTTTAAATTGTGTGTAGAGATGAACCTGATCATTTACTCTTCCACTTCACTTGTCTTATCAGGAAAGTCTTTTCTTCTGGCCATAGTAAGACCCAAGGCTGAGTTTTGCCCTAACTAACCTGGGAGATTTTCCTGCTGGGAATGTGGGAATATTTCTATTATATTGGTTTTTAATTTGGCTGGTGAGCAGGTTCTGTTCCCATCTACCTGCAGGGTACTTGTGTTCTGTTATTACCTTTGCTCTGCAGTAGTTTTGCAGATGATGGTCTGTGATCTGCTCAAGATCAGTGAGTCCCTTTTGCTGTCAATCTCAGCAGACCGCATCACACTGTATCGTGCACTGAATGCAAGGGCACCATCTTCTGTCTGAGCTCTTTCTTTTGTAGTAAGTAACCAAAGAACATTTACACTTTCCTTTCTTTTGACCTTTATTAGATAAGTAGGCACCTTAATCAGGATGTTTTGAGATGAGAGCAAAGTCCAGAAAGATTCTGTTCCGGAATGTAAAGGTCTCAGGGATCACCCTTAGTATTTGTGGCAGAACTGCATTGAAATTAACATATTACAACAGATTGTGTCAGGCTGGATTGCAAACTTTTCCGAAGCAGGGTGAGCAGAAAGGTCACATTCATCATCAGCTCATACATCAGGCTTCATGAGGGTATCCAAGGAGGTTAAATTCTTCTTCCAGGAAATAAAGTCAGAGTTTCCCATTTTCACATCCCAGCTGTGCCTCTGACTTCCCATTTACTTTGAGGAAGGCAGCTATCTTCATTACATAGGCATATTATTTTGGATCCAGAAAGGATCGTTGTTTAAATTATAACATGCCATTAGTAAAGGTCCTTTTGTGGTGACTGAAGTTAATACAGAGCTTTTTTCATCTTGCTCACCTACACAAAAGTGCATATTGTGCCCTTTGTATTCTGTCAACCAAAGGACCTGCTGAATGATCTTCTGCCCCCAAAATTGATTTAACACCTTTTGCTATTATGCAAATAAAACAGGAAAAATAGTTTCCTGATTTCTTTTGATGGCTGAAGCTGGCAGCTAAGGACTGCTTACTCAGGTCACAGCGTATAATGGGAAATGCCTACACATTGGTGTCTGTCAAGCTGAACAATAGGAGAGCAGCCGAGCACTGCAGCAGCTGTCCCTATTCAGAGCCAGGATAATGGCATTGCAGCTCAAGTGGAAGGATGAGCTTGCCCCAGCTTCATGCTTCAGCGTGCTATCGAAGTGACAGGCTATTTTCCATTGGTGGCTGAAAGTCTTTTTATTTTATTAATCCTCTCATCAAGGAACAAAACTAGAGGTTTCTCTCCTGTTAACTACAGCTGCAAAATCTCCCAGTGGCTTTGTCTGGGCCCACATTGAGCAAGCCTGGTAAATACAAGGGCTCTGCTTCCCTTTGCCTGCCTTCACCTCTTTGTGCCTGGGCCAGTGAACAGGGTCAGAAAGCTGGAAATGTCAGGCCCCTCTTTTGGAAATGCAGCCTACTCTTGCGGAAAGAGTGGAGGCCAGCTTAACTCATGCAGGGGACACGCATGAACATCTGCCATGCTTCATGGCACAGTAAACAATGCAAGGTTATCACCAAAAAGCCCATGAGTTCTTGTCAGAAGGTATCTTCTCCCCGGGACATGTCCCACAGAACTACAGCTCAATCCTAGATAAAATACAGCATTTTAATATTATGTTTTCTTTTCAGTTCATTTCGCTTCTATCCCTTTTTTCTTCTTTTTATATATATATATTTTTTAAGAAAGCATGCTGTCTTTCAATTAACATAGTAATGACCTATTGTCACCTGTTACCATGCTAATCCTGAGCTGGTGTGAAATTACTTTATAATAAACACTATGCAGTTCTGACTTTCAATTAATTTTTCACATGCTGTGCTAAATCAGATTAACTGTACCCCACCCTTTTGACCACAGACATAATTCCTTCCTTATAATGAAATTGAGGATTAATTTATATGAAGCATATCTATACACAATTGCAAATAAATGTAAAGGGAGACTTTGTACCATATTTGCACTGCTCACTGTGTCAGGATGAATGCAGACTTTCTGAGATTATTAATATTTGTGTTCACTGAGGTGGTGAAGAATATTGTTGGGGTTTTTATTATTATTATTTTCACTAAATGTCTATAATTAAGAATGGGTAAAGAAGTGGAGTACGAAGAGATTGGTACATAAGAAATTTCCACCGGGAATTATGTATAATGCTGTATCACATTATGATGACCCAAAAAAAGGAGTAAACACTGCAAAATTAAACCTATTGTCATTAATTTACTAAATTGCCTATCATCCTTCCTGGATGTACATATTTACAACCTGACCAAATATAATCAATGCAGCTGTTTGGGCTTTTTAATAGTTATTAGCATTATGAAGGTGGTCGATAGCTTGAACAAAGTCTTTCAAGCGCTGTATATCAGTATGGGGAAACTGTATAAAGCAAGTTTTTTTTAAAACAACTTCATCTTCTATGCAGAAAAAACTTCTGTTATTTTGTAATCAAAAAGTGGTATAAATATGGAGCTGACCCTTGCTCTTTCTCCATGCACTCTTTTTCTCTATATAGCTGAATTTTGAATCCCAAAGGTGCAGAGTCATTGCAGATATGAACTTTCTCTTTGGAAAAGTAACAAAGATGAAAATGGGGTATTTCTGCAAGGTCATGGATGTTTATATCTGTCTGTGCTAGTTGTTGCCTTGATTTAATTCAGCATGCTTACCTGGTCCAAAATCTGAAGGGTTTTACCCAGTTACTTGAAGAAATTCAGCTGCATAAGAATCCTTTGAGCAAACTGTCTGGCCAAACCATATTCTAACCAATTGGGTTTGGGTTTGTTTTGATTTTTTTAGCTTGTTGCACTAAACTAGGCAGTTCAGACCTAGGCTGGAGCACACCCCAAGCAGATGGACCACTCTGTACAGACCTGCTGGCTGTTCATGTCCAATCTGATCTGACAAGTTATGCCAAAGCTTCAGATTTACCTCCCACCCACAAGTCTTCATTTCTGGAGCAGCCTATGGACCACCCTTTGCCAATCCAGGACAAAGTCAGGTGCACCCTATGCATTCGCAAGGGTGAATTTACTAACCAGTGATGTACCTGTGAGACAGCAAGTAATTGGTTTCAGGCAGACAAGACAATATCAGGGAGTCTCCCTAAGAAAGGTCCCAACCTTATGTACAACAGGAGCAGACAGGTGTTTGAAAAAGATGGCCACTGGGAAAGAAAGCACAGCCTTGCCATTTACCTTCTGCAGCCAGGCTCAACAGCCATGAATCCTGCCCAGGAGAAGGAAGTTTGGCTTCTAGGCTGTTACTTAAGAAATGTATATTCTTTGGAACAGGAACTTATACAAATGTGAACAATGCTTTTCCAGCACATTTTAGATTTACAATAATAGGACTAGCTGAGATTGAAGACACTTTTCATTTGTCTTTACTACTGCTTTTTTTGAAATAATGGCATTGCTGTACACAAGAAAAAAGTTATTGCATATTCAGTGTTTATTGGCTTAATGCTGAAATTTCAGTACACTCTTTTTTATTGCTTCTCATACTATTTGTGAAGTCCAAGTATACAATAATAAAATAGAAAGCGATAGGCCTTCCTAAAAGGATAAGAAAGAGAAAAAATGACCCGTAGGATGCGAGAGATGAGTATCCTTGTCACCATGGTGCAGGTTGTACCGATAAAGCAAATATGCTGGAATTAGCATATGGAGAAATTCATTCAAGGAACAACAAAGTGAACTAAACCTGGTTAGATCAGGTCAAACACACACAGTCTCCACAAGGAGATTAAGGTGGTTGGAAGAGACATCAAATTATATTTTCTTTTTCCTTAGGACTTTCTATTGTATATCTGTAATGAAAAGTCTTATCTCTGCCTTTTATTATGTAGCTTTTTAACTGTACGTATGATCTGACTTGGACTGATTCCAGCTTTGTTATTGAATATCTGCTTTCAAATGCAAAAACAAAAACACCAAAGTAATAGTAGTTACTTGTATGCTATCACAGTACTAAATGAATGAATCATTAATAGCTTTTTTCATTTTATTATTTCAAACATTTTACCAAATGTCCATAAAAAACTTCACCATTACCACCACTTCCACATAACTGCAACTAGCATATCACTGCATATATAAACTGATTACAAGCCTTAGCCACATTACTATAATCTGTCACATGCACATATTTCTTTCAACTAACTTCTTTGCTTTGAAGGGAGCACAGAGAGGAGACATCATAAAAAATGCTCCTGTTGTTATTGCCTGGAAAGGAGAAGTGTCTTCAGTTATCCAGTTATGGTATTCCAGTCAGGAAAACTCACTCCAGTTTTTCCATCAGATGTTAAAGAATTGACAGCTTCTGTTTACTTATGGATTGCAATGCAACCAACATGTCCAAAAAGCAAGCTGTAATATAACAGTAGTCCTCTCACCATGTAAAATAGGTCACCAGCTCTCTTCTCTCATTGTATTGCCCTTCTGCTTTAGTAGAAATAGAACATTAATGAAGGTGTGGCAGGAAAGTCAAAGTAACAGACTGCCTTTCAGTTTGAAGGGGTTAGTGAGTGCTGGTGATCTTCCTTTCTACTTGCCTATTTTCTACATCTTTGATCATGTGGTATGGTGTGATGGAGAATGGAGATCTAAGCACTGCACTGCTCAACACCAGACAGAAGCAATGATGAGCAGCAAGATCTGAGTTCCACCATGGAATGTTCACCTGCCATAAGGGCAGGGGAAATACCTAACACAGCACCCTTTTCACCAACTAGGGAATGTCATCAAGTCACCTTCTCCACCAGAGTCTGCTGCATATTTGTATTTGCTGTGGTTCCTGCTCCTGCCTGGCTCTGGTTCTGCTCTGTCCCTTTTAGAAACAAGCTCCATGCAGTGGGGTGAGGGCACGTAACAGGGGACCCATGTTCTAGCCATGCAGCACCAAGAGGAGAAGGTAAAAAAGGTCAGCTGCTGTGGACAAAGGAGAAAAGAAAGGGTACGGGAGACAAACCCTGAGGCTGAGTAAGAGAGGTTAAAAATACAAGGGACATCAGTAATTTAGCTAGAATGTTGGGGGGAAAACAGAAATAATTCTACTTTCAAACAGGATGGGGGTCATGAGCTTTGCTGAAGATGAATGAAGACAAGTCTCTGAGTTTCAAATGTCATACAGTGCTGCTCTGGGCAATAGGGTAATGTGAAGCATCACTAAAGCTCACACAGAAATGACCAAAGTAATCTAAAAATAATCTTTAAATAGTAAGAGAATAGGAAGCATCTTCTGGAATAGTTCCTAACTGCAGTTCATAAAATCCATGAAAAAGGAGAAAGATACCATTGAACAGTCTCCTGTTGGGTGTTGTATTGTTGGAACAAATCTAATTTTCACTGGGAATATTCAAGTGAAGAAAGAACTTGCTGAACACAGGCTCCTTTCCCAGATATACACAGGTAAGTATGTTTGTCATTAATGAATGCCAATGAATATAAAAACATCCTCCCAAACCAGGAGCTGCTGTCAGATGATGTGCTTCAACAACTGGAGAATCAGTTCATTACAAGCTGTAGAAAATGAATGTGTTTTCTCCTCTCCAGCTGAACACCCAGGACAGACATAAATCAACTGGCAATTTTTGTGCTCAGGATGTTTGAATATAAATGCAGCTATTCCACTGACACCATAGATGAAGAAGAGCACAGGGGAACAGGCATCTTAAATGAGTTCAAGAAGTAGGTCATTAACAAGAAAGTTACGATGATAGAATTGGTTTCTGCAACAACAGATGGAAGCACAGGTATAGCTGGATCCAAAGCTTCATTGCTCATAATCATCAGTGAGCACTCTGTGGAAACATGAATGACTTTGAACATTATGGGAGCAGTAGTAAAAAAAACCCCACCAACTCTGTTAACTCCATTTGAATCAGAGGCCTTTGTCTTTCAAAGGCTGCTCAGTTAAGCTGCTGCAGCTTGTAATGATCTAATTTTGCACACTGAGATGAATGAGATGTAAGAGAAAAGATTTGGTTTTCTTGTGGCTTTTCCTCTGTTTAAGATCAGAAGTCTTCGAATTAGGAAATAAAAACTTTATGAGCCTTCTGAAAAGATGAGTTTACTCTTCATTTCTCATTTCTGAGTGGCTTAGCTACAAGGCAAATGAACATAAAAGTTGCTAGAAAATGGGAGAATATTACTGAGATGCTTCTTGTGTGATTTCATTCAAAACTGACTGAATAAGTAACTCAGAAAGAAAGTATACCAGCATTTCATGGCCATGTGAGGAATCTTGGAAGACCGTGAAGGCAAAAACAAAGGAAAATGCCAAGAGGAATCATGACTGTTTCACACATACTGGTAGGACAGCCCTGTGTCTAGCCCCCCTTGAGGTTAACCATGATGTGGGTGGCTTTGCAAGAGCAGAAGGGCTGGAGAAGCAGAAAGCAAGCAAGAACCTCACTCAGTTCTACAGACAAGGACTCATGTTTTGTAATGCCAGAGCTGCACTGTTTTGTGGCAGAGCTCTGGTGGCAGCAGATGACTTCAGGCTGCAAAGCTCTGTGTCAGATGTCTAACTAAGGTCTACAAGACAGTATCAGTGTTTCAGGGGGGCAGGATTTGCAGAAAGGCTTCCTGCTCAGCGTTTTGCGGTGATGTACTGAGTACCACCCAGTGTCGTGGCCACCATGAACTGTGTAAACTATCCAACACATCCCATTCAAAGAAGAGGGATATTATGTGCCTGGCCTACCCCCGTGGCTTCGGAGATCTGTGCCTTGGGTTTTATGCTCTGCATATTTCTGTGCTGTGATACCTAAGACATTCCTCAGGTGAGCCTCACCTAGAGGCAAGGAGCTTCATTTCCATAGGAGACACACTAGTGACATCTGTGGCAGAGCCTTTCCAAGGTCCAGGAGTGCTCCAGAGATTCTGCTACACTGTGTTTTCCCAAGACTCATGATCTCAGCTGAGGTTTTTGAGTAACTGCAATAATGAATTGCATGTCCAAGAACAAGTGAATCTTTGTCAGAACCATGTCAGAAAGAGGATGCTGTCCTTGCCCTTCAAAGGCTGAAGAAGTCTAGGTGATCAACTCAGGTGGCTCATAGTGCAATGTTATCCCCTGACATATTGGCAGGTTTTGAGCTTCTGCCTCATGAAAAGTTAAGTTAAAATGCTCTGATTTAGGTTCAACAGGGAAGATGAGGTGGAAGGTTAGGAAGTGTGGGGCAGGTGTCATTATGGGATGGAGAACAGATCCCTATAATTCTGTAGAGTCTTGTGTTTTGCTTTCCTGTAGAGGCCAAAAAGGCTCTGGGAGGTCAGTCTGCCTAAGGTGCAGCTTTGTTACAAACAAATCTCCTGGCCTTTATGGCAAGATAATCTGCTGCAGATAGAGGCACAGCAACAAGCCCTTCTTGCTCCAGCAGTACCTTCTGCTTTGATTTCCTGCCTCTTGCTTCACTCTTCTGCATTTAGAGTTGCCTTTCAACAGGAATGTTTTTCCCTGAGAAAACCTTTTGGAGAATAATTCAGCATTTTTCAACCAAGTTGAGGTTACCCATTTTGCATTGATGTCTTTCTCCTGTAAATACATTCTCAACTGCTCTGCTTTTCAATTTCTTGCTTCTAGGACATGGTGAATTCTTAAAATAGGGATGTTTTGTACAGAAGTAATATTTGAATCAGTTTGCATGATACATCTAAAATGATGAT
Source organism: Melopsittacus undulatus (assembly GCF_012275295.1). Lineage (NCBI taxonomy): Eukaryota > Metazoa > Chordata > Aves > Psittaciformes > Psittaculidae > Melopsittacus > Melopsittacus undulatus. Next base: position 11,952,336 of record NC_047531.1, on the reverse strand, counting down.
GTGCGATTTGAAATAATTTTTCCTATCTGTATTTTCTGCTTTGGTATGCTGTCCAGTGTTTCCTAGGAGAAAAATTGTATTTGTCCACTTCTTGCACCTTTCATATGAAGATAGGCTGTTCACCCTGCAGACTTCCAGTATCTGAAGGGGGGGCTATAAGGATGCTGGGGAGGGACTCTTCATTATGGACTGTAGAGATGGAACAAGGGGTAATGGATTCAAACTTAAACAGGGGAAGTTTAGACTGGATATAAGGAAGAAATCCTTTACTGTTAGGGTGGTGAGGTACTGGAATTCGTTGCCCAGGGAAGCCGTGAAGGCTCCATCCCTGGCGTTGTTCAAGGCCAGGCTGGACAGAGCCTTGGGTGATATGGTTTAGTGTGAGGTGTCCCTGCCCATGGCAGGGGGGTTGGAGCTAGATGGTCTTAGGGTCCTTTCCAACCCTAACTATTCTATGATTCTGTGATTCTAGAATGCACAGTAAAGAAAGTAGCCGGATCAGTTCTTCTCTGTGTGCTGTTGAAAACCGGAAAGCTACATGATTACTGTAACAAAAAATAATCTAACAAGCAAACTAACCATTTTTAATTTGATGGAAGCATTTACATCTGCTAATGTGCCATTTAATGTGCTGTGTAACACAATTCTGAATTCCTAATTGAAGCAAACCTTACTTGCGCTATATCAAATGTCTCATTGGTTGCATTTCAGACATCTCCCTGAGTCTTTAATTATATTCCTGTACCAGGGGAAAATAAAAAAAAATAAAAAAATAGAAAGAAAGAATAAAAAGAGGAAAATAAATTAGTACTAATTCTTGTTAAGTTGTCTAAAGTGAAATAACCCTGACCGTAGGCATGATCTGAAACTCACAGAACTTGAAAGAAAAGCTCCTGCTGAGTTCAGTGGGCATTGGCTCAGATCTTGTGTAAACAGTGTTGCAACCATACCTGCACTCCACAAGCATTGTAAAAACAGGTGGAGGGAGTCCAGCATATTTTGGAATGCATTGGCCTGAGGACAATATTACAAATGCTGTAAACATCTGATATTCCCTTCATAGATGTTTCTGGCCTTGTGACAAATGAACTCAGCCTTTGAGCGAGCAGGGAGAAGAAATATAGACAGCATGCTTACAAAATATATTAAGGCTGTTTATATGAAAAACTCAAGTAACTGAGCTGCTTGTGGCTGTGAGCAAGATGATTAGATACTGTCAGTTTTAGCAGGAATTTTTTCTTAGGGTTTTTCAGCATACAGCCTTCTCAGAGTCACAGTTCTCAAGCAGTAAGGTTCTCAAAAGGTTTATGCTGAATGCAGTGTGATGCATTTTGACTTTGAAACAGATTGTGTTAGTTTATATAGATTTGCCTTTGCAAAATCTATATAAGCTAATGCTGGGTTTAATGGTGCACTGAGATATTTCATGTTTGTTGAAAGTGAGTAGGAATCCTTTGTCTATTCCTATGTGGTGTATTGTGACTGCTAATGCCTTACAAATCTCTTTCATACTGGACATCAGAATTGACACTTAAGATGGTATGAATATTATCAAAATACAGTTCTATTTTCCTATATTATGAAGCATCCAAACAGGTAGGCAAAGCGTATGGAGATATTTATTTCTAAAAAAAGAGACACCCATGCCCAAGTCAGCCTTGACTTCATACAGTTTGCTTACAGGAATTTTAACCTGGAATTAGGAATTTCTCTCCTTTTCTTTCACTTTACTGAGTGATCCTACACAGTGTGACCTGCAATATGCAAGCCTTCCTCTTCCTTTGACCTTCAGTGGCAGGAAGTTTGTCATTTGTAGAAGCTGAATCTCATATTTCTCTCCAAAACTGGTGATTTTAAATCAGCAAGTTGCCCAAATTATGTTCTTCTTTTTGAAGAAAGAAGAACAGCTTCTATATACTGAAAATGAATGCATTTTGGCAGCATAAATATGGAATATTTTGCCAGTGGATTTGGTACATTTTTGGGTAGAATGTATTACGTCTTCTGCTAAAGAATGAGTCCCATTGTCTGTAAACAGAAGCCATTCCAAGGAAGGGATGAAAATTAATGGTGGTTAAATTCTGAGAGGGAAGCTGTAACCTTCACAAAGGCTTTCTTTCCAGCTGTGTTCAAAGGCAGTGTAATGACTTCAGAGAACTGCAGTGACTCATTTTAGATGATGACTACATAACTATTCATTTACCCTTAACGAGTTTATTCCACCAGGTATAGGACAAATTCTAAACAAATAATGCCACCAAATCATACACATCAATAAATTTGAGCACTAAACTGATTCTGGGTAACAAAGGTAATGATAAAGAAAGAGGAAGAAAAGCTGTCTCCAATTAATGAAAATGTCTTTCGTATTTTCTAATAGCCCAAACATTAATTTGAAAATGGCTTTCTCTGCAATAATTTACAGACAAGCACTTCATAATGGGGAAACAATTCAAATTTATGTGCACTTGAAGGGTGATGATCTGATTAACTTATTAAATTCTTGTTGATTCTACAGTCCAGATGAAGTGTACCATTCTTCATGGGTTTCATACCTTGCAGTTTTAAGTTCTCACATTGTCAGACTTCAGGCTTCAGTTGCTACTGAAGGTCTTTTTCCTGGGATGTCCTCTGGTGCAGAATGGACAGAACCAAGATACCACAGATTGATTTCATTTGTCTCTTTTCATTAATTCCAAAGATATGTTCTTTTCCACCTTGGAGGAGCAGTTGATTAAATTTAGCAGTAGAATTCACATAGTTCTCAGCTGCTGTGGAGTATAATTGAAACAGTGTGAAAGATTAGAGACACACAATTCAAGTTAAAGCTGATTCAGTCAGGGGATAGCCATGCTGGATTTAAGTTCAAGAAGCTTAGCTTGAACCCTGTCAAGCTTACTGTCCTTCAGAGGAAGCAAGTTAGCTTTTGAAGCAAGAGATAAAAATTATCCATTGGAAAAGACAAAGGAACACAGTCAAATCAGTCTGCCAAGCACAGTGTCCAGTGGCTTTAAACAATGGGCACTAATACCAATTTATCTGTAATGTAATTGTCAGCTAGAGCTACCCCAGCTTTAATCACCATCCCCTTGTATTTTTTTGTGACCCCTAGCTAATTCCACAGACAGTAAAAAATTGTTCAGACTCTCAGATATTTTGTAGAAAAGACTGCTGAGATGCCACACACATAAATTATTAGCATAAATTATTGTAAATATGAAGGTGGCTATCTATTGCCAGCATCCCTTCCACAATAAAAGAGAGGCTCCCTGTGGTTATGCAGTGTGTTGCATTCATTAGTGTAACTTAGTGTAACTGATATTGAGTAAACACGAACCCTAAACCAACTGGCCCCACATTTATTGCTCTGCTTCATGGCTAGCTTTACCACTTACTCCCTGTCCTGTTTTGACTTTAAGCTGCTCTAGCCTTTCAGGGTGGTATCAGTAGAGTCCACCCTTGTTCAATCAGGAGATGGGCTTGAAGCTTTTTATGGACTTGAAGCCTATATATTTTCAGTGGTGACTCAAGTGTCATGGCTCTTCCCTGCATACCCCCCTGGAGCTGTATTTCCTGGCCAACACTGTGTTTCAAGAAAGAGATGATTCTTTAGAAACATACAAATATTTTAGCTTGCCATAGTCAAAACTGAAACTTCTTGCCCAAAACAGCCCTAAGTCTTGTCCAGTATTTGCAATTTCTGAGTAAACCTGAGTTGCTTAATGAAATAGAACAAAAATCTTTCTCTTTCATTGAACACTTATCTTGTTTTTTTTTCAGTGCAGCATTCCAGCTTTTTCTATTTCTAATCATTCTTACAGCTGCTGACCCAGAGAATCTAGGCCTTCTCCGCACCTCACCCCCCTTGAAAAAACCTTCTCATTCTGGAGACAAGGATATGAAGTCTGGATGAGTCCCTTCTTAACATCCAGTTGAAACTGTACTTAGGTAGAAAGCTTGAGTCTTTATCTGAGTATAGTTTAAATAAATAGAAGAATCAGTTTGGCAGAAGCACATGCAGAGATCCAGCTTAATTTACAAAAGGAGAGTCATTAGAGGCACCTGGGATCATCTGCACAAGGACATGCAGAGGAGGTTAGGTGTTTGTTTGAACTAAAAATGTCCTCAACTGTTTGTGGCTTAATTCTAGAAGATACTCAACATATATAATGTCCAGGATGAACACACCTCTCTAAATCTGTCCCCACCATTAAAGTTCCTCCCATCACAGAATTACAGAATCATCCTTAGACCCAGTTAACTATGGCTCAGTTTTCATTCCAGTGCTTACTGACACAAAGAAAGGCAGACACTTTTCTTCAGTGACTGCATGCATTCATACTCCTCTGTATTCCCCTGCACTGCTAGGAACTCTTTCTTGCTCAAAGGTAGTTCAGGAAACTCTTTTCCTAGTCAGTATACTGCATTCACACTTTCCGCATGCAGAACTTCCAAAACCCCCAACTACTTGGGATACTTGGGATAAAAAGTCTTAATTTGGTCAAATGAGTCTGCTTCTTGGCTCAGATCTTTTAATACAGGCTTCAGATCAAAGCTCATTTTTATGACCACATTACAGTATTAAAAAAGATCCCGTGGCCTCTGGAAAATACAGTAGCTATGACAGAAGTGCTGTCACAGTCTTAACTAAAGCAGTATAAATGCATAAATAGAAAGGACAAGGTGGAGGCCTTCAGGGCATTCCCCTAAAATAGTAACAGGCCTCTAACTAGATATTTTAAATGAATTTTCCTCTATTGGGAAACTGTGTAGCCAAAACTAGTTGCCATTCCAGCCAGGTTACAAAAGAGCACTATTCCCTCACTTTCTGACTGAAATTATCACACATTACAAAAGCCTATTTTCTTTTTTCAATCCAGGTTGCAAGCATAAATCTGCTTTCCCAGAGAACTTTCCATAGAAACCTCTTTTTTGCTTCTTTCCTCGTCAGTCCCTGATGAGTTTCATTTCTGGTGGTTAGTGCAGGGCACATGCCATGCATTCACCAAATGCAACATAGCAACATGGGGCCACTTGTGAGCCTGGGACAGATGTCAGGGGTCGATAAAGCCATATAACACTGCATGGCTAAATGCAGGCCACCAACCTTGCCCTAGTGACTGTAGCAGGTAATTATTAAAAGAATTGCTGTAGATATGATTTAAAAACCTGGACAATGCTACAGGCCCCTAATTATCATTAGAACACTCCACTATCCCATTAATTTTAGTGCCCTGATCAGATTTTGATTAGGTAGATTGCTAAACCTCCATTATCCAGTAGTGCTGAGGTCTGAGGAACTACCTCTCTCACAATGGAAGGTGTCATCTGCACAAAGCTTGGGCGTCGTCAGGAGCTAGGGTTGCATCTGCAGGCTATAAATTTACAGTTGCAGTGGCCTGAATCACTTATTTAGTACTTCAGGAGCCATATGTCAATGTATATCAAAATAGCAATTTATCAACAACCATCTGAGGCAAAGGACATGCGATAAAACAGAAAATGGGATAATTTTCTAAACAAAGATAAGGATTGGGTCACTATCAAGTTGCTGATGAGTAGCTTCAGAAGCCATTGTTTATAAGCCAGCATTTGCAAAAAGCAGTCCTGGCCATCCTGTTGACAAGGGGAGAGAGAAGGACTGATGGACCTGGGTGCAGCACAGAGACCGCTCAGCTCCAGCAGCTTGAGCTGGCCCTTGGTTTGGCCTTGTGCCATGTCATTGAGAGGTAATTAGTTCAGGGTCATTTAAAATGCACTCATTTGATCAAATGCAGCACATACCTCATCAAAATAAGGAGGATTTACATCAGCCTTGCCATTTGTATTGAGGTTGACTCCAGCTGTAATGGAAGCTATATATTTATAGCAACCCCCAGAAAGGTTTGCTCTGTCATGTACTGCCTGATAAACAATAGAATGAGATTTTGATACCACATGAAATGGAGAAAGAGGGAAAAGAGATGAGGAATGTCACTTGATGGACACTGATAGGTATTTATTCACCATGACCTAATTCACTGCTCGTTTCTGGAGCCCAGGGCAATGAATAACATATTAAGTGATATTAATGTGAAATATGGTTTCTGCTCCAACAGCAATCTTAGGAAATAAACTGCCATTATATGTAAAAAACATACAAAACCTTTCCCTTTTTCCCAGAACACTTTTCTCAGTTGCAGGCTGTAGCAATATGGTTACTTACATTAATGCTGGTATTATAACCAACCCCAAAGCCCAGGGCTTTTCTAGTTACCCTGCCAAGCAACTATTCCTCTAATCCCATTTCCTTCTGCTCCTGAGTACCTTTCAGACTCTTTTAATGTATGAATGAAGTAGGAGTGCAGCTCCCATTTTTATGTCTATCAGCACTTTTAAAGACATTAACCAAAGCTGTTTATACCCTCTCCCTGTAGCAAAGCAGAAGCTTGGAAAAATCTATTTTCTAAAATCCAGGAGTGCATGTTCATGGGTGTATTTGATGTAATATTTTATATCAACATGATAATTTCTTTCCTGAGGAAAGCAGTAAGCAGATGAAACTAGGAAGCACTAGTAAGAAGAAGCAAAAATATACTCACGAAATATGATACAAAATTGCACTAATAGTATTTATGTTCTTTTATGTACATTCTCATAAAGTATAAATCAGGACAAAACTGAGATTATGCTCCTGCCTCCCTTAGGGTTAGGGTTAGTGCTAGGGTTAGAAATGCAAATATTCTATACATTAAAATTCATTTCTGGGCACTCTTCAAAACACATGTATCATACATAGGATTTTTTTATGATATGACTGACTTATTTTGTAGATGGAACTAAAAACATCTGTACTAAAATAAGGGAAAATGTGTGCATTAAGAGGGGGAAACCTCCCAGTCTGTACAAACAAACAAACTAGCAAACAAATAAATCCTAACAGTTTAATAATGCCTGTTAAAATGAAGGTCACATTCACTGTAGTTTTGCTAAGATGTGTACCCGAGGTGTAACAAGGTTATAAAACATCAGCATTTTTAATAAAATATCACTATGTTTCTTAATTTCTGTGCATTTTTAACCAGGCTTTATTAATCTGATTGTATTCTGTATCAGACAGTCTAAAGAGTGGTGAGCAGTACTCAGCTGGCTTTGTTTAAAGATTGTCTGAGTTCATCTCACCTAACTGTAAGGTTTTTAGGAAAGTCCCTGTAATTTCAGTGTAAAGAGAAGAGCCTCTCCCAAGGGTGAATCATGTCCTCTCCATTCACTGTGTGGTCTATGCTGGGAACCTGTTCCCCTGTGGAACAGCTGGGCAAGATCCCACTGGGAGCTGAGGTGAGAACTGTATGAATGACTGTAGTCTCCTCCCAGGTCCTGGCTTTCCCTGGAGGAAATTTCGGATGCATGGAAAGGAAGAGAGCTACACCACATTCCAAGATCGCTTGTGTGAATTGCAGGGTGCACTGCAAAACTTGCCTGTTCTGCCATGTGGATCCAGACTGAAGATGAGGTGCTGAGATGCAGTTTGCTAAAATCAAAGTAAGGGTACATGAGCCATGTTATAGCTCTAGATCTATGCCTGACCATCTACATGCCCTTACAGCAGCTTTATTTGCAAAGCATGTTCCTGCTCATCATCATAACGTCCTCAGGACACAAAGCTAGGAGCATGTTGCATTGACACTTGCACAGGAGATTGGTCCCATCATTGTTCAGGTGAAATGCAGTGGTTGTGCCATTTGTCGTTTTCACAGTAGCTTAGTGAATGGAAAGACAAACTTGAACATCACCCTAGGCATAAAGACACTGATTATGGTCATGACAGTGTTCCAACACAGGCTACAAAATTGCTCAAAGCTATGGAATAAAAAGAGAAGTAACTGAAGTCCTTGATAGCACATAAAAATTAGAAACATGAAAAAGACTTACTTCTGAGGTTTGAAAAAGTGACCATGCTAAAAGTAAATCAGTTTATAATAGTCATTTTTGCAGAGACAGAAAATACAAAGAACCTTTGCAAATAATTAAACACTACAATTGTAAATCAATTGTACTTCATAAAGAGAAAGGTTACACACTTCCAGAGTTTTAGAATACTTCTGTCAATATGTTGCAATTGATTGGAATTGTTCCACTTCAGGATTATTTGCCTCTTCTCCATATGATTATATCCTTCTGGCTCACAAATCAAAATTACCTATCAGCAAAAGTAACTCATTTCTTTTAAAGAAAAAGTTTTCTATTGTGTTCTGGTGCTCAGACACTGGTCTTCATTAACTTTATTTTATAAGTTATAGAAGATGCCTGTTTAAAGTCTAAAATTTACCCAATTTATGTTTTGCTTACCAAAGGTTAGGGGCTTAATCCATTTTAAAGTCACTCAAAACCCCTGAAACTAAACAATTAAAAATCCTTTCTCAGGAAAAGTATCATCGTTCTAAGACTACAAGAGGTCTCTCTTTAGCTACAGAAGTAAAATCTCTGTCCCTAGGTAACTCTAAAAATCTGAACTTTGTGTTCAGGTTTGGAATCAGATGAAATCCACATGCCACCATAACCTCAAGAACTGGCATTCATCCTTCTTACTGTGACGGTCACAAAGAGAACAAGACCTCAGCTGTACTGGATCCTGATACAAATTCTCCTGACATGCATTATGGCTTTGAGGGGGTTGAGTACAAAAGTATAGTTAAACAGCAAAATGATAGTAAAGTTATAAGTAGAAGTATGCAAAAGATAGTAAAGATAGAAACGTATTGTGATATGGAGTACAGGGGAAGATATGTAAATAGCTTTAATTTTTATATCTTTTCAGTATAACATATTTTTCTAATATGTTATTATGTTTTATACTTTTTGACAATAACTGAAAATGCATCATCTGGTTATAGGAGTGCATAAGCCGGTTGGAATTACCTTTTTAGTTTCTGTGTGGGACATGACCAAAAGTGTCCATTAGTGATCCTTCTCCAAGTGAGATTCAGAAACCTTCACAATAACAAAGTCTGTCTTTCCTCCAAAGACTGCATGAGAACTGGAGTGCTTTCTGCCATACTGTGCCAAGAGCAATAGAAATTACTGTGCCACCACTGAGGTTAGACTTAATAGCCTAATGTACTAGTTTGCCAGCCAACTGAACTGGCATTTGGATATGTAATATCATGGACTGACCCTACTTGCACTCTGAGCTGCTCAGGTTTCCAGCTCTGATTTAGGAGCTGCTTTCATAGCACAGGACTGTATTTTAAATAATTAATCTTGGAGTGGAGAGGGTCTTAGCTGTGCAATTGTTTTCATCTCACCATACAGCGCTACCCTTGCAAAATGAGCTCCTTGCAGTTAGTTAGATGTCTGCCTCCCAAGTCCATAAAAGGTAGCTTTGAAAATAGCTTCAAAATGCGAAAGCAGCAAAGGGCATAACTTCAGTAGCCAGGTTTCTCAGAGTAAGAATTCCAAAACACTTAAATATCAATAGCTTTTCCTTCATTCCAGTATTTTAGCTAAAAGTCTGTGTATATATATATGTGTGCATGTAACACATATAGTGTAGATTTTTAATTACATTGTATTTAAAATGAGAATCATTACATGCTAGTTTTCAATGGCAAATACAAGACTCCTACCGTCACACAGAAAGCAACCACCTCTACGTTTGCCTGAGAATAGGGTTACCTTTGTTGTTAGGTACTTCATTGTGCCCCATTGCTTTTGTGCTTTTTAGCATAATACAGACCCATAGATGTTCCTGTGCTTGCCAACTGGTGGCCACCCATGAGAGCTGATTTAAGCAGTTAGCAAAATCCCCCATCTGGTATCTGGACTTCCAATGTATGTCCTACACATTAGCACAGCTGAGGCTCCAGCTGAGACCCTCACGGCATTTTCACCAGGTGAGCCAAAATATTAAACCAGGATGAGCTTTACTAAACTTGTCTCAGCTGGAAGCTGGTTTCTGCAATATTTTTCAGTGTGATTAAATTAGCTCTTTCCATTCATAGAATCAGATGCTATTTTAGAACAGTTTTAATCTTTTCCCCAGGCAACCTGGTTTTTATTATGAGAAATTTTTATATGGATCTTGATCTGCAGATTCCTTGGAAGGAGGAAAAATGGTCTCTGAGGTTAAGAGGTGCTCAGTGCTATTCACTGGTTTATGAAGTAAATTTGACATCACAAGTTTTTTATCTTGCTCAAATCTTTTGTTTCTCTCTGAAAGCTTTATTAAAAAGATCAATGCCCAGGGATCATAGCACCTGTATTCTTTATGGAGTACATTGGGTGGGTAAAGATTTTTTTTAGTATGCTCATTTTTTCCAGAAATTAACTTATTTGCTCCCAACTCTTTTCCCTGGCTGAAGATGAATGGCAATGATATCCATCATGAACATCTAAAATGTCTCTTTGGGTCATCAGCCCATTTCCAGTCTCATCTCTTTATTCTCAATCCAGTCTATAGCTACATGATTCTGTTACGTGTGGACCTAATTCCTCCCACTTGTTTTTAGAAACATAAATGCAGTTTTAGAGTCTAATTTAAAAGGATTGCCAATGGGAAGGGATAAACACCCTCATTTAAGTTTGGCCTTTCTATGTTAGCTCCTTTTCAATTTTTTTGAACCCACTGCCAGTTTTGAGCTAGGTCAAGGGACAATTACATGCCAGAGAGATGTGAACTGATGACAGTGTAAAGGAAAGGACCTTATTAAGCCAGTCACTGAGGGAAGATGGAGGGAGTTCAAACCTGATGGATATATTTAGTCTATCTTGCAGCAAAAAGGCTGGCCCTTTTCCATGCACATGGCAAATCATATCCTGGACAGAGATGCAGTGCATTCCATCCTCTGCCTGACCAACAAGAAAAGCACATTTGCTAGAAGACATAGGAGATGGCAGCCTCTGCATGCAGGTGAAGGGCATGTAGATTTGGTGTTAAGGATACTCAGAGCAGGTTAATGTGATATGGCTCAGAGCTGGGCATACTAGGGAACATACTGGGGTCACAGGACAAAGACAGGTATTGTACAGTGAACGCCACTTAACAAAAAACATTTTTACTGTGAGGGTGGTCAAACACCAGCACAGGTTGCCCATAGTGGCTGTGGACTCTCCATCCCTGGAGGTATTAAAAATACAACTGGACTTGGCCCTGAGGAACCTCTTCTAATTGACTTTGCTTAGGCAGGGCTGTTGGACTGGAAACAGACAATGTTCCTTCCACACTGCAGTTCTGCGACTCTGTGAAGTATACACACACCTTGCATAGGAGCAAGCACAACTTATTCAAGTGCCAATACCAGGAACATGGAACATGGAACGTACTGGAAGGTATTGCTGAAGGATATAAGGGACATGGAAGGCAGCTGGGGAAATATGAGAGGCTGACGTCAGGGTAGACAGTACTGTGGGGCTGTAAGTGAATTAGTGGGATGATAAGAATGACATGTGATTGCAGCGAGGATGGGACTTGAAATACTGCAAAGGGGACAGAGTAGATGTTGGCAGTGTGATTCACAAGAACCTGCAGAGATGGATTTATTAGTGGAGAAGATAAGGACAATGGAGGAAATGTGGCTTGATGGTGGCTCCTAAGAGGCATGCTCTGCTTCATCATGTTTTCAATTCTTCAGAGGTTTTCAATTCTTTCATGCAGAATCTCAGCTGCTGTTTTGGAGGGAGGGTGTTGTTTTTATTCTCCTTAATTTTTGCTTTAATGTCATGTATGTTAGTGAGACCATTTTTCACTTTCTTGAGTTAATTGTAGGCAAGAGGTGGAACCTGCTTACCATGTGTCGCTTTATTATGTATTCTTTCTTTCTGCGGGCTACTCTTTGATACGAATTACTTTGTTGGGCTCTTTTATTGTGGTTACAGGGTGCTAATGCACTTCTAGCATGCCATAGGAGTCATTTACATCAGAAGAGTTTTGCTTTGATCATGCTTTTCCTGTTATCCCTGTTGATTACCACTATTTGCATATTACTTGATTCCCCAGGTTTGTGATCTGTCGTTTGGTCTGGTTCCATCCTCTCACGTCTCTCCAGGTTCCTTGTTTGCTTTACTTTTCTGCCTTCCTCTGCTATGGTGTTAGAGATGTTTTGAAATTACCTAATTTCAAAGGCAAAGGTTTGTTTTACACATTTGCTTTTTTAAGTTTTGGCAGTTTTAAGTTATTTCATTACAAATGAGACTTTGATACTCACCAGAGATCATGTGGTGTATTGTTTACTATTAAATGCTTAGTTGAAATAGGAAGCATAATAAAAATCCAGTGCTTAAAAGAATCAGTCCTGAGAAAATCAGGAAAGAAGTTCCATCAGCATCAAGAATTGGGCAGGGCCAAGTGTGCTCCCACGTGTTTTCAGGACAAGGGTCATATTTCTGTCTGTATGAAAGTTTGCAGTCAGCTTTCTAAGTTCATACAGTTAGAATGGCCTAGCTCTTATGGTGTTTGGGACAATGAAATTCATTTCAATTATCTGCCTGTGTCTCCTCTGTAAAGACACATATTCACTACTCTGTTTTGTAATTTTCATCATGCTTCTTATTTTGTTAACTGCTATGAACCTGCACATAGGGTATAGAAGGCATTGCTACATAGGAAATAAAGGTATATCCAAATATTAATAAGTAATAGTGCAAATTCTTTGCGGTTGCCATCTTCCTCTAGCTTAATCCTTACTGCTGAGTGAATTTCTGCTTTCTGAGAGATGACTTATTAGCCTCTCTAGTGTTTATTCTTGCAGACCAGCCAAAATGTCAGTGACTTCCTGTTGCCTCACCTCTGGGTCTCTTCCTTGCATCCCAAAAGTATAGCAAATTCAAAATCCATATATAAAGTTTCCACTTCTATAGTTGCCCACATCTTTCACTATCTTTTTTCTCCTTCCAGTGTTATTTCTCAATGTGATTATTCCTGTAATGTATAGTTGAATTTGCTTAGTGGCAGGAGGTGGATTAGGTTTTCTATAATTTATTTGCTTTGCTTATGTTCAGCTATGGCCATGACTATTCAGTGAGTGAAGAGTAAGGTGGGCATAAGCACAGCTCCCACCATGACCTGCACACTTTTTCTTCACCCTGTGAAATAGTATTTCAGCTGCTGTCTCAACTCAAATTATCTGTATGATCTTTTATGAGTTAGTGAGACAGAGGCAGTCTTACTGAGAAGTCCACAGGTGTTCAGGCTCTGCCCTTCCAGTAAGTCATAGGCTGGAGTCCGTATGTCCCATTATAGATTTAGGTATAACCTGTGCAGCTGGTGAGCAAATGAGGGTCATGTCACAATTCCTTCTCCTTATTTTCCTCCACAGTTTTTATTATGGTCTTTGCCAAACTGGTTTCTCAGTCCATGACATTCATCCTACTCAGGTTGTTCCTTCAAGTTTACGTCCAGAGCAGTAAATACTGAAAATATGTATTCTGCATTAACTGAAGGTACATTTAAACTTTTGTACTACCATTTGGCTTAAATCAAACCAGTCTGTAATGTGGGTTGTTCCTCTCCCTTCCTGGGCATCCTCCCCATCCTGCAGATCTACAAGGTCTTCCCAGGCGATCAGTGTGGTGGTGCCCATCTTTTCTCTGTGTGGCTGACTGAAAGATTTTACATAGTGCTCCCATGTTATTAAATCTCTTGAATCAGCCTTTACCAGTGTCAGACCATAAATCCTACTGCCTTCTATACATCATTGATGGAGTTAATGAGAGCACTGAATCAGCTTTAATTTGCCAGACACACTTTGTGCATGCACACATTCCCACCTTTTTTGTGACTGATCACCATTTTAAATACAAGGTATATGACAGCAGGACTTGCACATAGCTTTCTAGCTCTGTGACTTTACAAGAAAAAGAGACAATACTCAGTATATTCCTCAAAATTAGGAGCAGGAAGAACTTAAATATCTATGGATGTATATACATATGGGTATAGCATATATATGTAGTATGTGTATATATACTGTATATGTGTAACATATATATTTATATATGTATGCATACACAAACACACACAGAGGCACAAAGGCTAAGAAGGAGTCTTTAAATAATCCCGTATTAAGGATGCAAAGTGATGCTTTGAAGGACAAAATGCCAGTTTATGCGTTTATAAAGTACTCACACAAAATAAAACATAGAGCCATAAATCCTATTATTAGAAAGCTTCATTCTGCTTTTGTTATTTCTGTAATTTTGGAGGCTTTCTCCTGAGCCAGTGGGATATCATTTCTTAATGATACAATAATATCTTTCCTCAAGCGTGAAGTACCCTGTGTTCATTTTTGCAGCTTTATTTCTGTTGGAATCAGGTGAAATAAGGAACCTGGTGCTTTTCTCTTTAGAAAACACGGTGCACACAATGAAGCTTAGCATTTTTGGAAGCAATGAGAAATCTCTCAATCACCTATGTAGGCATTCTCTTTCCTGATGTGGCAGTTTAACATTTTTCTGAGAAACAAAGATAGCCTTTTTCCGAACCCAGAGACTAGACCTGAAGTGTAATCTCAGTACCAAGCCAAGCTGAACAAGTGATTTACACCTTTTGACTCACTTATGTTACTAACACCTGAATCAAACATGCCTAATAATTTCTGAAATGGAAGGACTCCTTGCACGTTGTTCACAATTTGCATGGCTTCTAGATATAATCAAAAGTTGGAAAAAAAAAGCAAAATAGGGTTTTTAGATGTTAAATGTTTTATATAAGTAGTTACTTATTGTGATTCGATGTGGTCTTAAAAGTGAAACAAAATTATCAAAATAATTTCCTGGCTTGCAAGAAATATTTGCTAGTAATACGAGCTGAGAATTTTCCATGTACAATGAATTTAGTTGCTTTTCAGAGCAGCTTCGCAGTATAACTTTTGAAGTTACAAATACCAAATGTGCTAACATGAGCCCACACCTTGTCAATAAGAACTAGACACACATATTTCTTTGAGAAGCTGGGCTCTCCATCTTCTCTTTGGCAGAACAGAGTTTTAACAAGTAGGTTCCTGGGCCCAGCAAAAAAATTTGGAGGAATCATGAGAAAATGGAGGAAAAGGAAAAAAAGGAAAAAGGTAAAAAAAAATGAGAAGAGAAGGCTGCATGGAGACCTCATAGCAGCCTTCCAGTATCTAAAGGGGGCCTATAGGGATGCTGGTGAGGGACTATTCATTAGGGACTGTAGTGATCGGACAAGGGGTAACGGGTTGAAACTTAAACAGCAGAGGTTTAGACTGGATATAAGGAAGAAATTCTTTACTGTGAGGGTGGTGAGGCACTGGAATGGGTTACCCAGGGAGGTTGTGAATGCTCCATCCCTGGCAGTATTCAAGACCAGGTTGGATGAAGCCTTGGGTGATATAGTTTAGTGTGAGGTGTCCCTGCCCATGGCAAGGGGGTTGGAACTGGATGATCTTGAGGTCCTTTCCAATCCTAACTATTCTATGATTCTATGAAAATGGTGTTTGGCATGGGCCAGATTAAGGAAAGGCTGTAGGCTGGGGGCTTCAATTTGTAAAGCAAAGTTTGTGTTTTCAGAAAAAATTTATTAACTTTATCCCCATATTTAAACAGATTGAAAAAGTGTGTTTTCTGGTCCTAAGTTTTAACCATAATGTGGTATCGTGCAATTCAAACAGCCACTGCCTTCATGCTCACCATCCCAGTTTTTTTGTGAAATCTGCACCATCAGCACTTTGCCAGCCTTGGTCATAAGATGTGAAAATTGTGGCTTCATTTTAACAATTTTACTGCTTTTTTATATAATCCAATAGTGTGTTATAGCCATAGCATTCCCTGTTGAGTAAGCACAAAAGTTTGCCATTTGCCTGTTTCCATATTTTTCTGTACCTGGCAAGCAAGCAAAATTCATGAATTTTACTAGTTCTTAATAAATACTCAGCAGAGATATGAAGCAGCAGGGGAGATGCAAAGGGAATAATAATTCCATTAAATGAAAAAGAGTAGGATTAAGCCAGTTCATTTATGTTCAGGAAGGAGAAGGAATATGCTTACATATGATAAAAATAAACTGATGAAATTTCTAATATTTATAGAATATTTCTCCAAAGTAATTTTGTTGTGAATAACAATTTGCCTTTAATCTTCCCATCTGAGCCAGTCTAACCTTCAAGTCTGCACTCTCACCCAATTTCTTGAGACCTCCTCCCAGTTTCTGCAGGGAGAGAAGGCAGGAAAATGGGGTTTTTCCCACCCTTGTGGCTGGAAAAGAGTCAGTACAAATTACTCACTTCCCAGTCCAGTTCATTATATTTCTGGAGCTATAGTAGGGAAAGGTTTTGTATAAAAATTCTTCTTTAAGGGAGAGCCTTCAAAAGGCTTTGAATGGTCATGGCAATCAGGAGAGGTGCCTGAGGACTGGAAGAAAGCAAATGTCACCCCAGTCTTCAATAAGGACAAGAAGACCCCTGGGAGCTACAGGCCAGTCAGCCTCACCTCAATTCCTGATAAGGTGATGGAACAGCTCATCCTGGAGCCTATTCCTATGCATGTGGAAGACAGGAAGATGATCAGCAGCAGGCAGCATGGATTTATCAAAGGAAAGTCATGCTTATATTGCCTTCTACAATGGGACAACTGGCTGGATAAATTAGGAGAGAGCAGGGAATGTTGTCTAGCTAGACTTCAGAAAGGATTTCAACACTGTCTCCTATGACATCTGCCCAGGCAAGCTCAGAAAGTCCTGGCTGGATGAGTGGATGGTGAGGAGGATGAGAACTGACTGAATGGCAGGTCTCAGAGGGTTCTTGTCAGTGGCACGAGTCTAGTTCACACCTATAACTCGTGGCATTCCCCATGGGTCAATACAGGATCCAGTCTTGCTCAACTTACTCATCAGTGGATGAAGGGATAGAGCTTCCTCAGCAAGTTTGCTGATAATATGAAGCTGAGAGGAGCCTTTGATACCTGAGAGTGCTGTGCTGTCATTCAGAAGGATCTGGACAGGCTGGAGAGATGGGCAGAGAGGAACTTTTTGAAATTCAACAAATGCAAGCAGAGGGTTCTGGACCTGGGGAGAAATAACCCCAGGCACCAGTACAGGCTGGGAGCTGACCTGATGGGAAGCAGCTCTGCAGAGAAGGACCTGGGGTCCTGTGCACAAGTTGTTCATGAGCCAGCCATGTGCCCCTGTGGCCAAGAAGAGGTTGGCCACATCAGTTGGGCTACATCAGGAGGAGCACTGCCAGCAGGTCAAGGGGGGTAATCCTCCCTCTACTCATCCCTGGGGAGGAATATTGTGTCCAGTTCGAGGGTCCCCAGTACAAAAGAGACATGAAGCTCCTGGAGCAAGTCCTGTGAAGGACTAGGGGAATGATTAAGGGTCTGGAGCATCTCTCGTATGAACAGGCTGAGGGAGCTGGGCCTGTTCAGCATACAGACAAGAAGATTCAGGGGATCAAATCAGTGTGTATAAGTATATGAAGGGAGAGTGTCAAGAAGATAAGGCCATACTTCTCTTAGTGATGCCAAGTGATAGAACAAGAGGTAATGGGCATAAACTAGACCCCAGGAAGTTCCATCTGAATGCGAAGAACTTCTTTACTGAACATTGGAGTAGGTTGCCCAAACAGGTTGTAGAATCTCCTTCCCGGGGGATATTCAAGAGCCATCTGGACACAGTCCAGAGCAGTGTGCTCTAGGTGATCCTGCCTGAGCAGGGGGTTTGCACTAGATGACTCCTGGTGCTCCTGCCCAAACTCAACCAGTCTATAAGTCTGTGAGAGCTGCAAACTGCCAGCATGACCATAAACAGTCATATGGGCCAGATGGCAAACACCTCTCTCAAGCAATTGCTCACCTGAGGAGCTCTACATGGCTGTACTAAAAAAAAAACACTAGACACAGTAAGAAGATTTACATTTCATTCACAGTTTAACATTAAAGAAGAATATCCCACTCCCGGTCAAGCAGAACCAGTCACTTGCTACTCAATACCAGCACTGTTGTTGCTGGGTCACTTTTGGGAAGCCAGAAGCATGTAGTTCACTTCAGTGATCTAGTCCACAGTTATTGTACCAGTGGAGCACTGCAGCAAACCTGTGTAAGAGGCTGGATATTCTGGATCCACAGCTCTCATCATAGCCATTCTCTTCTCTTTTGCCATTATTTCAGATGCTGATGGCTGAATAATACCTCTCTCTCTCTGTAGACAGCATAGAAATTTGACACTGTTCACTAAGTTTTCCTCCAAAATGTTCATCTCCTGTTCCACTCATCAGCATAGTTGCTGTTTCAGTAGGAAAATTACTTTCTGTAGGCACTTGGCCACATTTCAACTCCAGTTTTGTCATTTCATTTTGGCTAAAAAGCATTTTAGTGTTGACTGGAAGGCAAATGCTCAGGAGGAGGAGCTGTTTTCTGCCCTGGCACCGGTTGGCCTGGCCATACTACTCCCCTTTTCACCATGGCCAGCTCATGCTTGTGCAAATCCATGTCCATCTCTATCCCATCAACTTTTCCTTGTTAGGTCTTTTCTGTTATAACAGTCTTAGCACATGCAAAACCTGGTCTTGTCAGAAATATTATGAGACTGCCTAATCCCTCTTTTAACAATTTTAATTGTGTTTGCATGTTGGCCAAGATCATGAAGTGATTGTCATCGTCACAGGTCCCTACTTAAGCCCATGGACTGTCAATCTGATGATCAGAACTGTTATTTCGACACCAATGCACACACAAAGCTGGGATGCAATGGAGACAAACCTGCACAGGGGAGTAGGCACTACCACAGGGAAATAAAAAAAAAAGCAAAGGAAGAGTTGGAGACTGGAATGGGGGGGAAGAAAAGAAAATTGCAGTTACACCTGGCTTTGGTGCAGATTATAAGGCAGCTGGGAGGCTGTAGGATGTCACAGCCACACCTCCCATTACAAAACATGTCTGTGGATGGTGACAGAGCATCTTTACTCTCAGGTAAACCTGGTCAATGGAGTTACAAGGAGATCAGCTTCCAGTCTACATCTTTGCAAACATTCTTCAATGATGTAAAGGAAATCTGGACAGAATTTTGTAGGATTATGTTGTAGTTTATAAAACAGATATGTTGTCTGGCCTCCAGGGAATCATACTAATGCCTCTGGAGCAGGATGTAGTTCTATAACATGGGACCAAACTCCACAGCTGGCTACCCAAGCAGAACTGCACTGTCATCACAGGAGAGAAACTGATAGGCCCAACTAAGGCATACAGAAAAAGATTCCACTGCAAATTAATGTAATATGTTAAAGGCAAAATCTTGGAGCAGATTCTCCTGGAAGGCATCCTAAGGCACATGAAAAACAGCAAGGTGCTTGGTGACAGCCAGCATGGCTTCACTAAGGGGAAATCATGCCTGAACAACCTGATGGCCTTCTATGATGGGGCTATGCAACTGACGGACAGTGGTAGAGCAGTTGACTTAATCTCCCTGGACATGTGCAATGTGTTCCACATTGTCCCACACAACATCCTTGTCTCTAAATTGGAGAGACATCAATTTGATAGGTGGACCACTCAGTGGATAAAGAACTGGCTGGATGAGCGCATGCAAAGAGTTGTGGTCAATGGTTCAATGTCCGGCTGGAGACCAGTAACAAGTGGTGTCCCTCAGGGATCAGTGCTGAGACCGGTCTTGTTCAACATCTTTGTTGGTGACATGGACAGTGGGATTGAGTGCACCCTCAGCAAGTTTGCCGATGACACCAAGCTGTGTGGTTCTGTTGATATGCTGGAGGGAAGGAATGCCATCCAGATGGACCTTGACACGCTTGTGAGGTGTGCTGATGCCAACCTCATGAAGTTTAACCATGCCAAGTGCAAGGTCCTACACCTGCGTCAGAGCAATCCCAGGCACAGCTACAGGTTGGGAAGAGAAGAGATTCAGAGCAGCCCTGATGAGAAGGACTTGGAGATGTTGGTCAATGAGAAAATGAACATGATCCAGCTTCAGTGTGCGCTTGCAGCCCAGAAAGCAACCGTATCCTGGGCTGCATCAAAAGGAGTGTGACCAGCAGGTCAAAGGAGGTGATCCTGCCCCTCTACTCTGCTCTTGTGCGACCTCACTTGGAGTATTGTGTGCAGTTCTGGTGTCCTCAACATAAAAAGGACATGGAACTGTTGGAAGAAGTCCAGAGGAGGCCACGAGGATGATCAGGGGACTGGAGCACCTCCTGTATGAAGACAGGCTGAGAAAGTTGGGGCTGTTCAGCCTGGAGAAAAGAAGGCTGCGTGAAGACCTCATAGCAGCCTTCCAGTATCTGAAGGGGGCCTATAGAAATGCCGGGGAGGGACTCTTCATTAGCGACTGTAGTGATAGGACAAGGGGTAACAGGTTGAAACTTAAACAGCAGAGGTTTAGACTGGATATAAGCAAGAAATTCTTTAGTGTGAGGGTGGTGAGGTACTAGAATGGGTTGCCCGGGGAAGCTGTGAATGCTCCATCCCTGGCAGTGTTCAAGGCCAAGTTGGACAAAGCCTTGGGTGACATGGTTTAGTGTGAGGTGTCCCTGCCCATGGCAGGGGGGTTGGAATTAGATGATCTTAAGGTTCTTTCCAACCCTAACTATTCTATTATTCTATGATTCTCAACTGCTTTTCAGCATTAGGCTAATACTCTCCCAAGCAGTGGGGTCACTAACATCCCTTTGCTCTAGCAGCTACTGCACACTCAGCTCACCACTGCTTTCCATATCTTCATGCCTCACTTCAGCTCTCTTAGTGTTACACTACCATTGATCTCTTCAAGAAACAAAAGGATGAGAATTAGTAATTTTTCTGTTAAATTACCTAAGATAGCAAGAGTAATATCTTTGCTAAAACCTGAAAATTGTCCATTTATATACAGTTATGTTACATTTAGATGGTAGTTTTCATCTCTCCTCTAATTTCACTTTTTTAATTGCTTCACCTTCTGTCATCAGTCTCTCATGGCTCATCATTTGCACATTTCCATGCTGCATTCCCACATTCTGCAAATAGCTTGCTAAATGGAAGGGTACAGTTCCAGCACCCTGCCGGGCTCTTCTAGTGCTGACACCTGAAATTGCCAGTGCTGAGCTCTTGGGATGCTGTGCAACTGCCCTCCCGCTCTGCCTTCAGGTAGGCAGGAGTTACATCAAACAGGCAGGAGATCCACCTGGACTGTGCTTGCCAGCTGTTCAAAACTCCTTTCAGTTGGGCTGTCTTGCTAACTTAACACTGAACAAGGTGTGGGAATAGATGGGGGTGACCTGTGGCAAGGGCAATTCCCTCTTTCAGTCTGAGATGCTGAAGATGAAATGCTAGAGTGTATATGTGCAGCATGCTGTGTATATACACTCCTAGAATATATAATTTGTCAAAATCATACTCCTTTTAACACCTGATTAGGCTTTCTTGCCTGCCTGAGGCACTAGTAGTTCTTACGGCTAATCAGGACCCCTGGTGCCACAGTAACTTCTGTCCAGAAACCCTCCTCCCCAACTGAAATGAGGAGTGGAAAAAGCATCCTGATTTTAAGTCAGATATTTTTACAGGATATCCCTCCTACCTTCTGGAAGTGTGAAATACTGAATGTGTTGTGCTGTGATTTTAGAGACTATTTAAACATCCTATGGAGATGCCTTATAGAAAAGTCTGTGCCAGTAGCTAGGCAAATAATGTATAGCCAGCAGATACAAATTTAGGTTGAAGTATATGAAAAGAAGAGTTGGAAAAGGGTGAAACAACACAAAACCACTCTGGTTCAATCTTCTGCAGTCAAACAAAAGCACAACTTTCATATCCACATTCAGTAATTTAAATCTGCTGACCTTTAATTCTCACTTTGAGTTTATAAAACAATGTAAAATCCATATTTCAGGTAAATATGTGACCTTGTGCCAGAGTCAACTCGATAAGCTAGAGACTGAGAGGATGTGGCAAAGGATAGTCTGTTAAATAAAGGTATGGTATGAAGGATATTTCCTTAACACAAATATTTCACCTCTTGATATTTACTGTGCAGGCTGTGGCTGTGAAATCCTTCCCTTTGTGCATGGACTTTTTTCACTGTTCATATTTTCATTTTTCTGTGTGCTCCTATTAAAATTCACATCACGCCATAGTTCGGTTCTATTGAAAAAAAAAGAATCCCATGATATTCTTTCTCTGATACATTCTTGTGTGCATTTTTGGTAGCGCTTATCTCACCTCCATTGATATTGTTAAAGTTTCATACCAAGCCTTCACACTGTTCTGCTTTTGTGTAATCTTTATTGTAATAGGGCTAATTCAATAATATTCACACTGCCAAGTGAAGAAGCCCACAATGTAAAACTCAATTACCTTTTCTATTCCTTTTCTCGGTTGCTCTTCTGCTCTGCTTAGTCTTTTATCTTTTTCACTGTAAACAGGTAGCTTATTTAAATTTAATAGACACCACTGCTTTCTTCGTTTCCTTTTTTTCCTTTGAACCTTCTAGACACTCTCATGAGATGTTCATTCACCTTTGTATAATACCATAGCAATAGTAAGACAGAAAAAAAATGTAATGATTGCATGCAAGCTAAAGTCCTAATGAACACTGTTTATGAAGAATGTCGCTTGGATTCCTAACTGCACTTCGGTAAATTATACAAATTAAATATTCATTACTTTGTACTTCATTAGTTCACATTTGGAATACTTTTTCTTCATTATGGTAGCCTGGGGTAAAGAGTTTTTTAATATGGTTTATTCTCTTATTTTTCAGAAAATTTTAGTTATAATGTTAGAGGAAAGTTGTATTTATTCCACAACAACCCAGAACATCCACATATTCCAGAGAGTATTTTCTCCCACAAGAATATTTTGTAGGTTCAGTAATTGTTCAACAGTCTTATTTCAATAACCAAAGTAACTAAATATTTAACCTGATATTCACAGTAAGTTTACTTACTGATTATATCCCAACTTCGAGTGAATTGCAATTTCATTAGCATGAGCAATATCTGACAAATGGTAAAGCATAAAGCATATGTTCTGCACTGTTGCCTTGCGTTGCTCGCTCTTGGCACTGATTGCCATAACTTCGAGCAGGTTTATTTGGTGTAGAAGGCAGATGCTGCTTGCCAACCTTGAGAATGTGGAAGGAATTACAAGAGTGGTGGTGGCTAGGTTGTCCAGTTGCCGTGGTCCCGTCACAAGGCAAGGTGACCATGGGATTGACACTGCCCCACAAGACCCTATCCAACACACAGAACTTTTTCTTGCTGTTATATGAAACATCAGAAGGATGTTAACAGAATGAAATCCCTTGAAAGGTTTAGTGCCTTTGATTTGCTTTCCTTACATGTTCCTTCATCCTCAGACACGGTATCTGCAGATACAGTCCATCTACAGACAGATATAGAAAACCTCCTCACAAGCTGTGCAGCACTTTAAAGCAGAAAAGCATTTTTCTGATGTCTATGGGTGATAAGCCATGTCAGACCTTGCTGTTCAGACTTGAAACTAGGAAAGCTAGCAATTTCAACAGAATTTTGGGCACACCACAGGGGGGATATTCGTTAAAATATAATCTCAAAAGAGTTTGGGTTTATCTTGTTAATTTTCAGTGAGCACACAATGTATGCATGTATACGAGAGATCCCTGATCTGGTGAACTGGTTATTAGGAACTACACAAAGAGAAGTAATTTACTCTGTAAGTCAGCTGTTGTGTTGCCCCTTGCCACAATAGCCCTTCAATTCTCTTTCCAAGTAGCCCTCAGCAGTAGGACATGTTTGTACGAGTGATGGAACTGGGGATATGTGGTGGCCTATCAACATCCAATCAGTAAGGGTGGGGAGTGCTGAGCTGTATGTATTGGATGCTTAAGATACAGTGTAGGGTCAAGGAGGCATAAAGCAGAGTTGGTAGTGGTTTGGGGAGACCTTCATGAATCCAGGGTTGAAAATCATTGTCCATGTTACTTCACTAAGGTTACACAGGGAACCCATAGAAGAATCGTGAAGAATTAGCTTGTTATGATTTCTTGTCCTCCATCAGTAACACATTTTGTCCACTACGATATGTTAAAATAAAGTGTGATGCTTTTAGTTGCTGCTATAAGATGCAGTAATATACCTGTGCTTAAACAAGGTTGTGACTGCTTTAAGTCCTCATCCTTCCCCAGCCAGTGGGTACTGTGTACATTTTGGCAAGCCAGCTCTTCTCATTGTGCCTCTGGCAGAGCAAGTGGAAAACTGGGGAGAGAACAGCACTTTATTGAAAAGAAACAGGTGCATCTGTACGGGGTTAATAAATCAGAAACAGGGAAACATTGAATCTGAACAGGGTCCAGCTCTCTTTGCGCCTGCATTTTGCTGCATACTAATTGTCTCTTTCGTAGGAACCACGTCAAACACAAACCAAGTTCTACCTCAGAGATTGCATGAAAATCAAATCACTTGTGGATGTTGCTTTATTTGTTGAGAGCAGACATCTCCAAACCATGTTTAGAGCTTCAAGGGGATGTGATGGAAGAAGTACAAGTCAAGGTGAGAAACATTATTAACAGTCACTGTTTCTTGTACAGGTAGTTGTATTAAAAGCAATAAATAAGCACCATTTGAAAAGTTTAAGTCAATAGGCAAGTATGGATCAGAAAAGCTGGTTTTTGCATATTTTATTAAGCAGCTATGTGGGCCATCATATACTTATTTCCAGTTTAGCTGCTACCCAGATTGCTTTGTTAGGATCCAGCCCACTAGATCTGTGTAGTCCAAAGCTTCTTCAGTTTCTTGCAAATGTCTTCTTTTAAAATCTATGTTAACATATTGTTGACCTCCTTTCACATTTTACACACACATGCAGGCCTGCAGCTTAGGCAGAGCTCCCTCACCAGTCAGGAAATTCAGTGTGTCCTATACCTTAATGGATTGTAGCACTGTTTTGTTCTTCATTTCCTCTTCCTGGATCTTTTGCCCTGAGGACTAGTGCTTAATGTCTCATTCACTCAGTAACTTCAGTGCAACTCTATCCAAAATATGTCCATATTAGTCCCCAGTTAAGTGCTGTGCATTGGCTTGCATTCACACACATCTGTGTGTGCTTATTGGGGTGAGGACTCTGGTACACATTATCCTCTGATGTGTGTCCAAGTTTTCCTCCCAACAGACCTAAATAGTTTTTTGTGATAGGCTGTGGATTAATTTCCAGGCACACAGTGCAATAACTGAGGGGTTCTGGTCCCTTCAGTGGAAGCAATAAGTTTGACCCCATGGGCGTACTCTGGGTTCACAGATCTTTACTTCAGCAAGATACAACCAAAGCAACATGGGCACACACACACGTCTACACACAGAATTTGCCCAGGCTTTCAAAATGTGCTTCTTCTCAACTGAGCTCTTTTCACAATTACTGGAGAGCACAACTTCTCTCTTGTTTCCTCCACCCTCTCTACATAAGGTCTCTCATCTGATGAGTCTTGCAGAGTCCTGGCTATTTTCATTGGGGAGGACATTTGCCTGAAGCGAGCATGTTGCTCACTTTACCTCCACTGGTGCCACGGAACTCATCCATCAACATCACAGTATGTTGAACACTGACAGATTTCCCCAACAAAGCAGAGGCTAGTTCTGAACTTTGAATAAATATAACTGAATATCACTCAACGAGATGGGTTCACTATTGGAAGTAAGAGGCTTGCATGTTTAATGCAAGAAACACATAGAAATTATGTTTGTAAGCAGAGTTTGCAAATTAGCAGGGTCCCAATGTGTAAATAAGAACATCTGAAGACACAAACATTAACATATGAAATTAATATCTTCTGCAAGGCACTTACACAGCTTGAGGCAAAACTCGGGATGGTTAACGAACCCCCTTGTGTGTATTATCCAACAAGAAGACCTGTGTCATCAAATATTTTTATTATTAGCTGACACTGCCTACACTCTAAAATGCAACTGTAATTGAGAGCTCCGGTTATGATTCCTACTGCAAACTCTATGAATCAAACAAAACCCTAAAACAAAGCAGCATTTTTGATAGAGTAAATCATACACCTGACAAATCTAATACTACAGTTATAGGTTATCCCAGTCATGCACAGCGATATGAATGCTGTGCTTATTTCACTAGGCTTTTAACACATTTGAAAATGATGTGGCCTAGGATAAATCTTGTATTTCATCATGAGCATTCAGGGGAGATGGGAATCATGTGTAAGTAGCACACACAATGCTACGAAGATAGCATGGTACTGTGAGCTGGAAGGTTTTCACTGTATTTGTTATTAAATGTCCTTGCATTGCTAACCATCAAATAAATAAATAAATAGTTAAATAGACAAATAAATAAATATAATCAATAGTGCAGAGCTATTTCAGGGTGAAACAGCATAAAAATATAGTGCTGCAGTTTATAGCCATCTCACTGGTGACAGGTCATTTTACTGAAACAGAGCAGAGCATCCCAGATTCATGCATATAGCTAGTCCTTGAAGAATGTTAATGGTTTCTTGTTCAGTTATGGGTAGTTTTGAGGCCCCAGTAACAGTCAGCTTTGTTACTCTATGTCATAAATGGGAAAGAAATAGGAGAGAAGAAATTCACCTACCCAAACACCTAGGGCAGATGCTATTCAAGAAAGTAAAAAGGTCGGGGGAGGAGAATGGTGTGAAAAAGTAGCCCATGATTAAATAGTCTAAAAATGACCTGTGGCATTTGGTATTGGGTGATGCAGGAAGATAAAATGGCAACAGAAAGGTAGAGACCCAAAAGGACCTGGGAGTGGCATCAAGCCAAGTTCCAGCCTCCTGGGTATGTTCCACTTCCTGCTGACAATTCTCACCTCTCCACAGGTGACCAACAACATGTGGATGAATCTTTTTGGCATTCATGAAGTCTAAAACAGTGTGGGGACTTGCCTAACTTAGCCAATAGGTGTGCAAGAGACCTAGGTGCCTCTTAGCCCTGACCTTCTCTGAGTTGGAAGTGCTTTGGAGTAGACGTCAGGGAAGTGCCCCTGGGGCTCTACTGAGTCTTCTTCTCGAGCATGCACCTATAGGTAAAGGAATTTGTCACCCTTCCTTATGCAGTAAGTCTGGTCTGAACTCATAGAGAGGAAAAGTGTGAGTGCAATTTCTCTGCTGCCCAAATATTCCCACCTCCCAAGCCATGTGCTAACCACCTGCAGTGGGAGATGTAGTCAGGGAGAAGGGCACCTGAGCACAAGGCTGATGTTTGTGGGGTCTTGCAAGACCTTGTACATGGTAGATAAGGAGCAGCCATGGGAGGTAAGTAGTGTGGCTGACCTTCCACCTCTGCCACAGGAGACCTGAGCATGCCATGCTGAAAGAACAGCCCCAAAACCAACAGTGGGCATTTCCCACTGTTGTAGAATCATAGAATGGTTTGGGTTGGAAAGGACTTCAGAATTCATCTAGTTCCAACCCCCCAGGCTCACAACATTAGCAGCAAATGTGTGCAGTTCCGTACATACAAATTACATGAATCACTTATAAATAAAAAGTGTAAGAAACTGAATACATGGTTATGTATTTATTCTCATGATAGTACACAGCTCTCTAACAAATTTTAAATGGAAATGCAGCTACAAATCTACTAAGTTGTAAATACTGTACTGAAATTAGTATGTCTTTCTGCACTCATAGATCTCCTGAAAATATCTCAGTGCTTTTAGGTTGAATTTTACTTGTTTCCTGAGCCTATGACAACTCCTGATAATGCTAAGTAAAATAACACTTCACTTAGACTATTCCAGGCACAGAACAAATAAAGCATAGTACTTATTCCTTTGCTTTTGCAAGACTTTCTGACTGGGATTCTTGTAATGTGATGATGGATCTCCCTGGTTTTTTAATTTCTCTTCACTCTTGAAAAAAACATTTCAAAGGCATAAATTAGATAAGGCCAGGGACAGATTTGTAATATCTTTTCCTGGAAACAGTAAGAAATCAGATAAGTCCTCAAGCAGAGTGCATTAAGGGTGACAGAACAGAGATCTTGCAGAGACCTCATCAAACACAGACAATATTCAGCATTAATTCAGTGTCCATTTTGATTCGTTGCAGTCGGATGCAAAATGAGGCTTGAGTGACAACTTTATTTAGTAAGTCATATGCTGCTGAAAATTTTATGAAATGATGCAACGTACATGCAAAAGAGTGTGTCTTTTTATTAGAAATGCTTGATAAGATACAGTGAAAATGTGAGTAATTTTCATTAGCTATTTGTCAATAAAAGGCATGGAAAATAAATTAGATTAAACCCCTGCTCTGCATAATGCTGCCTTTGTGTTTGCAGAAGAAACCTTATCGCAATACCTTTTAATAATATGGAGCGTCTATGGCAGCATTTGCTGTTTTACCCCATTATGCCAGGAATACTAATTGTTCACTTCATTTTGCCTACAGCCAAAGCTCCCATTTGTAATTTGGAGCATTATCCTTTCTGATGTTCTTACATCAGTGATGCTTATGGCACATCTGGCAGTTTCATTGCTGTGGACACACTATCTTAACCAAAGGTGCATTTTCAGATGCAGACTCCCAACTTTTCTCAGAAAAAGAACGATGTGTGTGCAATGGCTTGTGTCCTGTGCAAGGACAATTGTATTGTACCTCACGCTGAATTAAAACCCGCAGAGAGAGTCAGAGATAAAAAAGGTGACAAGAGTGCACAGCCCCAGGGCACTATAATGAATATCATTCTCATGGAAGGTGTCATTACTGCTGGCATTTGAGATTGAAAATAGGAAAAGTTATATTAAACCTCTCTCATAGTAATAGTAATAGCTATCCTTTAGAATAATTTTTAAATTAACCTTATTAGTAAACTCATCTAGGTTTAGCTCTTTCCCTGATTCCCAGCAGAGGAATTCTTCAGCAGGCTAATGCCAGCTATGTTTTTCCCCCTCTTCTGACAGCTTCCCTTGAACTCTACATGGAAATCAATTTGCCTCCTCATTCTTCATACAGGCAGCAGCTTCTACATAGAAATAGTCCTTTAAAAAGAAGCCAATTAAGGGGCTGGCAAACTGTTTTCAGAAATGAAAGCTGCCTGTTCCAAAGCACTGAACACCAGAGCCAAGTACAGAGCAAAAAAAAACCCAATTTGCTTTTTGCAATTTAAAAGCAAACCTATCCTGGTGTAAGATACTTCCAAGTGACATGGGGCAAAAGGAAAACAACATAGTTAAATATAGAAGAATAATAATTCTCCTTGGCTCTCTGTAGTAGCGCACAAATATCTGTGAGTAATGCCCCAATGCTACTGGTGAGCAGGGCACTTAATAAACCCCAAACAACTGTCACACATAGGTTATAAGGTCATTTCTCACACGTAAGATAAGCTGGAAATCCATCCAAAGGATGGAATCTGAGGAACTGTTATGAAGTTTACTGGAAAATAAAAAATGGTTTTCACATGTTATTTTGTTTCTCAAGGGCATTTTGATAAACAGATGCATAGACTGTCAATGCTTACCCACAAGAAATGAAAGAAATCAGTACCATGAGGATTTAAAACAGCAAGCGTCGTTAGTGGCATGTTATATTGTTGTGGATTATATAAACACAATAAAAATGTACAATTATGCAATGATGAAGCTCATGATGCATTTCAGAGCTTTTTCCTGATTATATTTGAAATACTGTAGGTAAGTTTTATTGTTACCTTGTGGTAAAAAGATAAAACTGAAAAACGTAGTTCAAGGTCAAAGGTCATACTGATTTAACTCTAAATGAGGCACCAACATCCAAGCCCAGTGCCGTAAGTAGGTAGCTGGTCATAACATTTCTGCAGCTCAGCCTGTGGTTGCAGCCCTTTGAGAGTCAGTGGAGGCTGCAGCTGATAATCAAAATCTCCTGATTCACCCTTTAGGCAAATCAAATTCAAGCCTCTTGTTTTAAATTAGACTCTTAAAATTTACTGTGGGGGGGTGGCTGAATGAATCAGGAGCAGTAAGCCTGCTTCTTTAACCACTGACCAGAGGGCACACAGACCAGCCTCTGTGCTGAAGGTCTCTTGGTATGCTTTTTCCCAAGTGGTGCTTTTGACTTCCAGTGACCCAAATCGTAATGGAACTGCTCTGCTGGTAGCTGCCACCATCCAGCTGAACATATGAAATCCATTTTTCACCAAACACTTTGGCTTCTTATTTACTCTTGGCTGCTGTGGGAAGTGTTGCCTTTATTTATGATAAAGGAAAATGTAGCTTGGGGTCTGGCTGCCTAGGATCCCACCTTCCACCTCATAATCTTCCATGTCAACTGGGGTCATGTGGAGTGCTGGTATTAGCTGCCCTCATATTTCAGCGGCTCTTCTGCAGCAAGAGGCCCTCGTGCCTTTGGATACAACCTGAATTCAGGCGCCTTTCCAGGGCGTGGGATGTGGGAAGTTTCTTTTCTCTGAGACAGGGAAAGGGAGTTGGCAGGGATCTCTATTCCAGTAATCTGTCTTTTGCCTTTGAAAAGAGACAGATATGTGTGCATGTTGTTAAATTGCACCAAGATAAGCCAGTAGAACAACTTTTGTGAATCTAAAAATAGATAAAATAAAAAATGCTTTTCAGAAGGCTACTGGAACTCCAGACAGGCACAGATCCGGACCTAGATAAAATTTGGAATGAATTTATGCAGCACTGATTTGAATCTTCTTTGAGGTCGGTTAAGGGAGGGAGACTGTCTTAACACATTTCGCTCGTCCTGCAGTTCAGTGTAACCAGGCTGCCACTGGTAGAGGTCTGATGGGTTCCTCTCCCCATGCTCCCAGCTGAGGGTCACCACAAATACTGCTGCTGTATCACTCTTCACCTTAGCACGTGGTCCTGACTATGCAGTGCAGAATTCAATAAGCACAAGATTCTGTTGGAGAAAGTCTGATGAGCCCACCAGAACCTAAAAATAGGAAATTATGTAGGAGAGGGAGGAGCCGACAGCTCCACTGTCCACAAGCTCCCATTTATCCAGCTGCAAATGGAAGACAGATGCCCACAGGAAAGCAAATTTTCTCATAGAATGAGAAAGCACAATGTGTCAAAACTTCCCAAGTGTTGCTCCAGTGTGTAATGTATGTCTGCAGGAGTGCAAGCAAGAAAGAGAGAGGTTGGAAAAAAAGGGGAATAGTAGCGTGAAGAAATAGAGACCTGCCTCTGCAATGTCCTTGGCCCCACACCTTGCTATAGCTGCTTTCTGCCCCACACCACTGATATCTGTAAAACCCTGGACTGGAAATCAAAGAATGAGCAATCAGGATTTTTTCAGCACCATACTATTTCAGACACCTGCATATAATGCCTGTTGTGAAGGATTGCCTGGATCAGTGAAGAGATCTCACCATGGTCTCCACAACCAACAGGACAGAACGGGAACTTCCTGCACGCTTGGGAGCTCCCGCTTTGATTAAACATCTGAGATATTTCCCACAAGACCATTATGCTCAATCAATATGACATTGCTTCAGCTAACGAAATTCTTTTAACATCCAAGATCCTTTGAATCACGGATTAGAGAGGGCAGGTTAGTTCAGGTTCTGAAATACATTTAAAAAGACATAATTATCTAGTAACATCACTGTATATATTAGAACATTTATTTTCAATGGAAAACCCCAGTGTCCTTCAAATTCCATTTTAAAAACTGTAAGAAGTGATTGTATTAATATTTTGAAAGCTGGAACAAGCTTTCAGACTTGTTAATATCACTCAAAGTCAACTGGATATTCTTTAACATAGCAAAAGAAATGAATATATCATGTAATTATTGCTGACATCCAGCAACTGTGAAGTTAAGACAGTCAAAAGCATAACTACTTAGATGACTGTATTGCTGCGTTGTGGGTATTTTATTGTCAGTAAAATATTTTTCTACCATAAGCACCACATGTATTTCACTATATAAAACACATTTCTGAATGAGATTTGATGAAAGCAAATTGGTTAATAAATTACCTGGTCTTGATATTCCTTGTTTATGTTAAAAATAAAACAATCTTACCTGGGGTTTTGTTGCCATACTGCCTGGGCACATATTTAAGA
The DNA here is from genome assembly GCF_012275295.1 of Melopsittacus undulatus. Taxonomy (NCBI): domain Eukaryota; kingdom Metazoa; phylum Chordata; class Aves; order Psittaciformes; family Psittaculidae; genus Melopsittacus; species Melopsittacus undulatus. Next base: position 11,920,389 of record NC_047531.1, on the reverse strand, counting down.
TTTTATTCCTTGTGTCACAATCAAAAAGTTATGGCTTGTTGGAAGGTGTTAGATGTTATACTGATACAACACTGTCAATATTTTCACAGAAAGCCTCATGCAAAACTCTAATATATGAAATACTTTTTATATTGTAGCCTACCATAGTTAAATACTCATTTTAGTTCAAGTTCCCCACAAATAATCTTTAAAACTATTAGGTTATGCCATCAACTGTGGTACTGTTTTCTTACTTAACTGAAACTTTCAGGACTAACTGTTTCGGAATAAAAGGTCTCAAGGTTATGGGATTGTTTTGTTGTTGGTTGGTTTGAGGGTTTTCTGTTGGTTTTCTGTTTCTTTTTCGTTGTTGTTGTTGGGGGCTATTCTTAAAAGAGGAAAACAAACAGAGAAGACAATGAAACTGAGCCCAGCTTTGCAGGTGTTGTGGATATGGGCATAGGAAGGACATTTCCCATCCCAGTTTTCATACTGTGTCACTGTTTCCTCATTATCCCTTTTCCATCCATTGTAGCCACCTGACTTGTGTTCACTCATAACTGTTCACTACTTCTTTCGAGCATGCATTATAATTCATATCGGGGCACTGTCATATATGACAAGGGGTAATGGTTTTAAACTTAAACAGGAGAAGTTCAGGTTAGATACAAGGAAGAAGTTCTTTACTGTGAGGGTGGTGAGGCACTGGAACAGGCTGCCCAAAGAACTTACCAGGGATGGTAAATGCTCCATCCCTGGCAGTGTTCAAGGCCAGGCTGGACAGAGCCTTGGGTGATATGGTTTAGTGGGAGGTGTCCCTGCCCATGGCAGTGGGGTTGGAACTGGATGAGCTTAAGGTCCTTTCCAACCCAAACCATTCTGTGATTCTATGATTCTATGATACTTTTTATAAAAACACTTTCACTGAGCTCCCATGAATGTAACCAAAATTCTTACACTGTCAAATGAAAAATACAAACGTGGTATTATTTTTAAGTGCCTAACCTTTCTTGTTGTAGACACAGTAGATGCTGTTGTGTGTTGTTGTATGGATTTAGTTAGCATGAGTCAGGCTTATCTAGGAGTGGAAAAGTACCAGGCCTTGAGGAAGTTAGATAGGAATGGCTGTGGGAAAGTGAAAATTGTAAAGATAAGGCAAAGGACAGGAGGCAGAACAGCAGTGTAAGGACGTTGAGGTTAAAGCTAGACAGAAATAAATGTAATGGCTTGTATTAGGAAATTTTGTGTGATGCCAAATCAAAAGCTTGTTGGCAAGGCATGTTAACCAATTAGCATGTAACCAGTGTGCAGATTTATGTATAAAAGACTATGTCTGATGCTTAATAAATGGCAATTGCTTGATCACGTTGACTGTCTCTGCGTTGTCCGTGACTCCGGCATCAACATGTTGTATGTATTATGCTGATAGGTAATGAGACTGCCCAAAATCATGATGCCTGCATTTAAATTTCAGGAACTTTTCAGATATGGTTAAGAACAATGAACATTCGGTGTTACACCCAACTTTTCAGCTGTGTGCATTCAGTAAAGTAGGTTTTATTTCTCTTTTTTTTTATATATATACAAAATCTCTATTTTAGAAAGTAACAAAAAAAAATGTTTTCCATTTCTATATTACATGGTGTAACTCATGGACTCCCAGCATTTTGTGTTACAGCTTCAGCCTATAAACATGTTCTGAGATGAAATATAGGACACAAATCAGATTGGGATCCAGATCTTCTTTACATATCTGGTAGAACTATAAAGAAGATGCCAGGTACTGAAGGGCTGATCCGATAACTCTTTTGGGGAAGTTCCCTGAGGTGCAGAAAAAGGAAGAGGAAAACTATTAGATGTCTAAATCACAGAGATTTTGCTGCCTGAGAAAAAAGTAAATGTGAGCAGAGTATTTTAATGAATTAAAATTATTAGAATATCCAATACAAGCAGGCTTGACTTAATCATGACATCACTGAGTTAAAACCCTTTGACCCTTACATCAGGTGAACCACAAAGAAGACACAGAACTTTTTCCCTTTTTATACTTGCATCACATCTTGATCACAATTTTTTAGTAGGACACAGCTATAAATTACTACACAAAAAAAAACAGGAATGTATTCTGTAAAACAGTAATGCAAGTCTGTATCAGGGAGCTGTAGAGATCACAACTTGGCTGTCAGCCTAGACAAAATCTATAGGTATATCCAGTACTTTTCATAGGAAATTATTTTATGTCATGTCAGATTTTGGCTGTCCTCATACAAGGATGGAAGTACAATGCAGGAAGCACTGTATTTCAAAACTCATTTATTTCACTGAGCTAGGGCAAAGATTAGTTCTCCAGTAAACCATTCTTCCCATCTCCCCTTGGACCCTATAAGACCATTACTGGTCTAACAACATCGGTTTTGTTTTGCACGAGGTTCTCGCTCAGCTTTCTGTTAGAGCAGTACCTTTCCAAGTCCTTGAAAACTACAGTAAGCATGAAACATTAATGTTTATTTTAACAAGAAAACAATTACTTGCTCCATTTCTATATACTGTATGAATCTGGGGAGGGGAGATAAAGGAAGGAAGAACAAAAGAATCATCTGAACAATAAGGTGGTGAAAATATGATAAAATCGGTAAAAACATGCAAATAGGAAACAGGCAAATTCTCACCTCAAACTTTTTCAGCAAAATCAGTACTGAGATGATCTGCCTACCACAGGAGCACAGTTATAAAGCCTTTGTGTAGGACACTCACCCAGCTGAAATTCAGGGCACATCTCATTGTTGGTTCAGCTTTACAACACAAATCTTACTAGCTTTATGAAAGGCCCCTACAAGATGGACACTACACACACACTCACATGCACACAAATACACCCCCTCCTTCCATTCATCCAAGTTGCCAGTGTCCAAGTCACTTCTCTGTAGGCCCTAACTAAGGGGTATTTGAGAAATGTCATATGCAGGGTGGAGCTGACACAGCAGATGATACACAGTCTCACCAGTCTCAGCTTTGGCAGCTTTTTCTTTTAAAGAACAGCATCACATTAATTCTGATTATTTCCCTTTCTTATATATGTTCCCCTTCAAATGACTCTGATCAGTGCCCTTTCCTCCAACAATGGAGTTAGAAAGCGTGGAGAATAGAGATACTAAGCATAACCAAAGACATCTATTTCTCACTATTGACTGATTCAAGAGGAATGTAAGCATGGAGCTGAGATGTACTTTCATGCAGGTGGCAGCAGGCATGAAGGAAACCAAACAGGAATATCAGGTAATAATATCCTGCTTTAACTGCTTAACTGGGTAAACACTCTGCTGATTAAAACAGATTTCTCCTTATAACACTGCAGTTTTTCATTATAAAACAAATTCCTCAGTGACTCAGTTTCCCCAGATGTCATATCAAGACTTTCAGTTTGCATGTCAAACATGGCTAGTAAGTACACCCAAGGAAAGAAAGCATCCCTGGAGTTCTCAATAGGCTATCAGGTCATCATTAAGCTTAATTCTCACTTGTTCTTTCTCCTTTTTAAAAATTCACTTTAAAAGTTTCTATCAGATGACCAGATTTCTTTTTTCCAGTATAATCACTTAATTTATTTAATGTTTATCGTCATTAAGGCTCTTAGTAGAATCATTTTAAAATAGGCTTTCAGGGTCACTTCGACTCTATTAAGCTTATAAAATAGATTAAATCCAGGGTCTCTGCTTTCTGAATACAAAATCAGATCTTGCCTGTAAAGCCAAAAACAATTTAAAACATATGAAATGCAGTAGAATTAATCTGTCCAGAACTAACAGGAAGACTGTATTTATAGCAGCTGATTTATTTGTTTGATATAGAGTATGTGCTCTGGTTTATAATTTTTAAGGTGTGTGAAAAGGGTCGCATTATATATTACAAAAATAGCAAGCCAATGATTTACAAGGCTTCACATTGTGCCTATTGACCTTCTCAATAAGAAAGGTTGGTGGCTGTAACAGCACTAAAAAATTAAACCCATGGGAGTCAATTTAATGTAGTATAAACTCTTTAACAACCAGCAAAATAGCCATATCAGCTGTTCCATCTGCAGATTATGTTTCAGTTGTAAAACCCAGTTTTTAATAAAAGTGCACAAGCTTTCTTTATTCTACAAAGCATGTGTTTCCTCCTCCCTGAAAGCAGCTGCTCCCTAGCTTTCATGTGGCAAGAATGGAAGTATTGTGTTGTAACTGGTCCTCTCAGTGGGATAAGGAATAAAAGGAAGAAAGAAACTTCTTAGTAGCAGTACAAGTCATTTTGTCCCATTTCCTTATGAAAATTAATCTCTGAGGTGCAAAGAAAAAATGTACATCTGTTTGTCCTTTGTTGTAGACAAATACACTAGTCTGCCCACAAGGAAAACAATATTACTCTGTGTATAGCTTGAAATAATCAATACCTAGACTTAACAATTGGGTAATGCTTCATGTTAACACACTCGCTCTGAAAATGAGAGGTTAAGGGCAAGATATCTCTTTTAATTATCAGAGCCATGTGTCATGGGCATTCCAGAAATAATGGTATCTGAACACATCTAAAGCACTGTCAGGTAAATGAAAGACAAAAAACATTCAAACTGTGATCTTACTTATGATTTATCTCATTTTTAGCAGGATTATCTGGCTGCCCAAGTAGCTTGCACAGATGGAAGCTGGCAAGTGAGATAGTGCCTTTTTGTATCTCTAGTTTATCATCCCTAGGATGCTCAACTCATCCACTTTCTGCAAGGAATTGGACAAAAATAGCCTGGAGATACATAGAGATTCTAAAGCTATGCATTAATAGCCACTATCCTCTAAAACAAAACAAAGCCTAACAACAAAACGATGCAGCTAAGACATCAGGTATTCTCATTTTGGAGTATAACTTAGGGAGACCTTCCAGAAAGTTAATGGCAGGCACATGACATTGGAGATTTAACTATCCCATTTTGTCTGTCTTGGCTTTCTTGACAAAGAGAGGTTTTTTTATAGCTACTACTGTAATGATTTGGTGAAATGTGGAAGGAAGCTCACCAAAGGTTCATGCTTCACACTAGAATTTCTCTTCCTGACTAAGGAAGCAAATAGCATGACAGCTGAGGGCAAGAAGATTAGTGTTTGTGCAGAAGCACATGAGAGATGTGAATTAGATTAGAATAATGCACAGCGGTGGAAGTTCTTTTCCAATTCAGCAAATCTAAGTGGGAAGTTCATTATGAGATTTCCTTTATAACTTTGGTCTCCTCCGGGATAGCAGAATATGGTGCAGCAGTAGATACCTTTTTTATTTCTTCCTGTGAAAGACCACTAAATACTCTGTCTCTAATTCTCATTCCTGTAAATGAAAAGGTCTCTTCAGTGTCTGTTCTAAGTCATAGTTTGGTGAGCTGTGTGCTATAGCAATCTCCTCATACACATTCTAAGTCCTACTCAACCTGTTAATTATAACGCCCTGGAGAGACAAAATGGGTTAACATTTCAGCACTGTACTTATTGATAGTTAACAATTTCACTGGAACATGATATTCCCATATTGACAGCAGATGAGCTGAAGGAACAGGGTTGATTGTATTAGCTTGTCAGAAAAAGATATAGACACAGTTACTGAACCTTTGAAAATGGTTACAATCAAGGAAGTACCATAAAATAATAGATGTCTCTTGTGCTGCTCATGATCCTAAGATATATTTTGGTTCTGAGAAGACTTCGTAAAAGACAGGTGAAGCCATCTGTTACAGCCGGCCAGTGTTAGCAGTAGGAGAGCAGGCTGTCCTGTTGTGCTACTGGAACATGAGGAAAGCAAATCTAGATGAAAAAAAATCCCATTTACTAAGGCTATTTTGCCTTATATGCTTGTCCTCCAAGGCTTCTGTTTTGCTTTATTATGAAACCCAAGTGAAGCAAACTGAAGTTAAAGTGCTGCCAAGGTATACAGTGGGTTCAGCATCAGCTTTGGAGAGGTGCACGTGGCCAGAGAAAAGCTGACAAAAAGCAGATTCTCAAGTTCTTCACCACATTATTATATAGTATTTTAAGACACGCTTGTGGAAGAGACATTTTTCTTCCTCCTTTCCTTTTGCTTGCTCAGAATTTTCAAAGAAGCATTCAAGGAGTATCTGAAACTTTGTAAAGCAGAATCTGTCAGTAAGTCAGTAACACTGTCTGGAGATGGCAATAACAAAGATCTTATTTCTCATTTGATTTGAAAGAAGTGTCTGAATGTGTCCAATATCTTCAGAGGCAGGTTTATAACCTTTTGTACCTGAGTTCCCCAGGTTGCAAGCACTTGAATATAACTCCCCAAAACCTATCAGAAAAGCATTCCAAGTATTCCATCTGAGCTGTTTAGGTCAAAGATTAAAGAGAAAAAACAGGGCAAAAGGAACTCCAGAAGAGTCATATTAAGGTTCCCTGTATTGCCTACCATATGGCCTGTGGAGATAGAGGATTTCTAATCATTTACTGTCCTGTCATCACAGGAAGCTCATTCTGGACCTTCTGAAGTATCACAAACCACTGCAGACTAATAATCTTCTGGAAGGTCATGCAACAAAAGATCAATAATAAAGCAACTGGGACAGAACCTTGACATTTGTGATAATAAACATTATCAACAGGATCAGCTAGAGTTCAGAGAAACACCTGAATTTCACATGTCAAAATTGCTAGTGAGAAGTATTGGAAAATCTTTTAGACTGACATTTTCCTAGGAGAGGTGATCAGCTCTAGGAACCCTTGTGCCTCGGGCACAATTCAGTATTGTCTATATCCTTTGTCTCCTTGATCACAGAAATCAGAGCTGGAGAAGACTCTCATGTCACCAGATTGGTGTATATTTTGAAGCCTTTCCCAGCTCATTTAGTGAGAGAAAGTCCATGCAATGACACTTGTATCATTTATTTCAGGAGAACATTTCTCATCTTTAAGGAGGGGGAGAAAATCTTTCTTGCATGATTCTTCAATAACTCCTAAGAGCCATGTCTGGTAGTGTAAAGTATGTACTGAAAGCAGAAAGGAAATTACATCTGCTTTACAATTTCCACTGGTGTAACTTAAATGTACATAGTGCAGAGTGATACGGAATCTGGCCCCTAGGATTTCACTTAAGAAAAATGCTGTAGCAGTTAAATGTCCCCATGTTTTTACTTTCTCTTTTTACTTCTGTTCCAGATCCTGTTCCATCTGTGAAGTCTAAAGCCCTTGCAGAAGCTGTAGTCATCAGCCATTGTGCAAAGGGAGAAGAGACTTGAGCCTGAGTAGTCCAAGATATTTCCAAGAGCATTGCACTGGTCTCTTCAAGGACTTTGCAAATCAATAAATATAAGCTATAAATACAGGAGTGGAAAGTCAAATAGAAATTCATTTCAAATCCTTTGATAGCCATCTCCCAGGCTATAGCAGCAAACCTCCTACTATGGCCAAGATAAAGAACTCAAAACAAAAAAGAAGAAAAAGAGAAAAAGCTGATGCTTGACATTGTAGCCCATACACTGAGTAGAGATTGATCTCAATAAACAATATATTTGCGTTCTCCAGCCTCTGCTACATTGCCCATGTCCCTGTACCCGTACAGAATTCAGGTTATGGACATGGAAAGCCTAATCAAACTTACCAAAGTTTAACTTCAAAGCCTACTTTCTTAAGGTTTTTGACCATAGGAAAGCTGAACCAAGCTGAACTAAATGCCAGATATGGGAAGATGATCAAAGCGATTGAGTTTCCATAGCTAGTTTCTATAGGCTGCAATTTGTTATTAAGCTGCAGTGGCTGGTTATATGTGCATATGTCACCTAATATATAGGTGGAACAAAAAATCATTAGCTTAAATCATTGCAAAGGTCACAGTTGCCATTTTGTATAAGTAGCATTGATATGAGGCTCAGTAAAGTAAAATATTTACTTCTAATTCACACCACCTTCATCATTTCAGCTAACACATTTTACTTCTCACTTGCGACAGACAAGCAGCATTCATGCAATTAGGCAGCATAGCTTATCTGCCAGCTGGTAAGTCCTTATGCCTTCAGTAGTTGGGTTGCAAGCAATTGTCCTGTTATATCCATAGTCTGGAAAGAGCAGCAGGCAGACTTCAACAGACTGAATGCTATGAAACCTTCCCAAGAAGAGACCATGGAGAGCATTTCTTGCTCCTCTTTACTCTTACAGATCTTCCCAGCACAGCAGTCCCACAAAAGTTCCTCAATCATACTCCAACATGGCTTGCTCTCATGTAGCTTTACACCATTTACCTTAAGGTGTATCTGGTTTATTTATTTATACATCAGTGAAAGTATCTTAGGTAAGGAATTGGAGCCAGATAAAACCCTGCTGGTTTTACAAATCAGGATTACTGCCTAAAACTTTCTAATGTCACCTTTAAACAGCGAGGCAGGTCCCAGGATAGCATTAGTGATAATTACTGAGCTATAATACAAGCTGTCAAATCTGTTATAATCAGGGGTTAAAATAATACATACTCTGTACTAAATAATTGCTATAAATGCCCTGAGGTGTAAAAATACTGTTTGAGATGTTGCAAGTAATGCAGCTGGATTTAACTGCAATTTGATATGTCTGTTCTGTTTTTTTTCACATAGCCTGGTCCCAAGTGTCTTTTCAGGTCTGCTCTTTAGTCAATGTTAGCCACAAAAGTAACAGTACCTCCATGTACAGTATACAAACATCTGGGTCAGTCTGAGGTCAAAGCTCAACTAAAAGGAGGCAGCATGCAATAAATATAAATGAAGTATATTGCTATGATAAATAAAAGTGGTTTACATTAATGTGAACAAGCTTGACTGATAGTGAGTACATTTCCAAGACACAGGGTCAAGCCTGGTGCATCAGAGAGGCTGAAGGGCTGAATGAGATACATTGCTGCAAGCAATTCTGCAACAAAAATCCCTAAATAGGCTATGATCTCAGAGAGCAGACTTATCAATTATGGTAATAAAGTCATCCTGACAGTAGACTTTCTATTGCTGTTTTCAGATTTTTCCTGTCACTGCCTAAGGAAGTTCTATTTCTTTCCTGTTACATTTTTTTTTCCAGAGTCTAGAATTTGTGCTATTTGTTTAGTTTTATCACTGAGGTTTGTTCTCCCATTTTATTCTTTCCTCTCTGCAACTTCTACTGTCAAGTAAATGTTCTTTAAAAAAACATGATTTTTCTTTATCTATAGTATACCAATATTTGAAGTTTCTATTTAGAAGACACATTCTCTGGAAAAATACGGCAGCAGGTCTTCTTGATGGGACCTTGACTTTTTATGTTTGTATGTAGTTTGTATTCAGTGGTGACCTGAGTTCTGACAATGACTAAATCCATATAGCGTAACCCTACACACAGTTCATCCATGAGCCAGGTAGGTTTCCAGTTAGGCTCCGTGGAGGACTGTAAAAACAGAGTTTCTGCCTAAAAAGCACAGTTTGTACTCAAGTACTCAGGAGCTCACCGCAGGACTCAGCACTAAGCTGAGTAGCCAGACTTGCTCTCTGGGGGATAAAGGTGCAGAGAAACACAGTGGGAAAAATGTCTTTATTGGGCAAAGACTAGAAAATTAAAATAAAATAAAACCAAACAAAACCAACCAACCAAACAAACAAAAACAACATCAAAAACCCAAGGCATCAAGTGATTCTGGATAAAGTGCTACAGAAAGGAATGGGAGGCATAACTTGTACCAGATCTGATTTCTTTTCCCATCATTTAATAGAAGTCTGGAGAATGAGGAAAGTGTGATGAAATGGTAAACAGCAACACACAAGTCTTCTGTATTTGGAGTGCAAATGTCTAGTGACATAGGATGCTCCATTAAATGATGTCCATGAAAAGCAAGCACATAGTGAATCATTCATTCACATAGGCTTGCAATAAGAATGTTGCAGAACTCATCTCTGGGCTGATATTGCTGCTATTTAATGTAGTTTCTAGCAAGTCATTTATCATATTTATAGCTACATCTAATCCTTTTTACTATGTTCTTTTTTCATGACTTCTCCTAGAGAAAGGCTATTCCACAGCTTTATGAAGCTATGAACTGGAGAATAAAGCATGACCTAAAGCAAATGGAGGTGAATGATGCCCACATTATATTGGTTATCCAGACCTGTCAAAGAACTGCCAATACATCAAGCACTGTTGACCAACTTTGCCATGCCTATAGTTTCCAGAACAGGTCACAAAATAGAATATAAGGTGTGCTTCAAAAGCTCCCATTATGTTATCCTCATCAAGATTTGCAGGAAATCTCAATATTTGCATCACTTTTTGAAAACAGAAGTTTTATGCTCCTCTGTGCACTACAAATTCCTCGCTTTTCAGAAACAGAATAGGAACACTGCCTAACCCTTCTGAATAACCATTTCCCCTGCGACTGCACATTAAACAAATATGCAGAGCTTGTTAAAAATGTAGCTGCTTTTCAGACTACTTAGTGTCCTCCAATAATTTGGATTGTTGAAAGAATACACTGAGTAGCAGCTGCTGGACCACACATCATGTGTAAGAAAGAAAACCTTGATTCTATTGAGAGGTTTCTGAGGACCTTCATACCATGCAAATCCTTCTGCTTCAGCTAAATCCCTGGAGTATGGAGTATGCTGATACAGTTGAACTGTTCTTGGATCATTTACTTCCCATGAAGCTTACTTTGCTGAATGCTTGGTGGGCAATTACTTGCAGAGAAAGCCCTGCCCTTCTGCAAAGTGGAGAACAGCTCATAATAACTCAGCTGACACTTGATCTGCCTTTTTTCCTTTTCAGAAGTTAAATTCATTGACATATCACATAGGTTCTCTAAGAAGGTACAAACAAAGCAAAAACTCAAGAGTGTTTCTACTGAATCAGATCAAGTGTTTGTATTCCCCAATATCATAGAATCATAGAATCATAGAATAGTTAGGATTGGAAAGGACCTCAAGATCATCTAGTTCCAACCCCCCTACCATGGGCAGGGACACCTCCTGGATAAGCAAGGGAATATGAGAGAAAGGAGAGAATATAGTGATGCCTCCTCATGTTCTTTAATTTCCTGAGCCTGAGCCATATCTCTGTGGTTAATTAATAGTCTTTCTTTCATTAATGTTTTCAGTTGCTTTTAGAATCCATTGATATTTTTACATCTGCTACATTTTGTGGCAATTAATTTTAGCAAAGAAATGAGCATTTTCAGTCCTTAATGACTTCATGACTGCAAACTTAGAGGAAACTCAAACTTTTCTGGATTGGATCCTTGGGCTTCCTGTGATATTATTTTCCTCTTCTTCAAAATTCAGATATTGATCCTTACTCGTCTGTCTCACTGGCATGAGTCATTCTACCAGTTATTTTACTAACATTTGTTAGTAAGACCTGTTGATTCGATAACATGTGTTAATCTGCACTGACGACATTTAGGCAAGGTGGTATTCGTTTCTTGATTTTCTTTTTAATTAAAGTTTGTTCATGACAGATAAAATTTTGCAGAAGTCTAATACATGTAACTTCATGAGAAACATTTCTTCATGCTGGCCAGTTTCCCAATTTTAATTCAATTTATGAGTCCTATATATTAGTGGAGAGAAAGAGTTAGTGGAAGATTATCTCTTTAAGTTATTATATAAACTATATTTTGTCATAGAAGTTAAGCTTGTTGGAACACTATTCTACCACCTATTTCTGATATTTTCTATTGAAACACTACCACCTACCACTTCTCTGAGTTTCTGATTTCTTTGTTCAACATACTGTTAATATTAGAGTCTTGCAAGAGTGTTGTATTCATTATACCTCTCATCTAAATTTTGTAAATGCATGTGATTCATACAGCTTAGTCAAAGATCCCACTGGAATCAAAAATACAATCATGAAATATATTCTGAATGATGAACTGACAAATAACGAAAGGAAATAAGGGGATTATGAGAACACACTGAGAAAGAGAAAATTGTAGTTCATTTCTCCCCAAGAAACTGATAACACAACTAAAACAGGAAAGCTACTTCTTACTTCTTTATCTCTCCTTCTGTTTATACCATCTGAAGATTAGGTTGGATTGTGCTAACTACAGAGCTTCTTCTTTGAGTTTACCAGAAGATCCAAAGGAGGTTTTTCTTCCTACAGTCCCATAGCAACATGCCCTGATCTAGGCCACAGGGTGATGGAGTGGAGTCAGGGCTAAGTACTGAGAAGAGTTAATTTTGTCCACAGAGCTGCCTAGAAATACCCAGTAGGAAAATGATGAAAGCAATACAGAGCAGAATTTGGCTTGTATTAGGTAGTGTTGTAGGCAAAAATATTGCTTAAATGGTGAGTGTGGACAGGAGACACATGAGTGTGTGTGAGTGAATGCCCAAAACTGACTTTCTGGCCTTTAATGCAGAAGCCTACTACTTGCTAAGTATAGGTAGTAAGGGCTAGATGTACATTTTAATAACAAATGGACAAGGAAGACATGGCATGTCTCGAATGCCACTATTTTTGAAGGGACATGAGACAGGACCACTGGATAGGGGCCTAATTATACATTCTGCTCCTGCACATAGACTGTCTTAGCTCTGGGAAAGAAAAAGTGACCTCAGAATGGGGATGAAGACCTTGGCTGGACGAAAGATCCTGGAAGTAAATGAAGATCCTGCAGATCAGGGAGATGGATGGACATGAATGCCAGGGGCACCCAGAGAGCTTTGTGGGTAATGCCCATGAAGAGTGACACAACTGGGACTGACCCAACCTTCTGCTCAACCTTCCTGGACCAGCTGTGACCACACTGTGGGAATGGAAATTCAAGACAAAGTGAGTGCAATGCTGAGGGAAACACGTGATGGTGAGACAGTCAGGTAGGGCAAAAGCTTAATCTTGCTGCCTCTTAAATAAACCACACTATTCAGATCCACCATCAACTGCTGTTTACTATGTCTTGCATGTGACAGGTCAGCAGAGCACACACAGGTAAATGGAGAGCCCGTGCACAGTCAGGTCAGCTGGCAATTAGTGGACAGTTTGGTAGTGCAATACCCTTTCAAATTAGTTCATGAAGAACTATATATTGTTATATATAGTATAATATTATATTATAGTATAGTATTATATTTTGTTTGTCTTTGAGATGCAAATACCACATACAGGTGAAGAGGACCACATTTTATTACAATGACCAGCAAAGTCTACTGCATGTAGGTGTCATGAAAAGGAATCTAGCCTTTCTCTTCCAGCATGGCTGGAAAGACAACACAATGGCTGACTGCATCTTCCCTTTCCCATGGGGACTTGCCACTCAGCATAACCCGGCTTGTGGAGACTGGGTTAAATTATTTGCATCTACTTAATATCTAAACTCCTACTGCATCTGATTTAGATCTGTATCTCCATGCTGTCTCATGCTTACTGTTTTGCAGTCCTTATGAAAATTCTCCATTTGCAAAAAAAAGACCAAGGGAGAGAGGAAAAAAACCAAGATGACTCAAGATATGTTATGTGCCAGTCAGTCCTGGGCTCCAGTCCAGTCTGTTCTGCCAATTTATGTTTCCTAGCAGCTGGTCATAGATTGCACTTTCCAGCATTCATGTAAGCAAAGGGCGTCCCACAATGCAGCTGTGCTGACTTTCTGACCCAGGGATTTTTGCACTCCTGTTTTTACACTCTGCCAAATGATAGGACAGTTTCATCAGGAGAGTTTGAATATACCTTTTACATAGCCCACATAAGCTTCTTGATTAGCTTTTAGGTAGTGTCTCAGAAACTACACAAGAAATGATGGCAGTGACTTGCTGGCTGGAAGACAACACATATGAACCTCTTATCTCCGTTGCTAGGATGCATCCTGGTCACGGTTTAAAGGCCAGCGTTGTACTTCCCTGTATCAGAAATCCTTCAGAAAAGGAAAAACAAAGAGACATATTAAAAAATTAAGTCACCATTATTGAGGTACTTCTAATTCTCTTCAAATCTGCCTTGCATATTTTGTTCATAACTTCATATTTGCTGTATTACACCTCAGTTTGTTTGGGGCAGTCAACCTAATTTTGATATTAGTCAGCATTTTATCAGTGGTGGTACTTCTGTTTGTTTCTGTGCCATTGAATACCACAAGATTCTGCAAAACACCTCAGGAAACACCCACATTAGCAGACAATTATTGGTCCCACCTTTCACAGATCTGTCTATCAGACCAGCAGTAATACGTTTCATGCACACTTCACTGACACTGTGTGATGGCATTAATTGTGCCTGGCAGTAATAAGGCAAGCACCTTGCAAAAGCCTGATTCACCAGAATAGATGTATCAACCAAATTGATAATTCCCATGCATGTAATTGAGATTATTACAGAATCATATTTGTTGCAATAATTAACTGGACCCTGTCTTGGTTTAGTACTGTTTTGTCTGGAACTGATTGCCTAAAGACTACTTGTACTAGAGACACCTGAATAACCTCACAGCTCTTGAGACTGGCTTGCCTCCAGCCTCCCAGGACATTGCTGGTGCTCTGGGCTCTCTTCAAGTAATTCTTTGTAATCTTTAGATACAAGTTATCCAGGCTGCCTGATTTGAAACAATATATCCTCTGTACAAGGGTTGTTGTTTTTTAATATGTTTCTTAGCTCTTAGCTGAGTACTTCATCATCTTAGCGTGAAAGAAGCACTTCCTCTTGTTTCATTTGAAAAGAGAACAGGGATTTATTTATTGTACACTCCTGCATTCTCTGTCTTATTATTAATGGCATTATCATCTCTAGTAATGGGCTTTCATTATTGCTGGGATTTCATTTGTTCCTAATATACTTTTAGAATGCTCCTTATTTTATGTTGCCCAGGGACAAATCCATGATGTTATTAGCCTTTCTTATCAATTATGTTCTCTTCACAAATTATATTGATTATTATCCATTTCTCTCTTTTCTCTTGCGTTACATTTTTTGGATTCCTCCATTTGTGATAGCTTCTTTCACTTCACCCCTGCAATAAAAGGATTTAGGGACAAAGTTGCTTCTTTTTTGACTGTGGACTCACAGCTTTCTTACTGTATAACAATCCTTCTTAAAGAAATATACATTGCATTTTACAGCAATGTTTTTTCTTCCAGTTCATTCTGTTTTCTTTGACTCCTTCAGAAATACCCAAAACATATGTTCCAAACTGGCCACAATAAATGTAATCATCATAATTTTTTACTCTATACAAACAGTGTTCCAGTCCTGTGATTATTTAACATTCATCTTCCATAATAAAGCTGGAAATAAATTCGCTTTGCAGTGGCTTCTGAATTATTTTTAGTTTTGATTTTTTAAGGAACCTTAATGATCCTTGTACTACTGCTTGAAGAAGGCCCTTAGAGCACATGTCCCCACACTAAGGATCTCTACTATGTACCAACCTTCCCTATTATTCTGCCTTAGTTTAACACTCTCCTGGCTGTGCCATCTAGTCTTTATGCAAAAAAAACCTATTCCGTTACAGTTGTAAGATTCATATTATTCCATTATTGGATAGTGATGGCAAATGTATGGTGGAGATGGAGGAATGAGCAATGCCACTGTAGCAGTAACACAGTGCCTTCTCCTCCAGCCCCTTTCCTTACCCAGCTCTGCTCCTGAGAGGGGAGTAGGGTGCAAAGCCATTTCCGAAGGGGGTAGTGGAAGGGAAAGGGAATTATTCTCTCTAAGCTTGTGCACACACAGAACTACGATCTTCATAAATATCAAGCACTCCTAATTAGTAAATAATGCAATTATCCTAAAAGCATTTAAAAATTAAAAGGCCTTATCTATTGCAAGACCTGTGAACTCAGTTATCTATGGCTGGTCCACCTTTAGCTGAGGTCACTTCACAAGAAAGCTGTAGAAGATATTCTAATGTCAAGATAATGTAAAGTTTCCTTTTAAAAGGGTGAGGGTTTATTTGTTGCATATAATCAGGAAACGCCAGTCTGGCATATTTATTTTCTTTATAGCAGACCTTTGAGCAAAAGCTATTAGCAATTTGGAACCAAATATTCTCCTTTGTCTTTGGCTTGAAGGAGGGGAACGTGATGATCTTGAAGCCCAAAATTAAATTACTGTCATATAGATCAGAATGTGGATAATGGTGTGTAAACAAACTGTAATATGTAAGTTACAATCAGCATGTGATAGTACTGGCAGTGCCATGGGAACATAGCCAGTCCATTTTTCCCTATAGCACCATTGCTTTAAAAAAATCACACTGAGATACAGCTGGCTTTAGTATTGGATTTTTAAGTGCTGCCTGTTGTTAGAAACAGTTTCATTTGGAAGCACAGAGATCGGGATCACATTCCTGTAGGAGCCGGAAAACAAAAATCGTTCACCCTTTGTTGTTTTAGCAGCTATTCATGGATACTGGACCCCGACTACAACAAGAGGAGAGCAGGCATGGGTTTTGTATGCTTTGTACTAGCTGCTGACCCAAATACTACAGTATTAATGAAAATATTTCTGTAAATCTCAGTAGCTTTAGGTCGATCATACGGTCACACTGTTTGAGTCAAAACTTTCATCCCTTTTCTACCTGTGGCAAAATGTCAGAAGATTATTGTCTTAAACTGAGCAATAGTCTATAATTGTTACCCCAGCTAAATCTATCTCACATGATGATATTATACCAAAGCAAATAAAGGATGGTATTTTGTAGTAGCCGTGAGCAAAGAAGAGAGTGATACACGTCTCTAGTGCTGATTCTTGAAGGATTCTTTTCTGCTCTCTCTTCACATTGTAATCTCAAAAGTCCTCTCATCTCTATCAATAGCATTTGCCTTTGTAATCTTTTGGTATTGCACTAATTACTATGTTGCATTAATTATCACTTTAACCATGAGCCATCTCCTATATCCACATAGGCATAAAATGTAATTGTCTGCCGGCTTCTGGAAATAGCCAGCACTGAATAAAACTGATCCATTAACTCATCATAATTTCAGTCCCTAAACCAGGCTTGTGGGATGCAGATTACTTTAAGAGATATTCACTAACACTGAAAGATGCATGTAAAATTAAGTGTCTTCTTTATTCAATGGCTGTCTTCTTTTGTGTGGAATATAGCCTATTATCATTTATATGGGTATTTTATGTAGCTATAGAGTTAGATGGAAGTCTTCCTGCCCAGACTGCCTGTGATGTCCCTGGTTTAAAGTATTTTTGAATGCTAATTAGGTTTGCACTGCCCCTATCCTTAGTGTCTGCTAGAAGGCAGCTCCCATCCAGTAACCACCTTGAAGTTACCATAGATCTTGCTAATTATCTGTTTCCCCATAATTCCAATGCATAAGACCCTGTGCAACCTGTGACAAATGGGGCCTAAATTATGCAGGAAGTGACTCTGGATTCCCCGACTTTCAAGCACAACAAACTGGAAATACTGCAACTTCAGGTAAATGTTAAGAATTGAGATCATTATTGCATTCAATATAAAATGAAAAATCCATGAAATAAATTCCTTGCATTATTTGGCACAGTAAATTAAACTTGTTTTACCTTACACATGTATTTCTCCTCATCTTATGAGATGTGTGTGAAATGAAGAAATGAAGGGCAAAAAATGATCAGGGGCAACTGACAGCAGCTGCACTGGCTACAAGATAATTTGGGATTTTGGGGCACTAAAGAAGCCTTGGGAAATTATCTGACTCAGGATTCAGAGCTCAGTGTGAATGTTTCTGCTTAAAAGACAAGCTTGTAAGAAGCCTAGCTGGTTAACATGTTAAATGGCATGAGAGAAGTGCAATTTCAGTCTGTCTGCACATGGGAAAACAGTGCTGAGCTGTTCAGCACTCATAGTTGTGCTAAAGAATATTTGGCAAAATGTCATTAGGCAGAAAGCAACAGTTTTATGACTAGATCCAGGCAAAGACCTTAAATGTTGCACTGCCTAAATGTTAGAATGGAAGGGTGTGTTGTGATGAGTCAAGAGGAAAAACTGAGGAGAGGACATGTCTTAAAGATGACCCTTCTCTTTACAGCAGCACAAGGACAGGGAAAGGACAAGACACCCGCTGATTCCCAGGGTCCGTGGTGACTTTGCCTGGGGGACTTAGGTTCCCACCTCAGCTGATGGAAAAGTCACTGCTCCTGTCACCATTCTGGCAACATCCCCGGGACAGGAGGAAGGAAGAAATACTGTGTCTCGCATGTACTCGGTGGCCAAAGGATACAGGCTGCCAACTCCCATCATGAAACTGAGATATCCTCTGTTTTCAACCAACAGCAAATAATTGTGTAGCTCAAACTGGCAGCCGAACACCCTTGTTGCCAGATGATGTGAAATGCCTCTCACACTTCAGGTCTCCTCTTCCCACCATAAATCCTTGATTAATTTAGGTAAAGTCTAAGGATGAGCACATGCACAGCCCACCTGCAGCACAGAAGGCTGTGTACCCTTGCCATTAAACTGGTTTTGGAGCCATGTGAGAGATGTGGCTCCAGGCTCTGATTGAAAATAGAAGCAGCAGTGCTCAGGGAATGTATCTACTACTACAGAGCTCTTCATTCGAGGCAATGCTGCTTCACTGTCTGCTTGGGTTTGGAGAGTCTGCCTAATTGGTGAGCTCATGAGCCCACTGGGTCACGCTGCAGGCATGAAACAAGCTGTCCTCCGCACGTGATTATTTTGTAGCTGCAGATGGGCGAAGGGACACAAAAAGGGTCCCTTGCTGTTGAGTCCCCTCCAGGCAGTTTGCTGCCTTATTTAGGAAAACTTCTGCTAGGCAGCGGACCACCCGGGATTTTTGACAACTGAAACTTTAAAAGCCTTCAGGGCATCCTTTTGTGAGACTATCTCTTAGACCTTGACTCTAATCCTAATCTGTGCTTGTACAGAGCCTGTACTAATTGCTAGCAATGCCTGAATCCAGTTTCAACTGGTGGAGAGGCAGCCCATCAGTTTCTTTCTTGAGTATGATTCTGCAGTGCAGATTGCCAGGGGTACAGACATTAAACTATTGATTTATTATGTAAAGTGAGGAATATTCTGGTATAGATGGTAAAAGGTTTTGATATGAGTTCTGCAGCTTTGCTGTCACCTCTGGTGACACATTCACTGGTGTCTGCAGGTTGAGTTGTTCTCAACCACTTCTCCCATTTGCCCCTCACTTCAGGGACTCTGGGTAGGACCAGGATACTTAGAACAGACTTCATTGCATTTTTGTACCACTATAAAGACCCAGACCAATGACAAGGTTCTAGCTTGAAAACGGAAGTTTTATCGACCTTGCACTACAACTGCCTGTTAGATATCCCACAAATGATGTGCCAGACATCATCCATAGGTGAGAAGCACATTTAACTGCTTCCAGACATAAAGATGGCATGGCTCCCTAAACACATGCATCTCTTTGCAATTTAAAGCAGGCTAAACATTTTCAAGAGGATTTGTCCCCTGTGTTGGGAAGATATTTTGCCCAAACTGATGTGCCACTTCCCCAGCTCCTCAGCTGAGAAGACAGACCGGTATGGGAGTCCACAGGTATTTCCACCTACTATCTCTGATCAAGTGTTTTGGCAGGTCTCTAGACCATTGTAGGGAGGCTGGTGGATTCACATATTCATGGGGTATTGTGATCCACAGCGAAAAGTCTGGTGGGAAGCCAGAATCCCTGGGAATCATCATGGCTGACATCCTATGATAGGTTATCCCTGCCTGGCTGTCACCCCCATTCCACAAACAGCTGGCTCTTCCCTGACCCCCATCCTCACAGCAAGCCAGCTGCCTGGACAGCTTGGCTCTGTGTCCATTTGCCTTGGCGACTGCAGGAGAACATAATGCATTTTAGAGATACAATGATGTCCCTGCTTGAAAAACATTCCTCTGTTTCCAAAATAAATGCACTAAAGATTTTTTGCTTCCACTAGGAATCTTCAATTTTTGGCACTTTTTCTTAGTCTTGATTACATGCAAAATACTCCAACCATTTCCATTCCTGTTTTCAGCTTGCCCTCCAAGACTCGCTGTGAAGATGTTTAGAGCCCAGCTACACCCATAGCTTACTTACACCCTACTGGCATTGACTACATAAATAAAAGAACGATTGTCCTGTTTCAGACTGTCTGTTTCAGACTGTCTGTTGGGGCACTAGCTGGTACAGAAACAGATGTGTAGATCACCTGGGCTGTGTACCCATGTACTGGGGGCTTTTCCAAAGGGATGCGTTCTGATCCAGCTGCACTCACAGTTGTTGAGGATTAACACTCCAAACACCTCTTGTTCTCCTCAGTTACGACGTACATTAAATATTTAAATTGAGGATGACTGACATCTCTGCTTAAATGATGTCTAAAATGGAGGACTACAAATTCCTGTCCAAGTGAATAAGGAAAGACAGTGGAAGTGTCTGAAGTAATACTCATGCTGAGATGATTCACTTTTGCCATTCTAGCTGCTCGTAGTATCACAGGCTTGTTCCTTTGTATTAAATCCTTTTCCATTTTTTTTCTACCACAGAAATGTAATTTGCATCATGTCTTTTTCCTGGGAAGGAGATCCTAGAAACTTCTCAGGAACTGATTAGAATTTTTCCCACTGAGTTCACATTTGTCTTGTAATGATTTGTGAGTAGCTTGACTTGTTTGAAATACTGATGCTAGAAGTTTGGTTTAATTGACTAAGCCCTGTATCTTCTATAAACTTCACAAATTCTTTACTAATTTCTTTCATTACAATGGCCTGCACAACAAGTGGATCAGAAATCATCATTAAAATGTCATTTATATTCTGTGTGACTTCATTCTCCAAACCTCCTATATTTTCTACCTGCAAGATAATTTCTGCAAAAGTAACAGGACTATTGTAAAGAAAGAATATGCTGAAGACACAAAGAGCAGTGTTTAACTCTGACTCCGGCCAAACGGGTTTTATAATGGAACCGTACCTATTGATCTAATACTTGTGATGTTTTCCCATTATCTGTGCAATCTGGGACTCCTCTCTAAATCACTTAATTCAGCTCCTTCTAAGACTTAATTCACAGGACAATAGCATACCTTTCATGCTTTTACACCTCGTCATAGATTATCTGCTAATTAAGGCCCCAGTTTCTCTGGTCTCTGCTAGCTAACCAGGCAGCAGAGTCCAACCTATTAGCCAGCACATTGGTGAATATCTCAACATCAATACAGAACAAGTAGATAGGCCTATGAGAGGCAAAATCAAATTTGTCTTTTTTAGGTTTCAAGTCAATTAAAGATGGTCTTGTACTGATCTTGAAATCTACTGAGATGCCAGGAAACCAATTTACCAGGGTTGCGAGCCCAATCTTTACACTATTTAATGCCTCAGTAATGCTTTTCTTCCTGCTCTTTTTGGTTTTCTACCATTTCCTCACATATTCCTTCACATTTATTTCAGTTAAGCTTTCCTGGCTGATTTTTTACCCGGGATCCGAATTACTGTGTTGTCAGCTGTTAATCTTGCTGTGTGGTCTAAGCTTTTAAAATGTCTTTATCCATCCTATCAGTTTTGCCTAAATGGGAATAACCACCTGCAAATGAAACACACTCTATGATTACATCACTGATGTATACCCTGCTAAACACACCTAAAAATACCCCTCTTAATCTATGAAATGGTGATTACTTCTGTTTTGCTGGAGATACAAAGTGGTAATGGAGCTATTAGGATCAAGGGAGGATTTTAAGCTCTTCCTAGACTTGGGAAGAATATATTCAAAATGATGCAAAGCTGCAATTCCAGTATTATCTGTAAGTATTCCCTGGGTTAACTAAACTCTTCTTTTTCTTATTTACATTACTGTTCAGCTTCTTCCTTCTTTACAGGACTGACTAGCTAGCATATAAGCCAGGTGTCCCACTGCCCAGCCCCTCAGAGGCATGATTTGGATTTGTTCTCTGAACATGTCTAACACATAATGATGGAATTTCATGTTTCACAAAAAAAGATGTTCCAAGTTTCTTTTATAGCAGCAATAGCAATAACAAATCTTTGTGTGTATTTACCTAATTTCTGGCATATTCTCCTAGGAAAAGGGAAACTTGCCCAACTTCTCCTCCTGCCCAAGGGGATTCAGATTTTCTTCAAATCTCAGGACTACAGAAAAGAAGAAAGAAGGAACACACCTGTACCCTGAAAGTCCCTCCACTTCTTCAGGTGTAAAAGGGCCAGCATTTTAATTGTTGCTCCTGGGATCGTGACTTTTGAATAGATAATGGAAAAGCAGTGCTCTAAACAACTCTTCTGGGTTGGGAAAAGTGGGGTTGAAATTCCTCAGCTCTTCTCATGTTGTGGGCAGATATGGTTGGACATGAACACCTCCTCTTCCTCTACGCTCAACTGCCACACTTTTGCAGGGAGAAATGAGCCATGCTTGGTGCTACTGAAATAGTGTGCATCTGTCAAGAAGAGCTTGCTACAGGCTCCCAGGTAGCACAGCAGCAACATGGCACTCAGCTCCCTCATCTTCTCTTTGGACTCACCATTTTCTAGCACCTACTTCCCCATGTGCTGAATTCTAGGCTTATTTAGGATGCTACTTTCATTCCTGGGCATGCTTTCTCTCTGATCAGTGTTTCCCCTCTTATTGTGCTGATCTCCACACTTATTTCTCATAGAAACTAAGTGGGATATATCCTTTTTCATAGTTTAATGATTCCTGCTGTGTGCTCATTTTCCTTTCACTGGTACACTCTGGTGCACAGCATAGTGGAAGAGCCATGGGTGTGAAAGCCCATAGCTGTCTGCAACATGTATGAAGTGCCCCACCTACATATACCCAGGGAATTCTCTCTCCCTCTCTCAAGAGTTCCTTTTGTGGGAATTTAACACTTTTTTAAAGAGTTCCTCCTTTATGTCAGTCTGGTCTGGGATTTCTTTCAATCCAGTCTTATTTCTCTCAATTCTCCAAATTATCTATTTTTTACATCCTTGCTTTCAAGCTCCTGAATTCTCTTATCTGTATCAGTAACTGTATCTGAATGCTTGTTTAAGCCTGCCTCAACTTCAGTCACTCTACCTTTTATTGTAATTCCCTGAATGAGGCTTGCATCAAAGCTTCCATTGATGTTAGCTCAGACAGTAATTCTCTAATGTCTGCCAATCTTCCTCTGTTGTACTTTGTTTGCAGTACAATGTTAGGCCTCCGGGACCTCCTGGGGTCCCAGTGCTCCCCTCTGGCCGCTTGCAAAGGCATTGGTAATACCAGAGGTGCACATCTGTACAAGTGTGCTGGCATCAGGGATCACCAAATATTTTTAGGTGGGGCTTTGTGATATTTTGCTTTCTCTAAAACTCATTGAAAATGGCATGTGTAAATCAGTTGGCTGATTTGAATAACTCCTATAGCCTTCAAGACATACCCAGTGCTCTGAATAGCCTCTCCTATCCATTTTTTCTTTTAGATTTCTGAACTTTTCAGGCTTTAATGGGGGGTTAGTCCAGCCTCTCTGGTCCAGTCTGGGATTCATCACTCACAGCTGCACCTTCATGGCACTTCTACATGTTGACAATACAGAATTACTGAGGAAGAGGTATCGCCAGTCCCACTTATCAAGTAAAGGTGGTCACCCAACCCCAGGTGTACAGGATCAAGTGTCTCCTTTGGCCAAGAAGAAAATTTCCATGCTTAAGCTTATTTCTTATTTGTGTTTTTGCTGCTTTATGAGTATGGAAACATGTCTAGCCTTGTTTTCTACATTTGTTTGAAAATGGTTTCTGCCTTCATCCTTCCTTCTTGTTCTCATGCTTCTACTACGGAGTAAGAAATACACCTTCTTTTTATTCACCTGCCTTTTCTTCCCTGCCTTCTAACTACCACTGCAAAAGTTGTTAGCTCCTTGAAGCAGTTTTAATCAGTCTGAATTTTTTCCCACCTAAGCTTTTTTTACAGCCAGTACCTGCTCAGATTGAAAGCAAGTGCCCCATCCAGGAATAAGGCTGCCTGCTGTGCTTTCCCTGGTGAAAAAGTATATATGTAGTTATCTAATGCTGAAGTGCTCAGGAATGATGAAATTCCGAGGAGACGGGTGAATCCTAAATCCCATCTTCCTCTGGATTTTACATGTCTCTGTGAGATACACAAAGTTTACAGGGTACTAAGTTCCCAATACACTCATCTGGAGATAAATATTCACAGTCTCCAAGAGCCCACCACGGGGCCTGCTGTGCCAAAATATATCACAGTTGTCATTTGCCATAAATTTGCTCTCTAGTGAACTGAAGCAACTTCTTCCACTGATGCAACTCTGACACCAAGCACAGAAAGCTCAGGAGGGCTCCCATGTAGGGTAGAGAAGCTCGTAATGAGAAGTAACCCTCACTGTCTCAGCTCACATTGTTTTTTGGATGGTTTGGTAGCTCAGCTGTGCACGTTAGAAACACAGAAAAGCAGACAGCTATCAACACAGCTGTAGCTATCCATTTTGACCTGGTGGAAATACCATGTGCTTCATACTAGCCCTGATGTTTATTGCTGCAAAGGCCCTTGCCTTCTCCTGAGCTTGTGTTTATAGCAGTACTGCAACAAACCCTACAGGTCCTATGCTCCCCATCACAGCAACTGTAGAGACAGCCTAAAAGAGACAATTCTGCACAGGTGATATTATTGCCCTCGAAATTAAAATGTGGAAACTCCTGTCACCCTCTCTGGAGATGAAGAAATCAATCATCATTGCTTGCCCTCCAAGAACAGAAATGTATGAAACTGTTTCCTTTGCTTTAATCTACAGGGATATCTGTACAACCTACTCTTGCTCTTTTTGTTTAGTTCTCCCCTTACCCAAGATCTCATAACCCTGATTTAAGTGCTAATATGCTGCAGTGATTTCCCATCCCCAGGCAGCTTCATCATCCCCAAGCTGTGCAGGCTTAAACTCTTAACCTGTCATAATACTGTGATTAAGACCCATCATACATTTGAACAGTTTGAAAGCCCATCTCTGCTTCACCACCGGACACTCTCACTCACTGAAAGGCAAAATCAATTGCCCCCCACATGAAACAGGAGGAAGTCAAGTGGGCAGTTTCCATGGCATTTTACCATGCTATAGCCCAGCTCCCTGGCTGTGTTTATTCTATACTTCTGCTGTTCACAGCCTTGATGGTCTTTGTGGATAAAACAGAGTAATTTCCTTTTTTTCCTTCAAGCTGCTGATAATTT
This sequence comes from Melopsittacus undulatus, assembly GCF_012275295.1. Classification (NCBI taxonomy): domain Eukaryota; kingdom Metazoa; phylum Chordata; class Aves; order Psittaciformes; family Psittaculidae; genus Melopsittacus; species Melopsittacus undulatus. The sequence continues at coordinate 11,895,302 of NC_047531.1, read as the reverse complement.
GAAGTGACTTCAAATGCCATAAACTTAGAGTGTAGTATTACCCGTGTCCTTATGACTTTTACATCACAGTGCATCACTTGGTATTACTCATGTTAAAATCCATAAATCATAGGTCTTCCCAATACATTATTTGTCATTTTGGTGTTCCTACGATAGTGCCATTTCTAGCAGTAATCATAAGGTTTGAATAAATACACAGTGACAAATCTACAAAGGCATACATTGGTGAGGCCAGGAAAGCTCACTAGGAATGTTACAGGTAGCACAGGACCTGCTCACAGAAAGGATTTCTTGCTTTGTGCTGTGCAGTCTCAGAGAGAGCATGCATGTGTCTGTTAGTCATCTCCTACTTCCTTGTACAGTAGAATAAAAGCAGTTGAACAGTAGCCTGGATGTTCACTGCCAGACAAAAGCTTAAATCAAATTAAAAGAGGAAAGCTGGGGTTCTGCACTGAGGACAGACGGTGGATATGCTAAATCAGAGTATTTACAGGAGCCAAACAAAAATAACTGCATATGTAAAAAGCCTCTCCTTTCTTGCATCTCATATCAGTCCGATTTCTATCTTACCTTCAGTGATCAGGAATAAAAGAGCTCCCATTGTTTAGTGACATTTCCGAATATTTATAGTTCTCTAGTAGTAACCTTTTGTTTGGTAGATAGTGCAGTTTGCACAGCATGCTGAGTGTGTCATTAAATATTTGCCTGAAGATCCGAGTGTTAGTATCAATGACAGAGTTTCCTAAACATGTCACATTTTCTTTGGCTGTCATGAAAAATTATAGCTACTGTGACTCACACTTTAATAGCAGCTATTTGTGATATTTTAACCTAATGTACATCCCCAGAGGAGAAACAACAGACACAATAAAGCATCTGCCAGTGACTTGCTTGAACGAAGGGACTCCAAGCATTATTAGGATGCCAAATTAAAGAGAAAAGGCTCTTGTGTCAAATGGCAAAGGGTCTTGGTGTTTGTTAACTTCACTGTAATTTATGTCTTATCTCTGAAAGCATACAAAGAGGAAGGAAAAAAAATATTCCCTTCCTCTATTGTCTCTCTCTCTGCTTAGCTGCATATTTCTTGTAATAGGAAGGGTTAAATACTTTTTAAAAACCTCATGATGAATCATTACACTTTTTATTTTTAACAGTTAAAATACTTAATGGGAAACATTAGCTTCTGATGTATCTTAGTAATGTTATTTTCTTTACAATGTAGATTTAAACAAGTAACACAAAAATTGAATAATATGGGTATTTTGGATGCCATATGGAAAAAAGACATTTGTGTTACATTTCTCCACCTCTTCTCTTAATCATCTTGCTATTTTCTGTAAAAGAAAGCCAAAACATGAATATTCCAGGTGTTTGTAACAGGAGCACTGTTCTTTTCCTGTTTGCATGGATTCTTTCCCTGGTTTTGCCAAAACTTCATACACCATCATTACATACATCAGGAAACGTATCCATGTCCTAAATTGGCCATCTGTAAAATGAGAATAGAAACACTTGCCTACTTCTTAGTTAAATTCAGCCTTGTTTGTAAGTGTTTTAAGAACTTGGAGGGAAGACGAAATAGTTGCATAAATTATATGTTCTTGATTTATATAAATGCAGAGATTTATCCCATATGATTAGGATGACAATGCCAAAAGCTAAGCTCCAAACAGAACACAAATAACTGCCACTGATAGAAGCCAGTTAACAGATTTTCCTGTGATGGAGCTCTTGAAGTCTATTTTAAAAGCACAAATGAATACATCGTTCTTCAACAATATCATCAGCAACCTAGACCTCTTTGCCTTGGAGTGAATAAACCACTGTAGGCTTTATAACAAAGGACCAAACCCTGCAGTCCCATGTGTGGCTCCACTGTATATCATTTTCTTTAAAGGATTTGTTTCCCCACAGGAATAAAAAGAAAATCCATGAAATGTGATGTTGTTTTTGCTTGTCTTCATGGACACTCAGTAAATCAGGACACATTACAGCAGCTATGTTCACATTTCAACATAAAACTGTGATATCACCTAAGCACTTTGTGAAATATGCTCTCAATAAACAGGACTGAAAAGTGAAGCTGCTATCTGAGTTAAAGAACAAAATCTTAAGGAAACTTAGATTCTCCTTTCAGACCTTATTATCCAATATATTGTATCTGTTAGGCTGACCCCTGCAAATTTGTAAGATTTTACTGGAAATTTGTTGATTGCACTCTTAGGTGCACACAAGGCACCTAAGCAAGATTTGCAGGAAAGCAAAAGCCTTGCTGAGATCATCTTCCTAATTGTCCACAGACTGCATTTGCTATTTTCATTGACTGCATTCACCTCTCTGAAATAAATCTCATATTTCTATCAGATGTGTTAGCACAAGTACATCCATCACTATGTGCCTTACCTTTGGATTGTAATGCAGCTCCTGATCCTTCCTCTCAGGAGCAGCAACATGCATTTCTGCCTGACAATGGTATTTTTGGATGAGCACTATCATAAATTACTTTTTGTAAGGGGATTATGAAGACAGAGATGAAGTTTTTTGTTACAGTTTGATCAAAAGGAACATGTGTGAATGCTGCAATTGTCTCCTCAAAATTTAAATGGAATTAGTTACTAGAACTGAAGGGTTGCACCTGTCACATGTTTTTATAAGATCATTCAGAGACAGAGCTAAGACTTGGAATCCTACTAAGATTATACTTTCAAAAAAAGTAAAAAAGTACAATCTCAGTGGCAGGTCTCTTCAAAACAGGAGAGACTGCTTCAAGACTCAGTAAAAAGCTGAAGAAAAGAATTTTGCCCCTAAATCTAATGGACACAAAAATAAAAATGCAAGAAAGCAGAAGCTGTCCTTGTGTAGAACCCCACTTTTTGTCTCAGTCCCATGACAAGTCATATTAGCAATTATATCAGCAATGCAATCTCTCACTGGTTATGGCTGATGATCTCCATGTGAAAGACTACAAATTCTCTTCAGAAGACACATCAAGATGGCCTTACACTCGCATAGCAGTACAGACTCACTGGGATTCAGACAGTTTAGAAACAAGTTCATCTTGCTCTAGTTCATAGCTCAGAAGCAAAGTATAAATTCAATGTGAGTTGTTATTGATCCAAAACTTTCTGTGAGTTCGACATTTCCCTCTCTAGAATGAAAAGAGGGGCAACACCCCCCTTCTATAAACTGCGCTTTTACGTTTATAAAGTTATATATGGAGGTAAGCTGAGTTGCCAGTGAAGGACAGAGAAAGGGGGAGAAGGAGGGAGGGAGGCTACAGAAGGAAAAGCAATCTACAGCAAGGTGGAAGAAAACATAAACCATCTTGATTTATACTTTTTCTCCACCCTGTCTGTTGATTGCTTTTCCTTCTAGAGAGACATCTTTTCTGTTCTTCTACAAGCTGTGATGTGAACTGATTTACACTGCCTTCCCAGCAGATAGTTAACCCATCCTCCTGTTCCAGAAGAAAACATTAAAATATTAATAAACTTTACTTTGTTCAGCTAGCTTTATTTTTCTTCATGGGCTGTTTTTTATTTCATGCCAATCAGCTATGTTGGTACTATATTACACACTACTGAATTTGCTGTTATAACTAGCAATAATAAGAAGTACACTGTATTGGCTTAAGTGAACTGCACAGCAGTAGGTATTCGGAAAACGTCAGACATAAATGACCCTTAGATTGTTCTGTGTTTAGCAGTATTGTACAGGACTGTGTGTTGGCTGCGCAGTGGGTACAGCTGTTAACATAGGAGCTCAATTCTTCCCATTTCACAACCCTGATGACATAAATTGCTATTCCTTTTTGCGGGAGCTGCTTAATGGGTGGAGGAGTCAAGAGGCAAAAGGGTCTCACAAAGCTGCCCCAGCCTTCCCCCACCATGGCATTAGGGTAAAAGTACAAAAGGGGCTACATGGGCAGAGCCACATCCTTGCAAGCAACAGCACCAAGTTCTCATTCTAAAAGAACTAAAGCCAGCCCTGTGATCCACAGTGCAGCCAGGTGGGCAGAGGATGTGCCCAGGTGGCCATGGCCTGCATCTAGAATCAGCCAAATTCTGCAGGAGCTAATGTTTGAAAGCATGAGATTCACTTGCATGTTTGAAACACCGTTCTTTATAACAGACAGTTTACATAACGCTGCATATAAACACTTCAAAGATATAAGTAGTGACTATTTGTGACATATGTGAGAAGGAAATCTCCAGACTTAAAGGCAAAACATTGCATTTGTTAGCAAATAATTCAGCAATGATCACATCTGGAAAATGCTGCAAAGCAGGACAAAAAAGCATTCTTATATTTTCAATCAAACTTTTCTGATAAATTCTTCATCTGTATAGTAACTTTTTAATACTGCATCAACATTTGAGAAGCCCAGATACAACTAAATGCGAACTACAGTGAGTCACTGTTTCCAGTAGTTAATTCCTATAAGGATTAGTTTCTATATAAAAAAACAAAATATCAGTATCCCTTAGGGGTGCTTCTTGTGCCACTGATGTCAGTGGTGTTTTTATTTCCCTTCACATCATCTTTCCTGTGTAAAGAACCATCTCCCATTCTTCACCAGCTTCTCTGAGGTTTCAGATCTGACAGTAGAGGAGAAGCGCAGAACAGCAACCAGCAGCTCCTGGTTCTGGGGCAATGGAAACAGCAGTTTCCCATTCCACTGAAGTGGCTGCCAGGCTGAGATTCCTTTTGTCAGGAACCTGACACCCTACAGCTCTGGGCAGCGATGCGATACTTTTCCTGACTCTTTGCTGTCTGCTTCCAGACCGATGGCTGCCTTCAGGTTGCTGAGCACTTGCAGACCATCTGCATTGGACCTTGCTACTTTTCTATCTGCCAAGGCCTCACATTTATATCAGCCCCTCTGCCTGCTGCTGGTGGTAAAAGAAAGCATCTGGATGGCTCTTATTTCAGTCCCAGTAGGTGCAGCAGCATTATTCCACATCACCTCCTATGTCCCACTGGCCTTTTAATGTGAGGTCCTTCAGTGCAATAATTCTCTCTTACAGAGGTTTAATAGAGCACCCAGTTGACAGAGCTACACTGTCTGCTAAGGCCTTCCAGGAATACTAAGAGCATAAGAGCAAGAATAGGATTTTCTGTCTGATGCTCATGTGGAAACAAAGACGGTTCTTCAAAGGTCTCTCTCTACAGCCTGCACCAAAGAGACCTGTCAGGGTTTCATCTCAACTTGACATTTTGGCAGCGCTCTTCAGGTAAGAACTGAGAAGGCTGGATTTTGTCAGAACTTGACTTGAAAGGATTTTCAACAGTTCTCTTTTCTTATTCCCTTCTGGCAAGAAAAAAAAATGAAGAAAAAAAAAACCCAAAACTTTTACATATAGGAATCCCATGAAGCAGAAAATCCAGCTTTTACACTGCATTCCCTCTAGGCGACAAAGAGCACAAGTGTGACTTTGGCTATATCATGGCCTCAGCACCATTTGCGTTCTGAAGAGAGGCTGCTCACTGTCCCTGAAAGAACATTGTCATTTCTGAGGCTGTCTTTATCTAAATGCCATATCAAAAAAATAGTCTGTTCTGAGTCTGTCTGAGATGCCTACCCCCACCTTCTAAAACAAACAGCATATTTTTAATACAAAATAGACCCCTCATCTTTGCCCTTAGTTAACTGGTACAGTATGATGTAAATAGATGATATAACATTCTTTTTTGTATTTTATATTATAGTGTAAGGTATCAGAAACAATACTCTGGCACAGTAGTTCTGATGCTTTTGAAAATGGTTTTGTGCTGGCTCACCCACCATATTTTCCATCCATACAAGATACTGTGGAGCCACTAAGGAGGAAATGAGTTCTGGAGGTAGTTAATCATTTCTGCAAGTGCAAGGTGTGGGATGGGAGATAGGATTCACAGGCAGCAAATGGCAGCAAGACACTGAGAGAATGTGTATTCCGAGTGCCATTAATTTGCATTGAGTATATGGGGCTAGCAGAAGTGGTCTAGTTAATTAAAGCATCTCACTGAAATGGATTCAAAAGAGGTTTAGTTTAGCATTAAAATCAGCTTTAACCTACATTCCACATGGGCTACATGGAGATAATTTATTCTATACCTGAAGAAGTTCCGATATAGGCTATGCGGTACTGCTGGTTTTATAGAGCAGTTACTTGGGTAAACGGTCCTCAATATCTGTATGCTGTTCCTCTCATTTCGCTCATTTGAAAATGTCAGTACAGGAAAAAAATTAAATGATGGGATTAATGCAGGGCTGATTGTTGCCACAGACAAAAGTGAAGTGACCCACTGGAAGTCTGCAGTAGCTTTTCACCTCCACATATCTGCAACAAAAAACACTGGAGTTTTATAAGGTCTGTTTATTCCTTTGTGTTCACCCAGTAAACCACAATGCAAGCAAGTAGGGTTAGATCAGACTAAATTGGGAGTGATGTATGCCTGTGTTGAAGAACACTGATGAGCCAGGTAGATGAAGGCAGACTTAAATAACATCTGTTTGATCAGCGCATGTCTCTATTCACTTTTATTATCTTCATCACATTCCCCATACAATAAAATGGGTGTTATTTGCGTAGGTAATACATAAGGGAGAGGATTCCAGTACGTACACAGATGGTACTCCTTCACCTCAAATTAAAATTTTCATCTTTTGGTAGCCCAAAATTCGTTTAAATGAAAGCAATAAAGCCCACAGGAGTGCAAAGAACAATTGTCTTGTTGTATGGCTACCCTATTTTCTTAGACACTGAAAGATTATATTCAATTTAAATAATTTTTTATTTTAATTTCATCTGAGGTTTTACCATCTGTGTGTGCACTGAACTCTTCCCTGTTCTTTTAGCAAAACTCATAGTGTTTCAACTTGGAATCTAGAAATAAGGCAGGTTGGAGAGATGTTCAGCAGAACCCATCAAAATTGACTTTAAAAGAAAATTTTAATAGCTGGAAAGTTAAAGAGCTATTCACTAGGAAGTTGCATACCCTCAAGTTTTGTATTTTCTGATATATTTCAATAAAGGACAAGAAACACCAGAAATGTACTAGAATAATTTGTCAATATCTCCATGAATTGCTACAGTTTTTAAAGGAGGATATGACTAGCTAAAAAAACATTACTGATTCCCAAAAAGTTTGAGCTTCCAGTCAGATTTATGGTCAAGGGAATGATCATCTTTACAGTTCCCAGACCTGTTCTGCTACTCTGACCCAGTAGCATTTAGGTGAATAAGATTAATTTAAAAGGTAGGATTCACCCATGACAAACCATAGTTACAGAAGAAGTGAAGATGGCCAAACCACATGATACAAATACAATTAAGTTTATACTCATGGAAAATCCCTGTATGAAAGTGTTGTCTCATTTCTGTTATTCAGTGTGTGAGGCAGTACAGGAACAAGCAGGAATTAGGTTATAGATGTTAAAAGTGCCTGTTATAAGGGATTTGTATTATGTCCTATCCCTAAGAATAACAGCTACAAGCACAGGGAAAAATGGACACTCATCAACTCATAGGAAATGAAACCCCAAGACTTTTTAATTAAGTATATAAAATTTTTATCGTACCCTCCACACTTCATACCATCCTTCCATGTAGCATTTCAGCTTACTTTATTTTCACTGGTTGTATTCCTACAACATAGTTTTTGCAGTCACCATGATGCATAAACTACAAACGAGCACAATGATGGTACATTTCCCTGTTCATTGCAGGGGTGTTGGTCTAGATGACCTTTAAAGGTCTCTTCCAACCCAAGCCATTCTATGTTTCTATGATTCTATGAAATTGTCATTCAGATCAAAGAGATCAAAAAGAGGTCATCTAGAAAACAATTCAAAATACATACTTTAAATTTCTATTCATCAGTCTTTTCCAAATATATTTGAAATGCCTTGCTTTTCAGATATAAAGTATCAACATGCAATTTCAATGCATATAAAATTCCTAATAAGAAGCCATATAATAATAGGAGACACATAAATTCAGATGTGAGTTAGCTGACAGGACACAAAATGCAAAACAGACAGAAAATAAGCATCTATTTTGTCTCCCTTTGTGATGTTTCCTTCACATGTAATAACTGGGTTTAGTATCCTGAAACAGACAGTAAAATGGAAACCTACAAAACTGACTGCAGATATGTGAAGTGTCATTAATTAAGTAATAATACCCTTTGAAATCAGTCATTACCAGCAGTTTTTGGTTATGAGCCATTAATATTTTAACTAGCAAGTCATTAAAAGTGATAACCAATTCTAAGGGGATTACTGCTTGAATAAACTATTTTGAATTATTTTAAACCTTCTGAAAAGCTTGGTCTGTTTTAACTTTAAATTCTGATCCTTTGTAATGCCTCTGCATGAAAAGCTATTTCTATTCACACAGAAATGCAAGCATTCCTACAAGTACACAAGACAATCTTGCATGGAATTGGTTCACAAGGGATGTGGCAAAAGGTCTCCCCTACCTATATTATTACATCTGTGGTGTTGAGTCTCAGTCATGGCTTTTCGCATTTGCCTTCTTTCTTTCCTGATGACTGCTCTCTAGCTTGCCTTCCTGAGATTCTTCAGTCATAGCTTCTAATCCCATCTCTTGCATCAAGCTGTGATTCTATTTTGATTTAGGTAGGTATGTACAGCTACTCTCAGATGAGCTTCTGAGAGGCAAAAAGATATAGTTTCATCTAGGCAACATTAATTTTGTTCGTGTACACAGAGTAAGCCTCATATTTAGACTTTGTCCCTCTATATCTATTAAATACTGGAATTTATTTTACAGATCTCTCCCAACAAGGTTAAATCATACAACTCAGGAGAAATAAGCTGACACAAAAATGTATATTTTATGAGAATAGTCCCAGGTCTATATCATGTTCATATGAATATAGCTAGAGATAAGAAAGACAGATAAGAAAGATAAGGTATAAAGAGCCTCTTACCCTTCTGGAAAGCAGAGATCGCTTTCCCTCAAGAGATGCAGCATTTCCTAATTTTGATCCTATCAGGCTAGCCAAGAAGGAAATGGTATCTGGTTTATGATACTCCAGAATTCTCATCTCTATGTCCCTAGTTGAAATATAACTTTTTAGGTGATCAACACTTTTCTTGGTTCAACAAACATATCTAAAAGGCAAAAGACAAAATCTTGGCCTCAATACTTGTATCACAGGCTACTGGAACAGGGTCCAACACTGTCCAGAATGAAGAACCAGGAGTGGGCAGATAGCATCTTGGCAAAGTATATAAGATTTCCTCATATTTTCACATTTTCATTTCCTCACTGTCATTAAATTATAGACTGTCTTCATAAATGGCCATTTTCCTCAATATGTTTATAGGAGTTAAGTCTCTGTTACAGTCATCCATTTCTAGAGATATAACAACACTGCCACCTTTCAGATTTGGCAATTGTTTTAAATTGTTAAAAGCAATAAGTCTTCTGATGGGCAGGTTTTCTGTTGAGGCTCCATCCCACAATCTTTTAATATTAAATGTTGCTTCTGTTGGTCCTGATAATTTCTGAGGGTGGAATTGATGCCAAACACAACCCAACAGCACCATAGGTGACTCAAGAAGTCAGTTGAGTAATCTCTGTCACTTCAGCATCTCATAGTGGATAATTTCACACAAAAATGTGAAAATTCAAGTAGCTTCTTCCACAAATACTGCATATGCAATAAATCATGTGCCCCCAGACCACTGCTTGAGTGCATCATATTATCCAACGAAGAAAACAAAAGCAACAATTAGCTGGATCTTTCAAGATCAAGAAAGAATTAATACTGGATCTTTCAAAATAGAATTAACATCAAACAAACAATGCAAATACCTCTACTGCCCCTTTCAACGTTTTTCAGAAGCCGAGGTAATAGCAGTCTCTGCCAGGAAATCCACAGCTTTGTTGTGTCCAGCCTTCGGCACTTCACTCCTTCCTAAAGACATAGAAGTCACCATGAGAAAGGTCTCTTCCAAATTTGTCCCATTTTGCTCCTTATGCCCAATGATCATAGTGTATCTCTTTCTGACTCCTTCTCTTGTCCTTTTAAACAAGTTTTTTGCAAAGATAATAGCTGCATTTTCATACAGAAATAAATCAGCACTTTCATTGATAACAGACAACATATGAGGGATTTATAAATTAACAGGTAACAGTCACTATAGCTATCCAGTAATTATCACAGTGATGGAGAAGGGTGATTTAAGAGACTGGTAATACGACAAAGAATCTCACTTCTAGTCTGCTAGTTACAATTCTGAGAAGTCAATAGTGACCGAAGGATATTTCCTTGTCCTCTTTGGACATGATGTTCGGTGCTGACAGTCAGTAACAGATTTACACATTTAGAAGTGGAAAAAACAGAATAATTTCTTCATTCTTTTCTGCTAGGAAATACCAAAGCTCATCCCATTGCCATGCATCTGGTTTTCTGCTTTAGAAAAGGAAGCATCTTATGGAAAATAAAAGCCTTTTCTTTCAGGCCTAGAAACTTCATCACTGAGAAGGAGTTATAGGTTCTGGATGAACAAACAGAAGACTGTTCCTAGCACTTCCCATAGGACTGGCCACGGTTTCACACCATGGTCCTATGTATATATATCTCATTGATATGCCAATCTAAGACTGGGAAAGTCATCATCATAAAGAGTAATACAGGTGGTAATACAGCAAATAAAATATAGTAGAAGGAAGCCTCATTGCTGAAGTTCAGATTATGGTGGAGCTGGAAATACTTAGGGGAAAATATGTGAGGTTCCAAAAGCAATTGTACGAAGACTCAACCTGTTGCAATGGGGGGACAGAAAACAGCAAAGAGAGACCAGGGTAGCAGTGAAGTTAGACTTCTCTCCTTTTTCTGTTTTTGCTGGGTAGAATTGGATCTTAGTTTCCATGGCTGCCAAGAACCAGTGATAAAACTCACTAAAAATAACTCTCACTGCTCAGAAAGATAAAGATCTTATAGATCGGGCAAAAATGAAGTCACTTCTTCTATTATTTACCCTCTTTCTGACCCCTTTCTCCAGAAATACTCCCAAAATGGAAGCAGGACTTTACAGCAGCGGTTATTTTCATGATGATTTACACCTGTGCTCCATCAGACACACACTTAGATTTGCTGCCTCCCATGCACAGAGCCCTGAAAACAGGACATAACTCTATGACATAGATTTGCAATCCACCCTGAAGTCAAGCCTCGGGAAGTCTTTTTCACCTCACCATATACATTAAGTTTAGTCAGAAAAAGCATTACGCATTTGATGGGAAAGGATCAGGATTTACCTCAAGAATAAAAAGAGTGATAAGTAGAGATAAATAAGAAATAAGATTTGAAATGCATGTGTGATATAGTAGCACCAATGAATATTTGCCTATATCAATGTGCTCAAGGCTATCTTTGCACATCAACACAACAGCAATGCTGAACAGTAACTGTCCCTGCAAGATATGTTGAGATCTGCAGAGAAAAGACATGTTTGTTGGTGCAGCATATTCTCATTATGACTTTCTCTGTTGGAATGCATAGGCGAGGCATTCAGTGCATAGTGGAGAAGTAAACAGAATTTCCAATTTTCTTTTTAGTTCACCTTTACGATGATGCTGTCAACTGGAAATGAAAAAGGAAGGAATCAATGAAGCAAGAATATTCAACCACAGTTGAGAAAGGAAAAAGTAAGAGTAAACTCCAGCTGCAGGTACAGAGGAAAACAGAAGAACATTTACAGATATATTAACTGGGGGGGGGGAGGGGGAATAGAGAAGAAAGCAAGCAAGAAAAAGATTTTTACAAATAACCAGGCACAAAAATGGTTGAGAGAATGAAATACATTGTTGGGTTTTAATCTATTTTTCACATCAGTATAACAGATAGGAAAGCTGAAGAGCTACACAGGCATGAGACTATGCAGACCTGTTACACTTTCCACCACTTGTATTTGGTTGATGTAGCAGTATGCACCACAGCAGGAGGGTGACTGTGGGACTGAATATTTTGGATATAGTACTTAGAAGCCTATCTGTAAATGATTTCAATGTAATCTCCAAGTAAACCGCTTTTGTAAAAACTTCAGTTACTAGAAAAGGGAAGAGATTACTTACTAAAAACTTCAGCTATGTTTACTTTGCAAAAGATAGCAGACATTAAAATTCTTGCCTATCCATGCTACTATATGCAGGCCTCAAATTATTCTATACATTTTATGGCATAGACCCATTTTATAGAGAGGCTATGGAATTTGCTGAGGGCATGTGAGTAGGGTCTTAACAGAAAACTGGATGCATTTGGCTGAATATCAAAGAATCATAGAATAATTAAGGTTGGAAATGACCTTAAGATCATCTACTTCCAATCACCCTGCTATGCACAGGGACACCTCACACTAAACCAGGTCACCCAAGGCTCTGTCCAACCTGACCTTGAACACTGACAGGGATGGAGCATTCACAGCTTCCCTGGGCCACCCATTCCACTGCCTCACCACCCTTACGGTAAAGAACTTCTTTGTTACATCCAATCTAAAATTCCCCTGTTTAAGTTTTAACCCATTACCCCTTGTCCTATCACTACAGTCCCTAATGAATAGTTCCAGAACCAGAATCCCTATAGGCCCCCTTCAAATACTGGAAGGCTGCTATGACGTCTCCACGCAGCCTTCCCTTCTCCCAACTTTCTCAGCCTATCTTCATATGGAAGGTGCTCCAGCCCCTGATCATCGTTGTGGCCTCCTCTGGACTTGTTCCAACAGTTCCATGTCCTTTTTATGTTGAGGACACCAGAACTGCACACAAAACTCCAAGTGAGGTCTCACAAGAGCAGAGTAGAGGGGCAGGATCGCCTCCTTTGACCTGCTGGTCATGTTCCTTTTTATGCAGGCCAGGATACAGTTGGCTTTCTGGGCTGCAAGCACACACTGAGGCCGGCTCATGTTCATTTTCTCATCGACCAACACCCCCAAGTCCTTCTCCACAGGGCTGCTCTGAATCTCTTCTCTGCCCAATCTGTAGCTGTGCCTGTAATAGCTGTAATAAAAGATTCTTCTGCCAGTAAAGATCTACGTATGCTCGGGTTCTGTTCTGCTTGGCAAGGTGACTTTTCAGCCACATGTTGCCATGCTAACAAAACTTATAAATGTAAGCAAAGTCACACACAAACAAGGAATTTTTCCATCCTGTCATGGTTTATGCCCAGCTAGCAATTAAACATCAACCATCTACTTGCTCACCCCTCATCCACAACTGAGATGTGGGAGAGAATCAGAAAAAAGGTAAAAACTGCAGGTTGAGATAAGAACAGTTTAATAAGCAAAATAAAGTTTAACAATAATAATAGTAACAATAATAATAATAATAATTATTATTATTATAATGAAAGGGCAGATAACAAAAAAATAAAGAGGAATAAACCCTAGAAACCCAAATGATGCACAATTCAATTGCTCACCACCTGCTGACCAATACCCAACACGTCCCCAAGCAGTGACTGATGGCTCTTGGTCCACTCCCCCCAGTTTATATACTGGGCATAATGTGCTGTGGTATAGAATACCCCTTTGGCTAGTTTGGTGTCCTGTCTCTGCTTCCTCCCAGCTTCTCGTGCTCATCTTCACTGGCAGAGCATGAGAGACTGAAAAGTCCTTGACTTATGGTAAGCAACCAACAAAACATCAGCGAGTTATCAACATTGTTCTTATACTGAATCCAGAACACAGTACTGTACCAGCTACTAAGAAGAAAAACAACTCTATCCCAGCTGAAACCAGTGTACACCCTGTTTACCTCCTGCTGTGGAGCAGTATCAAGATGCTTGTTCTGGAAGAATAAGTGTACAGAACATGTAAAGTACCCTCAGCAGAGTCTAACTGAATCCACACTAAAACTGTCATGTATACAAAAGGAGGGGGAAAAAAATCACACACTTAACCAGTGAGGAGGCAAAACCTATTAAACTGTCACTAAATTCAAGACCAGAGTTACAGTGCTGTGATCTAATGCAAGTGTTGCATCACAGCAGGGTAACAGACCTATGAGATTTAACTTATCACTACATTTTGTGATATATCCTTGACTTATGGATGTTAGAGGTATACAGTCTGTATCACAGATGTGGATTTTGGTAAACCAGTTATATAGCAAGTTAACAAGCAAACTAGATTTATGTAGAAAAACACAAAGGATTGAAATGGAGCTGCTGAAAGGAGCCAGACAGTGCAAGGCAGAGAGCTTAGGGTGCAGGGAAATGGGGTGCAGATGTGAAGAGGGATGTGCAAGGCACAGAGTAGGACCAATATTTGCTTAGGACCTTTATTAATAATCATGAAGATGGCAGAATAAAACCACATTCATTAAATTTGCAGATGATGCTAAATTGGGAGATATTATACAAGTCAGGATAAGAAATGCAATATAAAGCAGCTCAGAGAAATACAAGCTGAGAATAGCAAAATGAGATTCAGCTTGTAGAAATGCAAGCTAATGTATGCCACAGGGGAAGAATAACTTGGGCTGGGGGAAGCCACAAATTCAATAGAAGGCAAAAACCTCAAGGCGACAGTGGGCAACAAATTACATGGGAGCATTCAATACAGGATGGGTGCAAAAGGGTAACACAATTGTGGGCTGTATATTCAGAGGCACAGGTTCATGGACAGAAAGATTCAAGCCATGAGGTTTTATCCAGGATGCCAATTTAGCTTCAAGACAAATATACGTGACATTCCCTTAACTCAGATGTATTAGTAAGGGGAGAAGTCTACAGATAGCTTCTGGTGTGTAAATTGCCTCTGGTGTTTGGGATACAGAATCTGAAGGCTAGCAAGGTGGAGTGCTCATAGAACAACAGCGATTCAAGGATGGTAGAAATTGACAAATGAAGGACATTTACATGGGGTAACAGTGTATGAGACAGTGAAGGAAAGTCCTACAAATGCCTGGAAAAGGAGCAATCACACCCTGCCAAAGGAATCACAGGTAACCCTCTTATCATCTTGAGCAAGATGCGAGAACAAAACATTATTATTTACTATAGTAAAGTAGTCATAGACTCTGAAAGAGTGGAAGATCTTCCCTGTGGGGTGCTTTTTTGAGTAGCGCTGGCTAGCAAAATCACTCAGGAGAAGCAGTCCTGGACTGACAGGGAGGTGACAATGTAAAAAGTCTGTTCCTCCTTTGATATCTGTTATTCTAAGTTTAGAAGATCTGTGCTATAGCTGTGTATTCTGATATTTACTTCTATGAAGCAAACAGGAATTCAGGGAAATAAAAACAAAAGTCAGGAAAAGAAGAAACCTCTAAAGGATCTGCTCAGGAGCAATGTTTGGGAAAAAAAACGAAAAGCTTCACAGAGTCACTAAAGTGAACTGATCACAATAATAAAAATAAAGATGTTGAATTCCTTCAGAGTTTATTTTGAAGGAGAATCAGAAAGCTGTGGGGAAGAATACACAGGGGAATGCGATCAAAGATAGATTAATATTCTACATGCCCAAAGGTTACATATACCATCTCACAATAGATATGGCAAGAGCGAAAATGGCCACCAGGGATGAAAAGAAAATTACCGAAACAGGAGGGCATTTGGAAGTATAATTTACCCTATATAAAGAACTAGATGACAAAATCTAGAGGATACTTAATAAATGTTCAGGTCATGAACAAGGGTTAATACAGAATGCTTATGTTTATGGCAAGAATGTTTATGAACATGCTTTGGTTTCTAACCAACTTAATCAGGTACATGACAACAAGATAGTGAGATGTTTTTTCCTAGACTTCCAAGTGTACTCAGGTCAAGAGTTTCAGACAAGCTGGATAAGTACTGTGAAAAAAAAGAAGATGCATCCGTGAGTGAGTGTGTTTTGATTTGTCTGACACTGTTTATGCCCTGCTTAACTACTTTCGCATTCAGAAGTATGTGGAAACATATCCCATGTAATGGAAAACTGTCCCCAGGCAAATCTCAGCTGGAAAAATTTATCATAAGCATTTTGTCTCAAGTATACTTGGATAGTAGATTTGAAATTTTAATTTGAAAGTCCATACCATTAGTATTCTGAACTCAGTGGAATAAATAAGGGAATTTCAAGGTTGTATTATGCACATCCTTAACTTTATGCCCGGCGAGTGGTCCCGTTGCCTTCAGCTCCAAAGGCAACTTGCTGGAGCTCCTGGAGGTGTGTGAACCTGAGCTGAGGAATGCATCTCTGTGGGACCAGCATAGTCCCCAGCCTGGCAGTGAGAACTCACTGGCTCTCTCTGTCCTTGGGCAGATTTCACCGTAGGATAGGTCCCCTTCCAAATGCAGCTCTCAATAAAAAGCCACCCTTGGGGAAAAACATATCAAGCGTCTATGCATAGAATAGTCAGAAACAATTCATTAAACAACTGCAGGAATTCCTGCAGAATTCATCAAACATGAATACAATACATGACAAGGAAGATACAGCCAATTTCTAGAGCTTACTGCTTTTACCCTGCTGCTCTCTCCACAGAATAAGGCAGCAAAGAGCTGTAAGCTACAGGGCCTGATACTTCTTGTACATCCTCAGTGAAATATTCACTAAGCTCAGCCAGTTTTACCTATGAAAAACCACTGACATGAAGGGGGCTGCAGGGGTGTCAATGAAAGGCCAGTTTGAAGCCAGTGTGTTACACAGTGATCTCAAGGGAGCTAATTTGGCCTGCAGGCCTTTATTACTGATGGTGATAAGTGAAATGGAGGGAAGCTAAGACTGACAGTAAAAGCCCACAGTGAGTTTGCAGGAATGGCACATATGATATCCATTTCTTTATTTGTAAGCTAGGTCTGTCTGATAAAAGGATAATAAACATGGAGCTATTTTTCAAAGTAATTTCTTTTTCCAGAACAGACATTAATTTAACTACTTCTCATACAAAACTCCTGCCAAAATCTTCTCACAGTTTTCAGCTCCTGCAAAGGACCCTTCTGAAGCCAGGTTGTAACTTTCACCTTTCTAGTTATAGCCATCATAGTCAGTGTCAGTTATAACTGTGAGAGATTTAGAGAGCCCACTGCTCCTGCACTGGGTTATAATTCTAAATGGCTTATGAAGGAAAGTTAACTGAGAGTTATGATCCAGTAGTTTGATTAGAAGGCAGCCAAAACTTTATCGTAGTGGTACAACATGAGGCAGGGTGGAAAGCGTTTAGGAGAAGGCACTGCAGAAGGAGGTTGCTACAGGGCAGGGAAGAAGGAACAGAAACAGGCTGATGTGCCTCTCCACACAAGTGAAACGTATCCTTAGTAGAAAAATACCACCATCCTGATTTTTCATCTAAGAGCTTATGGTATGGAGACTTCAAGCTCAAATGCTACGCTGTTGAAGCCCAGAGGGTTCCCATACTTGTCTGTACGTAAACCTGAACTCAAGCTCACCACAGATCTCCTACACATCTCCCTTGCTCTGCTGAGGACTCCCCTAGGAAGGGCACTCAGCTATTCACTTTGCCTGACATCAGCACAGATTCTCCACCAGAAGGGCTAATATGGTATTTGGAAGTAGGGAGGAGGAAGGCACAAGGTCCCAGGAGCAGTCCACTTGGCAAGTAAGGGTGCCCTTGAGCATCCTATGAAGTACAGCCTTTAGATGCTTTAAAAATTTCAGCAGAGTATCTGTAGAGCCAGTTCCAGAGGTATTTCAGCTGAAAAGTCGTAATATCTGAATCTGCCCTTGGGAGTCCCAGGATATGTATATAAAAGTGTTAAGTGCTCATCCGGAGCTGCACCCTTACTCAGAATGTCACAGATTCCTTGACCTCCCTTTAAAAGTGAAGGCCCCGGAAGTTATAACTTTGCAGACTCCCTCTCTAACCCCATCTTCTTTTCCATAGTAAGGAATGGGAGAGAGAATTCCACAGCAGAAAGACAGGTTCCCATTAGCTTCAAGAGGATCAAGTGCTTTGAAACTGTCTGACATCACAAAGAGCTCTCCTTATCATTCTAATCAGATGGGTAAATCTATGCAGAGTGCTCCAATTCAAGTGCAGTTATTATGTCATGTAAATATGACCTCCATGTATTAGCATAATTCAGTGAGGGGCAATTCCTAAGGAAGAACGATGTAATACTGGTTTTCTAATTATTACAATCACTGTTACTTTTGTTTTCCTTGTTGTAATTATGATGATATTACTTTGTTTTTATTGAAGCCCCTTATTGTATATATTTAGAAACGGGAAAAAACAACCTCCATGCTTTCCATGTAAAAGTGCCAGAGGAGTTGTTGGAAACAATGTGAAAAAGTCTTTCTATTACTTGGGTAGTTTTTTTTCTCATGATAACACTAGAACATATCAGATGGCACCTAGATCTATATAAGTAGGTTATGCAATGAGATAATTCATTAAAATAGAAACAGTGAGAGGGAGAGGGCAAGAGAGGGAGAGAAAATCCTGTTCATTCAAATTGGAAAGTTATTTCTTCCTTTTTACAATATGACTCTCCTGAATGAATATCAATCATAGCCTTTTTTCTGGGGTAGTTTTCTGCCTTAATGAAGCAGGTTTGTCATGGCTTGGTATGGCAATACCTCATTTTTGCCCACTGTTCCACTGCTTGTTCAACTCCTTTGATTAAGAAGATCATGCTGCAGTGTCCCACTTGATAACTATATTAGTTGAGGTAAGTAACTGATATATTACCACAGGATAATATAGTTTGAAGGCACTTTAATAGGGGCTGGCAGATTTCAATATTATTTGAGGGTCATAGAGTGTCTGACATTTCAATTTGTTATCAGGCCACTCATATCACTAGGGCAATCATTAAACATAGACTCTAATAAGGTTTCTGCTATGTAGGGTCATTCATTATTGACAAGGAGGAGAGAAATAAATACCTTCCCAGGGGCAGCCTCAGCATGTAATACAGTAAAAATCCTACTGAGTCTGGAACCATATTTTCTAGATTTGTAGACAAATCAAGCATTACATTTTCAAATTAAACCAAATTAAAGACTCCAGATAAAAACATTAATACTTAAATTCTGCTTTTACATACTGTCAGAACACTCATTGTAATGATATATATGTAAAAAAAGATAGTAATTAGATCACAGGTTGGCTTATTTTACCACTATAATGGGAGCTAATAACCCACTTGTGTCATCTTTGGCTTTATGGGGGCTGTACACCTGGGACAGACTTTGCATATTACAATTAATCATCATATATCATCTAGCTCCAATAGCTATTTGACAGATGAGCCACCTTCACCTTTCAACTAGGTAGACCTGTGATTTAGCTTGCAAACAAAAGAACTAAATTCTTCATAAAGGCTCATGAATGCTTTTCCCCTTAGATTAATATCTGGTTTGTTTGGGATATGCTTCAAAGCTCCTTTTTTAATTTTAGATTTTCTTTGAATAACCTTAAGCACATACACATAGAAATATTTCACACATCTGTTAAAAATTACCATTTTGTGCTTTAAAATCAAATTGAAATACAGAAAAGGGAAAAACTAGTTAGGAACAATTATATTGTTAAAAACACAATTAAAAGGATTTTTTACAGAGATAATTACTTGAGGAAATTTAGTTTGGGGGAAAATAAATGCTTATGAAACCTTTTCTCAGTTCCTTGGGAATAAAAATAAATTACACAGAAAATAGGTGCGTTAGGGTGTACTTCAGCATTTGCTGAAGAAACAGCAGCATTGCACTAATGGGTGCCAACCAGAAAGTGCCTAACCCTAATGTAGAATGTAGCTACTTATTTTCTCTAGTAGACCAAATCCCATTCAGAAAAACAGAACTTTTACTCTGATTTCTGTATCAGATGTATTGGGCCCAAAAGAACAGCTCAAGAGAGAATCAAGCTCAAGGAAAAAAAAAATATTTCTTTTTATTTACTGTTAAAGCTGATGAGCTACAGCATCCGTGGTGATAGTGAATTAGCTTACAAAATTTTTCTCCCAGGTTTAATAATGTAAGGTGTTATTAATAAGTCGGGTAAAACAACATGTCTCCCACAATTCCATAAGGTGATCCTGTATTTTTAATTCATGAGAAGAGCTTTAATTGGATCAGAAGAGCAACCAGCAGACAAATAAATTGACAATATAATTTAATTCAGTTAGTGTAGTGAGAAGGAGTCTTTACTGACAGTTATTTATTCAGTCTTACTTCATTCCCAAGTACCAGCTTAGTCAACTCCAACACAACAGCTTCTCTCCAGTTCATCTTTGGGAGTCACCCACAAATAATAATTCAAATCTTAATGGTGCAGTAACTTGGCTCAATGGAGCAAGTTGTTCTCATCAGGTTTCTGAGCTCCCTGGTCAAAGACTAGTAAATAACCTTCAGTAAGTCAAGCAAGAGATGCTGAATCTAAGAAACAGTTCTTTCCAAGCTGTCACAGGGTATTCTAGGAGAAGCAGCAAGGGATGGCTGCAGGAAGGTGCTTGAAGATGTCTATAAGGTCTCTACATGGAGACAAAAGGATGCTAAAGCATGAATGAGTAAAAGAGACTCCCTGGACTGAATGGAGTAAATCTTCAGGAATAAATTCAGTTATGTTATGAGAAGATGAAACACTAACTATCAACATCTGAGATTGTCCAGCATGAAAGCTGAGAATCCTAAAAACATTCAGATATGTGGAAGTACTTACTTAAAATGGGACAATACTGGTATTTACCAGTATATTTATACTGCTGTCTTCTACAGCCAGCCCATCTCAAGCATACCTAACATTCAGCTCACATTTCTTTATAGCATTCTGCATTCTGTCAGAAACTCATGCAATACTAGAAAATTAAGTTTTGTGGTATTTATTATGATGTAAATTATGTATTTGGTGTCATGATTCATTTAGTCGCTGTTTTCTTCAAAATAATTTACCATATGTCTAATGACTAAGCAACAATTGTTATATTGCTGTCTGCGAGAAAAATATTGTTTTGTAGTATGATCGTCATTGGAAACAGGATTGTCAGACCTGGACAGGACAAAAAAAAATATATTGCAGGAAATTCTCCTTCATGTGAAATACAGTGAAGATAGAGGCAGAAATTTGGTCATTACAGAATCACATAATCACAGAACAGTTGCGGTTAGAAGGCATTTCTGGAGATCATGTACTCTAACCCTTTTTGCATATCTTCAAAGATGAAGACTCTATAACCTCTTTGAACAATCTGTTGCAGTGTTTGCAGCTCACTGTAAAAAATGTAATTTCTTGTATTTCGATTTGTGCCTTTTGCTCCTTGCTCATTAACTGAGCACCACTAAAAACAGTCTGGCTTCCACCTATTTACAGAATTCCATCATGCCAATTATTCATTACATAATATCCCCCCTAACTCTTCTCTTCTCCAGGCTGAACAGTCCCATCCCTCTCAGTATTTCCTCATAGAGGAGGTGTTCCAGTCCCTTAACATCCTCATGACCCTTTACTTCACTCTCTTCAGTAAGTCCATGCCTCTCTTGTACTGGAGAGCCCAGAAATGGACTCAGCACTCTGGGTGCAGCTTCACCAGTACTGAGTGAAGAGGAAGGATCACTTCCCTGGCTCTGTTAGCCACACACCTCCTAACGTAGCCCATCCATACCCTTCCTTGCTTCAAGAGTATATTGCTGGCTCATGTTTAATTTGGTATCCACCAGACCCCCACGTGCTTTTTGCTGAGCTACTTTCCAGCCAGCCTGCTCCCAGCCTATACTGGCAACTGGGGTTATTTGTCCCTAGGTGTCATGAATGAGGAGTTTAGGATTGCTAAAAGAATCACCATCAAAGTTATTAACAGAATTAGTTTTAATATGAATTTATGAAAGTACAGCTTAGCAAAGTTCAATGGCAAGGTTCACTCTGTTATGTACTACATGAATGAAACATACAAAAAGAAAACTTGAGGTAGAATCAAGCTCAAATAATCTGTACAGTAACTGAAGACACAAAAAGGGTAAGGGATACCTTTCATTAAGATACAAGGTATAGAGTGAACTTCCTTGCTTTCTAAACTCATAATGGAGCTTAGATGCAGCTAGGTCCAGTCTTAGTTTCAGACCTGGTCAATGGTCTATGTCTCAAGATGTCACGCATGTGTAGTCAACTAGGATTGCCATGATATCAGCAAAAGGTAACCTTAATATGATGTAAAAGTACCAGTTCACCACACATAGCATTTTTACAGGGCTTATGACCTAGCAGCAGTCTGAAGTTTTAAAGTGAATCACAAAATTTAGCAACAGACTAATACTGACTAATTCAACATTTACGAAATGAGACAATAGGTTTTACTACAGTCACAACAGTGACTTAATTACAGATCCAACATGACCACATTAATATTATACTTGCTATATGGTATTTAAATCAATTTACACACATCTGCACAGACACAAAGGTAAGTAGATAGAGAATCTTTAAAAATGTTAAAAAATTCCCCAAGTTCAGTGAAATATCCATGTCAACTGTCTCAGCATTTCTCAGTGAATGAGGGTTGAGCTTTGAGGAGCGGGGAGCCTTCAGCCCAGATCTCATTGCTAAATTTTGGCAATGGTCTTCCTCATTTCACAAACTTGGAACTACATAAGCCCCAAGAGGTGTCTCCTCAGAGGAAGATGCTGGGGGGCCACACAAGGGACCACACTTTATAGGGTCGCAAGATGATTGGCTTTAGTCATCATTAAATTTCCATCCTGGCCTCCATCCAAGTCAGCAATTACAACAATTTTTCAAAATTCCAGTAAAAATGGGCAGTTCCACTTGGGCTATGACCAAGGTGATGAATGATCAGTTGCAAGCCTGACAGGGGATGAATGATTATCCTTACTCTCGCTTCCCACCTTTGCCAAGCAACATGAGTGCCTGGTACAGTCAGTGTTGCTCC
This sequence comes from Melopsittacus undulatus, assembly GCF_012275295.1. Taxonomy (NCBI): domain Eukaryota; kingdom Metazoa; phylum Chordata; class Aves; order Psittaciformes; family Psittaculidae; genus Melopsittacus; species Melopsittacus undulatus. The sequence goes on along the minus strand of NC_047531.1, from coordinate 11,872,457 downwards.
CACATTAGTTATGCAACAGTGCATGGGACAGTCAAGGGATGCTTCACTGCCCAATTCATTACACAAATGCCAAGGGCTGACAGGGATTCCTGAGTTCATAGAGGGTTGGAGGAGGGAGGGATGGTGGGGTGGTGGAAATGCACCATCACCAAGCACAGGACTTTACATTTCTGTTTCTGGAACTTCAGGAGACTCCTGTTGGCCAGTTTTTCCAGCCTGTCCATATACCACTGAATAACAGACGACCATCTGGTCTATCAACCACTCCTCTCAGCTTTGTATCATCTGCAAACATGCCAAAGGTGCCTTCTACCCCAACATCCAGGTCAACAGTACTGGTCCTAATACCTGTCCTAGGTTTTCACAGCTAGTAACCGGCCTCCAACTGGACATGTGCAGCTGATCCCAACTCTTTGAGCATGGCAGTTCAGCCAGTTTTCAACCCACCTCACTGTCCACTTGTTTTATCTGTACTTCTTCAGTTTGTTCATGAGGGTATTGTGGCAGTTAGTGCTGAAAGCTTTACTGAAGTCAAATTAAACAACATCTGCTTCTCTCCCCTAACCCAGCAAGCCAGTCATCTCATCACAGAAAGCTACCATGTTGGTCAGGCATGATTCGCCCTTCATAAACTCATGCTGATTATTCCAAATCAGCCTCTAGTCCTTCATACATTTGGAAACGGCTTCCAGGATCATTTGCTTCGTCACTTTAGCACCAGAAACTGTGAAAGAGGAAACATACATGATCACTTGAAAATTACTTGGAAAATGGGACTATGTCATGTTTACAAAGACAGAGAAATATAAAAATGGTATTTTTAGTTGTTGTCCTTGTCACTTTAGTGGTTGAAAGTCTCATGAGCAAGTTTAAGAGGAAGCTTAAAAAGTGGGGTTTGGATGCTTTCTGGCAGGACTCAGTCTGAAGGAAGCTGTTGCAGAACCAGAAGGTTTGAAAGCCATTTTCCAGCCAGCAGAGGTAGCATAACTATAGTCAATTGAGTTCCTATATCTCAACGTGACACAGACCAAAAAAATAGATGAGACAAAGACTGGGAGTTTAAGTCTATTTACATTTAAAATCACCAGGAACTCTCCACTGATTTTTTTCTCTGGAGGCAGGATCAGGCCCATGATGTCATCTACCTGGACTTGTGCAAAGCGTTTGACACTGTCCCACACAATATTCTTGTCTCTAAATTGGAGAGACATCAGTTTGATAGGTGGACCACTCAGTCGATAAAGAACTGGCTGGATGGCTGCACGCAAAGAGTTGTTGTCAATAGCTCAATGTCCAGCTGGAGACCAGTAACAAGTGGTGTCCCTCAGGGATCGGTGTTGGGACCGGTATTGTTCAACATCTTTGTTGGTGACATGGACAATGGGATTGAGTGCACCTTCAGCAAGTTTGCTGATTACACCAAGCTTTGTGGTTCGGTTGACACGCTGGAGGGAAGGAATGCCATTCAGAAGGACCTTGACATGCTTGTGAGGTGGGCTGATGCCAACCTCATGAAGTTTAACCTGACAAGCGCAAGGTCCTACACCTGGGTCAAAGTAATCCCAGGCACAGCTACAGGTTGGGCAAAAAGGAAATTCATGGTAGTCCTGCAGAGAAGGACTTGGGGGTGTTGGTCGATGAGAAAATGAACATGAGCCAGCTTCAGTGTGCGCTTGCAGCCCAGAAAGCCAACCGTATTCTGGGCTGCATCAAAAGAAGTGTGACCAGTAGGTCAAAGGAGGTGATCCTGCCCCTCTGCTCTGCTCTTGTGAGACCTCACTTGGAGTATAGTGTGCAGTTCTGGTGTCCTCAACATAAAAAGGACATGGAACTGTTGGAACAAGTCCAGAGGAGGCCACGAGGATGATCAGGGGACTGGAGCACCTCCTATATGAAGAGAGGCTGAGAAAGTTGAGGCTGTTCAGCCTGGAGAAGAGAAGGCTGCATGAAGACTTCATAGCAGCCTTCCAGTATCTGAAGGGGGCCTACAGGGATGCTGGAGAGGGACTATTCATTAGGGACTGTAGTGATAGGACAAGAGGTAACAGGTTTAAACTTAAACAGGGGAGATTTAGACTGGATATAAGGAAGAAATTCTTTACTGTGAGGCTGGTGAGGTACTGGAATGGGTTGCCAGGGAAGCTGTGAATGCTCCATCCCTGTCAGTGTTTAAGGCCAGGTTGGACAGAGCCTTGGGTGACCTGGTTTAGTGTGAGGTGTCCCTGCCTATGGCAGGGGGGTTGGAAATAGATGATCTTGAGGTCCTTTCTAACCCTAACTATTCTATGATCCTATGTTTAACTTTGTTCTCTTCCTGTAAGGGAATGTTGTATGAAACGTGCAACTGTTTTTTCAGTATGAAACGTGCAACTGTTTTTTCAGTCATTACATTATTGCCTGTTTCCTATTTAGCTAGCCAAGAAATTATGATAATACAAAGCATTTTCTGTTGAAGTGTTAATGCAGTTTCTATTAACATGGACAATACACACTCATTGTAGAGAATGCATTTGTCTCCATGAAACTTTAATCCAAAGCCACCATGCACGGGGCAGCTGTCAGATCTCAGCAATGAAAATTAGTACTGCCTATGCATTTTAGACAGAGGAAAGAATTCTGCCAAAATATTAATATAAAACTATGTGTCCTAATTTAATTTACACAAATCAAAAGGAGAAGGAGCAAGTGGTTAATGTCTTGGCATTAGCTGTCATCTGCAGCGCAATTGCTGTTACAAAGCATTAAAAGAATTGGAGACTAAGAATTTTTACATTAGTGGTTATTAATTTAGCAGTAAAAGCAACTTGCTTCAGAACTGCTAGTTTCAGTTCAAAATACACCACTTCTTCATGCTTCTTGGAGTTAGATTTATTTGGTTTAGGTATTTTGGAAAGCGAAATAAGGTCTTTTTATTCATATAATTATATAGAATTTCCATCGTAACAGTTGTTCCAAATCTCTAGAATCCCAACAATACCTGAACTAGTAAACATCAATACCACAGCAGTATCAAAACTATTAGTTTCATGTTCCATCCTAGATTATTTTCTGTAACCTAACCTACCACACTTCATTTCTCTCAGGCTTTCTTTACTCATGCCTTTGCCTATATTCTACCCCAGAACTTTTTATAGCAAGGATGCTGCTACCTATATATTTCTGCACTTCATTAAGGGGGAAAGGAAGACACTGAAAGTGAATTGTGCCTAATTTCCTGGGGTTATTTCCTCCAACCAAGGAAATTCTTTTTCCAGTATAAGAAACATAAGGGTGAAAAGCAGCACTACCACCAAGATGCTATCCATGTAATCTATGGATCTAAGAAAAATGGATGAGATAAATCAGTGCCAGGACAAGTCATGTCCTAGGAGGGGTGATGTCCTGGCACACAGCATCCTACACCATGAAATGAGCTCTTTCCCAGCTGTATTTCTGTGAAGGGACAGAAGTACCCCACAGAAGTCCAAAATGGCTTAACAGAATCAAGATATTTGAAGGCTTCATGGTCCTTGATGTCTGTCTGTTTCTCAAATTCTCCAAGATCATCTGCTTGGTTTTTTTATTCATTCAAATAGAAACATCTATAGGAATACTCTAATCTCCTTGTAATAATCTAGATTATTTTTTGTATACATCTATTAGGAATTCTGATTATTTCACAGGACAAAGAGGCAAAACTCAGTCTGGAAGAGAAATAGCAGAGCCACAGCAGTTCAACAGTTAATCTTTTCTGACGTAAACAATCATCAAATACATTTCCAGGTACAATCTCCATAGACCTGCCAAACACAGGAATGGCCTGAGCTGATCTGTGGAACATTCAGCCTAGGAGAGGTGTTTAGATCATGCAGGTATGGTCTAAGAGGTTTGCACAGGCTCAGGGCCTGAATTCAGCAGGATCTGGGCACTAGACCAATGCAAGTCAGTTCTCTCTGCTTCACTGAAAAAATGTATCAAATGGAATTGAATTAGGGCTGGTTTAATGCTGAATAAGAAGGTCTATAATGGGGACCAATGCAGTTTAACAAACCCATTTTAACCAATACTATTAGTTCATTCAGATGTACTTTTCTAGCTCTTCCAACAAAGTGGAGTTCTCACTAAATGTTACATCATGAAAACATAGTTTGGCCTCTACATCATCAGTGCAAGGCTATGGAAGGTCGTTAAGTACAAAACCCTGCCAGGTGAGTGGCACACAATAAGGGCTGCTTCCCCAGTGTTACACATCTATAACACATATTTCATAGTATCTCTTTTGGTATTTGAGAGGAATAAATTCATGCAGGACAGTACTACACAGTAAAAAGCTGTCATCACACTCACTGCAGTGCCACAATTAGCTGTGGTGGCTGCAGCTGGGTGAAAAATAGTGTCATCTACTCTTCTTTTTAGTTTTTTTCAATTCCCTAGCCTGATCCCTACTCACCAAAAGACAGCTTCTGTTGTGCAAAGTCTGTCACATTCAAGAGAATGTGCAATTTGTTGCTGTAGCAGTAGAGAAGCTGTTGATGAGGACATGAAACTGGCTCATAAACCATGCCTCTAATCCTCTTTCAAAGCTTTGCCCTGTATCTGAGTTGCTGACCAAAATTGTGAAGAGGGAGAATTCAAAAATGTGGGAGAACTTGGAAAGATATGTACTGAGCTCTAACATTTTAAAACAAAAAATGCACAGAAAAAGTGCTGCAGACAGAAGTTGGTTGACGTTTCTTGTTCACAAGTGAGGGAGTTATTTTGGAGATAACAATACAAAATAACATTGAGTCAATTTTGTTTTCTCTCCCTGAACAGCACTGACAGTTTTTGATTTTCTACATTAGCTCAGAAGTTCAATATCTTGGGGAAATATGATCAAAAGAAGACTCTTCAAGCAAATTTCTGTGGAGGTCAAGTGGGAGATTTGAATTCTGTTAGAAATGCATGGGAAGAAAGATATTGAGTGGCATGCAGAAGCTGCTCTGACAACAGAAAAGACCTTTCAGTGAACTACGACTATTCAGTAAGCTCTAATAAAAAGACAGCTCCCTTTCCACAGCACTAACCTGCATATTCCATCCAGTGGGAGCTCTAACGCACCCCTCTATTTACCAGTCTTCTGCTGGTCAAAATAAATCTGTGTCTCCACTCTTTTAATCATCATCACCTTCTCATAACTAACTCTTTACTTATGAGCATGCTAACTAGGACTGATCAGACCCGTGAGTAGCAAATGTGATTTTGTTCTCCAATTGCCCTATTCATTATCCGCCTCAGCATTTACATTCTGCACAGCATTAGGATGCTGCATGTAATGTCATCATTTACTCTGTGGCTGCCAAATACAATGAATAAAATAAAGTCTTCTGAGAGAGTTATTCTACAGACAGGAAAAACACAGCTTGTTTTAATGGGGTTTAAAAGTGATCAAGTGTAGTGCAATGTTTGCATAATACACAGTCTTTGTTATCAGTCTTCTTTTATATATAGAATAAAGTTGGTTAATATTTACATAGGTCAAATGATTCATGAAGCAACATACCACTTCTTAGACCAGTGTGGATCATGATGTAATATTGTACCAAAATGCCTCGTTGTTAATAGATCCAGGGATAAGCAAAAACAAGTGGGTGCTTTTCCTCTCCCATACAGCAAATTTTAAATATAAAAGTATGATCAGACTCTAGGGAAAGGAGAAACATGAAACTGTTGCATTTTTTTCCTAAAAACCTGCTGCTTTGCCCCCACCTGGGCAGGAGAGTGCAGGAAGTGCTTGTCTGAAGCAGGAAATGAGATTTCAGAGGAGCTCTGGTTTTCCAGAAGATTCTTTCTCTCTCCTTTCCTTTCCTGTTAGAGAAAGTGATATCCCTCCCTTCTTATTAACCACTCATTTTGGTTTATCCACAGCTCACATGGCTCAGCTGAGGCTTCCTCACCCACTTTAAAGACAGCCAGGTTCATGAGTTATGCTGATGGCATGAACTAAGGATCCTGACGGTTTTTAGTCAGATACAGAAATGCTCTGCACTGGTACCAGATATATGGAGAGACAGTGGCTTCTTTCTGATGGGCAGTGAGGAGATCTGGTGGTTCAGCTCCTTTTCACCACCTCAGCCAGATCTGGAAAAGGATGTGCTGGTCTGTGATGTCAGTTTAAATTTCATAATTATACAAACAAAGCTTTCTCAATTCAACTTCTTTTACCACTGCAAAAGGGCAAGAGATTCAACCCCTTCCTGAACTGCAGACATGTCAAAAACTTACAGCAGAGTAAGGCTGCCAACCTGTCCAGAAGAGCAAGGGGAGAAATTGTTCTATTGATACAACAGCATCACATTAGGCCCTTGCCTTAGGCTATATGGCAAAAACATATCCCACATAGACAAAGCCTTGGTTACTGACCTGCTTGAAGTCTCTAAGTGATGTAAGAGTTTGCAAAGCGAACAACAATTGTCCTGAGATTCAAAAGTGTAAGTATGAAACTAAAGTTATCTCAGCATGAATTCTTTTAGTACTAAGTTTCTGTGCAGAGATTTTTGGTTACAAATTTGAAGTACTGATATAGCATATCATCATATGCTGGCTGGTTTGGACTTTGAACATACTGGGTAAACAGTAATGATTTCCCATATAGTGGAAGCTCTTGGAACATATGCTACATATAACTCTATGCTTGCTTCAGAAAAAGGCTAGATTTAAAATGGTGTTAGTGTTCCATCTTTGACTCTATCATTTAGTTAGGCACTTCACAGGACTCGGAGAGATGTAGAATTCAGTGATTTTTGACTTTTTTTTTTTGCATGTGTTTCTGGTGGCAATGCCTCAGTCACACTCCAGCTTCCCAGAACAATTTCATTTACAAAAAGCCTGGAAAATACTGGATAAAACGTGAAGAGCCACTGGTCCCTTCACGACACACTTTGGGTTAGGAGGAGGAGTGATTGTGACTCCAGAACTGGTGTCATCCTCCAAAGTTTAACCTAAAACACGCTCAGATTTAGAGGAGGAAAACGTTAACACATAGCTTAATGCAGTGATCTGAATGCCTGTGCCTGCTCTCTAGTTCCACCCGCTGGAAATGCTTTCAAACTCTGACTGATCCAGCTCCAGCGGGGCTGGAGAGGAGCTCCTGCAGAGAGGAACGCACACAATCCAGGGCTGCTGCTGCCAGCAAACACCCACTCTGTGGCTGGTGGCACGGCAAAGGCAAAGGCTGCCTTGCCAAAGGCAAAAACCTGTCTCAGAGGCAGACACTGTGTCACAGACGTTTCTATTTCTGTGAGCTGGTACTGACATACGTGAAAAAAATTGTTTGCAGTGACAGTATCCTGGCTTCATTAGCCCTCCTGGTAACAGCAGGTGACTATTTACTTCTCCAAAGAGAGTCTGGAGTAGCACTTTATTTCTCTTTCCTAAAAACAACTAGTATTTGTAAGGGAGGGGACTCTCCAGCCTCCTGGTCATACCACTGACCCTGCTCGCCTCATCGCCCTTTCTCTATGTAGATTCGATGTACTTCTGCCTGCCTTTGGCTAATACATCAGCATGAGATGCTTGCCACTTCCACAACAAGGAGGTTTGCTCCCCACCTCAGCAAATAGCTGCAGCTGACACTCATCATTCCAAGTGCAAACTGAAGTCCCTAACCCCTACATCCTCACAATTTGCTCCTCATCCTTACTAAATACAGCTCTGGAAAATCACTCCACATCGTTCTCTTTAACAAGAAATAGATTTTCAAAATGTGCTTTTCTGAATATCCTGTAGAGTTTGAGGCTGTATCCATGTAGCTGTAACTATTCCTGTTTCTCCCAAGTTGGTTTTGGTATGGATTCCCCCACCTGTGATATCTTTAGACGCCCCACAGCTGCCCTCCACAGAAGGCAAGGGTATTGCTACAGAATAGTTCATCATCTAATATTGTTTGGAATAATAAATATCCATGATGGTGGGCCTCAGGTACATGGATATAAACAAATGAGCTATTCTTTGTTAAACTGTAAGAAACCATTAGTCCTTGCATAGTGACAGAACAGTCAGACAGTCAATTAAAAACTGAGAAAATGACAAGTAAAAGTACTTACCGCAAAAAAGAAACCTCTTTTGTACAGACATCCAAACCTAACCTGGATGTATCACCAGGGAATATGTTGTAATTATGGACAGACGGATTATCTATTACCAGAAATCTTTTTATCACATAATATTCTGACTCCATACAAAATCAGCAAGGGGTCACTCAGCTCACCCTCCTGCTTTGACCTGACGATCAGGAAGGTGGAATTAAATAGGAAGTCACTTTTTTTGTGGCAATATCCATAAGAACAGCAGAATAAGAAGGTAAGAGTGGTGCAGGGGATCATAACTAGGGGAGGCAGGAATGGGAGAAGAAGGCAAAGCAATTAATCTGTGTACTATGAAAGGGAACAAGTCTAATTAACTCCATACTGATGCCAAACTCGGAGGAGAGCTGAGCCCTGGGATAGGAAAGCCATAGTAAGTACAGGATCACCAGCAGATACTGAGAGAGGCAAATGGAAAACGTTCTGCCTCTCAGGTGATCAAAAGCAAACCCTGCCTTAAGCATTCATTCTTCTCACTGGCTGGCAAACCTGTTTTTGTTATTTTACCTACAAGCAGGGCTAATCTCATATAGATATAGACAGACACAGGCACAGATACAGGTATATGTATAGGAGGAGGTGTGAATAGATAGATGGTACAGATACAAATACACATACAGACACAGCCTTGCCCTACCTCCCACCCAGCACCCTGACACACCAACAGCAACAGCAACTAGCATACAACAAGGTATCCTTCTGGGAGTAATAAAAGGAAAAATAAAGAAAAAAGTGTTAAGCACTACTTATATTGGGTCCAGACCTGTCTGGGGGGCTGGATATGTGGACAACAACAGGTTACAGAGCCAGGAAAAGATTCTCAGTTCACCCCTCCTATGTTTTCTCCTCAAGATTTCACCTTCCCATTTCTCTTTTGCCCTGCAATGGTGCTCTGCAGTGAATCACTGATTGCAAACCTGCCTTGGGAGAAGCAACACAGACTTCTGAAATTACAAAGGACCAATGAAGATCTGTGAAGCATTGGGAATGAATGTCACTCCTGCTTTTTTCAGTGTGTAAACACATATTTGACTGCAAGACTTTCTGTTACCAACCTTGTTATCTTCCTCCAATGCCTTTATCTCTCATTTTCTCTGATGTATCTTCTGTCTCTTGGAAAAGATTTATTGGCAGTTTAAATTTTTAAATATATCTGAAAAAATAAATTATTGTCGGTGTCAAAGGTTAGGAGTTCTTCTTTAAATATTACATGAGTTCATGTGTGGTTAGAAATAGATAAAGAGCAGGACTTTTTAACATTGCATACAAGTAACACCTTAGTCTATTTTCATTGCTATCTTTTATCATACTCACTCTGATTGTTCTCCAAACACACACACACACACACAGAACATGGAACAGATTGCGAAGTCTGCTTCTGGGGAGAAAACTGTCTAGTTAGAAGCTCCCTGGCCTTGAGAAGGATTTAGGGACATACAGCTTGGGGCTGTTCCTACCCACACAAACACCTATTTGGTGACAGGAGCATCATGATGGCTCTCCAGAGTCCAGCATGTGGCATCTCTTCAGGCCCACTTGTTCACAGCTGTCCCCACAGTCTCACTCTGGTGTCATCTTCTTAGAAAAAGGGTGAAATTTAAAGTTAGAAATAATTACATTGAATGTTTGTAAATCAATAGGTGGCCTTTGTATATTGTAATTTTGCTGTTCTGTACCTTAGTTAATCGTTTTGTGCCTTAGTTGTAACTTTGCTGTTCTGTACCTTAGTTGTAATTTAGGCATGGGTGGATTTAAGAAAGTATTGTAAAACCTTATCCAAGCAGAACATGCAGGCTGACCAGAGGCAGCCAGGTGAAAACAAGAGAATGCTGGCATCCACAAAATGGTTGGAGCCTGTCCAAAGAACAGACAGGTCAAAAAGGACAAAGCGAGGAAGACTTCTTATTTCATCTGAGGAAGACTCCTTACTTCATCAGGACGACCACCAGAGGGGGACTACGCAAGCGCAGAAGAGGCTGATGTCGTAATAGACTGATGAGGCAATCCCTGATGCATATGTATTAGTTAAGGTAGCAATTTAGGTTGAATATGCATTAATTGCGAAACTTTTGATGTATAAATTGCGAGCGCGATGTGACGGGGTCGAAGCCAGATTTGGGTGAGTGCCTCTGGTTTCCCAGCGCTGCAATAAAGCACCTCATATAACCATTCCGGTGGTTATGTGTCTGTTCTTACGCTAACAATCTCATTCCTCAGGACAGCTTGCTAGTGTCATTCTCCTGCCTCCCTCACTGCAGGCAAGCTCCTCAGGGCTAACACAACTAATTCAGAATCAGCTTTAGCTGCCTCACTTCAAACAGCAGGTTTTTTCTAACATGGGAATAAATGTAATGTTTCCAGATCCTCTGCCGAATGCAATCTCTTGTTAGGGAACCCTTTCACTTACTGACTGTGGAAAACTTAGACTTTCACTGAAGACATGGTATTAGCTGGTGTGTAACCTTCCAGATAAGATGGAGCAGGAAGTTTCCAATTACCTTTGGTGATTTCACCTAAAACTGACTTTAGTAAGACTTATCTCAAAGAGGGAAGAAGTTGGCTCCAGCACCAAGCAGTAATATGACAGAAAACAATGCAAATGGCCAAGCCCCTTCCCAAGCACACAGGATCTGCCCTTCTCATGTCTTTGAAGCAAGAACATTGCAAGTCCTAAACCCTGATAGAGAGTCAGTACTGGCTAGCTGTGAAGAAACCAGTTTGACCCCTCGTCCTCCAAAACCATAGACAAAGGCTCTGAGCTCATTACACATAATCAAGTTCCTATAGCTTAGCCAGATGCTGCATCTTCACTGAGCAATGATATATGACTGGATGCCCAATCCTAAACCACTTCAGCTACAAAGTAAGCTTAAAATCACCACAAAATGGAACCTGAAAGCCAAACCTTATAACTTCAGAACTTTCCTGCAAAAAACAAAGTACTAGAAATGGATTGTTTGTCACAGACTCTTTCAGTGGAAATGAAACTTGTTTTTGAGAGAAGGCTCTTCATCAACATGGTTTGGGTCAATTCTGTCAAAACAGGCTTTGACAGAAAATGTTCTGTGGGGTTTTTTTTTACCCAAAGTCAAATGAAAGAGATAAATCTGCAGTGCTCTGACACTGGTGTCTGCTGGATAACTTCTAATGATTTGTTTGCTCCATCTGGCAAGAACTTGAAAGGCTTATTGTGTGATCACAAATAACATCTAGTGATATTCTTAAACTGTCATTCAGAATTAGGCCATTACAGCAGAACCTACTGCCTTACGACCAAACACAAAGAAAAACATCAGATACAGCACAAGCAGCCTGAAAAAACAACCAGGTGGCAAGAAAATTACAACTTTGAAAAGCACAGGGCAGGAAGAAAGCCCTGAATACTAAGTCAGGTGTTTAATCAGAGCTTCAAAATTTCCTAAATTAGAAAAAAAATAGCATCTGTGCTTACTTTTTCCCTTTACCTTTCAAAGAGTAAGAAGGTGTAATTTCAGAAGAAAACATTTCCCAATACAATATAACTTTCCTATTTCAATATTGATAATAATAACAATGTGTTTGTTTTTCTAAAGAGCACAAACTAGTGAAATTTCTCTGCTGAACAAAAATGCAGTATGCCCAGGGATGTCCCAAAAGGGCAATGTGGCTTCATAATCAAATACCAAAGTGATTTGGAAGAATCTAATAATCTACCATCTCCCAGCAATAAATAATACGTCCAGCAAACACAAACTTAGACTGAAAAAAAAACCCTTCAATCACAGTAATAGTTTTCCTGCTACCCAGTATATCAAATTACCTTTTCCTTTTCAAAACAATGTATTTTCCCCATCCCATTTATTCCTATTGCCTCTGGGCCAGGTTCTGATTTCCGATATGCTGCTCAAATCCAGAGTAACTAAACTGAAATCATTCCTTTCAAGTGGGACATTTTCTATGGGTTAAATAGGAATTATTGACCAATGAAGCTGCACAAATAGATTACACAGAGGTAATTTTTGTTTCAAAACATGAACTCTCTATATTGAATGCATCACATACATTGATTTAACTGAGCATTTTCTTAGCCAGACCAATCGCAATACTGTTTTAAACTCTGCCTTTCTTCATGTAGCATACAAGTATTTTTTATTTTCTTTGGTTTCAGTGCTATTTCAAAACAGAGAAGTGAGACTGAAAGGAAGAGTCCTGTAAAAGATAAACTCTGTGCAAGCTATCTCCTCCTTCTGAGACAGAGAAATCTCTGAATCATCCAACAGCCTCTGAAATCTCACCTGATGTCAATGATCAGCCTAAGTCCATCACTGCCATTTCTACCACTAAAGATGCTGTCCTGCTATGGTAACGTGCCTCCAGCTAGCCCAGGAGGTGTTGGTGGCCTCCTCCTTCCTACAGTGCTGGGTGCAGTGTTAAGGCACTGCTTCATGCTTCTGCTCTCACAGCATTAAGAGGCAAGTTGTAGAAATTTCATAGCCTCTCTGAGTAATGTGTCCAGTGCTGCAATGTTCTCCTGATGTGCTTTCTAATGTTCAGACTGAACCTCATGAGCTGTGATTTGTGGCCATTGCCCTTTATTATATCATCAGCTATTTCATGAGGAAAGTTTGCATCCATCATCTTTGAAACCGGCTTCAAATAGCTGCAGGCAGCTGTTGGGTTGTCTCAAGGCCTCTTCTCACCAGACTTGGTATACCTTCCCAGGACAGAGCTAAGACAGCACTGTGAGATGGCAGTAGCTGAAGAGATTGAACAACTGTCTCACAGGATCTGGATATGGGAATCTTAACGACTGGAAAATATGCAATGTTCACTACAGCACAAGTATATTAAATACATTAAATCACTGTGCTTTTGGTGCAAAAAGAAATTAAGTGATGTTTAGTCTAACAAAGCTTATCCTACTGCTGCCAGGTTCCTTCCTCAGGCACCTTCAAATGAATTCTCTTCTCCTTGCAACCGTCAGGCTTAAAAATGAACCAAAGACAATGAAGGGAAAGTGGAGGGTGGAGGAGGGGAAGGGTGTTTGTTGAATGAATTGAAAGCAGCATCCAAACCTAGTTCTGATTACAAGCGTCAAGCCTTTTCTGAAATATCTCAGAAGAGTGGAAGTCTGGACAGATTTATGGGTGTGCATACTCCACTGGTTTTTATTTCGGAGGTGTGTATATATATGAGCAAAGATTAAAAGCCAAAACAAATGTCTAAATCATCATAAATTGGTGGTACAGCGGGATAAATACAGCACAGACCTCAGGATTCTAAGTAATGATGATTGTAAAAGATAATTTCATCTTTGCATTCACCTCACTGAGACTCAGGAAAAAAATGCCTTCAGAGTTATGAGAACAATTTCATCTGTACTAGTACCTCCTTTCAATTCTTAAAGTGTTCATTTTCTATTTTGATGTGGATCACATTAAAAACAGAATGCATTATAGACTTCAAACTGTTTTTATTTAATGCAAGGTACCAATAGAAGGTGGTCATATTGCATGTCAAAAATCAGAGCTTCCTGAAATGGTAATACCACCCCTCTAAAAAACATTACCAGTAATACAAATACTGCCTTCCATTATCAGAATCCCTCCTATCTGACCCCAAACTGATAGATTTACAGGATTTTTTTTCACCATTATTAAAATACAGCTGTGATTGCTGTATTCCTATATTTGCAAAATACTACCACAGAGTCTTTTTAAGGAGAAAGTTGGGAACTAATTTAGAAAACTGATTACGAAAAGTCATGTTAAGGCAAGACACTTGTAAAGCCAAGGAGAAACTCTCATCAGCAGATTTATAAAAAGTGGTCCTTTAGTGACCACAAATAGTGGGAATCATATTTTACATCTCCACCAATTGACATAGATTGGATTAATGTACATTAAAAATATCCAAAATCCCTTGTATGAATTATAGACATAAATAAGATCAGCCAATAACATCCTTCTATCCAGAGAATCAACCCTATAAAATCTGACTTTTTAATCTACTACTTGCTGACAAACAAAGATTGATTGTGCCCATGTGCATTTTAAGAAACTTGATTGGTCATCCAACACACATACCAACATGTGCAAGGAGTACAAGCACAAGTTGGCTGGATTTTGTACAGTTTCATCATACAACAAAAGCACAGAAAAATGTGATTCTGCAGCTACTCAGTATCTGGAGGAGATGTCAGTGATTACACTTGCAACTGCACTAGGATATCTACAAATATTCTTGAACTTTTCCCAAATCCCAAAGGAAATGTCAAGCACTGATAACATCCAATTTACGACTTTAGCAATTGCCATCAGTGCTTGTTTCCTACAATCTAGCAGGCACCATGTATCCTTTACAAATACCAGTTATATCTGACTAATCTCCAGATGACTGTGCTGAAGCAGCTCTGACCTGATCACATGCCTGTCCATTCATGACTGAAATAGTCAATCCAAAGGCCTTCCTTTTAAACTAGGATGCATGTATAGCAAGATCGGGCAGAATCATTAGACCATTGCATGTTCTTTCCACATAACTGAAGTTTAAAGAAAAGATTTTCAGAGCTCCTGGAATTTGTTTCTTCCCTCAGGATATGCCCAGTAGAGCTGTTGGTTAAGTATGCTCCCTTGTCTCCTACGATAATACTGATGTATATTTGTAAAATCAGTGAACTTATATTAGCAAATGTCTGATGTGAGAGGATTGAAATGCATGTGCAAAAGAGATTTGGATTTGGTTCTGCTAATCCTGCTTCAGACTGAGGAGCTTGAGAATGTGATGTGATCCATTTTTAAGAGTCAGCAGCATTTTCTTAATCTAATGCATTTCTGACCTCTCGGAAAAATACAGGCTCTTATATCAATACAAGTGAACATCAGTAGAGTCCACACTTATATAAATTTGTTATTTGGATTCTTTTATTACTTGAAAGTTATCTCAGACAGAGAAAAAGACATTTCTTCTGTGTTGTGAAATGTCTTAGCCCCAGCCAGAACTAAGCGCCATGTAGCCATTCACTCACTATCTGCCAGTGGGATGGGGAAGAGAACAGGAAAAGCAGAACTGAGAAAACTCATGGGATAAGACAAAAAAAGTTTAACAGGTAAAACAAAAGCCACACATGCAAACAAAGCAAACCAAGGAATTCATTCACCACTTCCCATAGGCAGGCAAGTGTTCAGCCATCTCCAGCACAGCAGGGCTCCATCACAGGTCATGGTTACTTGGGAAGACAAACACCATCACTCCAAACATCACACCCTTCCTTCTTCTTCCCCCAGGTTTATATACTGAGTGTGATGTCATATGGTCTGGAACATCCCTTTGGTCAGTTGGAATCAGCTGTCTCAGCTGTGCCCCCTCCCAACTCCTTGTGCACCCCCAGCCTACTTGCTGGTGGGCTGAGGAGCAGAAAAGGCCTCAAGGATGTGTAAGTACTGCTCAGCAATAGCTAAAACATCCCATGTTATAAACACTGATTTAGACACAAATCCAAAACACAGCACCACATTACCTACTATGAAGAAAATTAACTCCACCCCTGCTAAAACCATCACAAGTAGTCTGGTCAAGAGTTTTATGCAAGTAGAAATGGTAAGCAGAAACTTTCCTCCTTAGGTGTCTAATGATCTTCTAGTGCTGTGTAGGAAACATGAAAGACATACTCTACCTACCTTGCTCAGGATAATAAATCATTAAATTGTAAGCCCTACACATTCTGATAACAACATTAATAGAATTAGTAGCTTATCTGCCTCACCAGGAGATTGTAAAATACAGAAGCAGCAGTAACAAGAAAAAATGTTAAAAAAAAACTTGAAGGAGACCTATTTTTATGGCCAGATTTGGTTGTATTTCTTACATTTGACGGTAAGGCAGCAATTGTGCTTTCTCTTGTTCTCCCACAAAATTTTACAAGCCTTTTTTAAAACAATGGAAGAAATTCTATCCATTATTGCCTGCTTGTTCAGGTTTCATGCCTAATTAAAGCTGGACAAAGGCAGCCTCTGATCAGACACTAACAAGCAGAATCGAAAGAGTCCAGCAGCAGCCTGGTGCTGATAAACAGGAACTCTGAAGAGCTGATAAGCAGAAAGCCATTGTTATCCAGGACAGGATTTACTAGCCTCTGTTTGGTTTGTTTGCTGGCTTCAGGGCAGGATCATCTTCTGTAAAAAATATTGCATTTTAGTTGCTCTTCGGTATGCCCAAGTTCAACAAGTCTTGAAGCCAGATTTTCATCAGTTGCAGTGCGATTGAGGTCACACTGAAGATGTGAGAAAACCCCTACATATTCCCTCTTTACAACCCCTCCTTTATGCAGCATTCAAGTGAATTTGAAGCGTGCTCTAGCCTGATCTTTGCTTTGCTTTCTCATCCTTTGCCCTTAAAAGGGGGATAGAATTTTACCACTTTTATGCAAAAATGGGAAGTGGTATGCAGTAAAAAGATGTCTCCAAAGCTGTTAAGAAGGGGTAAAATGGGAACGGGTCCTACTCTCAGTCTGGCTATGTGAAACCAAAGCAGGATTTAGAAGCTCCGACAAAAATAACTCATGCTGGCTCTGTATATTGAAGTGTGAGGAAGCAAGCTAGTGTGAAAGGTGACATTTTCCCCCAGGCTGTACAGAAGCAGCAGCTATTCTGAGTGATGCAGTATCTCTCACAGCTGATGTGCATCCCCTGACAGCATAAGGAGCAGTTAGATCAGCACAGCTAAGGATGCCTTAGTGATCTGCCCCACCCTGAGACAGTATCTTTTCTCTTAGTAAACAGTGTTGTTGCACGAGGAACCTGCATATTCCATGTGCATATTCCTATTATGCAGTGTGCTACTGCAGCCTTTGCAACTGTCCTCAGCCTTAGACAGATGTCACCTTCTGGACCCTGGAACCGGGAGAACAGGGTGATGCAACTCAATAGTAAGGTTACTGTTGATGCTCATAAGAATGTCTGAAGAAGAGATGAAGCAACAAGGCAAGACAAATTACCTTATAAGACATTTACAGCCAATATATGTTGATGGGATGATGTTAGACACCTAAACTGAATGCAGAAATGCTGGGCTTTGGGGGGAATACTGTGCCCTAAGTATCTCAAAAGAGTACCCTGCAAGCAGTCAAGTGAGCAAAGAGCAGGTTCTGGGGAAAGGCATGGGGAGAGCCAAGCACTTTTCCTTGTGCATGTAAACTTAATTCTAATTCCCTGGAGATTTAGCCAGGAGACCCTGGAAGCCCAGAGAGTAATTCAGTCTGCCCCAAGGCAGACACCCGAGACTTGTTTCAGGGGCTGCATAACAGGGACCCAAATCAACAGAGCCTCTCTAAATTCTATCCTTGTTGTGACTAGGACCCTCTGTTACCTACACATGATGTCTGCTGGTGTTTGAGGTTATGCCCTGGGTTACCCCTGCTCTCCAGAGGCATGGTCCCCAGCAGCCGCTGTCTCACAGGTGCCATCCTCTGCAGATGCCTGTGGTACTCCAGGGCATCTCAGGTAGATGTCTGTGATGAAGAAATTGAATGACTCATGCTTTAGGAACTGAACTCCCTGGAGGGTGTGGGGGGACAGGAGGAAGAAACAACACAGGAGCAGCATTTTACAAGGAGTTTCACTCAGTGCTGTCCTTAGGTACATACCAGAGAAGGACCTTGTGCAGCCAACATAGTCTTTGCAAGGGCAGCAGTGGCAAGAGCACAAACCCAACTCATTTACAAAAACTGACTTAATGAAATCCCTTGGGATCCCGTGATTGGATGGAGTGGGGAAAGCCTGAAAACCGGACATCTGTCAGACCCAGGAGGCCTCAAGATCTTGACCTTAATGTTGCCTACCACAGGTGCTATCTATCTTCCAGTCAAACATCTGAAAGGAAGGAAACAGTAATTTCTAAACATTAGCTCCATAGTACGGAGTTAGCACAAGGCTAACATATCATAGGTTCCTTTGGAAGAGTGGGGGATTACCAAGACAAAGGTTGAAGTTAATCATCTTTTAAGCAATTATATTTAAATGTCTTTGTTTGGAAGTTCTGGCTTCTGGAAGACTCATAAAAGCCTGATTGATTACTCTTGCCACCTCTGATTACAAAATTTCCCCCCAGTTTTAAATCAGCCTGGTGTAACAAGGGCCTGGAAGTTTACTAGAAAGCTATAAAGTAAAGTTCATTTTTTACCTTGCTGCAAGAACATGTGAATAAATCTAATGGACCTATGACAGCTCATAAACTATAGGAGGTATCTAATTCATTAAATATCTAACTATTAACATTTGTAACTGCAGGATGTAACATACATGCATACCTAATCACTGGTGATCAACATATGGTGTGGGAGGAGATACAGTGCAAACCCAAATTATGCATCAGGTTCCCTTGTGCATTAGAAGATTTGTCCAGAAATAAATAAAGTGTTTTCTGCTCCTTTTTGGCTTTATAGTCATGGAACACTAATGGCTGGAGGAAAATCAAAATTTAGGATTAAAATATAAACCCAAAATACATTTCAAAGGTTTTAGCTGTGCTTTCTGAAATATTTGCTCTTTTTTGAGATCATTAAAAATACTTCCTGCAGCTTATTTCACACAGCTCACAGTTCTGTAGACTCCATTTTGGTTTGTAAAAATACAAATTTCCAGTCTATGGACTGAAATCATCTAATCTGTCTTTGAAGCAGAAGATACTGGCAATATTTTTATCTTGAAGTAAACCTACATTGGGGAAATTTGTTTCTGATAGAGCTTTATTCCTCTGAGTTGTCTGCTCTCCAGTACAGATTGCTTATGTAGCATTTGTTGTTCTGTTATTGTATTGTTATTGTTATTATATTAATGCCTAAAGACCTTTGCAAGGTTTGCAATCCCATAGTAGTAGATGATGAATAAATGAATAAAAATAAAAAAATCCCAATATAATGTGTGCCCTGGAGGTCTTACCATTGATAAATATTTGCTTAGTTGCTGAGAGAAATAATTTTCTGCACATGGCTTGTTGGAAGCTATTCATTTCAGCTGTCCACTGCAAGGGTTGCTCTGTGTCCTGCATCACAGGTTACTTACATATTTTGTCCCCTAACTGGATTACAAACTTCTTAAGCAATAGAAAGATGGATGATGAACACTAAATAGTACATTTCCTAGAGGAATTTTTGGGCAAATGACCACCTGTGTTAAAAGCGATGAAACACTGAGGACTCATAAATATTCACAGAAACGTTTGACAGTTCTCCAAATGTTTGCAAATTAGTAACATGACTCTACAAATAATGATGACACCATACATTTACAGGGAAAAAAAAGTAGAATATATGGACACAGCATGAGCATGCTGCCGGCTGCTTTCTCCTCACAAGACCTTCTCCCTTTTGAATTATCTTTTCGTCTCTCTTCCTAAAATAAAGAAATATTGTCACAAATGCCACTGTCAAACACTTTGCTGAAACCAATGGTGGCACACTTGGCTCAAGAATTTTCCAGTGACACCACATATTTCAAACAGACTACCAAGCACAAGAGATATAGCAGGGCAGCATCTTTATAGCGATCTCCCATAGTGATGGTCTGGAATGGAAATTCTTCTCAGGAGGGCAGTAATTCCAGGAATGTTACCATAAACCTGCTGACATCCATTGCTATTAAGGAGAAACATGCAGAAAAATTCCTGCCCCTTCTAGAGACATCTGTACACAGAGGATACCCATTTTTTTCTGAACATGTCCAGAAAACAACAGTAGCCAACACAGACCTTGTGTATCCAAGCAATTAAATCCACTGCAATTAGAAATAGGCCATTTAAGATAATGACATTTTTTCAAAGATGAAGAAAAAACACAGGTGGTAAATCTTACACTGAAAAGATCTGCTAAACACACCAGAAGACCAAAGATTTGTAATTGCATACTTTGTTGATCGAACAATGGGGACATAAACACGTCTTCAAAAGAACTCAACAACAAAAAAGGCAAAGAACAATCTGAGATCCCAGTGTAACACCAATCACTAAGTAGAGTGATTCAGATGAAGTTATAAACAGTGCAAATAAAAGAGAAATAGCTTGTGAGTCTACAACAATGCAATTCTAATTACAACAAAACAGAATTAATTCAGTGAAAAAGAATTCAAAAAAGTTTCTAAAAAGAGAGGAAAAAAACTGAAAAGCAAAATGTTCATCCTTCGTAATTTTACTTCCAGCTTAAAAGCAGAATGTCTGCTTACTATTTATACAGCATCACAAACATGCATGGCTTCTTTTCTGTGATATATAAATAATTTCCCATTTTAAAAAGCTCACAGCATAAGCATCAAATTAGTCAAACGCTACCATCAGTCACAAAGTTTAGTATCCCGAGTACTCCTTTCCTGAAGCTAACCTTTAACTCACCTACTGCTCTTGATCTGCTAGTGTTCATGAAAAAAATGACATGCAGAGCATTCTTAGACTGATACTGTGATTTTGCAACCACTCTGTACTAGAAATTAAATAATCAATACTGTTCCCAAAGATATAAGTTATCCCATCAGGCTGTTGAAACATATAACAATCACATTATAGACTAAAATATTAATTGCTAATTTAATGAGCCCTTCAGCAATATTTCTTGCTATATGCAATAAGAGAATGTGGGGTTTTTTCCCCTTACAAATGACTGGGAGCTTCTTAGCACTTTCATTTTGTAACCCTGATGTTACAGAAGTGATAAAACCTCTGGGATATTTCTGAAAATAAACCCTGATGAAAGTGTTACTGGACAAGAAAATTATCTCTCCTGTGCTTTACATAAAAAGAAACTGGAATTTTCCAGTGCACCAACAACATGGAAGATCCCAGTTCAGCCTGTTGGCTGCATCAGAGAAAACTGGAAGCTTGCAAAATGAGGACAAAAGACAGAATTGAGTAGAACTTCCTAAAAGTGAAAAAGATCAAAAGAACTGTAGGTTGTAGTCAATCAGATATTACTTGAATTTTATAGATGAACACGACACTGGATTCTAATTTACAGCATAGAAGGGAAGAGTTGCGTTTGCAAGCTTTGACCATTATGACTCCCTATTTTCCCTAGACTCTTTGGAGTTTTTTCCAATGCTATTCATTCTTTCTTTATCTACATTTTTTTTCTCTTTTTTTTTCTTTTTTCCTTTTTTTTTCCAAATAATTCTGTCTTTGAGGAAGACCAGTAACTGACATCTTGAAGAAGGACTATTCAGGGACATAAGGACATATACTTCAGGGAAGCTGAAAAACAAACCACCTGAACAAGGATTTGAATTCAGTTCACTTATGAAGAAATGCTGATATTATCTACTTCTTGAAAAGACTTTTCTGTGCAGACCAGAAAGTGGGGGAAGTAGAAAGCCTCCTGACTACAAAATGTTTCCCATTTATCGTGGTTTCTGTGATATCCTGGCAGAGATTGATTTATAAAGCCAGTGGTCCTTAGTAGTTGCTAGGAAACAGTGCTCTGCACTCCATCTGCACACGAGGAGATGTGCAGCCAGAAAGTGTGATTTGTAATGGAATAATTCTTCTGGCTTCAACCCTGCAAAGAAAAATTTCACTGCATGGTTTCCCCAGAAAAACATAAGCATGTTTTAGTTCTGCGTGCATGTAGTGTGGCTTAAACTAAGCTCAGCTAGACTGAGGTCTCAATAGTTTTTTTCCCAGGTCCAATGACTGTGTTCCAAGTGCAGAATTTACTCCTTTTAGAAATTTAGGAAAGCAAGGGGTAAGCTAGAAGGGACTTCCTGGGTCATATATCCAGTCCTTTGATATTTCTGGCCACCTACATAATCCCTTTTTCACATTTATCAAGCTCCATCTTTAAAAAAAGACAGGATTTGGTTCACTTCAAACTGCGCCAGTAAATAGTATCCCTTTTTAAATTTCTAGCATAAATTTATTCCTGGGCTTTTGTATGTGTCAACATTGTCCTTTCAGCTAAGCAGCTTTCTCCTCCTTGGTTTTACCACCTCGATGCATTTACAGGCAGTAATCCTATCTCCCCTAAGTCTGTTTTTTGTTTGACTAACCAAACCCAACAAAAGCCTCTTATTGCTATGTGGTAAGCTCTCTTTTCCTGCTGTATTGTGATGCAGTACTTTCATGCAGGCTTTTGAATTTTTATTTCTTGAATGTAGGTGACCAAAAATGTATATAGTGATTCCAACAGATTACAGTGCATCAGTGCTTTCCCCTCTCTGCTGGAAATGCTTCTACTGCTTAGCATTTTTTTTTTCCCACACCAATGGCTCAGTGACATCCTGTGACTGACAAATACAAATACACCTTTTCTTTCTTTTTTCTTTTTATTTAAGGAACATAATTTCCAATCTCACTCTAGAGTGCTAGTTTTCCTTTCAGTATAATCCATCACAGGCTGCGATTCAGACAGTTCCTTGTACTGATTCTCATCTCAAAGAATCATAAAATCATAGAATGGTTTGGGTTGGAAGGGACATCAATGATCATCAAGTTCCAACCCCCTTGTCACTGGCAGGGACACCTTCCAGGTTGCTCAAAGCTCCATCCAACCTGGCCTTGAACACTGCCAGGAATAGGCCATCCACAGCTTCTTTGGGCAACGTGTTCCAGTGTCTCAACCCTCACAATAAAGAACTTCCTAATATCTAATCTAAATCTACCCTCTTCTAGATGTTATAAACCCTTCCCCTTTAAAACCTTTTATGTATTTTTTCTACATGTCTTGCACATCAGCCGCTGACCACAACTCTTTGAGTGTGACCATCCAGGCAATTCCTTATGCACTGAGTGCATCCATCCATCAAATCCACTTCTTTCCAGTTTAGGGACAAAGATGTTATGTGGGACAGTGTCAAATGCTTTACACAAGTCCAGATAGATGATGTCAACTGCTCTTCCCTTATCCACCAATGCTGTAGCCCTGTTGTAGAAGGGCACCAAATTTGTCAGACACACCTTACTGAAGGGCATTGGCTATTACAAATCGCTTCCTTATTTTCCATGTGCCTTAGCATTATTTCCAGGAGGATCTGCTCCATGATCTTACAAGGCACAGAGGCGAGATTGACTGGCCCATAGTTCATTATCCCAGTTTCTGCCTTTGCCTTGTGCAGCTGGAGCACTTGCCCATGAAGACTGAGGCAAAAATGTCGTTGAGTACCTCAGCCTTCTCCATAGCCTGGATAACCAGGTCTCCTGGTTATTTCCTTCTTGAGGGAGCCCACATTTTCCCTCGTCTTCTTTTTATCACCAACGTACTTATGGAAGCTTTTATTGTTGCCTTTGATGTCCCTGGACAGACCTAATTTGATCAGGGCTTTAGCTTTAGAATACCTAACCATTGTGTGAAACACTTTACTGAAGAACAGGTAGGCTACAGGCACTGAGTTACTGTGTTTTCCTTGGCTTAAAAAAAAAACAAAATCAGTTATGGAAGAAGCTTGAAACCTGGTCCCCTTTAGTAAGTTGATGCTGTATTTTAGGGCATCTTCTATTATTCTCCATGTCTTGGATTTCCCCTAAAATTTGTGCTATTGCATCTGTGTTCCACCTGCTTGTCTCCAGAGGAAAAGTGTTAATTGTTTTGGGGACAATCCCTAAAATAATTTTTAATAGCACCCTTACTTGTTTTCCAGTTCTTTATTCATGATGACTGGAGAATCTTTAACTCTTTCTTCTGATTTCCCAAGGTCTAAATTGTCCCAAGTGTTCACAATTCATATTCTGAACTTTCAATCCTCCAGGTTCTCATTTCTTTTTCTGAACAAATCTGTTCTGATTCTTGAAGATTCTTTGGCAAATCTCAACAGCCTATTTAGTAGAATGACTTATCCAGAGACATCTGGAGTTCTCTTGCCTAAGAATATGAATTTCAGACCAGCACTCTACCCTAATTCGGTGCCTTTTCAGACAGATTCGCTATGATAGAGTCTGCCCTCTCACAACAAAAAGTCTTAACTACCAACTTGTCATTTATATACTGCCATTTCATTTAAATTGAAATTTGGTCAGTACTGTCATCATTTGATAACATATTATTTTCTCTACGACTTTCTTTATAATATATTTGCATCTTGTCCATCACCAACTTAAAATCCTATAACCACTTAGTAGTTCCACAGCCCCTTGGAAAAGGAGGTATTTCAGCTTTCACGCTGAGAAATGACTGGATTCTACTGTGGCTGTAACATCAGTTATCCAATCTATGACTATGAAATTTAAACTTTCCCATAATGATACAGTCACCTTGTAGCTTATATCTCTCATGACACTAAAGCAATCTCGAATGCAGTATTCATTGTAGAGCCCAATCCCTTTCCCATTACAGTCTTTTTCAGTCCTTTCTAATACGTTTTTATACAAACCAATCCTCTCTTATCCATACTATCAATTAACATTTCTTTACTGCCAGCCATATTCTTAATATATAATGCTACCACATTATCTTAACTATTTCTTCTGCATTACTTTCACAGTGAGCAGTACTTGCACTTCAGTTACAATTAGTATTCTATCATGTTTCTGTTATCCTTCTTATATTCTGCTTCATGTCATGCACCAATAAGCCTAATTATTCCATCTTTGTGTGCAGGTTGCTTTGTTGCATCTGTTATTTCCGTCTCACTTCACCTGGTTTCTTAGCTAGGTTAAGTACAGTATTTGCACTGATTTATTTTCTACCCAGTCTTTGGGCTATGGGGGATTTTTATCCTCTGTTTCCTGCCACCTAGTATTCCTTTTGCTTTAGTATATCCTCACTGACTTGATTTTACTTTCTTTGAATTAAAAGAAATTAGTATAGTGGTGGTAGCATAGCTGTCTCTCCAATTTCCCTTCTTTCCATACACTGTCTTCTGCAATGTAAAGCTCTTCCTATAATGACAGACTTGTCCTAGGAGAGTCATGTTCCAAGGATTCAAGTGCAACAAATCCTTAGAAAAAACTTCTTTGTGGGAAGGCCTATTTCTGTAATACTCATTTTGGCCCTTGGCAGTAGTTTACTACTTCTGCTACTATTACTATTTTTTCTGTTCTGGGGTGGGTTTTTTCCTTTAAAGCTTTATTTGATGGTATAGTAAAAACTCTATTTTCCTTCCTCTTATTTCTATCTAAGTATTTATATCACCCTGATCACTTTAGGATTTGGTTTTATTTAGGTAACTAGAGTGTTTTATAAGATTAACAGCATTACAAAATGTCTTTATACATGGCCCTTGTCTCAGACAAAAACAAGAGTGCATTTTCTGGGTGCTCCTTGCTTCTTGGTTTATGTCTCTGTATTTCCCGTAATAAATATTCACTTCAGTTACACGATAGATACAGGTACGTTGCTGTAGCTGGTGTAGTCTAAGGACACATGCAGGACAAGTCTGCAGACTCAGATATCATTTTTATTGTACCAACTGGTACAGACGAGAAAATTAATCAGGCTTTTCAGCATGAAAAGGGTCACTTGGTGTCTAAACACCACTTGGTGTATGAACTGCTACAAATTTTAATACATCTTAGTGTCTAAATGACCCTTGAAGGTATAGAAATACTATCTTCCTCTTACTTTCAGTGTTTAAATGATTTGAGTGAGTTACTGGGAAGCCTTTTTGGTAGATTTAGAACCAGAATCAGGTGATCTGGGCCTAAAGCGTATGCCATTCTTGATGGCACTAGTAACAATATCTGTAAGGAACAAAATGGGGAAGAAACACAACTTACTATAGAAAATATATTAGATTATGAACAGTTATTTTAGGAGAACACTCTAGAATGTCAACCCACTGCTATGTAGATATATGTGATAATATATATATATGCAAAAAAAAAGGATAATGTAATCCAAAGAGCTTCCAAAAAAAAAAAAAAAAAGGAAAGAATGAAGGAACACAGTGGAGGAACACAGATGCACACACAGATGTCATCTCCAAATATAGTGTGCAACCACACACAGAATACAACCTTGTGTAAGCAGAATGGGAAACAAACGACCCAGCAGAGGGGACACACAGTACAACAGGAGCAAGGCCCTGGCCTAAATACGTGCCAGTTTAAACATCCCTTCAGCTTTTCACATTTGGTAAAGCAGATGGTCAGTAGCTTCTATCCCACTTGTAGTAAGCAGCATACAGCTTTGATCTAAGATCTAAATGACCTTGCAGGCTAATAGAAATGGGATGATGACTTACAGCATTAAGTTCAAGATAGCACATAAAACTGATGTATCATAACAGCCAATAACAAGAATTACAGTAATAACAGGAACATACAAGCCAGAAACACTCAGAAGGAAGTCCAGGTTTATCAGAGAACGAGTAAGGGCTGACACTGTGGGAAAGGAAATGCAGTTCTAGATAGATCAGGTGAATTTATCAGTACCGACAAAGCAGCATGAGCTTCTCTACTCAAAGCATTGGGAAGATATTCCCAGCATGTTGTGTGTCATTTCAGGGTTCTCAGACAGGAGCACATGCAAATTATAATCAGGGAAAGAGAGAGCCAAGAGCGTGCCTGGTAAGCCTGGGAAAATACATTTTAAGAAAGGATATCATGTCTTTCTCTAAACACATCCAATAAGTAAGCACCAGGGAAAGGAAGATCTATTTAGTCTAAAAACTAACACTGGCACAAGTACAAATAGACTCAAACTGACAATTAATATATTTAAACTGTGACTTAGATGAACGTTTCCAACCGCCAGGGCAGTGAGGTTCTGCAACAGCCATTGAGAGGCCGCTGGGATGAAAACCTCTGTCTTCAAGCTGAGATCTGTCAGTTTATTAACAGTGTTTTAACATTCTGTTCAAGAGAACAGAAACTTTACTCAGTAACCCAAATGGTCAGTCCCAGAACTACGCTCTTTCCTGAATCAGAATACTGAGTTGTTAAATGACATTGTCTCTTCAAAAACTGACTGCTTCAGTAACCTGTCAACCAGTGCTATGATGTCTTTTTGGAAGAGAACATGCTGTCAGGGAGCTTGAGCAGCTCAGCCCTGCATCTCATCTCACAGAAAGCATTAAACATAATGTGTTATGATGAAAAGAAAAATTGTAAGCAACATTGACATTTAGAAATGTCTGTATAACAGCAAGCACATGCCTGTTACCCTGTGTGATTAGTCTAAATAAAGATTAACTTAAGCATATGTTTACCCGGACTTCAGGGTGCAAGCTCCTCACGGCAGGGAGTTTGCCTTGACACTCATAATTTTTAAAGCAAAATACACATCTATACAAGTAGCCACAATTTTAGACTAGTACTGTTCATGACCAGTTGAAGTTATTGTAGTAGCCACAGATGTGGAAGTGATAACTACCAGATACTGAGACCTTTTTGAGCAGTGAGACATCTGAAATACTGTGCATGGGTTTCTTATGTCCACAGCAGGGGTGTAAATATTCACAGGCATTTGAGCAACACTTAAGGGACAGCAATAAAGACCTTAAGCATTTTGTGAGAATTAATGACTGCTTGAGGGTGTTAATAGCCTGAGGTGGAACTTTGGGCCATTAACCCCAACTGGTCATTAAACTTTAGGAGAGGCAAGGCTGAGGTCATTGTGACAGTTACGAATTCTAGCGTGGAAGGGGTAGTTATATATGTTGATTTAACACTATTTCATCTGTACTGTTGTAGAACAAAGCTACAGATAGGCTAAAGAAACTACAGATCTCTAGATGCTGGTAACAATTCCCAACCCTTCTTATCTCAGTGGAAAAGACTACAAATGGCAACACATCAGAAAACACACAGCCAGGTTGGAAAAATATTCAGCATTTGTAAAACATTAACAAAAGGAAGCAGGTAGTTCCAGAAATTCCATTAAATAAACCATTGAGAATCAATACAGACTGCTCCTTAGGGTCACAGACCCTTCTATGCTTATGTCTTGCATTCAGCAGTAGCAGTCATTTTTCTCCTTCTTAGTAGCTGGTGCAGTGCTGTGTTTTTGACTTTCAGCCTGGGAACAGCACTGATAACACCAATATTTTTAGTTGGTGCTCAGTAATGTTTACTCTGATCAAGGACTTTCTGAGTTTCATGCTCTGCCAGGGAGGAGGGGAAGCTGGGAGGAAGCAGAGACAGGACACCTGACCCAAACTAGCCAAAGGGGTATTGCATACCACAGCAAGTCATGGCCAGGATGTAAACTGGTGGCAGTTACCCAGAAGGGCTAGATCACTGCTCGGTTGGGCTGGGTATTGGTCTGTGGGTGGTGAGCAGTTGTATTCTCTTCACTTGTTATTTCCCTTATCATTATTATTATTGGTGGCAGCAGCAGTGGTTTGTGTTATACCTTAGTTACTGGACTGCTCTTATCTCAACCCGTGGGAGTTACGTTCTTTTGATTCTTCTCCCCATCCATCCTGGAGCGGGGGGAGGAAAGCTGGGGGGGTGAGGGTGAGTGAGTAGCTACATGGTTCTGGGTTGTCGGCTGGGCTTAAAGCACAGCAGTTTAAGCCCAGACACAAGGCAGGGGAAAGAAGGTGAGCTGGACATAGACAGCAAAAGGGGTGAAATTCACCCAGATCCAATGTCTAGCTCCTCCTGAAGTCCCAGATGTATCTTGACAGTACTGAGTGTGGAGGCCACATCCCTGACTCTAGTTTATATATCTAGGTTACAGTCTGTGCATTTCTAGAAGTGCTCAGCTTTGCCACACACCTCAAAGAAAGGATGAGGACTCAATATGTTGCTAAGGGGAATCACTGACACCAGCTTGGGGGTTGCCCACTTCATGGGATGCTGAAAATCAGAAGAAACCCTAGAGGAGTAGGTGACCCTGAGCACAAAGCTCAGGGCTCAAGCACCCAGTGCAAAAAGGAGACATAGTTTAGGATATCCAAATAGTCCTACACAAATGAGTGAGTTAAGAGAGATGAAAATATCTTAACTTTCAGGAAGTATCCAAGGGTGGTGTTTCATGCATCAACAGAGCTTCTGTAAAGGCTAGGTGCCTCTCAAAGAGCATCACTGTTCCCTGTCCTCTTTCCCTCCACCTCCTGCCTTTCTGGTCCTGCCCGTTCTTGACACCTCGATGAGCCCTCTCAGCCTACCAAACTGGCAGAAACCTGGAGGACAGGGGAGTTTGTCTCTTGTCTATTTGGGAATTAGTGGGAAAGCACAGCCTGCAACCAGGAAATGGGGATGTAAAGATAAGAGCCATTAGTTGGCTCACCCTAAGTGATGTATCTTTTCCCACAACTAGAAAGAAGTACTAAGCTGAAATGATTTAAAAAGCTTATCAAATGGGACAGAGATGTCCCGTAGAGAAGTCTGACCCCATGAATGGTCAATTCCCAATGGTCAAATGGTGAAATTCCCACTGGCTTCACTGGCGACAGGAGTGCACAGACATTCTTTGCCACATCTTGCAGAAGATTTCCTGCTCATTCCTATTGGAAAGCTGAAGAATAATAAAAAGCTTTAGAAAGACAATTTTTTTTAAAAAAAAGTACCCAAAACCAAACCACAAAGGTAAGTAATCACATTACTCTCAGTTCTTTGGAACAATTAAAATGTAGAGACAGGTAGCATTTCAGATACACACATACCAAAAAGAAAAAGAAAATATATCTAATTCCCCAATTCTAATTGCCCCAGCAGGATTAGATACCAGGCATAGAGTAGTAAGCTGGCAAGGAGCCAGAGCATTCCTGGATTGCACATATGTTAGATGTGCCTGGCATTTATCACAATGCTACAAGAGCACCTCTATAGTCAAGGGTCAGTGAGCATTTCCATTATAAACAAAGCAGTTAAGGCTCTAACATCTTGCTTGTTTCGAAAGTCTCAGTAACGATCTGCAAAAGAGGTGGGTAGAGAAAAAGCTGACAAAAAAATACTATCAGACAATTTTAGTTCTGAGATCTTCCAACTCCAAGTTTTCCAGAGGCTGGAAAAATAAAATATCTTGTAATATTGTTTTTTAAAGCTTTTAGTTTGCCAGCAGTTCTGGAGGTTCTGCGTGGTTTCTTCATCTGTGGATCTGACTCATGCACAGTTGAGGCATCATTACAATCTCTGCTCTTGGGGCTCTATTCTTATGCAGGAATCACAAAGCACAGCCACACATATTTAAAGCAGGAGGCTATGGCTCACACTTTCTTTAAAGAGACTGGCAAAGGTTAATACACCTGCTAGACACATCCTGCCAGACAAACTTTATTTTGCCTTCACAGGTCAGCAAGCCACCTCCCTATCAACTGCATTTTAAACTGAGATTGTGCAATGCCGTGGCAAGCCCATTCAGCCACAGGCAAATGGATATTAATGTCTTTGGCTGCTCCTAATAAGATCAACATGCCCTGCATGAGCCACTGTGGCCTCAGGCCCACCCCAGCACATCAGATCCCTGCACTGGGGTCAGCAACCCAACTGAAGCTCTGCATGGGAGTGTGGAGCAATGTTAGTTACACGTTAGATGGCCTTCAGTATGTGCTGTGCCAAAGGCTTACTAACAGTGGGACCTGCAAAGCACAATTATCTGTTCATAATGAGAGAATGATATTTGGTGTGTGCTACTTGCACTAAAGGTAACAGGTACCCAAGATTGCATCTGTGCCTTGATTTCAGTGAGAGTAATTTATTTCCTTCTCAACACTGAACACAGAAGACATTCACAGCATTTTTCAGGCAGACATAACTGAATGTCTTTGAAACACCTGCCTATTTGAAGGAAATAATCAGGATTTTACCCTTTGCCTTGCTGCTTTCTCCTAAAATGTTAATACAAATTGTTACTAGGAATAGAAACAATGCCATTGTTCTACTAATGGAATAGTGACTTGAGAAGTAGACTCTCTTGAAGTAATGTCACAGAATGAGTGATGCACTGCACTCGTAAGAAAGACATGGCAGTATGTTTATTGATATAAATGAGGGATTTAACAAAAAAATGTGGTTTAACAAGATTCCATGGCAAGGTACACTTGAATATTTATTGCATAGATGGCAGGGTCAGAGAAAACTGTCAGAGAGACGCTGCTGTTATGAGGTTCAGAAAAGATACCCTTGTATTAAGAAGTCTAGGTGCAGCTTGATCCAGACTTAGTTCCAGACTTGGTCAACAGTTTATGTCTAAAGGGTTAATTACAGACCAGTCAGTCTCACCTCTGTGCCTGCAAAATCTTGGAGCAGATTCTCCTGGAAGGCATCCTAAGGCACATGAAAAACAGCAAGGTGCTTGGTGACAGCCAGCATGGCTTCACTAAGGGGAAATCCTGCCTGACCAATTTGGTGGCCTTCTATGATGGGGCTACGGAAATAATGGACATGGGTGGAGCAGTTGATGTCATCTACCTGGACTTGTGCAAAGCGTTCGACACTGTCCCACACAATATTCTTGTCTCTAAATTGGAGAGACATCAATTTGATAGATGGACCACTCAGTGGATAAAGAACAGGCTGGATGAGCGCACGCAAAGAGTTGTGGTCAATGGCTCAATGTCCAGCTGGAGACCAGTAACGAGTGGTGTCCCTCAGGGACTGGTGTTGCGACTGGACTTGTTCAACATCTTTGTTGGTGACATGGACAGTGGGATTGAGTGCACCTTCAACAAGTTTGCCAATGACACCAAGCTGTGTGGTTCTGTTGACACGCTGGAGGGAAGGAATGCCATCCAGAGCGACCTTGACACACTTGTGAGGTGGGCTGATGCCAACCTCATGAAGTTTAACCATGCCAAGTGCAAGGTTCTGCACCTGGGTCAGAGCAATCCCAGGCACAGCTACAGGTTGGGCAGAGAAGAGATTCAGAGCAGCCCTGAGGAGAAGGACTTGGGGGTGTTGGTCAATGAGAAAATGAACATGAGCCAGCTTCAGTGTGCACTCACAGCCCAGAAAGCCAACTGTATTCTGGGCTGCATCAAAAGAAGCGTGACCAGCAGGTTGAAGGAGGTGATCCTGCCCCTCTACTCTGCTCTCCTGAGACTTTACTTGGAGTATTGTGTGCAGTTCTGGTGTCCTCAACATAAAAAGGACATGGAACTGTTGGAACAAGTCCAGAGGAGGCCACGAGGATGGTCAAGGGACTGGAGCACCTCCTGTATGAAGATAGGCTGAGAAAGTTGGGGCTGTTCAGCCTGGAGAAGAGAAGGCTGCGTGAAGACCTCATAGCAGCCTTCCAGTATCTGAAGGGGGCCTACAGGGATGCTGGTGAGGGACACTACATTAGGGACTGTAGTGATAGGACAAGGGGTAACAGGTTCAAACTTAAATAGCAGAGGTTTAGACTGGATATAAGGAAGAAATTCTTTACTGTTAGGGTGGTGAGGTACTGGAATGGGTTGCCCAGGGAGGTTGTGAATGCTCCATCCCTGGTGGTGTTCAAGGCCAAGTTGGACAAAGCCTTGGGTGACAGGGTTTAGTGGGAGGTGTCCCTGCCCATGGCAGGGGGGTTGGAACTGGATGATCTTAAGGTCCTTTCCAACCCTAACTATTCTATGATTCTATATGTGCACAATCAACCCGTTGTATCACTTAACTAGGATTTCGAAGTTTAGTATGCCATTAAACACTTACCTAGAATCTGTTGCAGCAAAGAATCTCTCAGCATTGAGGAGTAACCTCAGGAGGCATCCCTGCTCAAAGGAAGATGCCGGCATGCAGCCTGCTGCCATGCAGGATTACTTAACAAACCCTGAGCTGCTCACTGTATGTGGAGTAAGATGATTTACCTATAGTCACATCTACATCTGCAAACTGACTATGGAAGTTAGGTTTTTTCAAACTTAGCTTGAGTCAGACCTTGACCAGCACTATGGTTGGAGATGGGGGTGCACGTCATTCACATTAGCCCCTAGCTATTGTGTTGTTATCTGTCTTCCCCAATCCACTTTGAAACCCAGAGTATCCATTACCATTGCTACTGATGGTTATCATTTGATCAGAGTTACAGGAAATCAAGATCAGGTTGGGGGGCAAGGGAGTACACTGCCACAGGTAAAACCAGACACACTTCCTTGTAGGTCTAGCATCATTCTTCTCAAAAGCTATGTTTTCTGAAATACTTATGATCAAATATGAAGTGCTGGCACATCCAATTAAATAATGGGAATTTTTATTCTAAAAAATGAGCCAAATGCTAAATCATTCTTGTTTTTCAAGGGAAGGACAGGAGTAAGACAGTTACTGTGCAGCCTCTTCAATTAGCAAGAATATGCACCAGTTTCATCTGTATTAAGGAGCATTGTCTTCTGAAGGGCAGGTTTTTAGAACACATTAGGTGTAGTTAGCAATAACCATAGCACACCCCTGTATCCTAGCTGAGACAGTGCAAGCATATGCACCCTGAGGACTCATCATGGCCAGAAAAGAAGGAATTGATTTGAAAGCCCCCATCTGCCCAGCAGAGTTTCAATGTGAAGAAAAGCTATAGATAATGGCCTGTGGTTTGCAGTTATCTACTCCTAGTTCTTTACAATCAAGGGAATGCCACATATACCACAAGCTGAGTGCAAGATGAAGCAATTAAACCAGATCCTTAAAAGCAGTCTGAGTATACTTTGCTTGGAGCCATCCATTACAACAAGCAATATATCAGACACCCTTCATTATCAGGAATCTGTCCTGCAGGTACTGGAATTTCTCTTGCTTGCTTTATATTGGGCAAGAAGCTGAATTTTTCCCTGTAGTCCCATACAAAGGAACTTACACCAGTTCCCACTGAGACTCGTAAGCATACACTGAGAGACCAGGAACTGAACTTTGAGTAAGATTTATTAACAGGTTCAGGTACTCCAGCTAAGTGTAACAGTAACCTCATGGGGATAACTAACTATTGCTCACAGCAACTCTCCCATTTCTATTAGCTAGAATATCAACTTCTGGTTACCTTTTACCTGGATGACATTGTTAACACCACATCTTTGAATTCATAGCAGTGTAAAAAGCCATCAGCATGGTCAAAGAGGTATTTGTATCATGTTTGCTTTACTTGGTCTCCCTACATTGCCTCTGATGCAAGACTTGCTCACCCTTTATGTTGGAGCCTCTGACCAAAATCAGGCAGCAGAGCCTGAGGCTGTGCCAATCTCTCTGGAGAGACAGTCTGATTTTCTTCTCTGTAATCTGTCTGCTGTAACAAAAGTAAGGATTCAGAATCTAAATCAGTGGAAATACTACAGTATCAGGACTAAAGCTGTGGAGGTTCAATACGTTGAAGGGCCTGTAGTTTGGGGACTTTTTTGTTTGCCTTGAAAATACTGTTCCTTCCTTACCCCAGCTTTTGTGTGTTTTGTGGCTAGGACTAAATTCTCTCTGATGAGATTTATATTTCTGCACTAAGAAACAGCAGTTTTCCTTAGCAACTGCAGAATTCATAATGACCCACCTGCTGCATTCTAGGGAATACATCCCTGCTCAGTCTATTTGTTTCCTACAGGAAGGTCTCGTGCAAACTCCAAGTTGGTGTATTAAGGAGGCCTTTGGATTGAAAGAAATTGAATGACCTTTACTTTCGTCTCTTCCTTGGTTTTCATAATTATTATTTCTGTAACAGTTCCCATCCTCAAATCAGGATTGTCTCAGTTCTTGGATGTGACTCTAGTCCTTAATATTCCTTCCACATTAGTGCATGGGTGGGAGTGTGTGTGTGCATGTCTAATTAAGGAAGGCCCCCTCATGAAAGCATGACCGTGGAGCCACAGTGCACACAAGCACAAGTCTTGAGCATTGGCTCCCCACGCTCCCCCACTTCAGGAGCACATCCTTCAAGGATCAGCTTCAGCTGTAGGGAGCTAAAGTTCCTCTGCTTTGGAGATGAAAGTGAACGTTCGTATATGGTGCCCTGATTGTTGCTTAGCAATGAAATGTGCAGCACACAGTGATGGTGCAAAGATACCAGAGTATATTTTTTGAAGGGAAAAGAAAAGGGATAAAGAGGTCACACTAATAACCACTAGAGAAATGGGAACATAATCAGATGCAGCTAGAGAGGAGGTCATACTCCCCAGCCTGTCTGTGAAATCTTCTTTCTTAATTTATTTATGACACTGATGGACAAAAGAGGAGGCAAATTCTAAGTGTTTTGTTCCTACCCCTGCCTTACTGTTAGCAATCCCATTCCATTTCAGCACACTGGAATAAGATCTTCTGGGTTTTTCAAAGTAGCCTTGCTCCTGGTTTAAAGGAAAAAAGGCAAAGAATCTGACAGTTACACAGAAAGAGATTTAGAATCAAAAACATTTGTTAGTGTAGATGAAAACACAAACTATTTCCAGGCTAGAGTGAGGCATCCCATTAATAATGATTTAGCAAGGATCCCAGAGGCAGCTAAATAAAAGAAGAAGGCGAGGCTGAGCTAGGCAAGCGGCTTATGATTACAGTTACACTCTAGCCTCAGTGGGGAAAAAACTTAAAGAAAGAGAGCTGACATCCTTCACAAAGCAGAGTACAGAAGAAATGTGACTTTGCTGCCTTTTGTTAATACAGTATCAACTTTAATTGAACCTCCAGGCTTTGATTCAAGTCAATATATCTGGATCTTCCTCGAACAATAAATCTTGCTGTTAACCACAGTAGAGGTCAATCTCTGTCTAATACGCACTTTGTAATGCATTTAAAGTAGAACTATAGTATGTATATGGTGAATTATTCATACACACAATCTATTAATGAATAAGTCAACATATGGACAAGATTTGGGACCCTTAATATTAGAAAAAGGCATTAGCTCTGCAGGAACACAGGTTCCCAATGACAGTCTAACACCATGACTCAACTGTGTTCTCATTCTATTTATTTCTACCAACCTCATTTGAGCCCATTTCTAGACTGAAAATTTGCATTCTGAGACTTGGAGTTTGGGAACATGCCTCTCCTGTGTTGTACACAACCTCTGGGGATGGACTGACAACTACCTGAAAGCCTGTAGCAATCTTTGGTTTCCAGAGCTGCCCTGCCTGGGGAGAAAACATGATCCACAACATGATACCAGCTTGTGTAACCTCCCCACACCTCTCTCCTTGATCTGTGTGGTAATGGCAACAAAAAGTGTCAGTCCTTGCACACCCCTGCCGCTCCAGGCAGCATGGATGAAAGACAGGAGCAGAAGCCATGTGGATGCATTCCCTCTACCTGCCAGCTATGGGAGGGGTGAACACCCAAGGGCTACAGGCACCATAGCCACCAGAGAGGAGTCTCATTTCAGATCTTGCAACTTGCCTGAGCCTACGGTGCTCACAGATCGAATATACTCCATAAATCACGGTGCTGATGGACGTGGCATTTGGCTCATCAGGTCTGAGGGTGGGAGAGAGATCACAGACTGCCTCAGACAGAGGAGGCAGGGATATGTGATGGTGGGCACAGATGGGTCTCCCATGAATGAGCTGTCATTTTTTAAAGTAACCAGGTGCCTCAGTAGGGAAAACCATTAGCCAAAAAATAAAAGTTAGTGTAAAAGAACATGGCTCCAATTAAACACTTTGAAGCCAAAGAAAGCCTTCCCATTTCCCTTCCAATTCCTCTGTGATACACAGCCAGTCCAGCTAGTCCCTGCTCTTACATATTGCTAGAGATTATTATACAGAAACCTCTGGCCCACTCTCCCGAAAAGAAATAACACTGAAGCCATTTTACTTCAATAAAATCTGTAATGTTTAACCTATGGTGCAGGAAAAGAAAAAGTGAGTAAAAACAGTAAGACAAAATGTTAAGCAACATGTTACTTGAGAAACCCAGTCACAGTCAATGAGTACATAAGACATGGGCAAGCCTGTGGCTCTTGGCTGCAAGAAGAAATGTGTTAGAATACGTGCAAAAAGAAAGAGGGATCTGCTTTAAATGAGAGATGTCTTTTTTCATTCCCCAGTGAGCATGTATCTTCTCTAATAACATTCAAGGAAGTTAGTATGAACATCAATAAGAGAATGTGGCAGTGTTTGCCAAGTGTCACTCAGACGTGAGAGAGATTTAACCATTTAGCACAGCTCCTGTGTCCCGTTCAGTCCTTGAACTTGCTTGTTACAGCTGCCAGATCCTGAACAAATGTCTTGACAGAGGCAACTCATTCTGACTGGTACTGCTGCCCAGTCACTGAGTGCTTTATCAAAGGAGAAATAAACTTAGGCATGCAAACTTCATTTCTCAAAGAGTAAGAACTCGCTGTGGTAAATGGCAGCTGTGAAATTCCACTTCTAGGGCCATTGCTTGATTTAAACAATCTTTAATAACTTCACCCAAATACAAATCCTAACTATAGATTCAGGCATCCCTGATAATGTCTGTTCCTGCAATCTCTGAGTCATTGAAAGCAGCTTTCAAACAGGTGAGTTTTGCTTTTCTCTTCCTTCTCCAAAAAATATCTGTCAATAGCTCTCACCACCTCCAGCTTGAAGGATAAAGGACTTGTCTGGGCTCTGGGGCACAGCGTGATGTTGTTTGTGATAGCAGCTTGTTTCTGTGTAAAACTGTCCTGATTACAGTTGTCTAGAAGAGTAAAATATATAGGAAATATTGGAAAATGTCTATAAGATAAAGATCTGGGTCTGTTGCCTACTCTGCTCCCTTCAGCTGCATTCTAGACACAGCCTTTACAATCTGAGCCTTCCTGGGTTAATTATTCTTCCTGAAAGTGCTGGGGAGCAAAAACACTGCTGTGTATCTGCAACCAGACTTCTCTGCGTGTCAGCATGGATGTTCTTTGGTAACATGTCTTCTTGATATACATAGTCACAGTGAAGAGAAACATAACCCTTCAAGCAATTCAACACATTCAATATTTGAACTTCTCATTTCAAGAATTCATTGTACTTATTTTTCTCTTGGTTAAAAAAAAAGAAGAGAGGATGGGGTTTCCTGTAGCTATGATTTTTGACACAGCACAGACTATCTTTCATCCCGATTAAGCACTAACTGCCTGACACAGTTTCCCTAAAACTGAATGATTGTCAGTGTCCCATTTCCTAAGTTTTCAGTATCATATCCAACGATCCTGAAAGCTCTAAAGAGGAAAAAAAAAAACTCTTCCTTCACATGAGTGATTTTCTTATTCCTTAAAAATCCTTTTATCAGTAATTTTTGACAAATCAGTCATTATCAGAAGTCTAGTGTCTTTTCTCAAGGTATTTAGAGCTAACAAGATTTGCCACAGCCTGTTAATGCTCTCACTAGTCGGCCTTTATCCAGACTAACCACTAGCTTCATGGTTAATATTGTTACTGAAATGTGGATCTTGAATTTTTACTGATTTGACTTATGCAACTGGTGTATTTGATAAACTCATAATTAAGAGGTTAAAATGAGAGAGACAGGAAGTGCTTGCTGTTTCAGTCAAGATGTTTAAAAGCATCATGTATCTCTGGGAATATTGGAGCATAGGTCTGCAAGAGATCACAGATTATTGAATCAAGTCCCCAACAAAGACAACATGATATAACTGTTTAATCCATAAAAAATAAATGTATAGGAGTATAGGAAGCTCAGGTCTTTCTGGGTCTTCTGTTCCTGAAACATGTCTCACAAAGCCCTGCTCACCAGTGACAACAAATTATTTCTCAGCACTCTGTATCAAACTAAAACTGAAAGACCAGAGGTGTCTGAATGCACAAAGGTAAATACAGGGGAAGATCAGTGATACAAGAAATATCCAAAGTCCCAAATGAAAATCGCTAATCATTCTATGAAGCAGGCTGTAGCCAACGAGTAGAAGAGTGTGCAAAATATAAGCAAGACAAGCTGCTAGCTATCACAACCAAGCTGATAATTTTTTCTGAATACTCAATGTAATGGTAACTCCACCTCAAAATACTCTCTCAAAGGCTTGCAGGAGTCAAATATAAAGGGATTGTCCTTTGAAGATTAGCAACACTGCTAATCTTGAAGGACTTGGAAAGTCATTCCATATCAGAATTGTATAGTTAGGCACACTACGCTCTGGAAGGGTTTGAAAGTCACCCTGAAAATCCTCGGCTACCTATTTAATCAATTGAGAGAGGTAACTGCAGTGCCCAAGCGAAGTACCACCACAGCCTGATGTCTGCATCTCTCCTTTGATAGAGTTAGGGTCTGGCAGCCTCAGGTAGCAGGCTCTCTTTTGTAGAGATGCTTCCTCTCCTGGATTAAGCAGGATGCTGACCCTTTACTTAAGTTCTAGATTTATTTGTGCATGCTTATCCATGTCAGAATATGGTTATGTACGCAATCTCCACTAGAGTAATGAGAACCAGGGGCCTTTTGAAGATTGCTAAGGCATTTGACCTTTAGGTCACTAGCTGGAATTTCATCCAATCTGATAGTTATTGAAAATTGTTACTGTCCAGTGGCTTTACTGCAGCCTGCTGGTATGTGAAATGAGCTATGGTTTCCCAGGCTAGATCCTGTTGGTGAGGCTTATGGAGCCCAGGAAACAGCTTTGCTGTTGGCAGTCTGAGCACACCTGCTAGAACAGCAGAGGTTTGAAATTACTGAACTTCTCCAGCTCACTCTGGAAGAAGAGACATGCAGGTTGGCTCTTTCAGGGAAATCTCATTTTCTTGAAAACCTACCTGCAATATCTTGTTGATGGGCTTGCAGAGCAGCTTAGCAACACCTACGACTGTAGATGATGCTTGAAAAGCATGGTTGCATCCTAGTGACAGCTTGGGGCTTTGAAAGGCTAATCTAAGCTCCCAAGCTTAGAGTCTGTTTTCACTAAGAAATGAGCAGGATGGCAGGGTTCTGGCACCCCAGAAGCATGTGCCATGTTAGAGCCTGTTGGTACGCTCCTCCGTGTCCCTTGCTCTTTGTTTGGCAATTTCTGTTGATCACTGCCCCAGCTGAGCTGACGGAGCTCAGGCTGCTTGCTCCCAGCTGGATACAAGGACTGAAGAAACTGGTGAAGCTTTTTCCAGGCATTGCAGACAGACTCTTAACCCCTGCTCGTGCATTCTATTCGATTGTGTCATGCAGTCACTCATAGCACTTCCACC
The DNA here is from genome assembly GCF_012275295.1 of Melopsittacus undulatus. Taxonomy (NCBI): domain Eukaryota; kingdom Metazoa; phylum Chordata; class Aves; order Psittaciformes; family Psittaculidae; genus Melopsittacus; species Melopsittacus undulatus. The sequence goes on along the minus strand of NC_047531.1, from coordinate 11,832,496 downwards.
TCTCCCATTGCAGAGAAGAACCAGTTTCCCAGCTGCCTGTGCTGAGCAGCCTGCTGACAGACACAGGTCAGTGGGTGAGATAACTAGCTACCCCTTGCTGAGATGGAAGGAGAGAAAGATCTGATGAGGAGCCATGCATATGTATCTACATGCCAGGCACATTATGCCACTCAGTAGGTTTCCTATTCTAGCCTCTGAGCCTCTTTTTTAGTATTTTGCTGGCATTTCCTTCTGTCGTTTCCATATATGTTTCCTGATGGTTTACTGCATAAATGTTTTTACAAATGGGTTGTTAGAAATGCTACAGTTGCTAATTTAATGCTACAAAGTGGTAATGGGCATTTTGTTCAATGTATATTTTTCATCTCTTGACTGGAAAGAACATCCTTGGATTCCCACATTGCTGAAGACTAATGCACATTCTCTTTTTGCTTCTCTCCACAGTGCTCCCTTAGCCTAGTTCCTCCCAAGAACTACAATTTCCACTTCTCAGAATTTGCTGTTGTCCTGAACTTTTCTCCTTGGATCCATGGTAATTGTAACATCACTTCTGCTATCCTCAGAAAACAAGTATAAGTTCCACCGGCCTCACAGGTCCAATTTTTTCCTGCCTCCAGAGAAATACAATCTCCCTTTCGTGCCACAATCCTCATTATTATTTATATTACAGAAATGTTCAGCCAATGATAGAACGGATCACCACCTACACAGAAAAGCAGGATCCCTTAACTTAAATGACCTCCATTGCTAATCACAGTTAGCTCAGCCAGTGATTAGAAGACCCGTAATAGCTTGTGCAGAGCTTCTAAGGAGTTTGCAACAGGTAGTCAAGAAAACCTGATTTCTATGTCCTGTAGAAGGAGCTGTATATGTGAAATGTCTGCATAAGTCCATGCCTTTTGTCACTCTACACCTCTAAAGAGCTGAAAACCACTGCAGGAGGCAAGCGGAAAAACACTACACACAAAGGAATAGTGATGACTGCTCACAGACCTTAATCTCCCATGTCAAGGACTAATTTCCAATTATATCATAGCCCATCCAGGATTTAATAATGAAAATTAACTACTCAGTGCCACCTCACAAACTCCCAGCTAGGATTTAACTCCTTTTTAAACAAACACGAAAGCAGAAAATCTCCAGAGCAACCCTGCAGCCACCATCCTCAGACCTGACTCGAGCCACCATGAAAAGATCTCGTGCTTTGGGTAAAGCATGATTTTACCTAGTTTGGTCTTCCCTACCATCATTCAGTCAGAACACACAGTTAACAATCCTTTCGGGGAAGCCTGCACTGAACATTACTGTTTCTTTGTTACCAACAAAACCTTTCCGATGTGGCATGCTGTTTGTGAAGGCTGTTGCCTACAAATAAGTCAACCACTGAGTGCTGTAACAGCAATCAACAAACAGCTGCTGACCTGCTCTGTTTTTCAGGCTTAAGAGAACTCTTCAAATTCTGCAGTTATTTGTCCTACTGTTACTCTGGACCTTGGAAGAACGGTTACACCTTTAATATTATCAGCATGAGCTTAATATAAAAGTAATGTTACATATTCTTTGGGGTTTGTTACTTTCACTGTAACAAGTCATTTGGAAATACCTTCAATATTCAAACAAAAAAAAATGGAAAAAGTACATCTAATTTAAAAGATAAGCAGGACCTGAGACAACCCTGTTAGGAAAGATGAATGATGCAGAAACCTTCATCACATTCTTTAGCCTCAGATCAGGATACTGACAAAGTACTTTTGATTTTGGGGGTTTCCTGATTCTTCAAACTTTCTGGATATCCAAAACACTTCAGTAGTAAAATGCCCACTGCTGCCTTGATTAACTGGAAGACTCTATCATTCCAAACAGATACATGGCTAGAACTGGAGATTCATGCATGGGCCTCATGTTTTCATAAGGTACTTCACTTCCCTAATCTGAAAACAGTTCAGCTTGTTGGTTTACATGTTAAACTCTTACATGTTGTATGCCATTTTCAGAAAGATTAAATACAGTTAGCAAGAGTTTTCAGAACATTTTAAGCTAAAATATGAAATGGAAAATTATCTATGAAAAGTAAGAGATGGGCATTAGTATGAGATTTCTATATTGCATAGCTAATTAGGTGAAGGAGAGGTGATACTGTTTGTAATGGCAAATGAACTCCTGGGCTTGAGGGAATTCTATGCATGAACAAGGCACAGAAATAAAAACAAAAACACCATACTGCTAAAATTCACTAAGGAATCCTTTGCATAAAAGCTCTAGATCGCAGTGCCATACTGCAGGGACTGTGTAACATTGAGGACTTCAGTAATGGAGTGAATTCAACACTAGACATGAAAGATCATGCCTGTAAAGATATTCTATTATAGGAAAAGTTTCTTTTAAAAGATGGGACCACTCCTATCAGAAATAAGAGAAAAGAGAAAGACCTGGATGTACTAGGTAAATACATGGTGGCTATGAAGTGACAGTATACTGTGGTAAAAAGAACACACAAGAGGAATCTCAGAATATATCAATATTTGCAGCAGGGTCAAGCTCCAGTAAAGAAAATTCATCCTGGTGGACTCATCAGTGCAGAGCTGATCAAAGGACAGGAAGCCCATCTTCTGACAGGCTGTGAAGAAGCCTGGCCATAGCAGTCTGCTATTGAAATGCTGAGAGGTGACATGACTCTTCTCTGTAAACCCTTTTGACAGAAACAAGGATTATTTCCCCAAACAGAAGGCTGACCCACGAACAAATGGGTATATACTGGCCTAAGTAAACTTCATACAGAAATTAAAAGGCTTCTAACTATGAGAGAATTTGATTTCTGGTGTCACCTCTGTGAAATAAAAGTAATGGGGATAATAAACTTCTCAGACGTTTTTAAGATGCAATGATCGGTTCTACAGCAGGATTATTCAGATGTCATTGTAAGGTCATTGATAACAAGCTCAACACCGAATGTTCATCTGAATCTTCTGTCCCTTATTCTACACATCATGGTACACACTGCTGCTTTCAGTCGTGTTGAACTCAGAGCACTCTGCAGAACTAATCCTGTCCTCAAATTCAGGGCTGAGATAGTTTCATCAGCTCGAAGGAGGCGATCCTGCCCCTCTACTCTGCTCTCGTCAGACCTTACTTGGAGTATTGTGTGCAGTTCTGGTGTCCTCAACATAAAACATGGAACTGTTGGAACAAGTCCAGAGGAGGGCCATGAGGATGATCAGGGGACTGGAGCACCTCCTGTATGAAGACAGGCTGAGAAAGTTGGGGCTGTTCAGCCTGGAGAAGAGAAGGCTGCATAGAGACCTCTTAGCAGCCTTTCAGTATCTGAAGGGGGCCTACAGGGGTGCTGGGGGGGGGACTATTCATTAGGGACTGTAGTGATAGGACAAGGGTTAACGGGTTAAAACTTAAACAGGGGAAGTTTAGATTGGATATAAGGAGGAAGTTCTTTACTGTAAGGGTGGTGAGGCACTGGAATGGGTTGCCCAGGGAAGTTGTGAATGCTCCATCCTTGGCAGTGTTCAAGGCCAGGTTGGACAGAGCCTTGGGTGGCATGGTTTAGTGTGAGGTGTCCCTGCCCATGGCAAGGGGTTGGAACTGTGTTATAAAAATTTACCGCAAACCGGGTTTTGTCCCAGTTGATTTTATTCACAATTGATTAGAAATTTAAGAGAAGCAGTAAGCAAACAGTGCTGGGTGCGCAGGGGAGTCTCCGCTCCACCAGCAACGCACACCGGGATCTTTGGAGTACAGTCTCTTCTACTTCTCAGTCTTGGGTTTTAGCCAATCCTGTTGTCTTCTTTACCCGAATGTCGACATGGCCCCTTTCCTTTGTTCTTTTCTTGTTTGCTGGGGTCTTTCTCCGGTGAAGATGTTGTTGAATTTTCTTAGTAATGTATTAACAGAAAAATGCTTACAAGCTTAATGTAGTCTTAACATTTTGTTCTATACCTTATATGGTTATTTGCCTAGTACCCAAGTTTGCAACATCCTGTAAAAAATGTATCTCTTGGCTATCTAATCTCCTTAGGCCAATCAAACCGTTAAACGGAAGTTCCCTTTGAAAAACAAAGCGATTGATTAGGAGAGATTATCCCATTTGTTTCTCCTTATTGACAGGAGTACTTATGATAATCACGGTCACAAAGGAGGGCTGGTTTCACACAAAGTGCAATGGCGACAAGGTCACCTAAATTCCTGACACGAATCATTCCTGTATATTTCACAACTAGAGGATCTTGAGGTCCTTTCCAACCCTAACCATTCTATGATTCTATGATTTCCCACAACACCTATGTTCCACCAGAGACATGTAGCCACTGAGAGAAAGAAGAGTCAGAACCACAAAAAAATTAACATTTGTAGGACTGGATCAGGAGCATGGAACTCACTTCGTGCATCTCCATTAGTGTTTAGCTTAGATCAGGAATATGTTTATGAAGTGAATCTGATTGCCTGCACTTAAGTGTGCTTGACATTGTGCTATCACACACAAGCATAAGTAGGATTTATTTCATATGAAACTGTACAAGAGGATGCATTCCACAAGTACATGTGATGCTATCCAACCAGTAACGAGTAATCAGTCCTTGAGACCAAAATACTCTGATCTAAACTAACCTGCAGCAAAGCTCCAAACTGTAAACAGTTGCTGGTTCCACAGAACCAACTCATTTGCTTTATAAATCTATTTCTTTGTGCCACTTGCTTATGTAGTTGAGGTTGCTTTATTCTTATGAGACAAAAATTACTATGTCACTCAGAACACATGAAATTAATGTAAAAATGGGGTTTTTTTGAGAGGGGGGAGAAGGAGGGTGGGGGTCCTTTACTACATCTACTACAAATCTTGTGCAAAGTACTTACTATCAAGTCAATTGAAAATTGTTCTTTTTCTTTTTTTTTTAATGGGAAGAATTTAGATAAGAAAGCCCAGTGCAGCATGTAAACAGGTACTCCATGGGAACAGACTTTTCTCAAATGCTATTCAAAACTCTCCTCTGGAAACCTCAAGGTTGTACATGAATTTCAGGTTAGGTTGCACTCTAGCCTATGTTCATGCTCATGGATTTGCGGTTTTGATCTACAAAAGCTCTTAGCAGACAATGTTGTCTGATTTCTGCTGTTTTGTATTTCTGCTTCTAACCACCCTCCTCTTGGACCTGGAAAACCAGAAAAAAAAAAAGAAGGAAAAAAAAAGAAAAATATAATTCTGTTTTACACACTGTTGGCTTTGGAAATTCAGAGATATTCTCTTCGGTATCAATCAGTTTCTGACTGCAGGCTCTGATCCTCCAGCTGATAGAGTCTAAAATTAGGCTGAATTCTATAATGCACAAAATGGGCAAATGTATCTACCCTGGGTCATTTGTTATTTCTGCCTGTTGTGGAATCTCCAGCAGATGACTGCACAGTATGCATTGCTGAATTATGCAGATAACAGATGGATTTTAGGGTAGTTTCTGCCTTAAGCAAACACTATCTTGCTATTGTGAATTTAATATTACAAGTATTTTGGCACTTCTCTGTGTTTCAGCTGCTTATTTTAAAAACAGCAGTATTTGTTTGCAAAGGCATTGTAATACCCTCATAATCTTAAACCCTAATGCCAATAAACCACCACTGACATTGTAATGATTCACATTACCATATCATTATAGATGTAAAAGTCAGTCCCATATACTTCCTGCAACATCAGTATTGGTGAGGCAGCCATTAAGATGTCAGTGGCAGAGCAGAGAATCACCATTATAAGCTTAGTCAAGATAATAAAGCATTGCTAAAGGTAGCTACAGGGCCATGCTCAGCAGCTGTTTCCAAATATAAACCTCTCAGCAGTTTAAAAATAAGTTTTAAATTAGCCAAATGCTCCAATCCACTTGAAGAACTGATGTTTATATCAGCAAAAAAGAGTCATATTTAAGACTGTCACAGGTTTGGGGTTTCTTTAATGCCTATGGTGAAAAGATGGTTTTAGAAAATGACTCTGTATACTTTAAATCACTGAAAAAAATAAGGGAAGAGAATTTTGCTCTTGGTTTAGCTGCAAATGTCTTGTCCTTTGTTGACAGAAATAGGAATGCCCTGCTTAAAATGAGAAAACACACAGGTTGTGTATAACAAGATTTCACCTACTATCATTGAATCCAGTGGTGAAATGCTTTGCACATTAGAATTTATATCCTGTTGCATACACTGTTGGCTATATTCAGGCTTTTCATTGCCATTAGTGTAATTCAAAGCCATACCAGACTAGTCTTTTGCATAAGATTTTTTTAAAGCAACACAATACCCAGCATGCTAATGAAATGCAGTTAATAGAGATTCTGGCAAAAGTGAGAAGTTACTTTAATTTGGAAAATATAGAGGGTTGTGACTGGCAAGCACAAATGGGAGGAAGGGAACATAATGCACACAGAGACATTAGTACACTAAAATAAGAGCAGTCACAGCAACAGCAGCTTACATTTACGGACATTGCATTCATTAATGTTTTCAGATTGTTATACAAACATAACATTGCTGCTGGAATTCTTAGTATCTTGTACATAAAAACCTGAAGTGACTCTTCTTAAGTGAATTTTAATCATCATAAAACTCAAATAATACGTGAGAAAAAGGTATATGGAGAATTTGCTTCCTCACAGGCATCCGTTAAGTATCCCCTTGATGCCTCAGGCTCCAGTGTGGGGTCCTCCACGTGCTGCAGATGGAGATCTGCTCCACTGCAGACCTCCATGTGCTGCAGAGACACAGCTGCTGCACCATGACCTGTCCTGGTGTCATGGAGCACTTCATCCCCTCCTTCTGCACTGACCTTGGTGGCTGCAGAGCTGTTTCTCTCACAGATTCTCACTCCTTTCTCTGGCTGCGGTTGCTCCTGCACAGTATCATTTTCCTCTTCTTAACTCTGTTATCCCAGAGGCACTACCACTGTCACTGCTGGACTCCCCGTCTTGACCAGTGGTGGGTCTGTCTTGTAGTCGGCTGCATTGGCTCCATCGGACACAGGGGAAGCTTCCAGCAGCTTCCCACAGAAGCCACCCCTGTAGCCTCCCTGCTGCTGCCAAAACCTTGCCATGCAAACCCAATACATTCCTTCAGTCAGAGATCTTTAGGCACAGAAAGCTTCACACACTGCACTGTGAAGGGCAGTTAACCACCGAAGGTCAGATTCAAATACAGAATCTAACTCTTCCATGTTATCCCTCCAAAAATGAAAATGTTAGATGCTGTTCACCACTGTTTTGCAAGTGGTATCTGATGGATAATCTTAGGAAAACCAAACATTCTTTAAGAATTCATAAACTTTGAGACAATTTCAAAAATAGGAAGTAAAGGGGTTTTTATGTCTTTGACAGGAGGAATTTACATACTTTGGAAAGAGGTTGTGGTCTAATGTATCACTAAAATTAATGTACGAATAGAATAAACTACCTGGTATCTCTTAGGAAGTTCTGGCATAACTTTTTAGCTATGTTTCATTAGGCTTCTGAATGCTTGGGAAATATGCCCACAAAGCTCTAACACTTTGATAACTGTGGTCATTCCCCAAAGCATTTAGGACCTTTCAGGAGACATTGGGATGAAATGGTGCAAAACTTTGGAGAAGTTGCTCTTCCCCTGACCCTGCCCTGCCACCTCTGGGGCAGCACAGCATCTTGTTTGTGAAGTCTGAGCATGATGAAGGGGTTTGGGTGTCAGCAATGGGCTTAGTTGAGAGGAGATAATTGAAGTGGAGCTTGGAAGAAAAATCAGTACAGCTGGGTAAGGCTACAGCAGAGAGCACCAAGTTCACCTGTACTTCTGTTGCTGGCGTTAAAACTGTAATAGCAGAAGGTCCCTTTCCTTCCTTCCCCAAATGTCTTCATAACAATTTTTTTAAGTAGGCAGGATTTTATCATCTTTTCCACTCTTTCAACATTGTCAGTTAGTGCTAGCCAGACTTCACAGTTAATTGTATTCTAATCTACCCAATTAGTCCCCTATTCCCACAAAGACTTACACATGTGGTTAATTTAAAGTTTAACACAATTGTGAAACTCTTCTGCGCCTGAGCTTGCCTGCTTCTAATGAGAGAAAAACCAAATGCTTTTCTTCCTCAAATCCCTCCTCGAGAGCCACAGCTTTCTCTTTGCCTTTCATCATTAATCTCAGCTCTAGTGTTATGCACTATCTCACCCATGCCTGATTATGAAACATAATAAAACAAAGTGAAAAACAAATCCAAAATAAAAGCCAAAGGGAATCAAATTACCTGATGGCCATGCTTTGTAAAAAATAGCTCTTTCATGAAACAAATTCCTTTTCTTCGCTTTCTGTTGTTTCCTCTTTCACCCCCTCTGTGACCCTTCTTAGCCAATGTAATTCATTGTGTTGTCTGTCTTGTAAGCCTCCTAGGGCAGGGACCTTGTCATCTCAGCAGGTCTGCACAGCACCACGCACCTCCACAGTAGTGTGTAAATATTAATAAACACACATTCACATTCAATGAAATCAAACCCCCTATTTTTCTGAATCAATAATCTCTCTGGGTGTGAAACAGGAGTAATCCATGGTCATGAGCTTCAGTCCTTTTAGAAAGGGCTTTCAAATGGGACTTTCACACAGTATGAAAAATACATGCAAACAAACAAAGATACAGCACAGCTGGTAAAGAACCAGTTTTCTGCATTAGCAGTGTTCCTTGACTTCCACCCGCAAGGAAAAACCCTCTCACCTGCTGCTCCTCAGCCTGCTCCTAGTGATGTTAAACTCTGAGAAAGAAAGTTTTCCTAACTGGCCTTTCCAAACTTTTCAGTCCTCTCAGCTTATCATTTCTTCCTTTCTCTGCAGCCCCTTAACGGTGTTAAAACATTGCAAAAATTCTAAAAAACAAATTAGAAAATAAGGTATTTACTGTCCTTCTGTGCAACCTCAGTTTCCCCTTCCTCCTGCCTGTGCCTCATGACACAAGCTTCTATTGCAAGACGGTGCTTTGATTTCTTACAAAAGCCCTCCAACTTCTGGCAGCCAAGAGGAAGGGGTTTTACAGACCAATCAACCAGTGAGCACAGATGAGGTGTTGAAGCTGATGGCAAAGATCATACCTGCATCACAGGATGTCTAGCATGACCAGACTAACAAATGAAGCACATCACTTTTAGGCAAGCTGTATATTCTTTCTTGCCTTGATTCACTATTATTCTCTGCACTGCATAGACCCAGGACTCTCTGGAATAAAACCTCATCTCTGGCTGTGTCATTGTTACCCTAAGCAGCTACCCAGTTTTCAAGGGCTTAGTGGGTTGTTTCTGTTAGAAGAAATAAAGGAAGGAAACAGATACTTGTTTGGTCTAAGTCTCTTTAACAGAAAAATCCCAAGAACATTGTTCTGTTTCTATAAATACATCTAAGATCAAATATCTGCTCCAGCTCCCTTTCCACTCTGCAGTGTCTCCTAAATATCATTGTTAATTTTATGCCAGGGTCATGTAGTGTTCTACCAGCTGGCCCTAACTTGTCTCTTTTTTCTATACAGGGGCATTTCTTATGCTCAATATAGTGGGGTCCATCCCTCCCTTTCTGTGCTGCAGCCTTGCATCCACTGGTAAACTTTCTGTGCCTCGCTTCCCCCTGGCATTGAGCAGGGACAGCCCCCACTGCAGCCTATAAGAGTTGTAAGTACACAGCATCTCATAACAGCCCTCAGCAGGACTTTCCTGCTCTTCCCAAAATTACTTAAGCCAGGAGCAAGGCAACTGAGGCAGGAGAAGCAGTGCATGGGAGAAAGTCCGAATGCCTTGGTTGCCTTGTGCTTGTGCTGGGAATTCATTGTACAGTGGTGTGCTTTCACCTTTCTTCATGCTAAAGCTGAATGCAGCAGGTCTTTCAAATTGATCAGCAAGTTCAGTAAATGTTCTAAAGAGCTGTTGCGAGCTTGCGTGTCTGGGCAGTGGACCTCAGGGGAGGTTTCACTAGTTACCTAAGCTAACAGAACATATAGCACCTGCAAAACAGCACACAAGAGAAAATTAGAAGGCTTTTCTCAACATAATGACCATTTGTTCTGTTTTTGAACATGCAACAACTAAACAGTCTCATTTTCTTAGTATTATCCTTGCGATGAGTTATCAGTACAGTTCTTATGTTGTATTAGACTGTTCTCTCGAGCTCCCCTTCTGTGTTCACACATATTCACTAACGTCTGCTATAAAATTTTCTGTTGAGAAAATTTGACACATCCACTAAAAAACTCTGGAGTAACCTCTGTCTATATGTATAAAGCATACATGTTTTTTCCCCCCTTCTTTCATACACCCATTTCCCTGAAACAGTAAATTATAATTTAAAATGCTTTTGAAAGGATTACTGTCATCTGTCAGAATATCAGCTGTAAATGGTGGCTATTTTCTGGAAATTTTAGCCATGAAGAATCTGGGAGAGGAAAGAGATTGATGCAATTGCTGGTCTTCCGGATGTCTGGTATCTTATGAGCACACCTACATAGTAGCTTCATATGACTAGCCAGAAATCAGGCAACCCCAAGGTCTGCCAGGTTAACATGTGTGGGACACAGGTGGCTCATACACATGCAGTAAGCGTGATGTGAACTGGAAGAGTCACAGTAGCCATGCTCAGATTTAGTCCATAAAATCCCACAGGCATAGAGCATCCTCACCTGAGGTCCCCTGGCTCAATGTCTTTGCCAGGTTTGAAAGTAACATTGGGCTCTGGGGTGTAACAATACAGTCTCCTCTATTTATTGCACAAAGAAACATCAATTTTGCTATTTATTCTGAATTAATAAGGCTTCAGTAAGGCTTTGCTCACTCCCAGCATAATACAGTTAAACATCATGCCATACTGCAATAGGTCTGCCCTGAATGAAGTTAACCTTCTTTATAGCAGCCCGTATCATGCTGAGTTTTGGATTTGTGACTAATAAAGTGTCCAGAACACAGCAATGCTTTGGCTACTGCTGAGCAGTGCTTGCACAGTATCGAAGGTTTCTCTGTTTCCCACTTTGCCCTCTTGTCACCCTGCAGTGAGTAGGCTGGGGATAGGCAAGAAGCTGGGAAGGCACACAAGTGTGACAGGTGACCCAAACTGGTCAAAGGGATAATCCATACCATATAATGTCACATGCAGCAATAAAACTGGGTTAGAGAAAGAAGAAGGTGGAGAGGTTTTGGTTTCCAAAGCAGATGTTGCTCATAGGCTGTCTGGGTATAAATGTGCTGGTGGAAGGCAATGAGTGATTGCCTTTGCATCACTTGGTTTTGCCTCTTTTTCCCACTTCTTAAACTGGCTCCATCTTGACCTAGGAGTTTTTTTGCTTTTGCTCTTCCTCTTCTCTCCCCTGCCCTGCTGGGAGAGGTGGGTGAGCAAGCAGCTGTGTGGGTGCTTTGTTGTTGGCCAGGTCCAGACCACAACACATACCAGTGTGTGCACAGACAGGCTGTTGACTGAGGCAGCACAGCTTGTGTCAGTAACCTTATTCTCACGTTTCAGGTGGGTTTGAACGTGTGGTCATCAGCCCAGACTTGTACTTGATGTAACAGCCAGACTGTCTCTTTCTTCACCCAGCAGCCCTTGTATTTACTGATGTAGACATTTAACTGGTGAGTTTGGAAACTATGAATTTGTTCTCCTGTAATAGAGCAGGGTCTTGGACTCTAACCTCTCACAAGCATGTCGTTGCCCTGCTACCATCTATGTGTCCTAGTTTATACTCACTCACTGTTTTCCTTGCCTTTCCTTCTACTCACCCCTCAGGATCTCATGTGCATGTCCTGCTTGTCTTGGTGCCTAGCACCAGGACCTGCTCCTCATGAGGGACCTGGTTTCCACCATCCTACCCTTGCCACAGCCAAGTATCAGCAATGGGCATGGAGACGCAATGCTCCTACTCTCCTTTCTATACTCCAGAACACAACAGAAAGCACATGTTAAGTGACTTACCTGTAGGTCCCTGACTACCAGCCATTGTGATTTTATCACTAGTTAAAAATCTTGGTTCTTTAATCCATTGCTCCAAAGTTAATTCCTCATTTCTGTTGGATAAGTTTATAGTGCTCTTGGGTGACAGTGGCATTCTGAGCAAGTAACCGAGTGAGTCTGAATAGCTCCAGTGCCAGAAGGTGACTGCTTTTAATGCACGTATTTCTTTCCTTTTATAGCTCCCAGAATTTTTAAGCCTATCTCATTTCCTTTCTGATCTGAATCATGAAATTAGTTTTTATTCAAGATGCTGTCCAGGATCAGGCAAAATGGAATTTACTAGGAGATTCCTACTGAAACCCTTCATTTCAGCAGCATTAAACATACCAGCTCTTTTCAGAATGTAATTCAGCCTCTCTGAGGGCAGCAGGAGTTTTGTCATTGATTTCAGTGTTATAGCTTTCTGCCTTTTCATAAAAAAAGAATCACTTACTGCAGAGAGGAGCTGAGATGCTGAGGCTTGGGTTGGGATCCTGATTGATCTCTGAATCCCTCATGGTATCATTCAGGCAGCCAAGCTCTACTGCAAATCATAAGCATGAATTCCACTCACCCCCCAAAAGAGAACTAGGATAAAGCAAATGTTTGGAGGATTTAAAGTCTTTAGGGACCAGGTTCATTCCTCTTATTTCCCTTAGATGATATTGTAAAGGTTTCCTTTACCGTGAGGCTGATCCAATTGCCACTGAATGCCACTTGCAAAACTGCAAGTGACTTGTAAGCCAGAATACACAGAAAGTTTATTGCTGTTATTATTACACCACATAGAAATAAATCCTGAGGAATGAGATGTGCTCTCTCTGTACTGTCACCCAGTCTGAAGAAGGTCCAGCTTTCAGCAAAACACAAAAGGACAGCTTTGGAAGCTCCCATTTTAAGTGACACCATTTTTGCCTTCAGAGTGCCTGTTAATACTCTCTGACTTCGGTGGGCTTTGCACATATCCTTCTGGTGACAAAAGCGGTCCTCCAGCAGTAAAACACCACGGAGGCAGCTCAGTGACAGCATGTAGAAGTTCACCATTACTAATTGAACCCACATTTTCAATGTTAGTGTACCAAGTACACCACAGGACTGGCTGTGGAAAAAATTGCAAAGAAAGATATTTAACTGGAATTTGCCAAAAATCCCCCAGGATTAAAATTTTTCATAAAATCCCTCAAAACCAAAAAATTCCGGGGGATATGCAGGACGTGTTCTCAGCCAATGGTGCTGGTGCGTTGCATGCTGGCAGTCAGTGTTAGGGTAACTGTATTATAACTTTCTCTGCCCCATGTCTGTTCAGTGTACATGAAGAAAGAGACTTCTAAAGAACAGTTTTTAAGTCACTGCTGCTCAGAGGCTCCAGCATTGCAAATAGAGGCCATGCTGCTAGAGATCCTTTCCATCATGCCTTCCAGTGTGATGTTCCCCCAGCCTACACACTTACATCTCTTCTCTGTTGCTAATTTCCCTGCCAGCCTGGGAGTCACAAAAAATTTCAACTACTCTCTTTCAAAGTGTGTATACACAGATTTCTTCATTTCTTCTTACTGCACAATGAAGTTCTCTTCCTAAACTAAGTACACACAGGCCTTTTTCCTCTGCCGAGGTGTCCTCATGTGTGACAGAGAGGTCATATATCTTATCACTCAACCTTCTAACTCTTGCATTACACCAAAAGGACAGTCAGCAATCGTTTTGACAGCGGATTAAGAAGTAAGAAGCTTAACCAGGGAGTCTCAGAACATAACTTTGGTGCCCTGCTAGTAGGCTGTGAAAGGGATCTCGGTGTACATTTTCAAACATTCAATTCACACGGAGTGGGCTGCTTGCCCTTTCCTTCCACAAACACATTTACCTTCTGCTAATGGGAATAGCAGAGGCACGAACAACATCTGCGTTGCAGGCAGCAGGAACCTTCAGAGTCCTCAGCACTCCTAGCTGCGTTATTCACAGTTTTAGCACACCGCCAACAAAAACTCAGAGGATATTTCCCCTTCACTCTGCACCTTTGCTTTAGAGAGATGTAATGAACCTTCTTTCCATCAAAGCCAGTATTTTCCTGTGGATGCAAATTTTTGCTAATGAATGAATAGCAGACATACATTTTTCATTCGATAAAGACATGCACTTAATGTTGTCATTTAAAAAATGTATATTCATACAGCCATTTAAAAATAACTGGCACCATTGTCATAATTATCTTTTCATATGTTCAGCAGCACCAGGAATTAACTATGAATGTAAATGTAATCAAGAACGCTACCACACTTTTAATAAATAAGGCAGCTTCTGTATCTCTATTGTGCTTGGCATGATCTGTGGTTTGCTCTTAAAGAAGCCAAGGGGAGTCTTTTCCCAGCTCACAAACGTGTTGGTGCAGTAGTGTACCACGTTGTACTGAGTCTGGTGAAACTCATGGGGCAGATTACCTCCAAAAAAAGACATCCAGTTCCAACTATGGGAAGAAAACCATGTATTTGTGTGTCCTCTCTCGTAGACATGGGGAGTGGAGGATTGTCAGGAAGTAGTGTGCAGGAATGGATTTCTTTGGAAAGGTATTAAGCAGGTGCTCAGACCACCCCATTAACACAAATGCTCTCCGTGTTCCTGCATCACACAACATAATTGCAGCCTTTTATCTGTGTACCCATTCCACCACTTTCCTTGCTTCAGCTTCCACCTGTCAGATGAGGGGCACTTTTGCCATGTGTTTTAGGAAAAAGCCCTCAAATTCAGGTGCACAATAAGAAACACAGTATACAATCAAAACACAACTCACCCTGCTGTCTTGCACCAGCTCCCACTGCTCCTCTCTCATGGTACCTCTTATATTCTCATCTCCTTGGAAGAGCAAGTGGCTTTAGTGAGCAAGCATAAGAGCATAGGTACTCTCAAAAACCTTAAGACTGCTAATCAGCAAAAAGTTATCATAAATATAAAAGGCAAATTGCATAAAGATAATAATTTCTTTAGTATATGTTGGAAAAATGCAAGTATCTTCTTACATAATTGTCGTGGTTTAAACCAAGTCCCCCAAATCCCGGAGAGTTAGGAAGAAAATCCAAAGAATGTAGCCCCCATGGATTGAGATAAGAACGGTTTAATAGCTAAGGCATAACACAATAATAATGATACAGCCAATAACAAGCGAAAAGAATACAACACCCCACCAGCCACCGACCCATAACTCACTCCACCCTGCCCGGCCAAGCACCACGTGCTCCCTCCTCCATTTTCCTCCAGAGCTCCCCCCTCCAGCCCTCTCTTTCCCAGTATGCATCCTGGGCATCACGTGCTATGGTATGGAATACCTCATTGCCTAGCCTGGTTCAGGTGTCCTGTCTCTCCTTCCTCCCGGCCTCCCCTCCTCCACCTGGCTGGAAAAAACCTTGAACAAAAACACCCTCAAAACATGCTCAAACCATGACAATAATCTATTCAGTGCTCTCATGAAATGCACAGTTGAGATTCCCCTTGTCTGTCAGAAAAGGCCTGAGATAACCAGGATTTGGACAAAACTCAAACTGTGACTCAAAGAAAAAATGACATGGAAGGAGTTGCTTTGGAGTTGAAACAGCAATTTACTCTCCAGAGGTATTTAGGTACTCTGTATTCCTGCTGTGAGAAGGGGATCAGTTAGCAGCCATATGAGCACCTTTCCACTAGAAAAGGACCGATACAACTTGCTCATTAAAACTGGGACACCAGACACCTGTCACTTAGTAACAGCCTTCTGAGTGGAATAGGAGTGGATAATGTGCTGGATTTTAACCACTGGCCTCAGGGTAGAAGCACCTGTGTGTCCCAGCATTAGGTATTATTTCTCATTGTTTTGACAGGGACACCACTCTCTGTTCTGGCATACTGAAAAGACCACATTAATAGTTTAACCCTTGAATACATCCCACAGAGGTCTAAAGTCCCAAGACACTTGGTTAGGCATGGTTTGCAAGCAAGCTCAAGTAATACAAGTCATTACAAGGAGGAAGTTATGCAAACTAGTAAGTCCCTCATTATAAAGATCCCAGTCTCTGTCAGAAAGTTTCAGCTGATCATCACTGATTAAATTGTTCCTATTTTTGTCAGTAGGTTTTGCTTCTTCAGGTGTATTCACTACATCTCCCACAGCTCACCTGGGTCATCCACAAGGTCATTGGCAGGTGATGGGAAGGCTTTCCAGCAAGGAGAAGGGCAGCTGGAGACAGATGTTCGTTAAGTCTCTTCAAATTCAGGCACTGGATTTTTCATGAGGGGTTTTTGTTTACACTTGAAAACTGCACCATGTCAGCACCACCTGGACCAAAGACTTACACTCAGATATATTTCCTTGTGGCCACAGCACAGAGGCTGCTTTCGTGCACAGCTGCACCTCCCATTTTCGATCAGCCCTGAAAGTATACATGAACATAATGAACACAACTTCTCAGCTGACATCTCTCCGTATCAGGAAGAGGAATGTATCTCATAATGACAGTTGAGATAAATACGGGCAGATTTTCAAAATGAATCTTATGATTTTGAGATTAAGGCACTGGTAGTAAAGAGCCTCTTCTCAACACTGCCATGCACAAAAATGGTACAGGAATGAAACCTGTCTCTTAAAAAAAAATACAAGTAACCTGGAAATACTGACTCCACAATGAAGTTTCTAGTTTGGTACAAAAAAAAGTGCCTAGAGGAACAGTGAGGGGTACAGTATCATCTTTCCTTCAGACTTAGCACTGGTGCAGAAACAAGATACAATATCATTAATATTATTTCTCCTTAATAGTTTTGGATCATTAGTTGTCATCATAGTTGATTACAGCTCACTAGCTATGCGCTTAGATGTATGTAACTGGAAGCATGATCAGTAAATTTAACTTACTGATTCCCTAATGGGTTCATTTATGTCTTCAGCTTGGTGAAAGCAGTAGTAAGAGACAGGAATCCATTTAAAGCCCATCTGCATCAGCTCAGGATTGTTTCCTTGATCTCCAGGAAAGTCAGACCCATGCAGCATGCTGACATATAGATGTAAAAACATTTTACTAAAAGATGAAACTCATTTCTCAGAGATGTCTTGACTGACACCTATGTGTACCTAAACCAGCATGTATATACAAGAATTATATTTTGCATGCATCAGCCATTAATTTTACTTTCTTAAATAGGTATGAAGATAATAAATAGTTTCAATGGCTAAGTTCATGTGTGTGCATAAAATGAATTGCTGGCAGTGTAATGGAAATTATGATAAGGTGTGTTTCCACGTGTAATGGGATATAGTATAAATTTGATGATTATGTTCTGTGGCACATAAATAATACAAATTCTCCAAAGAGCCCTTGCAGAGATCAGCTGATACTGGGCTTGTGCTGCTGTTGTAAAACCAGAAAACACTACATGAGCTGCTTTACCCTTTTCGCTATTTTGTGTTTTGTACTAAACAGATGTTAGTAACATAAACTTTGTGCAGAAACAGTTCGTGTCCTACTCTACAGGATGAGCAAAATGCATCTGATTTTGTCACTTTTTCTTTCAGTGACATTGTTCTTAGAAAATAAAGCATTAAAAAATGTCGCAGTTCTCTAAATAAAAAGTTTTCCACATATTTTTGCCACCACAGAAATGTAATCCTCCTTGATATTCAGTATATATTTTCTCCTGACAGTTTTATGGTACAATTAAATTTCATACTTTCTTTTCTACCACTCTGAATATGCATTAGAAAACCAAGCATCATAATTCTAAGCCAATTGGCTTGATTTGCTTGTTTAAATTCAGATATTGCTTCTTTCTGTGCATTTCAAACTAACACCATGGGCTGTAAACAGTGTATTTAGAATCAACAAAGCACATGGTCACCAAAGGTCTAGTTTGCATCAAAATTGTATTTCTAAGCTCAAGTTATGCACTTTACATGAAAAATGAAATAACGTAATTCTAAAATGGTTTATTGGAGAAACAAACTGAAGAGAAACAATAGAGATAATAGAGGGGTAGAGAGAGAGGCAGATTACAGAACTCATTGTGTATTAGCTGAAAATTACACTGATATTTCGATGGATTTAATAACTTAACAAAACTCATTTGAATGCAAAAGAATGAACATTGAGTTGATATTAACTTTTAATGCTTGTCATTTTATGTTAATTTATATTTTTAAATTATGGTTAATTTTTTTTGTAATCAGACTGGCTAATTATACCTCAAACATGTAAATCTGACATGATGCCCCTACCAAACTAAAGGAAAAAATATTCAACAAAATACTTGGTTATAAAGACCCATAATTCACTGAAACTGGATTCGGGGTGACTTCCTTCCAATCACACAAGGCATTAACTCTTTGCATGGGTAAAATAGTTCAATTTCTCTGAGATTATTTCTTTAGTTTGTTTTCCTAAGGAGAAAACAATGCTAACACACTCTATTTGTGTAACCTTTTCCCGATCATTGAGTTGATCATTCTTGGAAAAATCCATCCTCGAGTTTTCATACCTGCAGATGCATTTTTCAAAGATTACCTTATGCTAAAAGCGTCATTAGCAAAACAAGATTTTTCTAACACTGAAATAGCCTTAAATTGGGATCATGAGCTCTGTCCCGAAGCAATACATAATAAGTTATTTTTGTAACTCCTAAAGGTCTACTTATCTTACAATATCAAAATGTAAAACTGGTGCTTTACATTTTATATATCTGATTCCCTTTGGGGCAATTATTTGCCAACACATATTAAACAAAGTTACTGTGTCTAAACATGCCACATAGACAGGAGCTTATATGCTGCTGGAAAATGAGCACTTTCTTTTTTTAATAATACACTTTGGAGTTAGAATTTATTTCATTTCCTTTGTCATGGTTCCAGAATTAAAATAATAAATTCCTCTGTCAGCTCTGTACAGATAGTTTTTTAAGAGCTCATAATTCAGATGTCTTTAAAATAACAGTCTTTAGGTTGAATGACCTTGGTCTTCACCAAATTGGGAGATATTGTGTACAAAGCTTTATATACGTTAGAGATGTGTTGAGCTGATAACCTTGTTGCACCAGACCCCTACCCATTTAAAGGGATTTGTTTGTTTAGCAAACATTTGTGTAATGGAATCCAACTATTTCATTATATATTTTTTGTTTGCAAACAGGTGAGCAGATGAGATGATTAACGTAGATCACGAATAAAAATCCTTGCTCCTTCAGTGCACCATTGGTTCTCCCCCTCCCACCTTCCCTCAGGGTCAGCACTTCATTCATGTTGTCCTTCAGGACACAGATTGCAATGAAATCAGTAACCTAATTTTTCATACAATCATAGACTGGTTTGGGTTGGAATGGACCTAAAAGATCCTCCAGTTTCAACCTCCCACTAGACAAGGTCACTCAAGGCCCTATCCAACTTGGCAGGTCTTCACCCAAGCAAAACTGCATTTGACTCAAGACCAGAGATTCTCCTAAATAGGAATTGAAAGTTGAACTGTGGCTTTGAGGGAAAAGTAGTTACTGCAAATAGTTAGGTCAAGTGAAGTCTCTACCTGTTTTAGTTAAATCTCTAGAAATGCTGAAGCCAAGGTACACCCCTGTGTTTATTGAAGTATGTTACAATGCCATCATAATACCTCCTCACTCAGCTGTACCTATAGCCATTTAGTGTTCCTAATGCACAAAACTGTAGGTACTGTCTCATGCAATGCTGGGAAAAATGAGCAGAAATTCCTCATTGTGCCTTACTATCAGAGCTTCTCAGGACAGCTTTCCAGCAGCAGGATGTTACAGTGCTGCCCTTGCTAGGGCACTGCAGAGCTCAGACAAATGTGCGACGAGGTTAGCAGTCCCATGAGTTTACTGGCTGCAGTCACAGAGCTCCAGTGGCATAGTTCAGTGCTGGGTTTCTATTGCTGCCCACCAGGACAGCAGAAAAGCTTACAAATGATTCCCTTTCCCAGTAGTAGCAGAATTGTCTGTGGTAGGAGCTTGGTCTGCCTATTTCCTCTAACCTTTTTAGGTGTGTAGGTCACCAAGTTCACAGTTACACCTACAGTTAATTACCAATTACTGAACATCAGTCTTTGTAGCTACCAGCTGAATGTGGTTCCCCTTCACTATATGTCCAAGCCCGTTCTATCAAATTGCTTCTTATTTACAGTGAGGCTTTACATTCCCAGCATTATCTGTATTGTTAGTTTACATACAAACTTATCAAGTCAGTTTTCTGTCATAGTTTAGCTTTTATAATGCTAAAGTCACAGTAATCTTACTTTGGGTTTTTTTGGGTTTTTTTGTGTGGTGGAAAGGGAAAGAGAGATTGGAAGGGAATTGGTTTTACTGGCTGGTAGGGGTCTCATTCAACAGATATTATTCAAACACCTCTATAAATGGTTCTGCTCTAGCATTTTCTACCTGCTCTCCACTTGGACCCATGAAATGCACGTAATAACAGTTACAGAGCACCAAGAGGGTTTATTTGCCCTTTGGTGCAGAGCAGTCAAAATAGAGTAATTCTGAAATTTGCAGACCATCCTTATGGCAACTAGGAACACATCTTTTCAGTGGCTCAGAACTTATTTTCTTTTATTAAAGCATCTTCCATAATAGCTACTGCATACTTACAATGCTAGTTACTTTCTTGCAATTATGTTATTCAGAAATAATTGGATTTCTGGGTTTAATTGGGCTCTAAATTAGCCAGAGCTTTCATAAAAGCTATTACAGAGATTTCTAATAGCAGCTTTTCCTGCTATTTAAGCACAGAGTATTTCAATAAGAGTGATTCACCAGTGTAAAAAGTCCTGGCTGCTGTGAACTCTAGCACAGGTTCAGATTAATTATGACAATTTAGGCACCATCCTTTTGTAATTAAACATTTGCTCAAAACATTAGCCAGAGTGCACAACTGTGTCAGACAACTGCTTGTCCTTTATTTAAAAAGATATGATTTTGTTTTCCAGCTCTTTGGAAGATCAAGAATCTTTATGGTTGAATTCAGAGGCAGGGTCAGCATCTGTTTGCTCCCACCAGTCATCTCACCAGCCCAACTGGGAGGAGGCTGCACAAGGTGTTCTCCTGACACCCTCTCCTACCCAAGAGATCCTAAGCTCCATTTGTTGACCCGCACATGTGGGCTTGTGTGCAAACATCGCAGTACCAGGAGAAACAGAGAAGTGAAAATGCAGTCAGGTATTCTGGAGAGCATCCTTTGCCACAGACGACTGAATGGTGATGATGAGGCTATTTAGGGCTAAGAGTAACAGTCCTGGCCTTTGTGCTTTTCCTTGCTTTCCATCAGTAGCACTGCTGCTCATTTGCAGTAGCATCTGTGATCCTCACAATCTTCACCATACCCTACAGGTTAGGCTGTATTTAGGCATCAATTTGATTAAGGAAAGTTGTGTTGCCTTATCCTGCCAGACAACAGAACTCCTGGACCATAATGGCCTCCTGACCTCACTTGGAGTATTGTGCACAGTTCTGGTGTCCTCAACATAAAAAGAACATGGAACTGTTGGAACAAGTCCAGAGGAGGCCACGAGGATGATCAGGGGACTGGAGCACCTTTCATAAGAAGACAGGCTGAGAAAGTTGGGGCTGTTCAGCCTGGAGAAGAGAAGGCTGCGTGGAGACCTCAGAGCAGCCTTCCAGTATCTGAAGGGGGCCTACAGGGATGTGGTGGGGGACTATTCATTAGGGACTGTAGTTATAGGACAAGGGGTAAGAGGTTAAAACTCAAACAGGGGAAGTTTAGATTGGGTATAAGGAAGAAATTCTTTACTGTGAGGGTGGTGAGGTACTGGAATGGGTTGCCCAGGCAGGTTGTGAATGCTCCATCCCTGGCAGTGTTCAAGGCCAGGTTGGATGAAGCCTTGGGTGACATGGTTTAGTGTGAGTTGTCCCTGCCCACGGCAGGGGGGTTGGAACTAGATGATCTTAAGGTCCTTTCCAACCCTAGCTATTCCATGATTGTATGATTCTCACTTTTTTAGGTTAAAAATTAAGCTTCTTCTAGAAGAAGACTATGTTAATTATATGACATTCAACTTGATGATGGAGAGTGACCTAGCATGTGAAAACTCAGGAAGGATTTGAGAGGGCAGACTGCTTGGGTTTTCTTTATAGAACAAGTTAGCAAGTCTCTATTTGGTATTTTTTGCTTTAGAAAAGTTTAAACTTTATTGTGATAAATTTGCCTTATCCTCTGAATCACTCACCCTTCTCAAGACAACCACCCCACTCCAAAGGCTACTGCCAAAGGAGAGGAGCCCCAGTGGTGAAGGTTGGTCTTGTTATTACCTGCTTTGCTAGCAGTATGGGAGCTGGTTAGCTGCAGCACAAATGTGGTTGCTAGAAAAGGCAACATTTTCCCTGGATTAAGTTAAAGGCAGAACCATGAGAGCTTCTGAGCTCATCATTTGCACTGCTCTTTCTTGGCTTTCTGGGAGACATTTGTTCCCAGTAACATTCTGCTCTTAGAATCACTTTCAATGCAAAATTGATACATGTCACATGAAGGTTTTGTCTTCCTCTTTTGTCTTTGTTCTATCTCAGCCTATGAGAGGGGAATCCCAACTGGCTTTTAGGTGTCAATCCTGGAGGGTACACACCTCTAGGATTCAAGCTTCACAACTATAGCCCCATGTCCAGGTCTGGGGGACTTCAGGTAGCATGAGAATCCTGCATGTAATGAAGCTGGATTGATATCAGGAAGTCAAAACACTGAAATAACTTTGGACACTCAGGAACCTCATACAACACTGTAGGATATCAACATCACCTTAATTCATTATATTACTATGAAGTCCAAAGAATACCAGATCTGCAAGACAGGACACAAACTCAGAATTTGCTAAAAATAAATATGAAGATTGAAATAATTCCATTAAACTGTTTACTATTGATTTTTTTTTCTTTTCCTATGAGATGCTAGAGAATCACAGACTCACAAAATGGGTTGGGTTTGAAGGGACCTTACAGATCATCCAGTTCCAACCCCCTGCTACAGGCAGGGACAACTTTCACTAGACCAGGTTGCTCAAAGCCCCATCCAACCTGACCTTGCACTTGGAGACATAGATAAGACTGCATTTTCTGGTGGAAAAGTCTCCTACTGACAGGCAGCTCCCTTCACAAGTATACTTCAGACAAATGGTGACATTTCAGCACCTTGCAGCAGATGCTTTTTGGCTTTGTTTTACTCATAGTAGCTTAAAAGATTCCTTGAGATTTACCTCAAGGCTTAGAACATATTTTGGAAATCCATTTGCTAAAGCACATTTTTTCAGCTACCTGAGAAGTTTCAAGGCTCTTTTGTGTAAACAGTGGAAAACGACAGCAAGGCACCGCATGGGTAAATTCACAATCTTTTTCTAGTCAACAGGAGTTTTACAATTGACTTCAATAGAAGCAAACTTAAACCTTTTAAATCAATATCCCAGTTTGCCATGAACTAAGTACAAATAAAACCTTACTAAATTGTCAAAGGAGTTTAGTTAATTTAATCAATTCACTAAATTAAATGATAAAAAAAGTAATCAGAAGAGATATCTTTTTTAAAAGCATTATTTAAATAGATGAACTTCTTTTGGAGCCTGTTTCATGTAAGCAAAGATTTATCAATATTAATCAATAATATATTCACCTATGATGACTGTGAATAATGTGATGTTTAATATTCCCTAAATTTTTTAGATAACCTTAGTGAAAAGTCATTAATTATAATATTTATCTGTTACTTGAGAAAGAACATGATATAAAATGACAACTCAATTTTCCTCTTTGACATTTCAAATACAACGAGGTCACATTAATGAATCAATGATGTGCTTATCATACACTGTGGTCAATTATACCCCAGCTATCAGTGACAGTTTTCTGGCTTGCAATCTGAGCACATATACTGTCATGACAACTACATTCTTTTTAGCCCTTTTGTATTTTACAACCAGAGCTATTGCTTAAGGCACATCATAAACGTGTGAAAAGGGCATCAGATACTTCAAAATCCCAATTCCACTTTGGTACTCTTAGTGTATTTCCAAAGAATAAACTTTCAGTGCACTGAAATCCAAAAAAATAACAGGTAAGATCCTCTTCACTGAAGAGAAAGTTATATGTAAGATAAAACTGGCATTACTATAAGCAGAGCATTTGCATTTGCTGAATGCAGGGTTGCAATTATAGCTCATCGTTTTAGTGAAGTCGTAAACTAGTTGAGCTTACTTCTTTGGTTTATTGCATCGTGAGAACCTCTTGGGGAACTTGTAACCATATAAACTATAATTATTAATGGTATCTTTGTGAAAGACATTATAAATACTGTTTGCCAGGATATTATTTGTATTCTGAGTTGTCTGTAAAGATGAGTCAGTATCTCTCATATGAACTTTGACATAGTTTAAAATATAACTTCTCACCTGCAGACAAATCACATAAATTGTGGCCTTCCTGAGTTCATTAAAATTATTCTGAATGAATGATACAGTCATAAATGTTACGATAAAGTATTTCTCCATTGGGAAATGCTGGTTGACCAGTAGTGAAATTGCTTATTTCAACAATGCCTCGCTCTAATTTCCCTTGAAAAGTATTTTCTGATAAGGAAAAAAAGAACATGTGAGATTTTTCAAGGGGACTATTTAATTTTTTTTAAGAAGAACTTCTATCAAAATATTGAAGGTGAGTTATTAATACAACATGAAGGATAATGATGGGAGAAGCAACTCCAAAATATATTATCCAGAATTCTTATTTTAATTTCATTTCACATTAGTGAAATCTGAAAACACTTTTGGAAATACCTGATCAGAATAGGAATTTGTTTTAAATTGCAGAATTTCCTATGAAACAAAATAGGCAGTTTTTATGAGGCCACAGGCTCAGTCAGGCTAAAGACACAAGTACTGGTTATGAAATTTATCCCTCCTGCAGAGATGATGGCTTCTGCAGTGTTGTCCTTCATGGTTACCTGAAAATACAAGAGAATGTGGCCTTTCCTATGTATATATATATATATATATATATATATATATCTATATATATATATTCATCTTTCTTGGGCAAAGTCCTGTTTGCTCCAACTGGAGCACTGAGAACTGAGATGTGTGAGTTCCCAGCCATTCCAAGTGTGTGATGAGACACATTTCGCATCTTCTTTTATTAGTGCCAGCAGCAGAATTAGAAAACAAGATGAGAGCAAATTTGAATATCAAAAGTCATTTTCTGGTTTAGCCACTCTTAAGGCCTGTCACACCACTTTCCCAGCAGTAATTGGCTACCCTGTTCCAATTCAGAAGGAACAGTATCTCATAGGTGGTTGAATGATGATCCTATCAGTTGCAAACTCTTCAGGATAAAAATAAGGGAAAAGGAAGAGCAAAACTTTGTACACATTTAGCAGTTCAGTAGTTGTTGTTTACATTGTTTTTACATAGCATTTTGATGTTGCTATACTCATTGGGACATTTTAAGGGTAATACAGTAATAATTTATGAAATAAGAGTCTGATATGCAACAGTATTCCTAGTGGTGCATTTCGTATCATATTAGCAATACAAAAACCATAAAAAGCTGACGGTGGCAGTGAGTTCCCACTGGGACATACCCTATTACAGTAGTATCCATGTCAGCATTTTTGCTTTTTAATCACAGCTTTGACATTCATTGTTTTAAAAATCATATAGGTCTTCACTCAGGAGCCCAAATCATTTAGACAATATTAACTCTCCTACATTAAAGCCAAATAATGGAAGGAGTGTCCTTGGTGCAGCTAACTTTCATTGATGAAGACTGATGTACCAACATTATCTCTGCATGCAGTCTGTAAAGAAAAAGTCTGTTCTTAAGTCATAGCTTGAATCCTAATTGATGCTGCAATGGGACACAAAAGAGTCTGGAAGCATTCTGATGGCAATCTGAACGTATATTTCTTTTGCTCTCAGAAACATGATGTTATGCTACCAGTTCACAAACATACATGAAAATTGCTAAAAAAAAAACGTGGCCTTTCAATATTCACTTGATTTAGTACACCCAAAACAAATTTTGGGAAGACACAGAAATTTTGAGCTGTTCTTAAAAAGCTGGAATTGAAAATGTTGTGTGGAGACCTCATAGCAGCCTTCCAGTATCTGAAGGGGGCCTACAGGGATGCTGGGGAGGGACTATTCATTAGGGACTGTAGTGATAGGACAGGGGGTAATGGGTTAAAACTTAAACAGGGGAAGTTTAGATTGGATATAAGGAAGAAGTTCTTTACTGTTAAGGTGGTGAGGCACTGGAATGGGTTGCCCAGGGAGGTTGTGAACGCTCCAACCCTGGCGATGCTCAAGGTCAGGTTGGACAGAGTCCTGGCTGACATGGTTTAGTGTGAGGTGTCCCTGCCCATGGCAGGGGGTTGGAACTGGATGATCTTAAGGTCCTTTCCAACCCTAACTATTCTATGATTCTATGATTCTATGTTGATGAGATGGGTATGCTCAGTGCTCAGCTTGCATGATTGGACTTAGTGAAAAATGGTCTTCCAATCCCCAGAAGAAAAGCCTTAAGAGTTCAATATTTTCCTCATCAATTGTAAAACTCCTTCTGGTTAAGTCTCTGAGAACTTCAGCATTGCCTGAAGTGTGGCTGGACTGCCAGTCACAGCTCTTGTGCTGGGGGCAGAAACCTTCCCATATAAAACCCAGTTCTGATTTTAGCCATGCTTTGAGAGACATAGTATGCCCACAGGAGCAAAGTGTAGGAGTGGGGCTTTAGCAGATAGGTGATACACAGTAGTACTGACTCTGCTTCAGAATTGCCTTATTTTCTCCAACAATGTCTTTACAAATTAATCATTCTTGATCTAAAAAATAACTGATTGTACTGTTGAACCTTCAGTTTCATTTTTACACCATTCTCAGATTCTCATTATATTACCATCTCTCATCAGAGATATCATCTGTGTTAGAGTAAACCAAAACCCACTGGTTATGACAAAAGAGAATTCCTATTAACAAGTCATCATCTAATCATATTAGGATCTTTGTATCCTATTATCAGCTTTCTTATGAAATACCATTTCTTAATGACAGGGATTTGACTAATACTGTGTGAACTCTATTAACATAATTTGAAAGTTACTACCAAGTGTATATTTATAGAATAAGGTGTCATCATTTTCATGCTTACACATAATTCTAGCTTGTGATTTGATCAGATGTGAACGTTGAAAGTTAATTTTCATCATATCAACTGACGAAGGTGGAATAGAGTTATCAGCACTTTGCACTGCATTAAAACATATTGTCACTGAATTCAGTGGGGCCCCAAAGGGAGTCAGATTTCTTTTCTCTGGGTCCACAGAACTTCTTTTCTGGATGACAGAGGCAACCCATCCATTTAGCATTTCCTTTGAGGGCAGTGGTACTGCTTTTATATGCAATATGTAACCTTTACTGTACTTCAGCTGGTTTCATGGAAGCAGCAGGCAGACCCCAGGCCCCACCAGTCCCAGTTTCAAACCCCATGTCATTTATCACCTTCCTGGTGATGATCTTCATATCACCTTTCCCTCCTCCATAAAAGAACAAAAAGCATTCATTTATTTTTAGAAATAGTATGGGAGATTTGTATGGGAAATAGTAATTTTGGAGCTATTAAGCTATTATATATAAATTCTGCTAAAGAGTAGGTATCAACTCCCAGAAACAGAATTCTAGATTACCTTTTCATAGGTAGACTGACACCATGATTCCGAATGAAGAAAACAATTGATTGAGGTTTTTTTCCCCAGTCTGAGCTATGAATGTGGACATGCCTATCTGAAATACTATACATAGACCCACAGAACATCAGAGAGAAGTTCATAGTCAACAAACTGTGCAAAAGACAAACTCACACCAGCAGAACTGTCCTTTTGGTTTGTGTTTGTACAGCATTTACCATGGGCTAAGATCAATGGCTGATGTTCTCAGACCTACTATCCCAGACATAGCAATATACTTTATCAAGTACAGTGCCACAGAGTGAAATAGGTAGTATCATAAATGACAGCAAATAGAGTAAAATTGTCAAAATAAGTAAGTTATCTATTGTGCTTCACTATCGCTTCCATCTTTGTTATGGAAATCCATGTAATGGGATAATGCAATCACAGTAACATCAATGGAAGTCTTTACTTTGATTTCCATGAGCTTTGCATCATGTTTTTACTTCCTAATTTGCAACATCTGATAATCCACAATATAGTCCACAGAGTTACTAGTTTGAATTAGTGAAGTTCTCCTACCTGATTGGTTTTAAACCGGTTTATGTAGGCTTGTCCTTTTAAGCTGTTAATACCATTGAAGATTACCACGGTATTACTACAGGCCCCAGTATTTCAAAGCTTACAGCACTGTTTCTCACCAAATACTTGAAAAGGATTTGACATTTTCAACATCACTTCTAGGTGTCTAAGAACTATCACTTGTGAAACAAGGGCCTGAAAGCCTGGACTAACTGTGTTAAGTGTCAGAAAATAGTGTTTAGTCTGCTGAGTGAGCTAAAGCAGGAATTCAACTATTCAGCAGAAAAAAAGGAGAACGCTTTTTCATTTCACCCAACTTCAGGTAGCTGGATAAACATTTCAGTTAATTAAGCTGTGAAACTGTTTTCTTGATTTAGAGGTTCTGGTAGTCTCACTGAGTTCATTGCTTAAACTCAACCTACAATCTCTTTTGCAATTCATTGACTTTAGTAAAGAGTTACCCTTTTGAAACAAATACTGATTTGGCACTCATGAAAAGAACCCCTTTAATAACTCTGTGTTCTGCTCTAACTACACAGGGAAGATAGATCAGTGTTATAAATTAGTCTGCACAAACAGAATTTATACTTTCTTGCTCCTTAAAACAAAATCAGTTCATGGCTAAGGAAACCATCTCTGAAAGGGTGCAACTCCAATTGCTCAGCCAGTGCAAAAGGGATTATTAATAATCCCAGGTCTTGCTTTGAAGAGTTTAGCTAATGACAGCAGTCTGTGTGAGCAGAAAGGGAAGCAGAGCACCATCTGCTGTACAGCCCTGCAAACGTTTCAGAGCAAAAAATGCAAAAGAACCCAACCCTACCTTAAGCTTTCCAAATAGTTAGGACACAAGGAAATCCACCATCATCTAAAATTGCATTACCATGAGCTTGAGATGGACACAGGCTAAAATTAAAGACATGAAGAGCTAGGGTTCAGAGTTAGCCATCAAAAGCTATAGGAAGGAAAAAAACTAAGAAGCATTGTTTCTTTATAGAGATAGGCATGGCTGTGATTTTTAAAAGTACAGAATTTGACTGCCTATATATACATGCTACTATACTGACATTCTATTTGGCAGACTTGCTAACTCAGGCTATTGCAAGAAAATGCCCAGAAGTGTTAGCATGCAAAACGTCAGCAAAAAAAGAAAACTGTTATGCTCAGGGGCCACTGTCAGCATCTTTGTGTAATTTCCCATCATTTATAAGGAGCTGGTAGCCATTTGAAGATGAGCCTTTTGGGGGTCTTTGATTTAGGAAAGCTTAAGTTCTTTGCGGGGATATCAAAAAGTAGATCAGATTTGGGTATGCCTGTTGCACCCTGCAGAAGATGCAAGTGTTAAAGAGATGAGATGCCAGTGACTCCAGGAACACCCAGCAAGCCTGAGGGAAACCTGCCATCCAGCTCATCCAATGTGAGCCAATGTTAAGTGCAAGAGTGATGGAAAGTGATTGATTTCTGTCCTATGAATTACAGAATCATAGATTTGGAAAGGACCTTAAGATCATCCAACCCCCTGCCATGGGCAGGGACACCTCACACTAAACCATATCACCCAAGGCTCTGTCCAACCTGGCCTTGAACACTGCCAGGGATGGAGCATTCACAACTTCCCTGGGCAACCCATTCCAGTGCCTCACCACCCTCACAGTAAAGGATTATATCCAATCTAAACCTCCCTTGTTTAAGTTTTAACCTGTTACCCCTTGTCCTGTCACTACATACACCTAGAGTATTAGCTCTGAGCTATCAGTAACCCATCAATTTGAGTGAGGAAAGCTCCAGAACCAGACCTGCTGACCCAATCATGGAACACCATTTGTTGACCCACCCTGCCCAAGAAGCCAATGTAAAATACACCTGTTGTCCAGCCTGCCTGGCATCATCCAACTCCACCCTTGCCTGACTTCATCACCTGGCAGAGCAGAAAGTGTTACTCCAAGGGCACAGCCAGAACCTCCCTGAAAGGACAGCCTACAACCAGACAATTTGCTTAACTATTACTATTCTGCTGTTAGGATTAAGAAAATTAAATTGCCTGTGAAAAGCTGCAGAAATCACTGCAAACATCCTGCCTTGTACTGGATTTTGTGGCAGGGGGGAATTTCCATCCCTCTGCTTCTCAGAGCTGCAACATGAAACCCAGCTGCCCATAGCGGGCAGCCAGATGTGCTGCCTATTTTCAGCCCACACTTGCTCAGAACCATGGAGCTTTAATATAGAAGCCAATATCCAATATATATATTGTATACAGAAGCCAATATACACTCATATACAAGTTTCATAGCAACCGTTCTGCTTCTTTCACCTTTCTGTGACCTGGTGGAAAAGGCAGGCAATGTTCTGGTCACTTCAGCCCTGCAGCTCACTTAGAGTGGTTTCAGTGATCTTATGAGAAAGGCTGATTCAACCTTTCCCTACTCTTCAGAGCAGTAGAAATGTTTTGATTGTTTTCACTGAGCACTAAATCACATCCCTGATGGGCAAGGGTAGTTTATTGCATTGACCAGCCAGAAGAAACATGAGGCATTTCAGACTCCTGCTCCCAGAGGAAAAAGTTGTACTTTGTCACTGTCTGAGACCTTCTACAGGCCTCTGTAAATACGAAATTAGAGTTCCTCGCATAACTTATTTCATATCAATCATCAGCAAGTCAGGCAGCTGTAATAATAGCCCAAAGTGATCTACAACCCACAGCTCGGTCCAGTTTACAAAAGCATCTTGATAAGACCCTAGAATGGGAAGGCAATCACAGCCTGGAGGGAACCCTTCACATGATGGAGCTGCGATCACCATCCTAATTTGGATGGAGCAGCTTTTGTGCCATTTCCATTTCCTTTGTGGGCTGCTGCTGTGTCAAGATGCTATTTACATGATGGCTGGTTTTACTCAGAATTGAGCCAGCCTAGCCTCTGAGATTGTATAAAGCAGTAAAAAAGGCTGTTTTTTGCCATGAAGAACTGCAAGCGAGGTTGATGACAATGCACAAGGAGAGGCTGAAACAACTGAAGAGCAGAGGTGATGGCCCATGGGACAGGACAGCAGTTCCGGAGGTCATGCTAGGGCTGCACACACACACAGACCACACTGGGGAAGCCACAGGTGAAGGGGTCAGGCAGGCAGAGAGTACTGAAGATGCTGGCAGGGGAGGGACCTCCCAAAGTCCCAAAAGGAGCAGCCCAATGTGGAAGTGTCAGAGAGGACAAGGGAATATGTAGTTAAATTCAGAGAGATTAAAAGGAACAGCAGCCTGAGACAAGCAGTCAAGGGAAGACTTGACCTCTGCCTTTTACTTTAACAGTTCAGCTGTCAGGGGTTGTAGCAAAGATAACTAGAAAAAGAGAAAAGCACCAAAAGCAGCAAATTTCACCCTAAACCTGAGACTCCGACATGTAAAGGAAGGAGAACATTTCAGCACCGTTCTGTCTCTCCCCCTTCACAGGGTCCCTTCATGGGGCTCATTAAGTCCCAGAGGGAATACCGGAAAAGCCATTCTCCTTCTGCAGGAAATGCAGCATTGTGATCGTTCACACCAGTCTTGGATGAAAACATTTGGATTAAAACTTTATTCTCTTTTGTTCAGGTAACCAAATCAAAGTACCATCATTCAGTTCAATCTGTGGCTATAGAGGCTAGAGAGGGCTAGAAACTTCTTAGTTCTCATCACTGTTGAATTGCCATTGTTGTCATTTTTCTTGGTTCGTACCCCCTCACTGGAGTCATTGACCAGCTGGAGCTGTGCTCCACTTTACCAGATGCTTTATGAGAAAAAAAACCCACTGTGAAAACTTTCTTTAGCCTTTGGGCATCAAAAATATGCTCATGCTCCTTCTGTTTTATTCCAGGCCACAGGAATGTGTTAATTTCATGAAATAACAGAACCTAATACTAAGTAAAATTAATACGTATTTCCATAGAAAACTCAGTCTTGGACCAACTAACCTCTCTTAAAAGTACAGATGAAAAAGAAAGGAGTTCAAAGAACACAACTTGTATCAGTACTCTTAATAAAACAAATTTAGAAAGCAATACAAGAAGCCTGAGATAAACACACATCAGATGGTGCTGAAGCTGCACTGTTGCGTTCCTTTCCCCTTGGGTTTTATTGAATCTAGGGCTCCTCAGTGACTGCAGCAGTAATGGTGCCTTAAAATTAAAACCAAATGTGAAAGGGATGCAGAACAGTTTGTGAGCTCTTCCTGCCTGCGGAGCCCATTGCGTTGTTAAAGGCTGCCAAACAGTCCCCATTTAATTCCTGTTCAAGATTTCACCACCTCCCAAAAAACAAAATTCTGTTCCTTTTCCAACTAGTGCCCAAGAGACACTTAAGAACAAAACTGCATGAAAACTGAAGGAGTCATTGGGGGCTTTATGAGAGGCATGCCACTTAATTCCCTTAATTCCCAAAAGAGCACAACATCTAATTCTTTGCCTCTCCCATGTTCTGTACAATTCACAAATGTACCCCATTGATTTTCAGTCTGCAGAGTGCAGGGTAAAGATAAACAATAACATTGTATAGAAAATATTGATTTTAAAGCATTGATCCAAAGCCCTAGGGTATCAAAAGATTAGTTACTTCTAAGGAAAGTACTAAAGGTGACTTTTGGCTACTTCATCATTGAGAAATGCAAAGTAAATAAACCCTGCTATTCAAAGCAGCAAGGTATCAATACAAAATAAGCCAGTTTGGCACGGAAGAGAACAACAGAAAGAGACCCAAATAGGCATTGCCAGCAACTGTTAGTGACAAAATATAAATGCTACATCTCCCTGAGAAAAGAAGGAAGAAAAACCTCACACTTAAAACTGACTGTTTTATTGTAATCTCTAGGTGAAAAGGGAACAGCTCAGAATCAAGTTTTGTGATGTGAGATCCCACAAGGATGTCTTCAAGCATATGGTGGACCAGATAAATAGGACCATGGGGCTGCAGTCTGGTGGGCATCACTACCTCCTCCTGAAGTCACCAGGAGCTGGGGACCCTCTGCACTCAGTGATGTCAGCCCTGGGAAAAGCAGAACACCTGACAGTGCCAAAGGAAAAACAACCTTTAATCAGCCAATAAACTACTTCCACAATCCCCTTATAAAACTCAGGACTGGAAACAGTGAGGGAGGGCTACCACAACTAGATCTTGTTATCCTTCAACATAGCATGGCGAGTTGACCCTGTACCAGGTGCCCACCAAAGCTGCTCTATCACTGCCCTTCTGTACTGGACAGGGGACACAAATATAATAAAAGGCTGGTGGGCCAAGAGAAGGACAGGCAGAGGTCACCCAGCAATAACCATCATGGGCAAAACCAGACCATGCTTGAAGTATTTTATTACCAATTGAATCAGAGAAGGGTAAGGAGAAATAAAACCAGATTTTAAAAATACCTTTCCCGACCCCTTCCTTCTTCCCAGATTCAACTTCACCTCCGAGTTTTCATCCTTCTATCCACCAGCAGTGCAGGGGGACAGGGAATGGGGGCTGTGGTCAGTTGCTCCTTTCTCCTCAGGGGAGGACTCCTCACACTCTTACCCTGCTCCAGTGTGGGTCCCTCGTATGGGTCCTGCCATGAGCCTGCTCCATCGTGAATCCCCAAGGGGTCACAGCCTCCTTCTGTCATCCCCCTACTCCAGTTTGTGCTCCTCATGTGCTGCAGGCGAAGATCTGCTCCACCATGGACCTCCATGTGTTGCAGGTGGAGATCTGCTCCACCATGGACCTCCATGTGCTGCAGGTGGAGATCTGCTCCTCTGTGGATTGCAGGGGCACAGCTGCCTCACCATGGGCTGTACCACAGACTGCACCGGAACCTCTGCTCCGGTGCCTTGAGCACCTGCTCCCCTCCTTCTGCACTGACCTTGGTGTCTGCAGAGCCTCTTCTCTCACAGGTTCTCACTTCCCTCTCCAGCTACAATTGCTCCTGTGCAGTATAGTTTTTTCCTTAAGTACATTATCCCAGAGATGCTATGACTGTCACTGATGGGCTTGGCTTTCACTGTGAGCAAGTCCATTTTGGAGCCAGCTGCATTGGCTTTATTGGATACAGGGGAGGGTCTGGCAGCTTCTCACAGAAGCTCCCTGCCCTGCAACCACAACCTCACCATGCGAACCCAAAAGGCATTTGCTTGTTCAGCTTTATCCTGGGTTAAATCACAACAAGTTTTAATGGGTCTTGTTTTTCCAAGATTTCCTCTTTTTTTAGGCCCATACTTATGTCAGAAAGAAGTTCCAGATTTCAGCTGCAAATTGAATGAGCAACAAGAGGAAAAATGATCAGAACAAAAGCAGCCTGTGCTACAGCGTAACCTCTTATCAAAGTGCCTTTCCTTCATATACAGCAACCTCACCAGCATTTCCATCTCTTTCAGTAGAGTCCTGCAAATGATGGAAAATGGAGATAGTTTAGCCCTAAATAGTTGCTCTTCACAATCTATTTGTTGTTCATATTCACATCCACACTGTGCCAAGAGTACAGTCATGCTTAAACTCAGGAACCTTTAAACATCTAATTCTCCCTGCACATGGCATAATTCTCCCCTACGTGGCATAAACTGGTGGGAGAACCTGCCAACGTTGGCCCAAACAAACAATGCTGAAAGCAAGGTCAGAGCGGGGAGTGAACAGATGCTGAAGGTAATTACGCAGTGCACTATCAAGATTATATGGTTACCTATAAGAAACATTCCTCTCGTCCTCCATCAGCTATTCACAAGCAGGTTCATGCTGGGAACAGCAGTTCATGAAGCCTGGAAAACAGGGGAAAGCAAGACTGGACCAACCTCCTGTCCAACAGCTGAATGACTGTGCCCAAAGAGCACTCTGTCTAGCAGCTTTACAAATCTGCTATGTATCTTTGTGTAAAGAGCTTGTGCCAGGTTATAAACATGAACTACACAAGCAGGTTCCACCTTTGCTGTGTCACTGCAAGTGTGATTCACTGCCATGTGTGATTCAAAAGGATGGCCTTAGACAACCTGCTAAAATGAAAGCCCTTCCCGTGGCAGAAGCAATGATGACTCATTTTACAGGAGCAGGGAGTCCTAACCAAGGAACTTCTAATATTCAATGCATGTAGTGTCTTCTGCTGGGGTATGGGAAGAAACATGGAAGGACCATCCTTCAGGAAGAATAGTATTCATACAACCATGGATGAGATTTTATCCTGAAACCTTATTCTAGAAAAATACACCATACAAGAGATTAGGGACAAGAGTCCCCTTAAGCTTTTTCACTCAGACCCTGAATTCAGATTTCACAGTGGTTCAGGATGTCTAGACCCAAAAGCAGATGCCTTTAAGCAAACGTTCTACAGAAGCAT
This sequence comes from Melopsittacus undulatus, assembly GCF_012275295.1. Classification (NCBI taxonomy): domain Eukaryota; kingdom Metazoa; phylum Chordata; class Aves; order Psittaciformes; family Psittaculidae; genus Melopsittacus; species Melopsittacus undulatus. The sequence continues at coordinate 11,796,976 of NC_047531.1, read as the reverse complement.
GGAAGAGAATGACACTGTTTCCACAAGCAGGCACAAAACCACAACTGACTGCCAAAATAACTTCTACTAAGCCACTGGAAAAGGCCCAAGTTTTCAGATGTCACATACATCCTAAATCAACATGGTGAAGGTTTCCCTGGGGACAACAGATCCCTGCCCAGACACTAAGCCGATAACAGATCACATTTTATCTATGTGCACCAGTGTTTCTCTTGCTACTGACACAGATATTTCTCGCTGCAAGCGAACAAAACCACTCCAATTACCTGGACCATCCTGTAACCCCTCTACAGTATGAAGATGCTTTAGTTTCAGCGACTAGATATTAGAGATTGCTATGAAAAGGCAGAAATTGTGATGGTTACACAGAAAAAAGGAGGAGGTAAAAGAACATCGTAGACATGCAAGAGAATTTAGGATACTTAATTCCTCACCTTCTGTAATACTCTCAGTCTGAGAGACTGAGTGGAAGCTTGTGTCAGATAATCTCATTCTAGGATCAGGAAAGTGCCTGAGAAGTCTCAAAGACAACCACAGGCAAAAGGACCTTAACATACCAGCTTACAGAGAAACTGAGATGAGACTATCCCATATGGAAAATCATCTTTAGAGTATTGTCCTTACCCATTGATGATCTGATGGTGTAAAACATCCCTGCTCCTCAAGGGACTATCTGAAACTAAACCATATGACTAAGAGTGGTGTCCAGATGCCCCTTGAACTCCAACAGGCTTGGGGCCATGGCCACTTCCCTGGGGAGCCGGTTCCGGTGACCAACCACCCTCCCAGTGAAGAGCCTTTTCCTAATGCTCAGTCTGAACCTTTGTGCTCATTGTTAGATTACCTTAGAAGTAACTAATACAGAGTGGATTTTTAAGATATATTAGCTAGGAAAAAAAAATATAGCTATATTTATACTTGCATCAGAAACCCTATCAGAGGATGTTTTCCTGCTCAGTCAGGAAAGAGAACACGTATCATTTACTACCTAGTGATGTCTCTTAGACTAACTACAGATCAACACATAGTGATTAAATTATTCAAGCAATAATTTCAAAGAAATATGTTTCAGAAAAAACAACTTCCTTTCCTGGACATGTTCACAGGGTAGCTGGAACGGCAAGGAATAAACCTTAAATGGATCCAGCTTTGACTGGGATTCACCTCAAAGGAGTCCACCTTGTGACACTTGCTTCTGACCTAACTTCCCAGGTTCTATCAGTAGGGGAAAAAAAGACTACTTTTAGAGCACAATTTGTTTGACTTACATCACATGCCTACCTTAAAATGAGATGAATCATGCTGCAGAATTCTGTAAATACCTCTTTTTCTTTCATTCAAATGGAGGTCTACCATCATTAGTTCAGAGAAGCTGGATGCTATGAATGCAGTATAGGTCTTCAGTAAAGGAACTATGACATTTCCTTACGCATAGACTCTTTTATTATGTAGCACAAACAAATATATGAAAAGTAATACCTGGCATATTGTAGAAATAACAGCCAAAAAAATTTCCTTCCATTAAAAAGTTACGAGCACCAATATTACTGGAGAAAAAAGAATTGAGTGGTAGCTAAATTTTACATGGAAAGAACAGAAATAACCGTAGGCTACCTCAGAACAGGTTATCCAATATAAATATACATAAGACATTAGGAATAATTACATATTTCTGTATCAATACAAGGTTGCAATTCAAAGAACTGTCATGTCAAAAGTAATCTTCTACAGCCCAGTTCAAGGACACCACAGGCAAAAGCTAGGGTGATCTGATGTAAAGAACTCTCTGATTGCACCATTATCAGGATTTTTTATTTCACTGCAGGAGAAATGTTTGCATGGAAGGCACACTTCCGTTCCTCCAAAGTTCATCATCTGTAATTTGCTGAGATATCATAATTAAACTGTTAACTTGAAGGAGAAAATAAAACTGCAAGACACAAACTGCTCTGATGCTGGAACTGCCTCTCTAGCAATGCTTGTCCTTGTTGCAGTCTGAAGAGAAAGGGCATCAGGTTCATTCTCTGAAAGGGTTTGGGTTTTCAACAGCTTTAACAAGAAGCAATGGGCATAAACTGAAAGGAGGTTCCCTCTGAACATCAGGGAACGTTTTTACTGTGAGAGTGACTGAACACTGGCATAGGTTGCCCAGAGAGGTTGTGGAGTCTCCATCTCAGAGACGTTCAAAACCTGTCTGCACACAGCCCTGGACAACCAGCTCTCAGTGGCCCTGCCTCTGCAGGAGGGTCACACCAGACGACCTTCAGAGGTCCCTTCCAACCTTAATCCTTATGAGATTCTGGGATGTTTTGAAAGTTCTAGGAGCTATTTTCCTTGTTCTTAACCTGAATTTGGTCTTTGCTGCTTACGCTCTAAGATCACTGCTTCTTATTCATTGTACCAGGTATTCTACATCCATGAAAAGTGGATGCACCATTTGCCAACATCAGTCATTCAAGTCTCATAAGCTACCTTTTTCTATGTCATGCCTTCTATCAGGATATTAAACCATCAGATGCTGAGAGAAGAAGGGTCCTTTCTTTTTCTCGTGCGTTTGTACTGATCAACCTACACACGCACAGCAAACTTTTTCTGCACAAAACTAAGATGATAGGGGTAGGGGGCATTCATCTTTTGTTTAATACCATACCAGAGCCTCTCTGAACCTTGCAGCATGACCCCAAAGGAAATAAAGGGCTCGGATATCTCCTCTTTTTGACAAGAAGTCAGACTCCAACACATCTTCAAGACATTAAGGTGATATTACGTTTTTTTGTGTTTACCGACATGAGCAGACCTGAAAAGCAACACTTGAAGAACAACCCCGCATTCCTATTCACATCTCTCTTCCTCCTGAGCACTGACTGTAGAAGACTTGAAATCTGCTCATTTTTCTGGGGGAAATCTCCTATAATGAGTTGATGAGCCTGCTTCATATCCTGGGTGTGAACACACAAGGTCGAAGACTGGAAGCAAAAGCATTATCTTCTGGAACAGTCAGGGAAAGTTGCACCAAATCTGCAGGTGAAAAGATGCAGAAAGCAACTGCAGACAAGCCAGCTTTGTCCAGTACTCCATCTGGCAGAGGAGCATCTTGCAGAGAGTCACAAAGATGGTGCCAAGTGAAGTTTCAGCAAGATAAAAATAACAAAAGGTAAAAATTAAAATTACTAAATTATGTAGGAATTACCATAATGTCCAGATTGCAAAATTGGGAAGTATTATGGGGAGAATAAAAGAAAAAATCCCTGCAGCTGACAGAATTAAGGACTAAGAATACAATGCCATAATTTCTGGAATAAATTAGGAACAAAAGAAATAAAACTAGATTCACAACTAATGACAGTGTTGTTGATCATGCAAGAGCATTCAATTAAGTCTTTTGCATTCAGAAATGAAATACATTTGTGTCACATGAGGATGTTGAAATACTTTCTTGTCCGTTAGCAAACCAGAAGAAAGTTAAACAAACATTGCCCATGAATAAATGTTTCCAAATTAGTGGATCTAGACAATTTAGAGTAGGAAATCATGCCAGAATTTCCTGAAGGATGCTGCTGTTAATAGTCCCAGTAAATTTTAGCATTCCCAGGAAATCTTAGAAGATAACCTCAATAGTTTTAGCATTATTCAGAATACTAAGATACTTGTAGTCAAGGCTATTCCAACATATAAAATATTACAAACATTGCAACACAATTAACTGGAAAAGAATTAAAAGAAAATACTACAATCAGAAGTAATCCATAGGTTTTCCAGGGAAAGAAAGCTCTTCAAACCAATCTGATATTCATTCCTGAATATATTCTTTTGTTCCATGAAGTTCAAATTACACAATGCAGAGAAAAAAACAGAAACATCAACATTTTGCAAGATTAAGTGGGCACTCTCAACAACTAAGTGCTGATAGAAAAGTATTATCAAAGACCTGATTTCCGTGATGTTATAAAGGATGTAATGTTATTAAGAGCTTTCATCAGTAATTTGGAGGTAAGTACAAAGCCATGCATATGACAGTACCCGGCAAGACGATAAACAGCAATAACAATATCAGTTTTGCAAATGAATCTCCGTTACATGGCACTAGGCTGAGCTCATTTTAACAAAGACAAATGCCCCTAAATTGAGGACTGTAGATCTTATCCCCAGGAATGGCAAGTAAACTAACATGAGCATTCTATACATAAATACAGAAATTACTAGGGAAATTTTACCTGTGTAGTAAAATTACCAAGTCCTTAACTATACTGAAATCCTTTATACCGACCTGGTGCCCTTTTTAAGCAGGACTGGAAAACTGGTGAAGGTAGAGAAAGAGCCACAAAACTTACATGACACGTTTTGGTGAAGAGAGTTCAAGAACTGAATTTGTGTGGCTTATCCAGATCTGAGAAGTGATTTGATTATGCCATCCAAATACCTCCACAAGGAGAAACCGCAGGATATGAAGGAGCTCTTTAAGGAGCGGGGAGAGGTATTAGAAGATTTAGTGGCTGGAACCTAATACCAGAAACATTCAAATGAGACATGAGGCACATACTCATCACCGAAAAACTGGCAAAGGGAATTATTTACCTCATGTCTTTAAACCAGGACTAGACACTTCTCTGAAAGAGGATTTAGCTGGACTAGTTATGCTTTAGTAAAATTAGTAGGTTCATGACAGATTAACAGGGAGAAATTTAATGTCTTGTGATATATGATGGATAAGACTAGATAGACTATCACACACTCCACAGCTTAACTCTATTAACTGATTTGTCAGTGTTTATGCTGCCATCCATCGCTATAGTATCTGAACTCTCTCATATTAAATCAATAGCCACAGTGAAATCCCTTGTGGACTTTGAGGAGCTTCTGAAACTTCTGCTTGTAGTAGTAAAACTAATTAGGGGAGGATTTTTGAGGTTTTCTAGAAGAGGGCAGAAGGTCTGTATTTATCATTCTTGCTACAGACTGTATAGTGCTGTAATTCCTTTGTGCTCAGATAGTGTTTCGAAGCAGTGAGCTAATGTTTTCAGTTGGGTACAGCGCTACTAAATGGTTCTGTTTAAGAAACACAGTTATGTTTGTTTCTCTGACACTTGCAACCTTGCCAGGAGATATCACAACAGAAACTGTCTCAGAGCTCTGCTTTCCAGTGTTGTTTATGGTAATGGGCACTCACTTTGCTGATACCAAGACAAAAATGCATGCCCAGAGAGCTGTAATTTAGATGAAAATGAAGAGTGGCAGCAGGCCCAACACACCATATAATCTCTTCCTTAAAGATTACATATTTTCAGAGACAAGATACCACTCTAAGAGGATAATGTGTCTGTTCTACAACAATTCTCACTCCTAAGCAATTGGATTTTTGTATCTAATAGTTATTACAGACTTACACTGTAGGATGCGGTATGTAGGATGCGGTCCTTACGATGCATGTATTTTGCAGAAAGGAATTAATTCAACCTTAGACTCTAAAAATTATAAAAATATAAAACTTTTTTTGGACAAGAGTTCTTCCCCATGTACTATTGGACAAATGTACATTAACAAAGCAACTTCTAATTCATTTTGAGACTCCTTCAGGTCTAACACATCAAAACCAGAGCAAATTTTCTACATGTTCCATTTTTCTTACAACAGCACACTGCTAATGCTTTATTATTCATGTTAAATCAATTTTCATTAATTACTCCCTACCCTTCTGGGCAAAAAAAAAGATCAGGTTAGGCAAACAGAATGACTGCAAAAATAAGATACCCATCTAGTTTTTAAGCAATATCCTACCATTACTTGGTTTTGCTCAGTTTTATTCATTGCTTTTATGGACCAGTGAAGAAGGTACTTTGCAAAACCATGTTTCAATGGGCCATTTGCAGCTGTTAATTTTCCCAGCCCGAACAACTTTACATACTGTGCACTCTTTATTGTATTCTGTAATCTCTCTAAAACTTTGTTTGGGCTTTTTGAAGTCATAAGTTGAATTTTTTGTCCACGGCACAGAAAGAGGAGTTAACTGAAGATCACTTTTCCCTCAGCAACTGTCCAGAGCCTATTGAAACAGGGCAGAGACCAAGCTCCTCACTCCACTGCACATCAGGTGCCCTGGCACTTACTACCTTCTCACATTGTTCTCCAAAGCCTTGCTGAGCCTGCCTGCCTCAAGCAAGTAGAATGGCTCAGATCACCATGGTTTAATTTTAGTGGCTTCATCGGCCACGCTTTCTTCATGAAAACACACCTCTGGGAAAAAGCCTTTATCTCTACAGAGAAATAAGATTAAAACTTTATAATAGTCTACACAAAGCTGAAAGAAAAATTCAGTTTGCTCCCTGAGCTACAGGCAAAAAATACACAGCACTGCTTAGGTACTACTCTGGGTTAAGAATACACTTACGTTCCCAGATGTGTGCTCACCCATGAGCACTGTGCAGAAACCAGCATGCCCGCTCCAGGGTACCCTTTTGGCTGGAGATGGTACAGTTAGCTCACCACAGCCAACAGCTCAGTTCTGAAAGCATGTACTTCGTGGCAGAAGCAATATTGGCTAATGGGTATAACAGCCACCCTGACCCAGGAAGATCATGATGAAAAGAACAGATGGAGTGACAAACTCCTGGAACAAACAGGCAGCAAGAAGACCAGAGTGGAGAAAGGAGCCAAGCCAGGAACAGCAACCAGGAAAGATGATCCCCGTGACAGGCAGTAAACCCCAAGACATCAAGTTTACCCAACAGCACTAGTGAAAAATACCAAATCAAAGTCAAATATAGTATATAACACACCCTGCGTAGCAAAAGAGGTTTTTATTTCTTGGGTTTAGATCTGCAATCCTGATTCACCTTGAAGCACATTAACCATAGCATAAAAATTTAAAGCAAAACAATAAAACATATCACAATAATTTAAGATTGAAAACCAGAAGTGCCAGTGACACATCAGAAACTGCATGAGATCATACTTCTGAAGTCCCACAATATCCACCAGCAAGCAGAATGTCTCCTAGGCACCAGCTGCTCAGTGAGACAGAGTAGGTTAGCTTTAATTAAATTTAATTTCCTAGTCTCAAATCAGGAGTTAAAAACTGATTATATTGCTTCCATTTCCATATAAGCCTAAAAAATACATGCCCTAAATACTGATTAATTCAACCACAAAGATTTGCACTTTAGGATAACTTCTACATCTACTTGTGTGTTTCAAAGCAATTCATATGAATATTACAGACTGATTTAATGTGACTTGTTCTAGTAAAATGTGTTCGCAAATGACTGGCAGAACATTAAGATTCATAAGACATAGACATAACAGAAAAAATGAACCTGTTGTACCCAGATCATAATTCTGAGAATGAGGATATGATATTAAATGACCTAGAGGAAGAACAGGAGAGAAAGCAACCTCCCAGAATATGAAGGTAGTAGAAAATGCATTAGGCTACTCTAATAAATTGTTCATCTCATTTGGTTTAATAATTTAATATGAACTAGATAAAACAGAAAAGCCATTTAGGAATAAACAAAAAGCATTTTCAGAAATCTGTGTTCACTGCTAGAAGTAAGTGAGGAAACAAAGGGCAGCACAATCTAGCAGCACTTCTCTAAGTGGGAGGAAGCCACACAAGTTCCACAGTTGCACCCCATGACCTCACAGAATGAAGTCTGAAGTGCAGAAACAATCACACACAAACAAGCTTCACAGTCCTTTTCCTTCCCTAGCAAAAATCTGTTTGGTTTTAAGGGGACATTCATTAAAGCCAACTCCAAATGTTTTGCTTTGCTCTGAAAAGGCAAACAAATCTATGAATTTTGGTGTGGAAAACAGCACAGAGGGACTCTTGAGTGCGAATGAATGTGTTAATGTGTCACGAGAAGCTATCAAGTTTATTCCCCTCTGGCTTTGACCCAGGTGAAGAAATCTGGCTTTTGGTCTTGTTTTTTTTTTTTTAGGTGTCATGTGGAACTGTAAAGACAGCAGTGCAGGAACTAACACGGAGATCTGAATAACTGCATCTTTTTCCCTCCCTTTCAGCACGACCATTAGAAGACCACTAAAACCACTATCACTAAAGGCAGCAAATGGACAGTTATTGCTGGTTTCAAAGAGTTCACGTAGGGGTCTACTAAGGCTCTACAGGGATGACTGATGGTTCCTTTCTTTGGAGTTCACAGTACACACAGAACCAGTCTTTAGGAGACAGCTGCCCGTCCCTCTGCATACGGGGTCGACACAGGTAAAGTCAAATGATTTGACTGAACCAAGGATGCTGACCCTTACATCTACCAAATCAGAAATTAAGACTCAAGGACAGAAGGGTATTTAAAATTTGTGAATTATTTTTCAGAAATAGGCAATTCTCTAGTTTCTGTTGTGAAAATATCTGCATCCCTTTTCTCACTGTTTTATCCTTTCCAGCTCCAGCTGGAAACTAAAACAAGGAAATAAAATCTGAGGATAGACATCTAAAGTGGAAACAAACCAGGTCTCAGGTTTGTTCAAGTGCAGTGGCACCCAGATAAGGGATGAAGGTTTAAAACCCAGATCTAGAAGTGACAGTCACGGCTCTGATTAAAGGAACTTGCAGTATTATAGATCAAGCAGGCAGACGGCAGCCAAGCATCTATCATAAGAGAGGACAGCGACAATACTGATTCAGGGAAGAAACTACCAGCTGATCACTCACAACACGTAATGAATTTACTAAATGCTCAAAAATTCCTCCTGCCCAAACACCCTTAAATAACAATCTGAAGAAAATAAAGAATTCCACCCACAGTAAGACTACAGATCCTCCTTTAATTACAGGTCTCTGCAATATCTCCCATCATTTTTATCAGCATTCAAATGAAAGAGCTTAGGGATTATTGTTTAAAAGCAGTGCAGGGAAAAGGGGGAGGGGTGAAGAAATGAGGTTTGTAGAAATTTGCTAGCAAATATACAGGAAGATGCACATTCCTAAGTTTAAATGAGGACTCCAAAGAATTGAATGCAGCTGTGCATAAAGCAACTGCGAAGCTGAAGAGATACAACTGAATTTCTTCAATGCAAGAATTTCTGATTATTTAATATTCCTTTAAGGAACTTACAATCTTAACAGGCCCACTAAGGCTTAAAAATGCAGTGGGGAACCACAAATCTTTAATTTTATGACAACCTTGGAGGACAAGCTGTTCTTACACAGACCTCTTAAGTGGTTACAAGAGAGAGATTTTGAGAACTACTTTAAAATGAGATTTTCTCCTCACTTCCTGAAGTGGAACATTCACCATCACCTCTGCAAACATCATCTGGTTTTAAAGCTGAGCAGTAATTTCTAGTACTCTTCTAGGACTACAAAGCAACTGCGCATTACTGAAGACTTGGCAATTAAACACAGAAAGCAAGTGGTGTTTCTCTGTAGAGCTAAACTTGAATCAAACAGTTTTCTTTTTTTCCAAGGGAACCTGAAGTGCATACATTTGTGTTTAATTTTTTAAGATTTGACTTGTTGGGTTCATGCTTTGCCTGCTTTGGCAACCTGAACAAGTAACTTGGCTGTTATTTGTGCAAAACTTGGTAAGAGTTTAAGTTATTCTTCTCATATATACAGATAAATTTACCTGGTGTCCTGGGTTCAGCTGTAACAGTTATTTTTCTCCTTTCCAGTAGCTGGTGCAGTGCTGTGTCTCAGCTTTAGTCTGAGAACAATGCTGACGGCAACAACTAAAGCCCTGGCATGTTAAGTTATGCTTACCCTTATCAAGGACTTTTCAGTCTCATGGTCTGCCAATGATGAGGGGCATGGAAACCTGGGAGGAAGCAGACAGGACACCTGACCCAAATTAACCAAAGGGATATTCCATACCACAGCACATCATGCCCAGTACAGAACTGGGAGGGAGTCACCTGGAAGGCTGAGATCACTGCTTGGGTCAGACTGGGTATGGGTCAGCAGGTGGTGAGCAATTGTATTCTCTCTCCTTGTTATTTCCCTTATCATTATTAGTAGTAGCATTAATTTTACATTACACTTCAGTTATTGGACTGTTCTTATCTCAACACTTGGGGTTTATGTTCTTTCAATTCCCCTCCCCATCCCACCCAGAACAGGGAGCAAAGCAGAGAGTGAGCAAGTGGCTGTGTGGTTCTGAGTTTATGGCTGAGTTTAAACCATGACAGCTGAACAGTACTGAAGAGATGGAACAGAAGATATCCAGAGATTAGAAACATGACAGAAAATTATTTCAGGTTCCTTTTGAACAACACAAGTTACAACATCACTTCTGAGGGTTCCCGTGCACAGAAGCGCTCTGACTGACAGCAACAGCTACATCAGATACATCTAATATCTGTTGAGAGATCCACGGTGATGAGAAGCACCTTCCAGTTACTTCATACTTCTACTGTTTATGCTACAGCAGATTCTACTTCCTGCTAAAGAAGAAAAAGCCATAGTTTCACTTTATATTTCTCTGCAATGTATTTTAGCACATAAAATTACAGAAGCTGTCCCAAATGCTACCCATTCACAGAGTAGTGAAGTGGGCAGGGAAGCTATGATAATTATGGTAATCACAGAATCACAGAATCCCAAGGGTTGGAAGGGACCTCGAAAGATCATCTAAGTCCAACCCCCCTGCAAGAGCAGGGTAACCTAGAGTACATCACACAGGAACTTGTCCAGGCGGGCCTTGAATATCTCCAATGTAGGAGACTCCACAACCCCCCTGGGCAACCTGTTCCAGTGCTCTGTCACTCTTACAGAAACGAAGTTCTTCCTGATGTTAACGTGGAACCTCCTATGCTCCAGTTTACACCCATTGCCCCTTGTCCTATCACTGGATATTGCTGAAAAAAACCTAGCTCCATCATCCTGACACCGACCCTTTACATATTTGTAAACTTAGATACCATTGAAGAGAATGTTTTAATAACTATTCATAATACACAACGTATTCTTTTTAAATGGAGACACAAACAGCCCACACATTAATTTAAATTATGCAGTATTCCATGTAATCAGGTAAAAGAAAATATGGAGTCAGTAAATGGATATTCTGTTAAACCTGCTTGATAGTTGAAAATCTTTTAATTTGAAACAAAAAATAGGCAAAGAATTTAAGACTTCTAAGAAATGGAAATTTATATGACCATATGTTTGGAAATACCTTTATAATCCAGACAGGAGAAACCAAAAGTCTAGTGGTTTCCTACAGGTAAGCTAAAGAGTAGAAGACTCATTTTACTACTCAGTTTCACCCTATTTAATCCACCACAAATACCACCACATCCATAAACGTGAGCAAATAAGCAATAGTGTTTCAGTCTTACTTTTGCTTAAAATAGAGAGAGGCTAATAATGCACATAAATATAATTCATTACACTTCCAGCTTGGGCTCTTCCATGTTCTACTTCTAAACCTTCCAAGCAGACCCAGACCATTCCCCCAACCACCACTACATTGCAATTATTTCCTCTTCACTGCTGTCAGGATGGGAAGTGTAATCTGGGAGGAGGAAAAGAAAGAAGACTGCATTCCCAGTCACCCTATTATGGAAAGGGCAGAGTCGGAAGCACGGAAAGCCTGTGTGGTTGGAATATACCCAGTGTGGACAGAAACATTGTACAAAAAGTTCAGTTTTCCAAACATTTTGCCAGAAGTTTTTAATTTGACCAAATTTAGGTCAAACCCAGCAAAAAGCAACTCCAAACTGCTTTAAAAGCTGTTTAAAATCAGAATAAGGAAAAACATTTTTTTTCTTCTAAACCTCTTTTCTAACCTTTATAAATGTAAATCAAAATCTTACCAAAACAAATGCAACTGGCATTAAAAGGTGACCTTCAGTCTGAATTTTGACAGAACTACAAATAACTGGAAAGACATTTTCATAAGGCTTGGTAACAGGCAGAGGTGCAAGTACCATAGATAAGGGTGCTTCGGTCTCATTAAGGGCTAGCTGGCCTTTCATACTGTCTACAAAGAGAGACAGAACTTCAAACAAGTAAGATAAGACATCTTCAAATAGACCTCTACCATGAGACTCTGATCCCTCTTACACAGATACAGAATAATGGTACAGAGACATCAAGCACGATGAAAACATTTACCTTAATTTAACTCGAAAGCACATTTCCTGATGTTTACATTTTTCTATGAAACTTTACAATATTATTAGTATTAATTTATAATTAATAAATTGTTAAAAATAGGATTTCTAAAGTTTCATAATTTTTCAGATCCCGTTTTGTTGGTTAGTTAGTATATCTACAGAAAAAGCAGTTTCTAAAACTAGACAGCAATATAGATTTCCTTTCTGCATCTAAGTTTCTACAAATGTGTGCATATAATTTTATAAATCAGATATTAAAATGATTGGGAGTATAACTAGTTTCTATTACACTTGTCAGTTCCCCAGGCTTCTCACTGTTTCTAAATGTTCTGTCGGTCAGATTTGTTTTTAAAGGTAAATCATCTTTCTAAATTTAAGACATAGGAACTACAGGACTAAACATTTATTCAACACAAATACTCCAGGGTTACATAATGGAAGCTACTAAACACTGTCATTTATGTTTTCTAAAGTGTTCATGAGTTTTACTTGGGAACGGATAGTCAAGGTGAGCAATTTAACTTTATATTAATTAAAACTATACAAAAACTATGGCATAAGACAGTATATTCTGCTACATTGCCCAGGGAGGTAGCGAACGCTCCATCCCTGGCAGTGTTCAAGACCAGGTTGGATGAAGCCTTGGGTGATATGGTTTAGTGTGAGGTGTCCCTGCCCATGGCAGGGGGGTTGGAACTAGATGATCTTAAGGTCCTTTCCAACCCTAACTATTCTATGATTCTATGAAACACTGCTTGAAATTAGCACAAAGTAAAAATTTTTATCCTATGATAAGCTTCAACATTAACCCTTTTTGGTCTAATCCCCCACAAAACCTGGAATTTAAGTGGAAAGGTTGCTGCTGGTGTTCAAATTCCATTTTTCCTAAAATGGCTTAGCAGGATTTAAGCCGTATCTTCACATGCATACAACATACTAAAATTAAAATCAGATCTGAACATTTATGCAAAGACAAACAAAAAAAAACAGGCCAGAAGAAATATTTTTTAAATACAAAACACACAGAACATGTAAAAAAAGAAAGCTGTAGACAAATTCATATAAAAATCAGTATTTATGTAAAAAAATAATGCACTGCATATTGTAAAATCAGTCAATAACAGTATTTACCTTCACACAGATTTCTAGGTTTTCAGACTTCAAAAGGTGACATAGCAAGGAAAAGACAGCATAACTACATGTGAGGCAGACTGCTTCCTAGGGTCCATCCCAGAAATTTACACCCTGAGCCAGCAGGGAGATTAGGAGCAGAATATAAACTCTGCTTACAATGGAGTGTGTTTTGTACTGCTAAAGCATTCGTCCAGCTCACGTGGATCTGGGAGTCAGAGCAAGTCCACCTTTGATAAGGAAAGAGCCACAAAAATTCAGCTTCTAAAATGGGATCGGGATGAAGGTGCAAGTCAGTGAGTGGATCCTCCAAGTTCAACACACAGGAACTTTTCTGGAATCCAAAAACCTCACTTTATGAAGACTTCATCTCAGTTAGACCAGTTATCCAAGTTCAAATATACTTTACAAATCAAATACATTTCATACTATGCAAGTTTAAATAGTATTTTACTGTAATACTAGAACTCAGCCTTTTTCTTCATGTTTTCCTCAGAAAAAAAGAAAGTTTGTACTACATAAACAAAACAACTTCTTTTTCTACTAAGAGAACTTAAGAAACTAAAGAAAGCCTAACCTTTGCCTGCTGTAAATCACTATCAACCTACTGCCAGTAATGCATTCATGTAGTTGAAAGTCTGCCCAAAACTATTTTAAAGCCATGTTATTAAAAAATATGGTAACATGATATATCCTCTAAGAAATGCATCTAATACACAGTCTGAGGCAGCATCAGAACTTATTACAACTCTTCACTTTTCAGTACTAAATACTCCATAATAATCATCAGGTAATAATTCTTAGTAAAGAAATACAACAGCAACAGCTTTTCACTGGTGGTTTTTCTCCTACTTCCAAAATGCCCCATAAAGCTGCAAAACCATGTAATTTCTTAGAAGTATTATAAGACAAACAACTTCAACCCAATTTTTTTGCTAAAATAAAACCAAAAAACAACCACCTATCCTCAATTCTGCTCTATCTTTTGACCATGTTGAAACAAATGCTGTACATTAAAAAGTCTCTGCACCTACAGACAGAGAATACTAGTATCACATATAGGTATTAATTTTTCAGGACACTGTATTTATAGTGTGCAGTTTACATCTCAGATATGCAAAACAAGATTGTCAAAACAGTACTTCAACATGTAAGAGATGAACACATAAAGGCACATACAGATTGTCAATTATTATATCACATTTCTTTGAAGAGTGTTTTCTGCACTTGTAAACAATTTTGTTTACATAAAGGCTCACACCTTTAAAGTGAGGTTAGTGCTGCTGCCTCAGTTATTGCTACATTCACAGTTTAACAGAATTTTAGGCAATGAGGTACACTCCCAAATAGAACCATCTTCATTTCTTTGTTCATTTGATCATTAGATAACTGAATTATACAGACTAAAACTACTGACTGTAGAAGCCAGTAACACCTAAATCACTGTATTAAAGATAAACATTAGCAGTGATTAAACTTCAAAAGAGCAAAAAGTCAGCTTTGCAGAAAAAAGTTCCTGTTCTTCATGACAAGAATATTTTCTTCATTTTTACACATGCTAGTAAACTTTTATCTGGGCACAGTGAGAGCCAATTCAAGCCTTATTAGAACTTTTGCACCTTCTGAGAAGTATGTTAATTCAGTCTCTTGATTTAACAGCTTGAAGTAAAATCACCTTCCCTTTGATCTTCTGGCATACAAGTCTCTTACACTTTTTGTCAGCTGCTTTATGAACACTTCGTATACTCTTCCACAGTATGTATGCATGGTTTTCCGTAATTCCAGTTCTAGGGGCTGCAACAGGGAATGAACCAGATCATCTCCAAACGAATACTGCAAGGAAGTTAAGGAAAGAAGATTAAAGGTCAACAGAACACAGAAGAGTATCATTATTCAGAGGGTTTTAAAGAGTTTTATAAAAATGCCTCTGAATATTGTATTTACTAAACCTTTAGAAAGCAAGTACATTTAAGAACTCATCTTCTTGAATGCAATATTTGAAAAACACCTCTAAATCAAGAAACACTCTCTAATGCTTTTAATAACCTTAACAAGCGAGATCTTTAAATATAAGCAAATGAAGATACCCAGACAGAATAGGAGGAAATTTGAAGTTATCTTATTAAATTAAAACTTTACAGGTCTAAACATGATTCCTAGTAATTTGTTTGTTAAACAGTAACTTCCTTGAATAACAGATAACTTTTAAGGAATACACTTCTTATCAAATTATAATGAAACAACAGTATGAAAAATGGTACTACTGAAGTTTCATTAAACTGAATGATGGTTGAACACATACTATGTTTAACAGGGGGATGAAATAAAGAAGTCATTAATTCAACAGTGCAATAATTTTTATAAACAAATGATAAGCTAAACCAGCATTTCAAAGTAACATAATTTTGTTCATCTTATTACCACTGAATCAGCAGCGTTTTACATATTTTCTCTGCCATATTCATAAACCAAATGGGAAAATAAATCAAAAGAAATATTTTTCTTCTGTTTTTGACAATGCTCAAAGGAAACAAATCGTATTTTCATGGAAACATATTCACTTTCTGCACAATGAATTCTCAGACCCTCAAAAGTACTTTTCTTCATTTTTATATCCATATGGCAACATGTAATAAAGCACCATTAAAATATACTATTGATTTTTGAAGGTTATACACACACAATAGCCTGTTACATTAAAATGTGCATCAGTGCTAAATTTTACAGCTCTTCAGTGAGTACACTGATGCAGTGATAAATAGTTTATTAGATGCCTTATTTGCAGAATGAAAAGAAGTCACTGCGCTTAATATTTAAAGGAACAGCAATATATTAACACACTGAATCTCTAGAAAAGGTCAAAACACAGTACGAAGAAAAAATTATTTTCTACAATCCAAATCTAACTACAATTAAATGTTTAAATGTTGCCATAAATACACACCAGCTATGGGAAGAAGGTCAGGGTTTTTTTTTCCTTCTCTAGAAGAAGGAAGGAAGAAGAAGAAGGAAGCTTCTAGCAATCTCCAAACACTCATAGAAACAGCTTACCAGATGTATTTATTAAAGGAATGGGAATAAAGTCTTTTTAGTAGACATTGACAGCTACAGGCCATGTTTTAGAATCCTAACCTAGACAGTCTACACCATGCTTCAGAACATGCTCACCACAAAAAGAATACACTGGAATTCTGGCTAAGCAGTACATGAAAAGCCTATGAAACACTTAAAATCACCTAAAAGCAAAAAAAAAAAAAACCTTGCTGCAATCAAGGTACCAACAAAACCTACAAAAATACATGCAGCCCTGTAGATAAAACAGACCAAAAAAAGACACTTTTCACAAGTACAGTGTTGAAAGCACTTACGTTTTTTATTGCTTCATAGACTGCCCTAAAAGTTGGCTGTTTTTCATCATGGTAAACACCTCTATTTCCATGAAGAATAAATATACCCTCTTCTTCAGCTTCCTTACAATTGCTTCCATAGATGCAGTGGTCAGGGCGATAATTCCATTGGCAAGGAAAGACATAAAGACTTTCTGCGCAGAAAAATAAGAACTCTGGATTAAATATCAGAATCATTTCAGGAAATATGCTAATCTTCCCCTTTTTTTTCCTTAGAGCTGCTTCATAAATTTCTGTAGTTATTTTGAAACCTAGCAGTTAATTACACTCTAGTAAGCTCCAATGCTAAATAGACACTTGAAGAAAACATAAAGCAGCAACAAGTCCCTTTAATACTTTCACAAAAAGCCTGCTAAAAGCACTTTCCATGATTTTTTAACATCGTAGAAAAGATCAACTTTGTAATGTTTGGCTTTGAATCAATGTGGATTTACCTGGATTGTGGAAAAACATAATGTTCAATAGGTCCTGATCACCCCAGGTTATGTTCAACTTGTATTTCTTCAGCAGTGGCATAAGAATTTCTCCCCACTGTAATCGGACTGGTGTCATATCATTCTATTAAACAAAAAGCAAAATGACACACATTCAGGACAATTACTCCTATTAAGATGGAAATGCCCTACAGAACTGCAGTAATATGCTTTTCAAAATTACAAAGCTCAAATGCATAGATGATTTCTTCCTTTTAAACAAATTTGCACATCTAAGGAAAATAGTTACAGGCATTTCCAATATGCTTTCCCTCTCAATTATTATAAGGAAAATTATATGCATCTCCTATTTCTTATTTAACTGCCACATTATGTTTTTGTATCCAAGATTTCCCTCGAACATCTTAAACCAGGAGTGCTAAGAAATAGCAAGGGCTTTTTATACAGCAGTAGGATCTAACACAAAAACTGTATTTAAGTAAAGCATCTTATTAGATGAGCACATTTCATGCAATTTATCACAGAATGCTAATATACACAGGTTTTAAAGTTAACTATGAAAAATCAAACCAGATCAATACAAAATTAATTATTCAATAGTTTCAAATACATACAGCTGAAAAATACTGGCTACAAAGCGGTGTGCAAAAAGTAACAGAAATCCTTCAAAGGTTTTCAAAAGAATTTTCATTAAGTTGAACTGATTTTTTTAGTTACTGACCTTGAACTTCGATAGCAAAGGCATAACTTCTCATTAGCAAAAGGCACTAAGACTCTAAATCAACCGCTGCTACTTAATTCACAAATTCTTGATTCAGTAAAATCACTTCAAAGGGAGAGAGCTCTTTGAGGTTCCGGCTGAGGAGGTGGTACTTGGAATAAGCGGGCCTACACTGAACTCTGCCTTACCAAAGGTGTTACCCTCTTCAGTGTAACAAGGTTGCACATTCTAAAGCTAATTTCTCATCTTTACACATTTAAGCTCAACTACAACAGAAAAGGAACAAGGCTGCTCACTCTGTACCTCCTACATCAGATGGGAGAGTGAGGATGGAGTAACATTAAGTTCCAAAGACAGAATATTCCTGAACAATTACAGGAGTATACCTTTGATGCTTTCCAACCAAGATGAAAGATAATGATGTTTTCCAAACCAAGATGAAATTGTATATATGTATATATATATATATATATATACACACATGTATATAAATTAGAACCCCAGTATGGTTTGGGATCTGTACACAGAAAAAAACATGTTCAGAAACAAAAGATTACCAGGCACAAAATATTAAGTTTAGAGCTATAGAATTTTAGAGTTGTTCAGAATTCTCAGAGCTTCCCAATGACTCATTTGAAAGTGAAAAAATTGGCAGTTTGGTTTTTAGTCTTTCCTCAAATCATTTCAGCCATCAAATATAAAGGGCTTTCAGAATTGCAGACTCAAAGAAAAAAAGGAAACGCTATCAGATTTTAGACAAGAATTAGTACGAAAACAACCTATAGCTTATTTTATGTAAGAAGCTAAACACAATATTACAGTCCCTTCTGTCCTAAAAAATTTATGACTGTGATTGCTTGCAAGTATTAGATGAGAGCAGGCATAAGAAATGCACAAAAGAATTCTCCTCTAGCACAAATTATCATTAGGCTCAGTGCAATGTGACTAACAAAAGAAAAACACAGCTTAACACCAAGCTGAAACCTTCCAGTAAGCCAATCAATCACACTGAATCACAGTGGGTAAAGCTTACTCTCTCACCTGCACCTTGCCATCCATAGAATTTTAGCCTGAGGCTTAAATTTAGATTCAACACTAAGAATTAAAAATAGAACTAAATTAGCTCACCAATACTAGGATAATCATAGGAGAATATACAGTAGTAAGTAAAAGTTTTAGAGCAACCCATAAAAATATGACTTTAGATTTTTTAAGTGATTATTTCATATCATTTTCATTTAACTTGTACTGTTTTATTAGCAGTGAAATCCAGAGTACACATATCCCAAGGAGATGCAAAGCAGTTATAGCACTGCCAGATGTCTGGAAGCAATACTACTTGATAAATAGTGCTATTAGATTTAAGAATTGGAAACTATGATATTTCAATAAACTCTCCATAAACAGAAAAGTTACGTATCAATTTATTAACACTGATGTGTAATGAAACCAGTGAAGGAATCACATAGCAAGAGAAACAGTTTGAATACTTACACAACCTCCTTCTTTAAAATTCTATTGCAGTTTGTAGCAAAGTCAAACAGTGTGAAAGGCAGACTACTTCAGTTCAATCAAAATTGATGACAGAATTGCTTTTCAAAAGTAACTGAATATGAGAAAAATAACTCTAGGACAGCTTAAGGATTTCCAGCATATAAACCTCCTCTCCAACATTCAACAAGTTGCAAAGAAGGATAAAAGGGTTTAAGAGACCCAGAGTGGTAGTGGGCATTTCTGTGATGCCAGTAAGCTGGTACAGACAGGCTCTTATTGAACCCTCAAAACTGTTTTTTGAATGGAAGAAAATGTGTAACAGCAAAATATACATAAGGACATTAAGTATTTTCCTACATGAGTTTCTTTGAGCAGGGTTAGATACTGTGCTGTAATTAGTTTGGCCATTTTGCCTGCCCCAAGAAGACTTCTGCCTGGCCAAGTCTAAAGTCAGACTTGTCCAGGGAGGTTGTGAATGCTCCATCCCTGCTGGTGTTCAAGGCCAGGCTGGATGAAGCCTTGGGTGACATAGTTTAGTGTGAGATGTCCCTGCCCATGGCAGGGGGGTTGGAACTAGATGATCTTAAGGTCATTTCCAACCCTAACTATTCTATGATTCTATGAGTCTATATAGCTTGTAGCAATCTAGTATTACCTTTCTCCTAATTCTAGTAAAAAATATGAAACGGAGGAAAAATATTCACCTCATGCAGCAATATCTAAAACTGCAGCTGTGTCCCACAAACAGTTGACCAATTTTAGGTTTCTTTTATGCCAAATGAGAGCAAACCCATTGGGCTTATATGGGTAAGAAGACTGTCTTCTTCTTGCATTAACAGTGTAGTGCTAATACTCACTAGATGTTTTTCGTGAGATAATTTACATCGCTAGCCCAGCAGAAAGATTTCTTTTTCCTACTGTGTCCAAATTTAATTGAATAATAGAAGGGACCAACAAACACAAGAGGCTAAGACAAAGCAAATAAAAGCAGAAAAAGCAGTTGGTAAGAGATAGGAGCCCTTCTTTTGGAAGGAGTTAGCTCTTGCACAGGCTCACCGTATTTCTTGGATCTATAGCCTTAAGCAACACCGAATGGTTAAAAAAGAAAGTATATAATGGCTTAGGTCAGAAAGACTCCCTGAACTTTACATTTTGGGCTTTTTTTTTGTCTGAAGTATACCCATGAATCTCTCCTTTGCATACACTATCTGGAGTTATTTTGTGTGCGGCTTGTTTGATTTTCTAAGAGCTCTTTCCTTATTATGACTGCTCACATTTTAGGCACCACAGCTAGGTTTCTTAATAGATTTGCTCAAAGTCATTGTTCTCTATTCACAACCCATCACTGATCTAGGACTTTTTCTTGAAACACCATATCTATGATATTTGCTATATCTGTTCCAGTCTATATGTACAGAAAAATTTCATAAGTCATTATCGCCTCTTCCATCTCCTAAATACTCCTGCATGCTTTACATTCCCATTTTAATTGGTGCTTAGCAAAACAGACAGGTACTAACCATCAGGAACTCATTACTGATTTTAGTCTTATGTCCAGTTTGCACTTTTTAATGACATTACATTAAAAAACATGTGTGTGCATGCATATGTATCTGTATCTACATATACACATGTGCTTATATACAAAGTGCATATATCCATCATGTATATATACAGACAGTCTCAAAATACACTAGACAAATAAGACAGACAGGACCAGGAGTGACAACTTCCATCAGGCACCACAAATAGCCAAGTAGCTAGGATGCTCGTCTAAAATGAATAGACCTGACAGCCCTGAGAAGATTGAGGCTTGAATAAATAAGTGGATAAAAGAAGACTTAATCCTGAAGCAATACATAGAACTACAGGTTTTCTGCAACTCGGGTGAGCACTATAAATACTGGTTAAAGTCTCCAGTTCTTTTTATTTATTCATCTTCTGGTTCCTCCTGACTTTTACAAATCAATGTGACAACAAAAGAAAGATGCTTAAAGGCACCAAACAGCTACAGCTTGTTGTTTCTTCAGCCCAAAATTACAACAAACCTACAGTTTTAAACACATCACATTGAAGGAATATCCTGATTCAAAGTTTCCACTATTGAGACAAGTGCCCTAGCTACCCAACAGTCATACAAAAAGGCCTATAGGCAGCTTTTTAAAGAACTTACATACTCTGAGGAATTTGTTGAGTCTCTTGAATGAATATATACAAATTTGACCTTCCGGTAACTAAATTAAGCATTTTCTAGTTCTACTGTATTTGACTGGAATAGTTAATGGGACACAACATGGGAAGCTTGTGCATCTTTGGGCCTTGTGATGCTCCACAAGCTTGTGGGACCATCCTCTAGGTACTAGGAGAGCAAAAAACTAAATGGTTCCCCTGCTGAGTGCTCTCCAAGCCAACTTCTCAATACTCAATATTATATAACAGGAACTCATTTCCTGCTTAGTTATTACCTGGCCTGAACTACCTAGATATGAGAGAACAATAAATCAGGCACTATCATTCCTAAGTTTTACATAACCTAGTAGCTCCGTAAATAGACACCCTCAAACTTTTCTGACTGGGCTAAGCATGCTACCACAAGCCTGATATGGACACTTCACCAGTGTGCCCAATAGGTGGAAGGACTAAGTCAACAGCATGAACCCAGGTCATGAGGTAGTCTCCCATATAAAATAATTCTACCAAAAAGTGTCCACTGATAAATATGTTGGTCACTGTCAATAAGGTCTAACAAGAGTCTAAGCAAGCCAGTCACACTGGAGCAAGTATCTATCTCCACAGATTCAGAGCTTGAACAAACAGCAAATATAATAATTGCCAGAAACATACAAAACAGAGGCAGAACACCTGGATGCTTAGTTAGCTGTTCAGCATTTGTATGCAAGGGCCTGAAAGATACAGGAGTAAGGTTTTAAAATCAATAAGGATATCCATTTCAAAACACCAGCTGAACCAGGAAATCCACATATGTCAAAACACCATGCATCTGAACATTACATCTGTGTTTCTTGCTCAACATAATCAGACTAAGACTCCAGGGAAGATGTACAGGATTATGAAAGCAGGGGTAAAAAAAGGTATAGGATTAGAAGGAGGAAGATAAAATTAATGCAAGAAATAAGTTCTTAGCAGCCATGCTAAAAGCTGTACACAATCAAAAATGTAAAATGTAGCATAAAACTACTCAGGTATACAGAACAAACCATCGTCTTATTTTTTCTTTTTACTTCTTTACTACTTTCAAAGAAGAGTGAAAGAACATTTCTTAATGTGCACCACCAGTCTCAAATGTTTGAGGTATAGAAACAGCACACACATAAGCATTCCTGGACAAATATGAAGTTCAAAAGACATGCAAAAGCAGGGGCCAGAAGTATACCTGCATCAGGAACAGAAGGGGAAGTTTAGGTTTGAAGTGACAGCAAAGCCCTGGGAAGGATTCCAAAGAATGATGACTAACAATTAAGGGCACAAAATGCTGTATTTCTAACACTTAAAACAACCGAAGTGAAGCAGAGGAATGGCTTAATTACCATATGTATACATACATATAAAATCTTTTGTTAACTAAAGCCATCAGAAAGGGCTTTGAATCAGGTGCCTTGCTATTGGGAAGCTTTACTCCCTTTCTGCTTGCACAGCACTGGGTTGCTTACTCCAGTCTCAGTTCCTTCCCCTTAATTGTGTGAATGCTAAGCCTGCAACTCATCAAGCACACTACATACTGAACAATTTGAGAAAGAGCATCAAGATTAATGTTTTCAGGACAATTCAAGACTTCCTTTTGTTCTGATTCATCACTACAGGAAGTCCAGCAGCTCACTTAGCCAGAAACTGTACATCATATGTTATCTTAAGCTGAAGTTTGCCAGTAGGACCCTGAGAACAGCATATGGATTTGTGCCTTGCCTTACAGTTGAGGAAAACGTTCCAGCCCTCTAATATCAAGAAAAAGCAAAAAAAAATCCATTTTGAATTTCTAAATATTCATTAATTATCTCACCTACTTAAATCTATATCAACTTAAATTCTAAGAAACCACCAGTTACACGTGTTAAAGAGAAATTACTTTATATTTTCCTCTAGAAAACTGCAGTTAATTTGGAAGACAATTTTGTATCCTACATTACCTATATACTGTCAAAATTAATTCCAATTTTGGCAAAACTGCATAAAGTTTCCATTAAGTTGATAATTTCAGTTACACTGAGAAGCCCAAGCAGAATTCTGACACAGTTTTTATAAAACACCTACCTTATCTCAGAGTTTACCCCACTAAAAAAATTATCACACAGAAATGCATTGTCAGAGGTTAAGATACAGTTTTCAGTCCCACATAAGCAGGAAAACAAACAAATAACAAAATAGACAAGATTCCACTGATATACAGAGATGCTTTCTTCTTGGGAAACCACAGCTATATAGTGTAACTATCAGAACTTCCTACTTTGACTACAACTGAGATAATCCATTCTCCATTTATCTTAAATTCCCTATATTTCCATAACACAAACATGGAGCAAGAATGTTAAAAGCTAAATGTCTCTTAAGTTGGAAATCAGGGAGAAGCAACGTCAGTACTGCTAGTTTATTAAACCTGGCAGTGTTTAAGCCCAGGCTGCACAGGGCCTTGGGCAACATGGTCTAGTGGAAGGTGTCCTCACCCGTGGCAGGGGGGTTGAAACTATATGATCTTAAAAGGTCCTTTCCAACCCTAACCATTCTATGATTCTAAGTTTATATTGCCCCTCTTAAGGGTGCACCTTCCTATAGTTTTAGATTGCATCATTACTTTTCCCTAATCAAACTTCTTAAACAGAAAAGTACTTTTTTCCCCAGCGTAATCACACAGCACTGCTTTTTTACTTGTGTTTCAAGCACTGAAGAAAAAGCTTCCGATCTGTGACAGAATGACCATTTCTGCTGCTGCGTGCACTGCTTTAGCATGTTCATGATGAATTTATTTATCTACAGAAATTACGACTTCAAAGAAAAGCAGAAGATTCTTAAGGTGCTAATCTCCTAGGTCACAATGTAAAAGATGAAAATTTGGAAACCGCAGTTAAGATGGCTTACTAAATGTTCTAGCACCACCTCCTGGTCACACTTTTACATTCAATTTCAAAGGTCCTTTGCAGTTTGTTAACTGTTTTCTGTCTCTACAGTAAAGTAAAAATACCAAAGTATCTACTGGCAAATGTAATTTACAGCAGACTGTCTAAAAGTCACGGGATCTCTCAGAAGTAAAAAAAATTATAATAATCAAACACTTGAAATACAGGAATTCCAAGGCTTACAGTGAATGACATTTAAAAAACACAAGCTAGATACCAGTTTAAACAGTGTATTTTTAAAACATTATTCCAGTTACAAGAAAAATAGTTTGAAAAACGCTGTCTCCCCATGAATTTGAAACAGAATCAGAACTGAAAGATGTAAAACCATGGAAAATGCAATAAAGGCAACATGCATACCTTGAAATACTTCCTTCTGATCCGCGTCATATTCATTAACATGACTCCAGAATTTATTCCAGTTACTCCATAGTAGGGATGTCTAGCAAAGCGATTATACCACCCGATACGAGGCTCTTCATGTTCCGGTGCCATTGCAGCAATTTGTGTGGAGTTGAACTTTCCCAGAAAAGACCAAATATCATCAACAGGTCTCAAAAACAGGATGTCAGTATCAACATACAGTAGTGAATCCACATGTTTGAGGATTAACTGTGAGGGAAAGAAATTGAAAACCAAACTTAAGTTTTATCGAGTTTATCTTCATAAAGCAGAAACTGCTGCCATTACACAACGAAGCTTGATACATTTGTCATATGCAAATAAATGCACTTTAGACTGACAGTTTGCAGTTAATAAGTTTGTCATCATTGCCTCTTCATCTTGGAAAAGTTTTGTAGAGTGAAATCAAGGTTGCATATAGAATAGTAATGCAAAAGCACTCAATCTGTATTTTATATCCTGGGGCTCCTCAGAAGTAAGTGACAGGCCAGGTGAAAAATTACCACAGCAGGAGCTCCTACCTTCCCTCCTGTTCCCCTGCTTTCTAGTAAACAAGGGAGAGGTGTAAGGGAGCCCCAGATAAGAAAATATTTGGGAGACAGTTGACACTGGCATAGTTCAGCCAGCCTTAGGTTTCTGAAGTATTCTAGATGAGCAAAGGCTGCACAAAACACTGTCAACAATAGCCCATTTCTTGTTTCATTCTAACACTTTTCAGAACCAGGCATGTAGGTGATTAGGTGTGATAAATCCTTACCTCTGAAAGGATGACATGACCTGCACCTCTCACTGAGGATACTGTGATATAATGCAGTAAACGAGAAAAGGACTTTCGTTCTATAATGCGTTACTGACACTGAAGAAGGGTTAAATTCAGAGGGTTTTCTCAAGATGTCATATAAGTAACTTTTAGTAGTCCTTAATTTAAAACCAAGCAGAAACCAGATTAACAAGACAGCTCGATGCCTCATAAGGAGACTTCTGTATTGTCCTGTTACAGAATAACTTACTGGCAAGAACAGCCTCTGTGAAGCACATGGCTTAAATAATTTCTTCCATTCTGTTGCACTCTCAGTTGGAAATGTTATCGGATATAAGGTGTAATTAACTTTTCCTTCATAGGGGAAGTCATCAAGCTATGTGGAAAGAAAAGAATATAAAGATTACTTCTGTTCAATTACATTACAAAAAAGAAAACTAATAATTGAACACAACTGCAAGACTTCTCTTTAATAACACAAATGCTTCTTGAACTACAAGAATCTGTCAACTATTCAAAACACCTGAACAGGAAGTGGCACCTGCAGGCCACTATGAAGAAAACATAGATCATCTACAGAAGTAAAAGCAAGTAAAATAAATTAAGATGTACAAAAAGCAGATACATCAAAATAAAACT
Organism: Melopsittacus undulatus; assembly: GCF_012275295.1. NCBI lineage: Eukaryota > Metazoa > Chordata > Aves > Psittaciformes > Psittaculidae > Melopsittacus > Melopsittacus undulatus. The sequence goes on along the minus strand of NC_047531.1, from coordinate 11,770,781 downwards.
TTTTTACCCTCTTATCTAGTTTTTACAGGAGAAATATCAATGAAGTCTCCCAATTTAAAATAACCTTACACAATTTTTGCCAATTACTGTTCACATGACATTAGTGTATATATTAGTAGGTATTATATGGTGATGTAACAGTATGACATTTTAAGCACAAAAATAGTAAATCCCTCCACAGCTATACATTAGTCAGCTTGTAATACTGCTTCTCCAGTCATAACGTTACATCCATTAACTGTAATTTACTAAAATTAGACATAACCATATCTACCATTTTCAAAGACCAATGTTTCACTTTGTTTAGACAATGTAAGGCTGACTCCTACAGTAAGCACAGGGACAAAAAAAAAGGACAGATCTCCATTTTCTCTTGTAAAGCCAACTTTAAATAAGCCCACACAAGATAATTGGTTTGTGTTTAGAACACTGGGTTTGTATTCAACTGATTCAAGTATTTAACAGATTCAAGGTGACAAATGAGGAAGTCTTGATCTGTCTCTGCAAGAAGCTTTGATATCACTAACTGGCATTTTTATGCAGGAAATGAAGATTCAAAAATCCCCATCCAACATTACAAAAGACTTGCATATTACCTTATTTATAAACCTGAACCTTTCTGTCACTATATCCAACAACTACTGCCCAAGAAGCAGATAAATTGTTATATATTACTCAAACTGTACTACAAATTGATTAAATAAATTATTTGGGTACTTACTATGTCTTTGAATCTCTTATGTAATTGGTCCTCAGCAAAAATATGAAACTGGAGAGGCTTGATGCTGAAAATGATGGCTGATCTCAACATAGTAACAGTCTCTTCCAGCCTTTCACCACAGGCAACCACTGCTAGATGCATTTTCTCAGAAGGATGTGTCTTCATATAATCATATCTGATACAAAGATATGTTTTCATTTGGCATCATTTCTAGCACAGGCTTAAAGAAAAGCTCTACCATTTACTGTAGCATGTAATTTAGCAAAATATCCTTTATCATATTTAAACCAGCAAAGGATAACTCAAACAGAACATACAAACCACAGCATTACATCTCATATAAAGGCTTACATTCAACCTGAACTATTCTCATATTCACTCCCACCATGCCAGCCTATGAGGGAAAAACAGGGTACAGAAGAGCCATACAGAAACTAAACAAAAATTTATTTTCTTAGTCATTTTGCCATCCAACACTAGTAAGGAATTCCATCCAAACAGTTAAACAGTTAAAAGAAAGCTCATATGAAGTTACATCAAAATGTGAAAGACATTCAGTCTATGCATAAGCTCATTTTCTCCTCTTTCCCTGGACTCAATGCAGAGATAGGTAAACACGATAAATATAGCAGAATTAAACTCAACAACAGAAGTGAAAAAAGCCTGAATTTTAAGTTCTGTTATGAAAATTATTGAATGATATAGGTGCTTTGTCTGTTTTCTGCCCTTTTGTCAAACCCATGCTTCAGTGCTTCTCCTAAGCACTGACGAAACGTAAAAAAAGCTTTCTCCTCTCCTTCCATCCTGCAGGAGTACAACTTGGATTAGAAAGCTGGGAAACGAACAGCTCAAATGGCCTCATGGGATGACCTGGTGCTCCCAGTGGTTCTGGAAAGTCCCTTAGGTACCCTGACCACACTCACTGCCCGTGTCCTTGTGGCTAAACCACTGCAAGGTGTGGGGACTGGGAACTTCTCTATTCCTGAAGACAGCTGCTCTCCAACAGTTACAGTAAGAAGTGCCTGGTATGTAGCATAAAGGATACATTCAAAAGTTATTTAATTATTTTAACACAACAGGCAAATAATTATTATTGGGTAAATACCATCAGCCTGGTGGCAAACGCAGTGGACACACTAAACCTAAACCCATGTACTCCTGGATTTCATATATTTAATTAGTCAGAAAAACATTCAAAGGTTTTAAACATATGTCAGCTCAAAGCCAATCCTCAAAACAATATCCTGTGCTTGAGCTAATTGCACGGACTATGGCAGGAAGGGGTCTAAGAGAACTCAAGAGTATCTAAAGGTTTAAATTACAAGTTTAAATCCAAGGTATTCAGACAAAAAAAAATAAAATAAAATGAAGTTAGAAAATACTTCCCCAACCTACTACCAGTAGAGAAATTCTTGGCAAACAAACCAACTATTCTTAGAAGCTTGCCAAAAAGAGACACTTCAAACAGAAATTAACAGATGTGATTCTTAGCAAGTAATCTCCGCCCAATTTTTATGTAACTAAAACATTTAGATGTGTACAAGTCTTCTTTTAAGTTGATAACAGATATTATGCAAATATGCCTTTTTTTATTTTAAGGCATGGAATAGCAACACACATTGAGTTCCATGAGGCAAAATATAAGCAAAGTTATCACTGTAAAACTGCTGAAGTTTATGCCATAAACAGTAGCTGAATTTAAAAAACATTGATGTTTGGAAGAGTTTAATGCCCTGGAACTAAAAAACACCAGCATCCCAGGGATTTAAGATTAATAAAGTTTTAATTAGAATGTGCAGTCTGCCTTAAATCAAGGTTTGGGGCTTTATTAAAAATCACATGGGTGAAAGACCTCATAGGTAAGTTTCAGATCCAAAACATGACACCTAAATGAAGATGCTGACAGGTAAGATTCTATCCATAGTTTCAATAAAGCCAAGGGAGATCTGGTCAGCAGGATACATAGCACGAAAAGCAATTAATCTTATTTCAAAAATAAATACCTAGGGCTTGATTCTATACCATCATTTAATAAGCTCTAGCACGTCTCACCTGACCTCTGGGTGCCAGTCCAAAAGGACTGGGTGTCTCAAAGATCATATATCTACAAGTCCCAAGAAGATGTGTAAAATAGCCAAGTGCTTCTCAATTAACACCAGCTATTTATTTCTCAGCAACTTAATGGCTAGTCACCTGGATCATCCTCTATGCTCTTTCAATTTCCATGAATGCTTAAGACCTGCTTGACATAGACACCTATACACAGACTTCTGTATTCGGATTATTTAATCCACAGACAGAAACCTTTTCTAAGTCTTGCAGACAAAAAAATAATTAGTTCAGGTTAACAAAGAAAAAGTAAAATAGAATTTTGAAATGTAACTAGGCATGCCCATTCAGACCTTTATTCATGAAGCTAATTTAAACATTACACCATGTAGTAAGTAGCTGAGGTAAAAAACACAAAGCAAGCTGACTGTGATGAGGGTAGCTGAAACCCAGTCAGCAGTACACTGCTGCAGTCTGAACAAGCTGCAAACAGCAGATTAGCCTCATCACTAATCCACTGAAAAGGGAATTACAATGACTAAGCCCTGCAGTCACGAGAGCTTACAGGGATAGTGCAAGGTCATGTGATAAATAAGGACACAACCTACACAAACTGCATAGCTGAAAGCCAAGTTCCTGAACCACATGTAACACATGGCTTTCCATGAATACGGTATGACAAAAAGTATGCCAAAACAGCTCTACAACACACTGAGATTCAAAGACTATTATTTGATTATTTCTACAGAGTGACATCTGTGAATGAAAGAACACTTCAAGCCACACAGCAAAAATAGACTGATCATATTATAATGCTTTTACAGTCATTTTGTTCACACAATCTGTTCTAGGAGTTTCTGACTTCATTACTGTAACTTTTTAAATCTGTGCTTAAAAATATTTTTTTGAAAAGGCAAAAAAATATTTAGAAAAAGCTAGTAACAATGGAATTTCAGCTTGAACAGTATGGGGAACAGCTGGACTCAAATCCATAAATCCATAACACAAACCTTAATCCCTGATGCAGATAGAGCCCTTGGAAAGAACAGACTATCATTCCCTCTGGGGACTATCTAAGAAGGGCATGAGAGGTCTCAGAGACGTATTATGGCAGGAGAAGTTATGAAGCTCCAGAATCAGTTCAAACTTAAACAGGGGAAGTTTAGGTTAGATCTAAGGAAGAAGTTCTGTACTGTGAGGGTGGTGAGGCACTGGAATGGGTTGCCCAGAGAAGTGGAAATGCTCCACCCCGGCAGTGTTCAAGGCCAGGCTGGACAGAGCCTTGGGTGACATGGTTTAGTGTGAGGTGTCCCTGCCCATGGCAGAGGGGGTGGAAGTAGATGTTCTTAAGGTCCTTTCCAACCCAAACCATTCTATGATTCTATGAATTGTAGTTCTTACTCAAGACTCCATGAAGAGACAACTTTTACTGATTATAAACTGCATTTGACTTCCCTGCATACATGCCACTAGCAATCTCAGCCTTTTTAATAATCAGGTCTCAGAGTTGCTCCTCTCCCTACATACACATCTCTCTCCACTCCCAGAGGGAAATCATTGGCCCATCTTCATCCAGAGACACTAACTACTCACCTCTTATGATAATTCTCTACTGCCAGCATCTTTCGTCACTTTTTCCTCTTCCTGCTACTAGAAGCAGTATAAAGTTTAAGTTGTCCAGCAGAGTTTATCATCTTGAGCTCTGCAGTCTAACCTTCAATATTAAACATGCCCCATTCACTTATCTCACTCCGTTCCTCCATATGATGCCTACATTACTTTGTTCCTTCCCCTAATTGCTTCCAGATTTACCCACTCTTAACTATATCCTTCTCTCCTTCTCCTTCCATAATTTTCCAATCTCTCTAACTCTCTTTCCCATCTTTCCTCCACCACTCTCTGCTATAGTTAATCCTGCAACTACCTCAACAGAGGTCTCAACAGAAGATGACAAAATGAAAACCTTGGTCATTCACACAGCCCTGCGTCTGGTGTAACTAAGATTTTTTTACACAAGATTTTTCAGGAACACATTTCTTTATCTTTTTTTTTTAGCAGTTCAGTAGCTGAGTTCACCATGAGCAAAATAAAAAGTGTTTTACCAGAACTGGGGCTTATCTGACTCTGGGCAAGTTTGGTGTCACGAGTGTCACAGCTCTGGTATGAGAGCAATACCATTATCAAACCTCAAAATCGAGGTTCTGAAAGCGTTAAGATACTGGATATACTCAGTGAAGCTGCCACAACAAGACTTTCCAGAACCTGTCTGTCAAAACACTGCCTTATGTACACCATGACACACTGTATATTAAACTAGCACTTCTAGGTCAATTAAAACTATGAAGTAATAATTTGGTAGTAAGCTTGAGAGGTGTATTTTGATAGGTTGCTCTCTTCTAGAACTTTCACTGCATCCCAGCTGAACTTCTTGGGGGGCGGAGGGGGAGGGAGGGGGTGGAGAACCCAAACAGTACTGATGCTAAAATGCTCATCAATTCCATGAAAATCTTAGCTCTGTCCTTCAGACTTGGCACAAGGCACCATAGCAGAGGGTCTCCTGTGTAAGTTTAAAGTAGGGCTCTCCTCTTCCTGTTCTTATGTAACACATTGAGAGCACAAGTGAGAGGGTACCAAACCCTCAGGAACACCCAGACATAATGAATCCTTTACACAACTCCATTTAATCTGTGATCATTAAACCGGTCCCAATCCTAGCCTGCTATATACTGCAGTCACAGCACAACAGCTGCTTCTGCAGCAGGCACAGACTGCCACAGGCCAAGCTTCAACCCTTCCAGAGCAGCTGCAGTGCTACAGTATCTAGGGTGACCTGGGTACCAGGTTCAAAGAGTCATTGGGGTGTCTTGAGGACAAATCCATTTTTTTCCCTGCTTTTAAGCCACATTCAAATACAGTGGCACTGTTGCTATGGAAAGCCACAAAGAAACCACAGTCAGCCTTAATTCTGTGTTAAAAACTTTGTGCCTTTTTCCCATCTGTTGATGTACTACTAAGAACACACCTTGGGATCAACAGAGAGCTCCCAGCTCAACTTCCCTGGCAATCAAGCTGTCCTCTCCTATCTTTCCTTAACATGGCTAGAGAAGCCAAGGAAGGAAAGATTAGCATCCAGGTACTAAGAGCACAAGAGTGGTAAGAGTAACTGAAGCAATAAATTGACCTCAGTTGTCCTTTCAAACTTTTCTCTAGCCCATTGCGGAGAGGAATTACCATTTTTAGTACAATTGCATTTTGTTTGAACAGTATAAAAACTTTTGTCTTTTCCTGAGAAAACTGCTGCATCCTAACCTGCACCACGAGTTTTTATATACAACCATCTCTGTATTACATAATGGTAATGCAAGGATTATTTTGTAGCTTACAAAAAAAAAAACAGTTTAAAAATCATTCTACATCAAAACAAGTTTTCCTACGCTTGTTCTGACAGAGCAACAGCCTTGGTTTTCTTTGATCTTTTCTCCATATGGTCTGTAATACGTATGAGGCATGCAATATTCAGCTGCCTAAACATGGGTGCTTAATAAAGTCTCTCAGTCCTTCCACAACATCATTACATTTTCCTTGATATTATAACCAAATGGACCAGGCTGCCAGGCTCAGCTGTGTCAAAGTTGTTTACACTTATGAAAAGAACAAACAGAAGCCTGACGCAAATGTGTTTTCTTCTTCAGTATGAAAAGCTACCCACATTACCAGTGCAAATATTTCACGCATGCAAGCTTTTTGACAATTAGCATGGAAGATGCAAATTATATCCATTAGAATATGCAAGGAAAATATTTTCCTATAATCAACCTGCATTATTTCAAACCTGGCATGATGTATCTCAGAAAAACAAATGGTAGCTGTGTAAATACAAAGGAAATGGCTTATTTATTGCATCCTTTTTTCTTTTAATGCTTTGTGTTTGATCTAAATCAATTAATCAAACACAAATTGATCATTAAGGGGCCTAACCAAGCAGCCATTAGTTATCAGAAAAACAGGCAGAATGAAAAGGCAACAAAGACTACACTGATTAAAATGCACCTGTTAAACCATTTCCACACATATATTCAAAAGAGGATCAAGGTAACTACAGAAATTATCCAGATTTGAAAGCAATGAAAATTCCAGTTTTTTACTCAACTTCTTAGCTTCCTGCTACTGTACTGAATTTAAAATAGTTCATAATCAGAGCTTAGTTTGTAAAAGTATGCTAATGACACTAGCGCACATGATGCTCAAGTGTCATCTTTTCAGTTAAACACTCAATTAGAATATTAGGTTTGAAGTTACAACACATTAGTCATTTAAAATTTGACTACAGAAGTCCAAAGCCCCATCTTCCAATGAGCTAACTAGTTTAGAAGTCCTGCTTTTCAGGACTGTCAAAGTTCATCTCAAGATATCAACACAGCCTGGACTTCAATATGCTCAAAAATAGTGAAACTTTTTCTTTTTTTTCCTATAGGTAATGGAAGTGAAAACCCACTTAGAAGCAACATCTAACAAGTGAAATCAGGCATGTCAGATAGGCATATAATGACCCTAAGAGTCTCAGTTGGAAGTAAACAAGCATACCAGCTAAATGACACTCGGCACCTTGAAGGTGCATTATAAAAGATATGCATCACCTAAATCATGCAAAACCTGAGCCTCATGTTATCTTTATCAGCAGTTTTTAAATTCTTGATAAAATCTATACCCTGTGTGTGAAAGTGACCTCATGCTTCCTCTACCAATGTGAAAGCTAACAAATATTCTGCACCAAGAGCACAGCACAAGACATCCTGTCTCAACGTTGATAATCAGAATGGCGATAAACATGGGGGCAGAACAGTTCCAAAATCCTTCCCACATATAGCATAGACAAGAGGGTTTACACTGATACTTGAAGACACAAGATCCTTATTATCCATTAGTAGAATGAGCAGCTGTTCAGAGCTCATCTATATAAAATGGTGTTGAACTAGCTATAGCAAGTCATTCTGAAGCCTATATATACACCTCTCCTAAAAAAATTACAGATTACTCTATAGTTGTCCAACACTTCTATTATACTAATTTGAGTCCTATATATCCACAGATTAGTTGTCACTTCACACTTTATACACTTCCAGACACTCAGAGGAAATGACACAGCAAACTGCATTTCAAAAATGTTTATGCCAAGTTCTTTCTCTCATGGACAAACAAATCCCTGTGGTTCTGATATCCAGGAGAAAGCGAAAAATCAACCAGAACTTTAAGTCAGAAACAGAGAGAAAACAAGCCAAGTTTTCTCAAAGAGAAGAACTAAAAATCCAAAAGCTGAAGGACGACCTTCCAATGCTTGAAAAACTTACCTGGTAAAGAGAAAGGAGACATTCTAACACTCAGATAAATTTTATGAATCTGCTATTGGCAAAGAAATTCTGGCTACATGAGCTGCTCCTCCGAACAACCTAAATTTTGTTAGTTTATTGAAAGAGCAAAACTAGAGCACCAGAATCTCCATTCACAAACTGATTTATGATCTGGATAAACAGTGTTCTCTTTTTGTGAGTTAAACCAGGCCAAACAGAAAATTCAAATAAGTGTTAGTGCAGTTCAATGACCTGACTCTGCCCTTTCTATCAGAAGCAAACTCATTGGGATTCCCATTATTTTGTTGGCACGTCTACAGGCAATGGAGTTGGCCATCTTAGGATACCCACCAGATATGTAACACTTTGGTTTTTCTCATATCCCTACCCCAGTCTCTTCAGATTTCAGTTTTATTCCACACCTCACTACAACAACTGCACTTAAAAAGAACACAAAGGCTTAGCCAACCCAGGGTCATTTGGAATAAGACACTATGTTAGAAGTCTCATTCCTTTCTGTTTCAAAAGATACCCAACTTGGAATGACAATGTCGCCTGTTCACAGAAAAAGCTTTCAAGAGGCCGTATCTTTACGAAGAATCTTGAAGTGGCCCTACACACACAATCTCATAAAACAAGAATGCTAGACTTCATCTCCTGTGGTTAATAAGCCTGCAGGGAATTAAGTTCATTCCTCTTCCACCAAAAATCTGTCTCCAAACTTGAGAGCAAGTATCACATTCAAAGCATAAGATGATACCAAAGGTCCAAAAAACCTTTCAGCTTCTAAGTGCTGCTATTACCATGCACATATTTTGAGTCAAACAAAATTATAGCTCATATCCAAAGCTGAAACCAAACTGCAACTATCTTCTGTTATTCCAGCACATACAAGGAAATGAGGCTTAGATAGCAGGTTCAGATGCTGAGAAATTGTAACTGCTTGCTGCTATCCTCCTCTCTGCCATCTTCCCAATCTCTTCTACACAAACTCACTGCACCTCTGAAACCAACTGAACTTACTAACAGGGCAAGAAATTAAAATGAAGCATGAGGCAAGGGGGGCCCCCTCTGAAGTTAGAGCATCTCACCGATGAAATCAACAAGTAGAGTGAGCACAATATATGGGGATTAATGTAATAGTAATATATTGATAATCGAATCCAACCTGAAATGATTAATCTGAATGCCACATCCCCATGAACATTTACACAGCTTTTTTTCCTTTTGGTTGCAAAAATGTATAAACATGAAATTTTGCAAATATTAGGGGTTCACAATGACAACTGTTTCACCCTGATAGAAACTACACTCATTAACAACATAATCAATGTATTCTTCAACAGACTTGTTTTCAGAGCCACATAAGGCATTTTTAACAAGATAATACAAGTTGCAGGTTAAGGTATGTGCAAAGAAACAGCATGGGGCTTCTCATCTTCTGTTTCTAAAGTCCTACCTGCCTTAATTCTGGCAGAAAATCCAGAAAGGAAATTTCCTGTTTAGCCCATTACACTGTATTGTGAAGAGTTCATAGACATCACCAAAGTCAGAAGAGAGCAAGACCCTCTCCTCCCTCAGCACTACACAACTGGCTCAGATGTCCATGGATAATGAAGCTTAAAATCACATCCTGTCCCTCCACTAAGCATAGGCTAAGCCACTATGCCCTCCAACACAACAGCACTAGCATTTGGTTTACCCCTCTCTGTGCTAAACCTCACAAACTAAACTCCCAAAAGCTAACCTTTAAGAAAAAAGTTACTCTTTTCAGACAGTTAAATCTGCCAAAGGGACAGCCAGGTGAATGCCCGTGGATTGACACACTGGCTACCAAGGGAAGCAAGAAAGATTTGGCAGTCTCAAATTACAGGTGCACTTCACTGACTAAAAGTCAATCTAAGCCATCTCTTTAACTTCCTGGCAACAGATGACCTTAAAAAGCACTGACAGAACACAAGCAGAGAAGAATAGGGAACAGACCTGAAGTCCTTCCCCAAAACACAATTTTCAAAAATAGTCTTGTGAAATTAAACCTTATTTCCTTTGCTTACTTAGAAATATTCAATTTTCAGACTAAGAAGAGATAATGGTACCAAAGGATGATCAGTAAAATTTTGAATACAAGGAAAATTGATTTACAACTTCAGTTATATACTCGAGAACTATGGAGGTTAGAAAGCATATCTGTCAAGTGGCTTAAGGCTTCTTTTCATCTCTTTTCATGCTACTTTCGTAATCTGACAGCCTAAAGCATCTGAACCACCACATCAAAACATATAAACTTCTTGTTAAAGATACAAGTTTAAGGACACAGTCTATGCTTTAACACAGTGTAACTTAATGCACATTCCAAACAGTTGTTTCAGTGCTTTTGAATGAAGTACCCTCCTCAAATTCTATAAAGTGTGTAACTTGAATAAAGAAACTTCAAACTTAACTACAAAGCATATCTGCCAGTTTTATTGAAAGTTGTATCATGGGTATTACTGCAAGTTTTATATATCAAAAATAATTCATCAATAACTTTTCAGACAATATTCAGATGGACTTTTCAACAATGTCAGCAAGGCTCTATTTAATGAAGCAACATAACTGGAAAAAAAAAACCTGCTCTTTGTAACAACACCTGAGTCTAGAGTTTTACAAATATAATAGAACAAGAGAAAGCCCAGCTAAAGGCAACCATAATATACACAGGTGAAATGCATGTGAAGCAATCAAAGTATTTTGCTTTGTTACCTTGCTAAGTAGCCAAAAATACTCATGAGCTACACCTGCCTGTAATCAAATAATAAAGTACTATTTAATAATAGATCCTACCTAAAAGCAGCTTCCCAAAAGCAGTTCATTCCACAAACATCAGAGGGCAGCATCCAATAGGAATTCCAGAAAGATACAGACAAATTCTTACACCTAACAGGATAAGACAAAAATAACCTATATAAGTATTACTGATTTTATGGCAAAGGTAAAAGGATTATTTTCTGGCTCTAATGTAATTGAAGAGTTAATTACCTGGCAGAAGACTGGCTATGTGACAGAACATGGGTACTACAAAAGAGAAGCTACTAGGTGCCAATCAGGAGGATTTGTCTAATGAAGACTGGTCCCCATCCTTTAGCCTTCCCTCCCATGTATTTTCAGAGTGAAAAAAAACAAAGGGGCAGGGATTTCTGAAGGTCGTTCTATGTTGTTGTCATAGTATAAGTCCATAGGCAATACAGTGAACAGCAACACTTACTGTGGCAAAAGCTCCTTGACCTTTGCAATGCCTTTGTTTACTTCAAGCAGAGGAACAAGCGGATAATTTCTTTTTCAAAGTTACATTGTCTATTTAAACACAATTCCTATTCACCCGTGACTCTATTCAGTGCAAACCTGCAAAGCTGATTTTTAACAAAACACAGGGCTTTGCAGCACCAACAAATTCCATTGTTTCGTAACAAAAGGTTAATGCAATACCAAAATAATCACCACAGCTGTCAATTTTCCTTTTCCATACTAATGACAAGACTTATAATTTATTGACTTGTGCTACGCTAAAAAAGCAGGTTTGACTATAGTCCACCACTCCATTTTATGCAACAGTAATATAGGAAATATTTTAAAAGAGCGACAGAAGTAAGTTTCAGAGGCCCTCGTGAGGAAATCAACATCAAGATTTAAAATCTTAAATGAGCAAGTACAATACTGCAAAGCAAGGGGTATAATCGAGTGACCGCCTCTGCTCCCTTCTCCTGCACTGGTGACATAAATGCTAATAATATTTATGCTCCTTTGAAAGTTGGTATCTGTAAGTGAAAGGGATGTAAGTGAAAGAAGAAAACCCCCAGACAGCCTGATGATGAAAAGGTACTGAAGGACTACAGTTCAAAATGCTACTGGAAGTTGGCTTTGTAAATTTGAAATGCATCAGCATCATCTTGGTGGGATGACCTGGTACCTGTAAAGGCCAAAGTGTTCAAATACCAGACTTATTAGAATACCAGACTGTCGTGGTTTAAACCAAATTCTCACAGTACTGTCACTCACTCCCCCCCTTGCTCCCCCAACTCCCGGAGCATTAGGAAGGAGAATCCAAAGAATGTAGCCCCCACGGGTTGAGATAAGAACGGTTTAATTGCTAAGGCACAACACAAATCACTACTGCCACTACTACTACAAATAATAATGATGAAGCCAATAACAAGCGAAGAGAATACAACACCCCACCAGCCACCGACCCATAACTCACTCCACCCTGCCCGGCCAAGCACCACGTGCTACCTCCTCCATTTCCCTCCAGAGCTCCACCCTTCCAGCTCTCTCTCCCAGTTGCATCCTGGGCATCACGTGCTATGGTATGGAATACCTCATTGGCTAGCCTGGGTCAGGTGTCCTGTCTCTCCTTCCTTGCGGCCTCCCCTCGTCCCCGGCAGAGCACGTGCTCAGAAAAGGCCTTGAACAAAAACACACTCAAAAAATGCTCGCTATCAAGCCAGCCCAGAAGTCAAAACACAGCACTGCACCAGCTACAAGAAGGAGAAAAATGACTGCTACTGCTCAAACCAGGACACAGATTTATTAGAATAACATAGTATCAAAAATGGCAAGCCGTATAAATTTTTTTAACACTTGAGAAAAACAACTTGGTAAACAACGTTTCACAAAAGCTCACGAAGTGTTATGGTTCTTTGAACCAGTTCTTTGGTATCCTGCATGTGTTTGCAAGAATTAGTCAAGTCATTCTATTTCATGACTTAAGAATGGTCTGAATGGTCTCTACAAACAGATATCCAGGTACAAAAAAGGATAATGGAGATTGTGACTGAAATGTCTGCAGTTCTCTGAGGAAAGCAAACAAAATAAAACTGCAAGTTCTGTCTGCCAGATTCTTTCTTATATTAATCTTCATGGCTTTTGAAGATCCTTAAAAACTTCAAGGCACATTAAGATCTTGTGCTTTTCTGAAAAACCATCTTTACAATCTCCAGTGTGAAGCATTTTGAATTAATTGTCCCATTGCTTTTAGGATAAATGAACAGACTCTCTCTCAGAAACAGTTTTCTGGTTTGAAAGATTATTATATTATAGGGGATTCCTGTTCCGACTGTCAAGAGCTGTGTTTTTCTAGCTGCCTTGAGCTACTATCCAATCCAAACTACCAAGGCAAGAGACAAGCTTGAATTGCTGCCCAAGTCTTTGACACATTAGGCCTTTCCAATGTCCCATTTACCACAATAACAAGGTTGTCAACCTTGGATATGATTCATAAATTTTGTGTTTGAAATAAAAATGTTACTGGGACACACATGTGTAATTTACTTAATGTCAGACTAAGACTTTTTTCCTGCCTGTTTTCCTGAGAAGTTTCTCTCAGCTGACCACATGGTATCATATTCCACAAAGCTTTCGTCCACAAAGGATTAAGAGGCTGGAATCATTGGACAGCATTTTCTTCTTGTCATTCACAATAAAATCATTCAAAAGGACACTCATGAAGGTTTATTTTCACGTGAAATAAAATCTTAGACTGCAAATAAGTGTCACAAGTGTTTTACAAAGCTAGGGAGATGCACTGTATCTGTTCATCAAATGGGAACAGTCATAGTTACCTGAGCAAGGTTACTAGTCAGACAGGAATAGTCACCAGGGAGGGATATTTTGCTCACACCTATTACAGGTTATGTGATTAAAGGCCAGTCTCCACCAACAGAAAGCAGGAAATAATGTCAGGTGAGGGAAACCCAGGCACACGGAGCACCCTGATCCGGCCCCAGTGCAGAAGAGCAGTCAGTCCATTGGCCAGGCAGAAGGCCCATCAAATGAGAAAACAAGCGAGGCTCTCCAGACCACCTTACCAGATGCCTACATAGGTGTGAGGCTTACTATGGGACCCGGGCGGATTGGGGAGGAATGAAAATGCAAAAACAGAGAGTCACATGTCAGTACAATTGGCCATGTTGCATGCCTGATAATCAGTCTCCTCATCAAACTCAATTTCTGTTTTCCTGGGTGCTGGTGGGCTCCATTCCTTGTGCATGTGCATGTGCATGCACAGAGGTGGAAGTGCCAGTGAATGAAAAAATCATTGCAGATCATAGGGGCCCATGAACTTGCAGTGCCAGAAACCAGAGAGACCTTTGTGCACACAGTGTGTAGGTGTGCATGTTGGTACACATCACTAGCATGTATCAAGCCAGACTAGCCCACAAGTAGAGAGTAAGAGGCTTGGGAGCCAGGTATCATACAGGTCATAAGGCTGAACCAGACTGCAGCAATCAGGGGGTCTGAGCTACTTGAAAGAGCCTCTCAACCTAACCACAAGACACAAAGCTCTGAAGGATGGCTACTGGAAGGATCAGAAGGTATAAGCCGGCCACTAGAGAGGCTCTGAGGGCCAGCTAATACTAAGGCCATAGATCTGGACCAGATATGCGAAAGACCCACCTGCTTGAGGCAGTCCCATGGCCAACTGTCACAAGGCTAATGCCAGTAACTGCAGAGATCCACAGTGTACTCATCTGTGCACATCCAGGAGGGTCCAAGTAGCAGAAATTAACTGGGCTGCAAGCCTCATGGGTTTCCATGCTCAAGTCAGCAACAGAAGAGACCAAAGGATCCTGTTCCCGCATAGCCTGAGTATCTAAGGCTGGTTACTGGAGGGAACTGCACTGTATACAGTAATATATTTTTCTTTAAAAGCCTTTCACCCCAATCAGGATTCTTGTGTTGTTTGTGCACTGTTTTCTCTGTGACCAGCCATGTATGCATGCACTGCGAGCATGTATGCCCATTGGGAATAAATGCTCAGCTTTGAAACTGGCTGGACTCAGGGACACGGAGCTGCAGCAACCTCACCTTCATCAGACTACTAGGTTGGACAACTCCTAACACCAACAACTGTCAAAAATATGAAAGAAATAAAAGGTTTTTAGAATCACTAGTGTAAGACAAGCATTCGCAAAGGTCAAGTTTCTCTCTAATTTAGCTTTTACTGGCAGTAAAAAATTTAGTCTTGCAGACATAGCAAAGGTACCTATACTGTGACCTAAAAGAAAAACACTTTTCAGAATTAAGGGACAATTTTGCGTGCAAAGTACACAATAATGAACAAGTCACACTGATGAAGACTGAAGCCCTATGCTCAGGCAAGTCAAGTTTCAACCATAAGGAACCCCCCAAACATCAGTGCTTTTGTTAATTGCACTGGTGGGCTTGCTATTAATGCACATCAGTTTCCAAGTATACTTTTCAGTTCGTGTGGCATCTTTTATCCTGCTGTAACTTCACAGCAAATTTAGCACTACGTCCAAAAGGAGGGCTGCAGTCATGACTACTGCCTCCCTGTCAGCACTGCATTAACAACCAAAGTCTAATCAACAGCAAGAAACAACTAACAGACTGGTGTCTCTGCCACAGCACAATGTGCAGAAAACAGGAAGAATGGAATATTTTAATTTCCTTCCTGCTCATCATCACAGAAGTGAAAATTTGGGAAGATTGATGCTCAATTCAACTCTCAAATGCTGAGAATTTCTGAAGAGCTTTTCCTGAACACCTGCAGCATTATCACAAATTTCTCATGATGTATTTTATCAGAGAAGCAATGGCTTTATTAGATAGGAAACAGCAGATATAATGTTAAATGCCTGATACAGGACAACTTTTTAACTGGAAAAATCTTTATAATGTTTCATTAATTTACAACATTTCTATGAAAAATATCATTTTCTAGTCAACTTCACTGCTTGACAAATTCAGCAGATTTTTTTTAAATGAAGTTTCAACTTTCAACTCCCCCTTGGAGCACTGTGTGCAGTTCTGGTGTCCCCAGCATAAGAAGGACATAAGGAGGGCCACAGGGATGATCAGGGGACTGGCACTGAGAAAGTTGGGGCTGTTCAGCCTGGAGAATGCTGCTTGGAGACGTCCTAGCAGCCTTCCAGTATCTGAAGGGGGCCTACGGGGGTGCTGGGGAGGGACTATTCATTAGGGACGGTAGTGACAGGACAAGGGGTAATGGGTTAAAACTTAAAGGAAGTTTAGATTGGATAGAAGGAGGAAGTTCTTTACTGAGTGGGT
The DNA here is from genome assembly GCF_012275295.1 of Melopsittacus undulatus. Taxonomy (NCBI): domain Eukaryota; kingdom Metazoa; phylum Chordata; class Aves; order Psittaciformes; family Psittaculidae; genus Melopsittacus; species Melopsittacus undulatus. The sequence goes on along the minus strand of NC_047531.1, from coordinate 11,754,596 downwards.
GGTGAGGCAGTGGAACTGGCTGCTAAAAGAAGTGGCAAATGCTCCACCCCTGGGAGCGCTCAAGGCCAGGTTGGACAGAGCCTTGGGTGACATGGGTTAGGTGTGAGGTGTCCCTGCCCATGGCAGGGGGGTTGGAACTGGATGATCTTAAGGTCCTTTCCAACCCTAACTGTTCTGTGATTCTGTGATTCAAACTGTTCAATGTCTCATCCTTTTAAAAGTTTTACTCCTATTTTGAAATGCTCAGACAGTTTCTAGACCAATTTCTTAAGGCACAAGAGTAGCTGAGAAACCGCTGGTGAAACTGCTGGCTAAGCTCTGACAGATGGAAAACAGCTGTGTACAGTGCAAGGGAAGAATGAACTACCAATTACAACCAAACCCTTCTGCTGTCTAAGCTTGTGGCTATACTTCCTACACTTTTCCACGCACTATGATCCACTTAACTCTCCCTTTGCCAAGACAGAGAGCAAGAGAGAGATACAGTCAGATATCAGTGTCACGACAAAACTGCATAGCTGGCTGCATGAAAAAGCTAAATTACAGCATAATGGAAAAAAAACGTTTCACTGTAATAGGGTCAAATCCATTGACCTCACTGAATTCACGGAACTGACGACAGACTGATTCCTGCTGTATTTCTCAAGCTTGTCGTCAGCATATCACTTTCCCTGGACCTGAATAGAAACATGAACATTATCTGTCTAAATGAAGTGGTAATATTGATAAAATTAACTGTGAAGATTCACTTCTCATAAGCCCAACCTGCTAATTAACTGATCTGAAAGCATGTGGGGAAAGACTTGACAAGATATTCCACTGACAGCAGATTATAGCGCTATTATGTGACATACATGTAGCAAATACGCATTTATTCACTCTTTTCCATTTCTTAACAACTGCCTTCTTCACCCATAAATCACAACAGCAAAGGAAAAAAGTGTGACTACATATACTGGCTTTTGACTGACTTTGCATCTTCTGGAAGTAGACACTTCAGTATTTCCTTTTTTTTAAGTTCAGATCTATTGTTCATTTAATTATATGACAGTTATTATTAGTAATGACTATACGTTACTATTTTTATAACTGGAATGAATAATCTGGAGGACTGATTACCTTTAACACTGATCTTCCTTCACAGCTAAAATCCAACCTTAGGATTTAGCTAATAAATTCTTGAAAAGTCTTTCAGCTATTTCTGTCAAGTTTCAAGACACAAGCCTTTGGCTTCCTGTCCCCCTGTAACTCAGGCTACAGCAGCCTTTGCCACAACTCCTTACCAAGGTGATTACCTAACAAGCTCCCCTGAATTATGCTGCTTATTGGAGGACCTTGCCTGAACCTGTAATTCTAGTTTCAATACCATACTTCCTTTCTAATTAAAGATTCTCTACTTATAAGCAACATCACACTATTGCAAAATTCTTCCAGGTGTGGTATTCTGAAGCTTTATTCAAAGCCTGCAGTTTTCATGTTTGCATGCTTCTAAAAACTACCAGAAATCTCAGCTTCCCCCTCTCCCATCCCAGAGTATGACTGAGCTCATTCTGCCCTTATGTCATATATATAATTAGATTATTCAGGCAAACAAAACCCTTCTTGGCTAAAAAGAAAAGAAAATCACTGCTGAATGCGTAAATGCCTTCAGATGGCAGTTACAATTGCTTTGCTGAACTGTATTTTAAAGCTATCAGTGAAAACAGCTAAAGTAAGCTATTACTGAGAGCTACAACTAACACATGAAATGTTAAACTTCAAGAAGGATTAGAAGGTTACCTAAACATAATTTACTCTAGAAAGTGATGAACTCTTTAGGATATTATACGATCACAGGATGGTCAGAAGTGGGCATAAAACAACTATGTGGTTATCATGCTCAGACTCCACTAAAGAAACAGCTTAAGTATAAAAGCTGAAAACCCCCAATACATTCACAAAGATGTGTGTATCAGTAACACAGGTGAGCATAACATGATTTCATGCTTGAGAATAACTGAAGCATGGATCTAAAGAAATATTCAGTGGGGCATTTCTTAACCACCACAGGACAGAATTTTCCTTAAACAAAATTTTTAGGGAGTGTTTGAAGGGACTGACTCACATCCAAGTTATGTGCAAAGAGCACATAAAACTTCAGTAATTTATAGGAGGATGATGTTCATCCTGAGCCTTCAGTTTGACAGAGGTTTATAGATAAAGAATTCCCACACAGTTGTCAACAGACTGATTTTACAAGTAGATAGGCTCTCATGAAAATGTATGCACAGGAAATATTTGTGGCACTCAAGACCTTTGGAAAATAACCTTCTCCGCGAAGCTTTTCCACATTGAAACACAAGGCTCATTTCACTTCATTGCAGCAAGTGAGAATCTTCTTGTACCTTGATGGGGTTCTTGCCTACCAATTCCTTTGACTTACAAACTACACTTCATATAAATACTAGAATAGTACAGCTTTTAAAATAGGCTTAGTTCTTCTTTTACTAACTAAATGTCAGGTGCATGATGCACCTGACAGTAATTTCAATGTTCACAAAACCAAATTCTTTAGATTATCTTTTACCCAACAAAAGGTAGGTTTTTTTCATGTAAACTTCATTATTTTCTTTAGTAAAACAAATATCATACATAGGATTTTTTTCCAAACATTTTTATTTAAAACTGATTTAAAAGGGCAGTGAGGCACTGGTGAGAAGCTGTGGCTGCCCCATGCCTGGCAGTATTCAAGTGATATAAGGAAAGCAAGTGCCTAGAAAACACAGTTAAGATACTTTTAACTTCACTTAGGTCTAGGATAGAAAACAATGTTTGTGTTATAAGTCTGTGGTGTGATAACAGAATCTAGGAGTCTTACAAGAGTGAATTATTTCTTTCCATCCTTCTAATGAGTGAATTATTTCTTACCATCCTTCTAATTATCAGTTAGTTTGGAGACAGTGACTCCCAAACACCTGCTAACTTAGGATACTACTTATCTGTCCATCCTGTTTTGCTTGCAATAAATTTTGTATGCAGGTCACACTCTTCTAAATCCTTGCCAGCTATCGGAAACTTACAGATATGGCTGGTTTCAGCTAGTTTTGTGATTACTGGGGCATCCAACTGTGCCAAAGTTGAAAAGTGCACCGTGATGAAGACTGCGTACTTCATCTTGAAGACCCCCACCCATGACCATTGGAGAGCACTGCACAAGCACCAAAAGGGAGGAGATTTATGATAATGAGTACCTAAACTAACTGTAATATCCCCCCTGCTCTCTCAAGAACCTAATGAATATGCATGTTTGTGTGTAATAAATATCTGCTTGCTTGACCCCTCGGTGTGCAAGTGAGAAGGAGCGATCCCCCTTATACGCAGGCCCGTAATAAACATACCTGCTTTATAACTCTGAGTTGTAGAGTCTGATTCTGTGCTTCACAAGGTCAGGTTGGACAGGGATTGGAGAAACCTGCTCTAGTGAAAAGTGCTCCTGCTCATGGCAGGGGGGGTGGAACTAAATGAGGTTTAATGTCCCTTCCAACCATTCTATGATTCTATGATTATTAAGCCAATGAAATCTCACATAAAACTGTTACAGTTAATTTAAGTTAATTCCAGTTATCATGTTTTTAGGACTAGCAGATTACAGCTTCTCATAGTAAACTTTTAAATCGTAATGTGAACATGAGAAACAAGCATCCTCACATTTTTTCAGGCCATAATCTGAACTAAAACAGAAGCATGGGAAGGAAAAACCCCCAACATTCTCTGAAGTAGTTAGACCAGTCAAAAGCTGGGTTTCACATTTCTGCTTACTCCACCCCTAGCAACTCAGAATGCTGTTTCATGGTATTTTATGATGATTAAGTCAGAGCTCTGTCATCCTGCCATCCTCCGTAACTCCTTTGCAGCAGCAACAACACTTTCATAATTACATGATGAGCTTGTTCAGAGTGCTGAGCTGGCCAAACCCTGGGCAGTTTTCAGGCAGGTCAGCATGCTGGATCAACACTTGCTGTGACCAAAGGAGTACAGGCTGTGTAAGGAATGCAGGGTGCCAGACCATGTCCAGCATTGGGAAGGAGGGACAGTCACCAAACTAACACAGCTTTAAACTGCTAGAGATAGGCTGGCCCAGACAGGCCTGGTCCTAATTTCTCCTCTAGCTTTAGCAACACACTTCTTGTCACTCCTCCTTTCCTGGCACTAGCATTCTGCTAGCCATAAGTGAACAGGATCATGAAGCTATAAATCTAAAGTAAAACTAGTACTTTTCCATTTTATAATCTCACTTGCTGCTTGACCACATGAAAGTTCCTGCGGACAGGAAGAGCAGGAAACAGAAACAAGCAGCTACGCACAGCATGAGCTACTCAGATTTACACCACTTTAACTGCAGAGCTGAACTCACAATTCCCTGTGAGAAGACTGAAGTACCCCATTGCAAGTATTTCTGTTTAAAGTTACACCTGATGATCACGAAGATACCAAGTTTCAGAACTGAGCAACAGCCTGAAACTTTCCCAGCTTGAAAGAAGCAAACCCACCGCTCTATTCCAACAGAGCAGCGGCCTCACTTCAGCACAGGACAACCGCAAGCCGCAGGCACCTCCCCAAGCGGTGGGGCAGTCTCCCCGCTCTCGATGTCGCCCCTCCGCCCACCGGCTAGCCCCTAACACCACTTTTAGTTTACTTTGTTTGGGTTTAAGGCTTTTCCGCCCTCAGTTCCGCCGCAGCAGACATGCCGAGGCACACACCGGCACCCCTCGCTGCCTCCCGAAGCGCTTCCTCGGCCCCGCGCCGCGTCCTCGCCATCGTCCAGACGCTGCCGGACGGCGCCGAGCAGCCGGGGGCGCCCGCGGCCCCCGAGCCCCGCTCCGCCCGCGGGAAGGAGGCCAGCGCGCTCCGCGTCTCCCCGGCCCTCCCCGCAGGAATGCGGGACAACCACCGCCCGCCCGCCCCGCAGCCCGGCCCCGGCCCGCACTCCGCATTACCTGCTGGCCTCCGCCTCGCCTCGGCCGGAGCCTGCCCGCCGCCGAGCGCCGTCCGCGGCGGGGTCTCGGGCCTGCCGCTCCCGGCCAGCGCCGGGCTCCTGCTCGAGGGAGAGGGCCAGCTGGCTGAACCCGTACAGCAGCGAGCAGACACCGCACCCCAGGCAGAGCAGGGCCACCCGTGCGAACCGCCGCATCCTCCCGCGCCGGCCCCGGCGCCAAGCGGCAGCCGGGGCTCCACCGGCAGCGAGAGCCCCAACGGCCGCGGCGGCGGAGTCAGCCCAGGCATGCGAGAGGCGGGGCTGAGCGAGAGCGGGGCGGAGCTGCCGGGGCGGAGCGAGGCCTGAGGCGCCCACAAGGAGCCAGGTGCCGCAGGCGGGACGCGGCGCTGTCGATGTGTCCGCTGCAAGTCACCGTTCGATTGCCCCAAACGTGAATGGAGCTGCAAGTGCCCCTTTACCAGTGCTCGTACCCAGGGGAACGCCGCTGCTCTGCTTCTTCCAGGAGGAGCCGGCTGGGCCCGGTGCCCTGGGGTGGGCCGTGGGGAGCTGCCGGCCGCAGCCGAAGCCCCTGTATTCAGCCTTGCCTCGCCAGCTGTTCAGGTCACCTGGGAACATGTCCCTGGGAGTCATAGAATCAAGCAGGTTGGAAAAGACTTTTAACATCAAATCCAACCGTTATCCCAGGACTGTCAAGTCCACCATTAAACCATGTCACTGAGGGCCTCATCTACACGGTTTTTGAGCACTTTCAGGGACAGTGATTCCACCTTCTCCCTGGGAAACCCATTCCAACACCTGATCACCTTCTCCACTGAGAAGGTTTTCCTAATATCCAATCTAAACCTCCCCTGGCACAGCTTGAGACTGTTACTTCTTGTCCTATCACTTGTTGAGAGGCCTGTCCCAAGTGGAGGCAGAGACCCTTGTTTACAAACGGGAAGCCCATAGGCTCAGTGCACAGGCTAACTTGCCTTGTCCTTGTTAAGGGCAAAGTGAGGCTAAGACCCCAAAACACACTTTTATTTTCCCCACTCAATGTTTCTGTTGCGGTGTCTTTGACTTTCCAATGTAAAAGCTTCACTGCCTCTTCACAAGGGCATTCCTACACATTCCTTAAGCAGGATGCTAGGTTGGAGAAGCTTAGTGACCTCGGCTCACTCAGTCATGCTTCTGGACAACAAGAAGTAGGTCTGGAAAGTGCACTGAGGAGAAAAAATGATGGGAGTGCTGAGACCTCATAGCAGCCTTCCAGTGTTTGAAGGGGGCCTACAGGGATGCTTGAGAGGGACTATTCATTAGGGACTGTAGTGATAGACAAGGGGTAACGGGTTGAAACTTAAACAGCAGAGGTTTAGATTGGATATAAGGAAGAAATTCTTTACTGTGAGGGTGGTGAGGTACTGTAATGGGTTGCCCAGGGAGGTTGTGAATGCTCCATCCCTGGCGGTGTTCAAGGCCAGGTTGGATAGAGCCTTGGGTGATATGGTTTAGTGTGAGGTGTCCCTGCCCATGGCAGGGGGGTTGGAACTAGATGATCTTAAGGTTGTTTCCAACCCTAACTATTCTATGATTCCCTGATTCTATGAGTGTGGTCTGCTGGGCAGGGGAAATGGTCTGGTTTCAGCTCAGTCTAATACAGTATCCTATCCCCTCTTTGGCCCAGCCTGCTGAGCAAAGCCTAACAGCCTAACCCACTATTGCCAAGGTAAGTACTTTAAAGTCATCAGTCAGTGCCTCTTCCTCACGTGCTGACATCGTTTTGGGGGGATTTTTAAAGAAAAATTTGGAATTATTTTGCTTTCTTTTTCATCCTTACAGTGCATTTGGCTCACGTTCTCTCTACAAACTGGGAAGCAGTGATATCCCCACTTAATCGTATGAATTCAAGATCCTCCCTTTTGAGAAAAATGCCAAAATGATTTACTATAGAGCTTGAAAAAATACTTCTGTTGTAGATTCTTGAGGCTTCATGTCATACATGAATGCCCATAAAACTTGAGCTGTAGCTTACTGCTGCTCTTGGCTGTGTTTAAAAGAAGGGGGAAAGCAGAATGCCAGCTGGCAACCCTAGTAGCTAGAAGAGAAGTAATGCCAAAACTATTCTGCCAAAATTGTTCATCACCTCTTCCACCTATCAAAAGTAGAAATGAGGAACAAAACAGGATCTCAGAAAATCCAGGATACTCAGCTCTCTTGGTGGTGCAGATACCAGGATGATTACTAAGAGATACAAGCAAGGAAATTGGGGCTGAGAAAAGTCATAGCATCCAAGAGCAGTAAGGAACTAGGAAGGATGAGGAGCAATGATGACAATTCAGGGCCAAAGATGGCAGGTAATGATGTGAGTCATAGGTGAGGTGAGGTGGGGTGGGGTTTGTAAGGACTCTCTAGAAATAATTTGCCTCATGAATTAAGGGAAATTTATGTTAGCAAGATCCATGTTGGCATGCATCACGGAAAGAACCAGCTCCAAAAGTGCCACTTAAATTCTTAGCTGGGCGTTCTGCCCCTCTGTGTTCTGTCCCTCCATGCCTTCTGCCACAAATCACCATGCAGTTTCCCTGATTTGTGTTTGTGCTCAAAACCTGGCTCATTGCTCTCATTGAATATCTGTCTGCCAGCCTGTCTTGAATTCACACACTGTCCCATTTCACAACCCCTTACCTATATTATCTAATCCATATGACAGGGAATAAGTAATAGAGTAGTACGAGACTCAGAGTGGAGAGATACAATGGAGTCTTTACTGACAATGAGCATAAAAGCAAAGACCAGTTAATCCCTACTGAGGTGTGACACTTGCCTTTTGTATTGAAGAGCATTCCAGTCAGGGAAAATGAGGTCTGAAGGGTGTTACAGAGGGACCAAGAATGAATGTGGCAGCTAGGCAGCAATAGTGCTTTCATGCTTCAGAAGAAGGAAGTATATTCTTAGATGAAAAAAGAAGAAATAAGGAATCCTAAAGAGAGATGACATAGGGGAGAATTTGAATTTATCTTTTTTTTAATTACCAATTGTACCATTTCTCAAGGAGGAATTTTCAGGGTTCTCTTTATCTGTGCTGTCCAATAACGCCTGAATAATTAATGAGTGACTATCTGCAGTGCTCTAAAAATATAACTGAGGCAAGGTCAGAGAGAAAGTGTCTTTTCTTAAAGGTATCTGATGGTTTGGGGAAGAAAAAACCAGATAAGCTTACATACACACAAGCCTTTTTTCACATTGCAGAATCTGTCTGTTTAATCTGTCAGTTGGTCTGATAAAAGACAAAATGTTTCTCAGTGCAAACTCAGCCTTGTGAATAACAAAGATAAGCAAAAGCGACTGAAATGTCATACCTAGGCTAGTGTATCACTGAGGAAAACCATCAGATGGTATCTCATTTAGCTAATTAAGCTTGTAAAATTCTTTACAGAGAAATAATTATGTATCCTTATTACTCACTGTAAACTGTTAATGAACAATATATAACATTTTATACTATGATGTTTACTAGCCCTTAATAAACTTAACACATGAAGAGCTACAATCAGCTGCAAGGTTCTCCCCATTTATTATGTTAAATATTGATATCCTTTACTTGACTGGAATTTAGTTACTTAGCCATGGTAACTTTTGTATCTTTAGGATTCAATTCCATATACTATACCCAGAAAATAGCTGAGATCCAGAAAATCTTGGTGAACTACAGATGTTAAGTCAGTAGTTAGGACAACTGAGGTTTTAAAAGAATCAGCACCTTCTACCTCTGCAAGTGTGTTCATGGGTCATAAGAGCAGTTTCTCTGTGCCAGAAAATGAATCTGAAACTCTAACAACTCAATAGATCAGGAGATAAATCAGATCAATTTAAAAGAAAAGAGAGAATTATTCACAATTATGGAAGGGGATTCTCTGCAACAGAGAGAACAAAGAGATAAATCAATTTCCACTCCAACTTTCTGCTAATTAAAACCCCCAGTTCCAATCAGATACATTTTTATCATTCCTTCTGGTCTTGTTCTTTCAGGACATTAAACCATTAGTTAAGTTGGCAGAGCAATAAGATTTTGTGCTGACAGATTTGTGTCAATGCTGCCTCGTATGCAGACTGGTTAAGAGTTTTTCAAAGGCAAAGACACTTCCTTTGATGTTCACATGCCCTTTCATGCAACCTGCAGTGTCAACATTTAACTATGATAGATGGCAAGGTTGGGTAAGCAAGGGGAAACTGTTCGACTGCCATGTGTTGTGCATATGTTATCATCAGACTTCTTAGTGCAACGTCCCTACTCTGTTGCTGCCAGGCATCGTTTTTCTTTCCTTCTTATTATTTTTTAAGAAAAGGACTTTGAGACAAGAGCTTGGTACAACTGCTTCCTACTCTTATGGTATCTACTCTTAAAATTTTCCTACATCTGCCCCCAGTGTATAAAAATGTTAATACAAATTCTCAAAATCAATTTTTATTGATGACCAAAATATTATTCTCTTCCCCCATTCCTTCCCTTTTTAACTCTCATGGTTTTGCACTGTAGTGTGAGTTTAACCTATTTAGACCCTAAGCAGGAATTTGCAATTACTCATGGTATCAGCAACACAAACATCTAAGGACAATGGTACAAACTGCATTGTGAGTAGTTTGGGAAGTGGTGTGATACTTTGCAGAATGCCTACTTTCTTCTAATTTGAATCGGTTGTTTCTTCATCAAGAATACAGCCTACTTCAAAATGTATTTAAGGGATTCTCTGGGAACAATTCTAAGTTATTGAACAATTGAGAGTAAAAGTATTTGTGTTGTTCCTATTAAGAAAGTTCAACTTCTGTGTCCTAAAAAATAAATATACACCTATATATGTAACCTTGCACAATTTTTTAGCATTTCACTACAATTAAAAAAGCAGAAAGATTTCCAGGAGCATAAAGAGAATTTTCTTTTTCTTTTTCTGTATTTTTGTGTCAAAACATATTCTTTTTTAATTTTTCCCATAAAGATTTATAAATACGGAACTCTAAAACATCAGTCCAAAAGGGATTCTTAGTGTTGGGCTTTTGTTTCTTTGCCTCATCTAAAATTCTCCAAGGACTGTACCTGGCAGGGTTATTAGTGATTAAAGGACTCCTGGAAGGAGTCAAAGCAAACCTATCTACTGATGCAAATATGTACCAGGTACAAAAATGTAGAAATAAGGCAAGCAGGCCTGGCTTTTGTTTCTTTGTTTATATATACCTATACTCAAGTTTAAATGTCCTTACCTTGTCCTATTGTTTGCTACAGCATCAAGTGCTTTGCGTCCCAGGACACCCAGATTAGGGCCTTTAGATTTCTACATTGATCTTTTTCTTGTAATGGAATATTTACTAACAGTAATCATACACAGTAACAACTTTGCATTATGAGTTGAAAGTTCTGTTTTTAAGAAGATATAATCAAAGAATCTGGAACTAATACTGTATTTTCCACTTCATAGTAGGAGTGCAGACTCTACACAGTCAATTTAATACTACTTGTAGTAAATGTGCTCATCCTAGTCACTTCTTTGAAGACCCCTTAGAAGTAATGCGTTAGCTCAGGAAATCCTCAGACCACAGACTGAAAAACACTGCTTTTTTTTTAGTTTTGTGTGGTTTGTTTTTGTTTTGATGTTTTTTTCTTTTGCATATTTAACATAAAAGCTTTATACATTTTATTTATTTATGGTTTCAAAGGTTTAAGAGATGTCAGGGGCTGAGAGCCATTCACCAGCTGAGGCAAGGTGATGCACTAGAGGCAGTGAAGCAAGTAGTCAGTTGCCCCTATTTCGAAAGGGGGGCATAACCTGGAGTGGAAAAGATGACAGACTATCATTCAGTAGGAAGAGGTTTTGGAAAGTCCTGGTCAGTCAAACCGTGTGAAGAGTTGATTTGCTTTGTCAATTCCTAGCAAGCCACTTGCTGGTTTACATTTTTATTTTGTTTATCTGTACTCTGCTTTTGCTCCCTGTTCCTCTTCAAGTAGGCTTAACATTGTAAACCCATGTAAAGACATGTCAAGGATAAAGAAACAAAATGCTTATGTTTGTCTCTCCACATCCTTTTCTCTAGGGGTTGCTTTATTTCCATAATTACTTATTCAAAAGCCAGATTAGAGCAGTCAAATGTGCTAGCTGTTTAAAGCACTTAGTGCTTGAATTATAAGGAGGAAGAGATGACATAAATGTTTTCTTTTGTATTGACTGCTCCTCTTAAAATCGAACAGCCATCTAAGAACACCTAAGGTACATAACAGGTACCAAGCATCCTCGTACTTGGTCAACACTCTTAGTCAAGTCTGAGGTTCACAGAAGTAATTATGGTGAGAAGGCAGTTTACCTTGAATAGACCTGTACCAGCCCCTGGCATGTGCAGACGTACCGATTGGAATACTGGATTATACATTATACTGATTGGAATATAATGGGTTGGAACCAGATGACCTTTAAGGTCCCTTCCAACCTAGACCATTCTATGATTTATCTAAGGTACCATTAGAATTGTGTTCTCAAATTATTCCACTGCATGAGTGGCGGCAGTCAGTGAGCAGGGATAGCATGTTGTACCAAACTTCGCGCCTGGAACATCTAAGGCAACTTCAAGTGCTGCTAACTCATGATTGCATTTATACTTCACTCAGCCTTCCTTTTATCTGTAACTTTAGACTTCTTTTTTTACTCTTTTTTTTTTTTCCAGGTCAAGAAAGGGTGAAATAAAATTGGACGCTGCCCCAAGTGATCACCAGGCACCAGGCCCGTACTGGAAGGCTGTGATCTCCCATGGCTGCCAAAACATTTGTGTGGAGTTTAAGAGATTTGATCTTCAGACCCGTAGCTGTGTAGCAGACTTGGTGAACAGTCAACAGAGGAAAGAAATTAATATAAGAGTAATAGGGGGTTTTACAGCTTGCTCTCCTGCATTCCTTCTGCTCTTCTAAAATAGATTAGGTAAGTAGACTAAATCAGACTCCCTTAATTAGTGACAACAGCCCCATTCTGGTATCTCATACATGTCAGTATATCTGCTAGAACCAAATCTGGCAGTTAGGTCAACAGTTTGCTACCACTTGCTGCCTGCACTTCAGAATCTATGCCCAACACTTACAGGGTGGCACTAAAAGCATTCTGCACCCAAGGATGTATTGGCCTTACACAGCCTCCTTGGAGTGAGGATGAGTGTATGCACTCATGGGCAATACTTCAGTCACCTGCTACACAAATGGCAAACTCCAGTGGTCTTTTACAAGGGAACCAGTTTCTTTAAATAATGCCTTGTATGATTTTAGCCTTCCACTGCAAAGCAACACAAACAGTACTGAACACTGAAACTGTGTGTAGCTTGAAGATAACTTGAGACAACCCACCTCCTGACATTTTGAGATCAAATTTTCTAAGCCAGCTGCTTATCCCCAAATTGCCCATTTGTATTTCTTGTACTTTTTCCTAGACAGTACAAATAACACATTCAGAGAAAGGTTCTGAATAATTTGATCACTTTATTCACCATTTCATTTATCATAACACACCCTAAGCATCACCACTGCCAGTCAAAATCGAATATAGTGCACCCACAATAGTTTTCACCAAAAATACTTTCTTATCAGATTACTCACAGGCAAGAAGTATTAATTTATTCCTGGGGAAGGCATTGCAATACGTGTCACTATTCTGGGCTTCAAACACATCTGCTTACACTCGTCTGAGACCAACTGTATGCTATCAAACAACATGAAATAACCATAGAGTTAATTTTTAAACAATTCCATTATCATTAATTATGTAGCATTTCTTCTGGAAGAAAATATCTTTGCACTGTGATTCCAACTGTTTCTTTCTCCCCAAACACTTCTCCTCAGCTTTTCTGCCAAGCTTTCACAATTTTAAACTGTTTAATAATGTCTTTGAATTGAGGTCAGGAAAGGGTCAGTTCAAGGCAGCATCCTAATAGGGTACTCTATACTTGGCTAAACGCAATGTATTGTCATCTGTATTTAAAGGAATGCTTAACTAGAACTGAACACAGGTCACCAGACGGAATTTTTTTAGCAGCTCATGATCCAAACTGTATCTTCTGACTGCTACACAGCGACTTTTAAGTGTAAGCCAACATACTGATTATGTTTTCATGTACCTTTTTTATCATAACTTTGTATACATGAAAAAATTACAACCACACACAATCTTTTCTTCACAGAGATGTTTATTTTTGTCTTCAATGTTTGTAGGGAATATGATTTCACTACAAAAGTGTCTCAGAGAAACTCCATTCAAAGTCTAGGCTTAAGAATGAAGGGAAAATATACTTTCAGCTGTACCAGTCCTGAGCAAAGTTTAAAAAAAATAAAAGAAAATAAAACAAATAAACAAAAAAAAATCCTCTAGAGATAGGAAGCAGCACCAATAAAACCAGAGGGCCTCTTACTGATATCTGCTCATGCTTTCTTTTCTGCTTGAGAATTAGTAGAAACTTAGGTAGGAAGGATTACTCTATTCGAATGTGGACCTAAGATTCACAGTCCCACCCTCTCACCAAATACCACACATTCTTTTACAGTCAGAGTTCAGGGCCTCAGTTTTATTTTTCATTAAGTAGTCAGGACTGCTAACAGCAAGACCATTGCCCCCATGGTGTAACATTTTCTCTTACTTAAAATGGTAAATAAATATTTATTTAATATACTTCTTTTAATAAATATTTATTTCCTATCAATATCAAGTTCCTGAAAAGTTACATTGTTCTTAGAAGTATACTACTCAGAGCAGCTATAAACTTCTGATAACATCAGCTCTCAAAGTCATTCAAGTGGCTTACATTCTGTCTCTCGTTCTTTCAGTGAAAGGATTTCAAGCCATTTGTAACACTCAGTACTTTACAGTTGGTTTATCCAGAACATTCAGATTCAATCTGACAAAGTAAATACTTCTAAGAGTCAGAACAGAAAAGGCACTTACTCATTTTGGGGAAGACACCTGGCAGGTAAGATTTTTATTTTCAAAATAACAAGCCCTTTTTCTGACAATAAAATCCTTTAAAAGTACTGTTGGATAAACATAAACCCTATGAATAAAACCAACTTATGCACCCCTTCCCAAGAAAGGTAATACTGTCCTTCATTGAGAAACCGAGAAGTGTGAAAGCATCCAGCAATACTCAGAAGTTTCATTGACTTCTGTGTTATTCCAGTAGACTATCACACCCGAATAGAAGGAAAAAAAACGTCTCCAAAGAATGCATGTTTCACAAACTGAAAGCCTCAGAGATTTCTGAACTGTTTCTTATTAGGTACTCGTATCAGCAACAAAATGTAAGATTCTAGCATGTTATAACCAGGAACATCACCTTGGTTACAACTGATCATCTGTGACTCCATTCAGAGGAACGAATCTTCTATCAAACTTCCTTTCAAATGAACCATTGCCTCACTGATGCTCTGTATAAGGCACTTAGTAAATTTTAAGAGCATCTGACAGTGCTGTTGATAGTTTTGACTTGTTTGTGAGGATGCCCTACCAACGCTTCAAGTTTAATGGGCTAAGGTGTGGAATAATCACTGAAAACAGCCATATGAACTACTGGCCACAAAACTCTCCAGAAGCCACATCCATTCTGGTCTGGGTTCTTATTACCCTTTCAACATAAAGCTATCCTTTTTCTAGTAATTCAGGAATTAAACCCCTTAAAACTGGGTAGTGTCTAAGTGTAAAAGAGGAATTTATTTTATTCCTGACTAGCTCTTTAATCAAAACTTCTACCCTTTCAATAAATTACCTATATCCAAGAAAGAAATGGTCATGGTATTTTCTATTAAATTCACAAACCCTACCTCTATCTTTAGACCAAGAGTCACCGAACCAACAAGCATCAAGAATTAAAGAAATACACATCTGTAAGCATGGGATGCTGCCTACTTCCAATACAGTACACAGAGAAAGGAACACTAAACACACAAAGAAGCCATTATATATTGGCTTTTCTAGGTATTATTCTCAAAAATATGTTTGGGTTTTTTTTTTTGTTCTTCCCTCCTTTTCCCCCCATATCCTCTGTCTTTTTGTTGGACTGAGGGTTTTTGAAGGTGTTCACTGTCATGAACCCATGACAGTGTTTGACATTTTTAGAAACAGAAGCTGCCTACTCGGAAATTCTATGGGAAAGCTGAGAAAACGCTTGGTATCTGTGCTTGCTCCTCAGACATCCTTCTCCAGCTGGCACCAAGAGCATTTTCTTGCACCTTTCAAAAAGCCTCCAGGTACTGGAAGTTACTTGGCAACATTACGCCTCCATCAGTTGGAAAGTGTTTTGCTCATTTTCCATGTTTGGAAGCCTCCCAACAACAGAACCAAACCACTTGCAGCAATGCAGATATGAAGACCACTAACTGGCATCCCAGAATACCAGCAACCTCAGCCAGAGTGCTTGAATGGTGCAAGATCAGTGTAAGTTTCCTCTGCAAGAATCCATTCAGTAAATCAATTCTATAGAAACAGGGAAATCGTTGACAAAATTGATAATGACCTCTCAGCTCCACATACTATTGTTGGTGTTACAGAAACCAAGACAGAGTTGAAGGACTGGGAATAGTAGTCAAATTCCCCACTTAGAAAAGCAGGCATAATAAACTATTTCCAACTTACTACATCAAACTATAGATTTATTTTAAGAGAACAAAACAGAAAAGAAAGAAGGAATCAGAATGTGTTTCCTTCACAGGGGGAAGTAGTGATACTCAATGAATACATGTAACTGTAAGAGATTTCCCCTATTTAGATTAACAGGAGTTCAGCTTCAGCTGAAGGCTGTTACAGTAAGAGATGATCAGTCAGATGGCAGATTTTCTTGCCCAGAGATCTGTGCTGTCAGGAACTGGGCTTGGCACTGAAGCATTTTGATTTATTCTGTGCAAAGAAGGATCAGCTTGAAACAGATTATTCATGGATGGTAGATATATATTAGATGTAAATTAGATCTCTGTATTCCCAAGTGGGCATTCAGAAAGCAGAACTGCCCTGGCCACTCAGTTGTCTTAACTAACAGATGCCAAGTCACTGAACTCCATCCTTTTCTAGTGACAAAGTACCCATGGCAGCCTTTGAACCAAAGAGAATTTGTAGTTCGTAGAATCCAGTGAGCTTGGACAGGGGGTAAAGAGCCAAATTTCATTAGCTCTGGTTACAAATAGTTCCTTCTTCTGCATACTTTTACTTCATAGAGGAAAATTATGAGCAGATGGTTAGCAGGATATAAAAAAAAAACCACCTCTTTTCCTCAGCTGTCTTCTCAATAATTCCACTGTAAATTAGAGCACCAGTGGTCTACAGCCACAGTTATTAAAAAACTTTAACAGAGCTTCTTCACTTTGCAACCACTTTGACTGAGATCAATATTTATAAACAGAGAACAGTGCAATTAAAGATTACACTTTTCCAGGTGGCTTAGATCCTGAAAATGTACTCCTGAAGGGCTTCTTGCTCAGATATTCCTACCTCTGTCATGATAAACCATACTTTCCACAGAGTAATTCACATTTAGGAACTATTCTTTAAATCATTGTTACTGGAACATCGTCTTTTTCTGGTGGTGATTTTCTTTTTAAACATGTCCTTTTCAGACAAGGACTGATTACACAATGTTACCACTTTGTGTTTTAGAAATGCCAAATGGTCCATCAATCTCTTGTGATCATTCTTAGTAATATTCATTTGAGCCATGGAATATGATTTTGCCTTTCATCTTCCATGTTTAACTCCTTAGAAATACTGTTAAAACTTCCAGTGCACGTTAAACTGTCTGCTCTTAAAATCCTTTGTCAATGGACAGAGCAAGTTCTTTCAGATTACTTTTCTCTATTTCCCATAACAAAAAGGGCAAGATAAGATCAAAATTGTCTCCCGAGGGATTAAGCATTATACAGTGGTGGCTCATTCTAATTAATTAAATAGAAGCTGTAAACAGCTCCTTGCACTACTAGCTAGGATCTGAAACAAATTTGTTTGCTGTGTTTTCTTTCATTGTTTGAATTAAATGGTATTATTTAGGCAGGGGAGGACACCTGGACTCCTAGGCCTTGCTCATAAGCATATCACAATATTCTTGTGTAATGTCTCAAGAATGTCACTTAAACATCATTTGCCCTTGGGTAACACCATTTTCTAGGAACTGTGCAGCTACCTATTGCTGTTGCACCATTTACTCCATTCTAGACAAGAAGTGTCTATAGTATCTGTGAAACATTGACTTGTAATTAACTTCAAGTACTTCTCCAATTTTAAATCAGTAGTTAAATCCTGTTAATTCTTATTAAAACATGGGTCCTTCTTAGTCAAACTAAGTGCAATATCTGTTTGTTGTCTTAGACAAATCTCTTTAAGTCTCTTTAAACAGTTTCTCCTCATACTAAAAATTTGACAGTACAAAAGAAAACCAGCTGAGCTTCCTCAGTTTGCCTGATTTTACTTTACAGCTGTTGCTAGTTTCTGAAGTTACACCTGTTCAAAGAGGCTGACATTAAGTCAGGGCATAATTTCAACTAAGAAAAACCTTCAAAAGCTCAAAGTGTATTTCCAACACCTCAACTCAACACAGAAATAGGCATTCTCAAAATAGCATATTTGACTGGTCCACTAGCCAAAACCACCATTAACTTTTTTATCTTATACCTGAGTAAGCACAGGCCAAACTTACAAGTATATCACTTGCTGCTGCCTTTGGAGAAATTAAATTAAATAGTATTTCTATCGCCATATAGCTTCTGATATTTGAAAGGAAGTATATCAGGACTCCCTAGCAGGGAGCAGAGTCAAATAAAGGCATGTGACAGAAAAAAACCCAAGCAGATACAGTTAAAGAACCCTGGATGTACATAAAAAGTATACAAAAGACAGTTCCATGCTATCCTGTATAACAAAAGTTTTATCAATCAGCATAATGTGGGAAGCTGTCAGGTTTTTGAGACAGGAAAGAGGAAAATTAAAGAATTTAAGATGCAGAACCATACACTTGTGCCAGATTTAGAAGACCTGCCTGAACACTACAGTGAACAGGTGGAGAGAAACTGTAAAAAGAATTCTCTCTCACACAGCTACCTAAAAATGTGCTATTCGTAATGTTACAAAAGAAAGAGTAAAGTGAACAAATTATAAAATCATACCATTTTTGAGATTCTGCAATTTATGCCCTAAAACAAATAGAGAAACATGTAATAGGTTAAAACTTCAGTCATAATCTCAAGACTTTTAATATCAAGAATTTTAACATTTTTAATGTTGCGTTCTTTTACTACCATTTCTGTTATATATGATCTTCTATGGTATAATTTAACCTGCTACTAAGTAGAACAATTTTTGTTAATCTCCAATATGTAAACTTAAATTCAGAAAAAAAGTAGATCACAGTCTACAGCTGTGTATTTGTTCTCTTCCTTACACCACCTATAATTAGTGGCAAAGTCAGGAATATAAGAGACTGTATTATTGTACACTGTATCAATGAACTATTTATACTTGATTTTCCTTCATTTCTCCCCCTTTTTCCTTTCTGAAACCAGACAATCAATCAGCACATAAAGGAACTCATTTACATGGAACACTATCACACTTGTCTTTGTTGGGCCACCACTTCATGAACAACCCAGGATGTATGGCTGTTGAAAACTGGTGCATATACAGATTTAACAAATAACAGTTCTTATGCAGAGAGCAGTCACAGAGAAAAATAGCTAATCAAAACACATTACAACATTAAATTTCCACCTTTTATAAATGGAATAAGGATGCTTTTAAATATATTTACAGTTAGAAAAAAGGTTTTAGGATTACTACAAGTCAAAAATATTTAGAAATTACGAAAGTGAAGTTCATTTAAATTATAACATGAACAGAGCCAAATGCCATATTCTACTTAGAATTCGTCTACTCTGCTGTCAGTATTGTCACATCCCTTTATCACAAACAGGCAAACATTACCTTAACAAATGCCAAAACAGGCATCATTGCAATGTAAACGCTGGCAACGTAACAGTTCAGTTAAAACCACCACAGCCCAGTTTTTAGATCCTAGGTGACTAGGATCTGGAATCAGAGATTTTACAACTGTATCTCTGATTAGAAACTGCATTTCTATGTTTTATTCCATAAAGAACAGTGAGACTTTTCTGTATTCTTTTTGATTATAACCATACTTATACCACGTTTTTGAGATTATTCTCTGGAGACAGCTGAATCATAGTAAAGTCCACTCCATCCTCCCTTCCGTCCAAACCAAATGGCAACTTATTTCCGAAGATACAAAGAGCCCTCTTGTTGGCAGTGCTGCGGTGGTTTAGTCACATAAAGTTAAATGAAAATACGTTTCCCATTTAGTGAACTACTGGTAATAGGTTATTATTTGTTTGCAAGGAATTCTGAAATGTGTTAGCATTCATTACATTTTAAATTAGAAACACATTTCATAAAACATCTTTCACTGAGATTTGCTACCATTAAACTGCTTACTTTAAACAGTTTCAGCTCCCTTGTAATCCATTACATCAGTATATTCTGCAAATAGTCCCACCTAAAAATAAAATATAAAAAAAAAAATAATAAAGTTGAGAAGCATGTATTTTTTCTTTCAAAAACTAGTGTATGTTATTCTGCATACCAGCCCAGCCCCTGAAACATTTAAGAACCTTAAAATGCATTGTTTTATAGATACTAAGATTTGGCCAGGTAATGGCAATGAACAGACATCCTATTTAGTAAGATAAAGCAGAATACATAATAAACAGGTCAGTAGTTATCCATCTCAAATAGCCTATAATTAACATTTGATGTCTAAAAGGTTTAAACAGCAACACCAAGGAATGAGGTATGTATGTTCTCAGATATCACATCAGACTTTCATTTTATGCAACTAACTGTATTTCACAACTAGCATCTTACAAAATAGAACAGTACCATTGTGCCTGTAGAAGTACTGCATTAAAAACAGAAAAATACATTACTACAAGAAACCACCAAACATCACAATTGTCAGGGGCTACAAAAATCCATTGCTTTAGCTGTTAGGAGACATATCATACGTTGGTAATAATCTGGGGCTGGATTCACTACCAATAAAGTCTATCCAACTTTTACATGGGCTTAAAAATATATTTACTTTGAATGAAAAAGAAAAGAATCATAGGAATAAGCAGACTACTTCATTAAAAGGAACTAAATGGACATTTGTACTGAAACTGAATCTATAATTTAAAATCTATACATGGATTGCATGTGTGTGTCAAAACACTTATTGGTTGTAAACAAAAATGCAAAATCTGTATTCACAAAAATATTTTATTAGTAATTTTACATAATACCAGATGGGATTATAAATAGTTCTGCTCTGCATCAGTATATTGCTAAGTGCATAAACGTTGGCAGTTTATGCCATAAAGTAGGGTACTGAGTTTTTTAATATGATTTATGACATAATATATTCTAATAGGCCAAATCAATACTAAAGAAATTGATTCAGAAACAAAAAGTGAATAGTATTGTCATTTCCTTGTTCTTGTGCAACACCTGGTATTCCTGTGATGAAATAAGTGACTATGTGACACTAGATAAATTTGGGCCAAGGAAACAGCAGTAAGCAGAAATGAGAACTGCACTTCTGCTATTTTAAAGCTTTTCCAAACTTTTGTATTTCCAAATGTTGGATTTTGTCAAATTCATCGTCATCTGAGGTTCAATATTTGTTACACAACATAGAATAACAGTGTACAGTGACAATGTCATACTTTACCTGAATTGTAAGGTTAACGAATCAATGCTTAGAATGTGTTTTCTATTTTGCTTGTAAACATTACAATAAGTGTTTTAAAGTGTGAAAAAATATTGGTAAACCCATCAACATAATTCAGTAACAGTAATCTAGTAAAATGTGTCAAACATTGGCAAAAATTCATACAAATGTTTCATTTAATAACATTTTCCCTATTTAACCACACCAAGTACCAGCAGGTGTTTTTAAGATAATTATTATGAAAATTCTGTTGCAGCAATAGTTGATTAAGTTGATCTTTGCCTTGCATACATATAACTATGTTTCACAATTCTCAAATAATACATATTTAGGCAGCTTGAACTATGTTATAAAAATTTAAATTCAGTACATGCCAATAGTAAAGACTCCAAGAGTTGTGTTAGAATTCACTAAACTAAAAGTGAAAATGGACTTACCAATAACACTGCATAATGAACATTCAAACCACATTTTCATGGCACATGAAGATTACACATGAAGATTAAAAAGTTGGTCTGAAAATGGTTTGTAAGCATTTGTAGATTGCATTTATATTATTGTTTCTACCACTGCACTTTTTTCCTTTATTTAAAACTGCATAAATTATGTTCCAGTCAACATACCAATTGTGCATGAACAATCTGTCATGAAAATGTGGTAACAGGCGACAGAAGTTATGTATTTGCATGTTTTGAAGAGAAGTGACTAAAGAAACTGAGGAAATAAACTTTAATGAGATTCCCCATTCAGCGATGATGCTTCTCCTCTGGGTGAGGATGACCTGGACATTCCCCTCTCTGTGTTGTCAGAGCTAGAACCACTCTGACTGTGTTGATCTGCAGAAGCAGCACTGGAAGCAGGTGGTGACTTAGTTTTCTCCTTAAAGTCTGTAATTATGACTGTAAGATCTCCCACGGTAACTTCCAAATGCTGAGCACTACTTCGATCCACATTTTTCAATCTTGGCCTAAATAAAGCAAATAATCATATTAAAAGCACACACCCCATCTTATTATCTTACTTATTAGGAGCTCTAGAGAACATGTATGTGTATATAAGACTGCTATGTGCAACATGCAATACACAGGAAAACAACATACCACAAGTATTTATGGTAGACTGTTGCCTAGTATGTTTTACATTAAAATAGCTGAACGTAATACATTTCCTTCTCCTAAGATTATTTAAAAGTTGACCTTATAAATAATGTAACTATGAAGCAACATGGACGTGATTGTTACACATGTGAAGTTTTCTAAAGGCTTCTAAAAATTAGGCCTGTCTTTATTATGGCTATAGAATGTTATAATTTTGATCCAGAGAAGCATCCATGTCTGCAGTGGCCTTAAGCAACAATTCTAAATAGAGAATGATGTTCAGGAATGAACACATTGGTGTCTGATTTTTGAATTCAACAGCACAGACAGTGTTAGCTTGCAACAAGTATTACTTCATTTCAAAACTTCACTAGGACTGCTCATTATTATTTGAACTGGACTCTGTTCACAGTATAACTCTGGTATAGCCTGGCATATGATGTGGTTAAAATTACGCACAGAGCTGAGTGCTACACTCACTGTTAACAGCCTAAGTCTAATCTTTCAATTATTTGATTTTCACAGTGAAAAGCACCAAAGAACACTTTGACATATTCTACCATCATATTTTTGATAGTGACAAGCATAAAGTACTTCCAATTTACTTTCCTTTGACTACCATGAAAAACTGTCAGCAGACAGCTGAATTTATACAAGCTGTTATGAATAGCATAGCTTTATGCATTGACCTGATTCAAGCTGCAATAAATGACATCACATGTTAGCAGGTGTGCTAAAAGCAAAGCCCTGACTTTTACCCTATCATCTGGCTTTGTTTGAAGTAGAATTGGCTCCCATTCACTTCAGCTGAACCACCTCACACCTTTCCTCCACTAGAATAGATAGGCTTTCACATCTTGTTCCCCTGAGGCTGAAGTAGCATGACTGAAGAACTCAAGAGAAAACTGAAAATCTGGTGCTCTGAAACATGGGAACAGAGAGAAAAACTCAGCATTATCAACCTGCATAAGCGCCATGCCAGGAGCTTATTAATCATCTTGAGTGTGCATGCAGATTTTTATGGTCCTTTCCAGCAATGATGTACAAGTTTAAAGGCAAAGAGAAAAGAATATCCTTTTCCCAGAAGACACTGAAGAAATCTGCTTAAACTAATCAAGCAGTCCTAACTTTCTATCCTACCCAATGAATCAATTCTGTGAAAAATTGAACTGTTTGCCCATTAAAAAAAGTAGCTTCGTTATTTCAAATAACAATTCTTAAATGCAAATCTCAACACTGGCATTTCAGTCCAAGATTTTTATTTCAGTTATTTGTCAAACGCTCTCCCTCCTTCCCTACCTCACCTCTGCATTTTTAATGTACTTTTGCAATTCAACCACCAATACTTCAGCTTATGATATTTAAGTAGCTTAGTTAATACTATGTTAACTCCAAATACTTCATAACTGGAGTACTTCAGCTGCATGAGGCAAGATAGTAAATTTGAGCATTAAAGAAAAAAAAAAAAGGAACATCTCAGTGTCCTTAGTCCTAACCATGACTTTCTTAATGACTCTTCTTTCTTGACTCTCAGTCTCTTCCAGGTTCTTATCCTGATCATCCTATTTCAGGCACAAGAGAAGCATCTGCTACTTCTCTGCATAACTAATCCAAACGATCTGCCTTGGCTGGACTACTCTGGAGTGCCTCCAGAAAATGAAAATAACAATAAAAAGAACAAAAAAAAAACAATAATTCCTCCCACATTTGATAGGCTACACATCTCTCATACTTCTCAACTTTTTTGGCACGGTATTCTTGCCACAATAGTTTTAGGCACAGACTATAATGATTTAGGGGTTAAACTTGCTGCTCTTGTTTTGTAGTTTGCACCCTCCTTCCACCTTGTGAGGATAAGGCTTCTACAGCAGCTTGTCTGTATTGTAATATTTCATGTTTTCAGTTCTAAGAGTCCAAGGTTTCCTTCAGCATCCCAGATGTAACACAGACTTTTATCACTAGGTAATACACGTGCCTTATCCTGTCACATTGATTTATACTCTAGTTCAGCCCTTCAAAGTTTATTCCAGTTCTGCAAGGATAGCAATAATCACATTACCACTCTTGTGCAGTCTGTCAGTGGTTCACTTTATTATTCTACACAAAAACTAGTCACTCCTGTCCCCTCTCTTTTCCAGAGATTAGTATTTTCCCTTTGACTATCTACAGTTTTGGATGGTGTGAGAAACACATCTGTAACCATTAATAAAAACACCCAAGTCTTTATATTTAGCTGGTCTCCATCTTCTGGTCAAAATTACAAACTGCAGGTTTTCTTTGCATTTAGTAGGCATCCTAATCCAATGAAATTTCACACACATTAAACCTTATTGTTGAAAGAGTCTGCCGCAGCACTTACAAAGTTGTAAAACAATGGAATATTTTCTCATTTTCTGTTCTAAATTGTGTTTTACTAATATTGCAAAAGTTTCTAAAGTTTTTACCTGGTTTTCTTATGACTGTTCTTTTTGCTTGTTGTTTCCTTTTCACTTTTTTCCTTTTCTACTTTGTCTTTTTTCTCTTTCTTTGATTGGGTAGGGGGCACGAACTGCTGAGGAACCTGTTGTGCAACCAGCTGAGAGACAGGTCGAGGTTTCCTGTGTGCACATATATATAGACACGCATAATGCTTAGATTTTACAAGTCTCAAACTCTATACACTTCAGTTATTAACAATCACTATAAAACAAAATACTGCTAAAACCGCTAACACTTCTTGCTAACACTTCATTAAATAGCATATCAGTTTAAACCATTACAGGCTTTTGTTTCACTTGCATAAACAACAAATGAGGTTATATATTTTTTTAATGATTTAGAGACAAGATTTTGCAATGTGCCCTCATCTCCCAGTTATCATATCCAGGCAGAGACTTACAAAAAGTGAACTTCAAAAGATGAAGCTTCCAGAGAGAATACTTTGCCATCCACTCCCAACCCTCTCAAATGATGAAGGGGTCTGTTTTGAGTGCACTCCAATACAGAAGTATACAATCCATACCACAAAAATGAAAAAGGTGAGTTTTCAGGTATCAGAACTAAAGCCCTTGCTGGCCTTATAGAGTAAAACTTCAGTGTTTTCTGCTCAAACAAATTCATTGAAAGCAATAGCAAATCCTACTGTATATCACGTTTAACAAGCTGTTCACTGGTAAAAAATGCACTGCACTAATATTAGTGGGATGCAGCTATCAGAGCACACATACTTTAAAAGTTGGCAACAGAAACTTCCAGCCACATTACGCCACTGTACATAATGGAGGTTTCATTTCCAAGTTTTGATCCAAACTAAAAAGCAGGGTGGGGAAGAGGAGCAGCAGGCAAAAGAATTTCAACAGTTTATTCTTTTTACATTTCATGAAAAGAATTTCAACAGTTTATTCTTTTTACATTTCCTGAAATATTTTGAGATGGCTTAATTTTGCATTGGAATACATGGATTCTAATTTGAAATGAAACATTTTACTCTTTCCAATGCAAATGCATTCATTTATTTTCAGATCTTGGAATTAGGAAATTTCAAGTCATGACATATACAAAGGAAGATTCTGTGGTTCTACTGAGACTTCGAAGATGCAAATTTCTCCTCCAAAAGAGCGCTTACTCTGCCAGGTTCTTGGGTTTTGTTAGCTGGGTTGTGTTGTTGGGTTGTTTAAATAGAAAAGGCACAAATTATATGCACTGTGGTAGTCTGAAAATACCACCCAGTTACTAGAGCAACAGAAGCTATGAGGTCTTACATATATTCATTTATCCCAACCCACAGGATCATGCTACCAGCACTTCTTGCTCAGGTGAAGTGAAGAGTAAAATAAAAAAGCAGAAAAATCAAGGCAAGTCCCAACAGCAAGTTCTATTTTCAGCCATGACTGCAATAGTTCATGTTACACAGTGAAAGCCATGTTACAAGAATCCATGAAGTGTGGGAAAGGTCGTTAATAGAAATCAGCTGAAATTACATGAGTCTTCATAGCAAGTTCTTCATGAATTAAAGTAAAAATAAAGACTATTGAAACTGTCAACACATTGGAACTTTAGGTTAAAACCTAGACTACCATATACAATTCAATCACTTCATACTTAGCATGAACTAAGCCCATGCTAACTCATGGAGAGACGAAGATTAGCAACAGGTTACTTACTGAAAACTACCCAGTTTATACCAACTGGCAAATATATGACTACATGCTTTTCATGGGACCACTGAAACCAGGACCTTGGAAAACACACAGTATAGAGTCCAGAATCACTGCAATGTCTCAATGGACTGCAGTTATTTACATTAACACAGTACATAGGACATTGATACGAAAACTTGTCTCTGAACTGTTTTGATCTTTTATCATAACAAAGCAAGAACCACCAAGGTGTAATGGCTGTACAAGATCATAATTTCAGGTGGAAAACACTTGTGGTATATGAACAGAACTGATAATCTGTCTTGAAGACTGGTCCAGGAGACAGGGAATTAATATTTCTAGCGATGGTCAAGTGACATTACTACGAAGTGTTCTGAGAGAATGATCTGACATGTTACTTGTAAAGATAGCAGTGAGTTTCTCAACATAGACTTAACTATTGCTCAGGACTATGGACTACACCATGATCATGGACACTTGCTACAAAGCTCTAGAGAGAGGAAAAATAAATTCTTAGCCAACTATTTTAGGAGTTCTCAATTTACAACAGTTTCAATTCTTGAGGGCAAAATAGATTATTTCTATTAAGAGTCCAGCTAGGAAGTTAAGCTTAGAACCAAGTTCTAGGTTTAGAACAGTTTTTTCTGGTGCCATTAACCAAATGAGACTGACAAAAAAGATACTTACCGTAAGACACAGAAGTCAGTTACGACAAAGAAAACCCATAAAGAAATCACATTTGGGAGGATGCACTAAAAATTAGTATGGAGGTGCTATGTGGTTTTGCTGTGACAAAGAATTCCACTCAAATATTGTATTCCTTGCACTTAAACAATCTTTGTTGTCAATTATTTCTACAGTTGTCTATCAGTTATATCTATGTCCTACAATCTCTTACCTGCTTTGCCACTTCCAGATTGCTTAAATGAGGCACTCAATGGTTTTATCTTTAAAATTTGAGAGAAAAAAAAATTTCACATCTCTGAACACTGATAGTGTCTTTCAAGTATTCCTTATGTCCCCTGCTGCAGGTACTCAAGAGGGGCTACTGAACTGAAACCTATGGTTTTGCAATCCATGCAGGCTTCAGGAGATAACTTTACCACTCGTGAAGCTTTAACCTGATAGAATTGTTCATGATTTAGCAGGAGCTGAATCATGCCATTCAAGCATGAAAGAATTCATGGAGAGAAAGCTTTCCCTCAGACAAGATAAATGTAAGAAAAACTATTCCTGTAACTGGAAATTGATTTTGATGATTTGCCAACATGCAACTTTTTAAATTACTGGTTTTCAAACCAAGTTAATCTGTAGCAGCCTATTACAAGGAGTCTAAGTAGATAAAGACAGTGTTTACACTGCCTTTTACTTTATCAATATGTTTACAGTAATCTGCTTTTTGAGCATACTCAAGAGCACTTCTTTCTTTAGAAAGAAGCTCTACAAACTTCTGCATTATGATTACAAGAATTTTTGCATTTGTCACCGGGAGTGACTTTATGACTGAAGAAGCTAGAACTAGAGGAAGAAATGTTCATAAATACAATACATACTGCTTAGCCCCTCAAAACTTTGCATTTTTATCTATTAATTTCACTTCAATCATTTTAAGTGGAACACTCATCAAGAGATTATACACTGTTACAAAAGATAAGAGCTATCAACTCTTTCCAACAGAGGTGAGCTTTATGGTTTAGTCCCTATGCACTGCAGCTGTACTAGCAAACTAATTTCCCAAGCTTCCAAGAGATCACTAAACATCACAACTCCAAAAATTATGCCTCTTTCTCTATCACTTGGTTTTCCTTTACAACCAGTGTTACTTTTCTTCTATGTCAACATCAGCCATACTTCTACCTACATTTCTATTCCAAACTCATCCACTATGTTTTATCAATTATTTAATTCCAATGCTGCTTTCAAGGTCTTGAAAATACTCCATAATCTCCTTTGAAAAATAAGGAAAACTTACATCTTTTGCTTTTTCTTAAAAAGCCAACAGACAGTAATACAAACACTCACGGATACCGTTTTTGTCTTCTCTGCAATTTCCATTAATGCTAAATGACAAGGATGTAATAATTTTAACTGTTCTTTGTTGCTGGATGTGACCACGCTTTATTTTACAGGATTTGATCTGCTTTACAGAGTATATTTACAGAAGCTGCAGAGACTTGTCTGTTTAGATTTTGTGTGAAGAAACTCATTCAACACTGATGCTCTCAAAGGGAGCAAATAAATATTTAATACTGAGAAGGGTGGACTAGTTTTCACTGTTGGCATTATTTAACAAAAAAAATAGCAATTTACATGCTTAGAGATGAACAATACTCAATCAAGACTACATGCAGTGCACTACACCAAATGATATCTGGAACTTTTGCCCCAAGTCATTTCCCTCTCCCAGAGCTCAACACAGCACCTTCCTGCTCGTAAGTCATTTTGGACATCTCACAGCAGTACATGATTCCTTAATTTCCCTCACCTAGCATTCCCCAATAGCCTGTGTAAAAAGAATCCTGAACAATTTGATATGATGAAATAACTTGGTCTCATTACACAAAGCAGAAAAAAGAAAAATCCATGTACCATACTAATAATCAACATATGCAGCAGAAGCACAGCAAGCTCTCAGTTGCCCAAGTTGCGCATCAAACGTGCAGACAACCGAACTGGCTTAATGCCGGCGCATCTTGGGGTCTGTCTGAGTTTATTTAATTTATTCAGAGCACAACTACATTTGCACAGTGCTGCTTCTACAGCCGTCACGAGTCCAGGAAGCAGTCTCATGTCTCCTGCACTGCTCAGAGTATAAGCTCAAATTCTGACAGACCTCAGCTACTTATCTGTCAAACCAGCTCTAGGGTCCATCTGCTACAGTCTGGAAACTAAGAGCATGATGTGGACAATTGTTATTTTTCCATGAACCAAGCCCAAATCTACCTACATCTCAAGCAAGTCCTGCGTCAGCACAATGCACCCCTGTGTGGAAGGTCAGGAGAGGATTCATCTGTTTGGTGCTGCGTATCCTGAAAACACAGAGCCAACCAAGTAAGACTGCCAAGCAGCACACAGTGCAGCCAAGCTAGTAAGACTGATGAGAAGCACAGCACAGAGACACCAACAGTCCAACAGCACAGCCAACAGCTGAGCTTTGATTTGATGTGAGGCATGCTGGACTTGGACTGGTCCACGCAGAACCAGTACCCATATCCTCTCTGCAGCCACATACCTCAGGATATAACCTATGCTTTCCTGCATGGAAAGACATGCTATAATTAAATCCAAGTGCTGAATACATAACACCTTTTCAACCTGTTGTGGGAAAAATGTACTGTCATCTATAATGTATGATTTGCAGAGTCCAGATATTCTAAAGACACCAAGACATACTCAAAGGCACACTATTGAAGCTACATCTCCTCTGCTTTGCACATTTATTACTGTAGAAGTATTAAAATTACGGTTTCTCAATCTTAACAGCACATGTCTAAATTAAGGAAGTGCTGTCACCTCAGCTTTCAATCAAGCTGAAAAATATTCAACAGATAACCTGGATCCAGAATAGCATCTGTCAAGTAGAGCTGCCATTCTAATGCAATCCTTCCTTTCCTTCTTCTCAGGTGCATTCACCTCCTGATTCCAATTCAGACAAAAAGCACTTGCTGAAGGCTTATCCTGTCTGCAGTACAAATCATCTGTTTCATAAAGTGTCACCTGCAACATATGTAAAATTGTTACAATACCACCATAAGTCAGATATTTAAGCCTGCTGTTGAGCTCTGATCACTTTACTAGCCACACTCCCTCCAATGACTAGAGCAATACTCTAGTCCAGTTTTACTTACCTAACTTAGTTGATAAATTTCTGTTTTCAAATTCCTCTCACTCCCTGGTTACTTGTGAAATTATACACATCTTGCCCCATCCTAGAAATCAGGAAGAAATTGCCCATGAAACAGTACTCCTACAGAAAGATGTAATGTTGTAGCTGCCCAAGAGGGTATTGATCTGTTTTGTGTTTCTCTTCCAGATACTAAGAAGCTACCTGTTGAGTGACAGAAGGATTCAACGAAACAGATAAGATGTTCATACTATTAAACAGAACAGGTAACTATTACGTACTCATTTATCCATCAGAACAGTTTGAGCTTTCAGGCTGATCAGAAATATCTCCCATCATATTTTCATTCTCAGCTCCTGAGCAAAACAAAGTCTGTGGTATTTCTTCAAAATTCTTCACTTGCTTTTATGTAGAATCTTTACACAGTATCCCATACATTCTGTAATTTCAAAGTTGCACACAAATTGTCCTTTCTTCCATTACAACAGATTGTAAAAAGATTGTAAAAGACTGGAAAACCCAAACAAATCTAAACAGGTTTCAGAAACTTAAGAGGTTTTATTCAAAGGCAGCCCTAACCCATTAGGAGTAACATTTATCTAAACTTCTCTTCCCTGCAGGGAGATAGTGACCTTTTGTTCAAGACAGCAGATTTATCCCCCAAAAAAGAGAGGTTAGAAATAGCTGGAACAGAAGCCTTGCTGATGTTGTCTTGCCCTTGGTCACAGAATCCTTTCCTCAATAATGAAAATCCACATAGTTCTTCAAATACAAAGTATTCTTCCCTTTCAGTTGATTCAGAGGACAGAATAAATGCGTCTAAGTTAACGGAAGTTCCCCAATCTTCTACTTTGTTTCCTGTTGCTTTAAGGCCCTCACTGCACAAGACTCAAGTAGTAAGTCCAGCATGCTTTTGAACATCAGCTTGATTCATACTTTTACAATCTCTTCTGTTCCACCAACATGGCATGACAGAACTCACTCTGCCAGTAATCTAGTCAACCAGTGCCCTGCGTTTCACTCTCCAGGGTGTTTCAAGAGTTACCAATATCCACTGTCTGTCTATTAATACCCCTTTCATTTTTCCTTCTATCTTAGAAGAAGTAATGTTAGGCTTAACAAAGCCCTAACAAAAATCTTGTTTTGCTTATGTTTGTAACGTACATGTCTTTTAAAACTCTAAACAGAATAGTTAAGCACATTAAAATCTTGTCAAGAACAAAGTTGATTCATTCAAATCCTACTCTGTTCTTTCATTATTAGACTGGATCATTTCCCAGTACAAATGTACAGGCTTTAAATATCTTACAATTTATTTGAAGATCATTTTCCACTCACATATATCCTAAGTATTAATGTCTCAAGAAGCTAATAGAAATCTGATATCCACAGTAATACTCTAATCTCAATTTTTCTAGCTCACAGTCATTACTGAAATCTCAAGAAAAACTTATCTTTGCGTACTTTCTACTTCATTGTCATATTCTTGCTAGTCCCTGCTCACATCTCCTTCTTCACGTCTTCCTTTCTCCAACTGAAAAGGTCCACATTCTCAAATATAACACAGTAACTAGAGCTATTAGCTTAAAAACAAAAAGTTGTTCCTATTGTCCAAAGCAAGCAGATGTATACAGGGAGTCAGCTGGAAAGATGCATGATCTTACAATAAACAGCTTTTTAAACAAACAGACAAAAAGAAGAATATGAAAAAGTTGTTTTAAGTAGGAGATTTCCTACATGAAAGACTACTCTTGTAACACGCTATTAGAATATCTTCACTTGGGTATGAGTGTTCTGAGCCATTCTTACAACATTTATGTCAGTAACTTTTACAGGGTACAGCTATAGCTAAATACTACAGCAACATTTTAGGGTGACATGTTTCCTACATGTTTTCAAAAAGATACTAACTATGCAAAGTTCTAACCATTAACTGTTACACAGCTTAGACAGCTTTTTACTCTGAAGATCACAGGACAGGTTACAACCAGCAGCTTTGGAATGTGACTTTTCCATGATGGACTGATGATACAGATTTAGATGCGAGAAGGTCTAAATGGCTCCAGAATATATATGTATGTATACACACACACATACACATATATATTTAAAATTCAGCTTCTCTAGGAACACAATACCTTGAAGTAGAAGTTACTAAGAAGTAAATGAACCTTCCTCCCATCCACTAGTCTCTTCTTTTTAATAGCTATATCCCTCCCCCCACCTTTATATACTGATAACAAGTTACTTAAATATCAAGTAATTAACATTCCCTCTTCCTCAGGCATGTTTTCTTTTTCAGAAGTCTTTTTGCAACTCAGGTTACAATGACGCTAATGATTTTTGCATCTAAACCCCTTTTTCCCCTCCCACTGTAGCTGGCTTTAATAATAGCAAATGTAAGCAACGTCACCCAGACAGACAGAAAAATTAAACACACAGGGCTACCCAAATCTTCCTTGTTTTGAGCCGCCCTCTGCCTGCAGAGGACTTGACTTCAAAGAGATTGGCTGGTTGGGTGTTTTTAAATACTAGGAATCCATTAAAAATGTTGAAAGGCCAAGGCCTGTATTTATATGGAACTGAAATGGTGTTGACAGCTTTAAATAAAATAAATGGAACTAAATTTAGTTTAGCATGGTCCTCTCATTATCATGGCTTACAAATGCACAGGTTAAGCATTTCCGCAGAGTCAAGAAATTGTTACTTAATTTCTTTCCAAGATAGAAAGAAATCAATAGCACAGATACACATGCACTGTCCATAATGATGCAGACAGCCAACAGTCAATTTGGCACACAGTGAATGGCAGAAACTTAATACAGTTTTGCCTTCTTCCTTGAAGTTTAAGTCTTACATTTTAGGCTGTTCATTTCAGGCCATTCATTTCAATTTATGCACAAATCTGTATTGTTAAGGTGTAAATACATGCAATCTGGCCATACAGAAACCAAGACAGAAACCTATTTGTTCCCTCTCTATTTCTGTATCTTTTTTACTGATCTCTCTTCACATCTCAAGAAGCCAATGATATTTGCATATGGTAGTTTGACCATAAACACTTAAAGTGTGAAATATTTTTCAGACTTCAATAGTGGAGGACTATTTTTGTGAAATGCGACACACTCATTCCCAAATAATTAGAGAGAAGTGTCACAAAACACACATACCCCTCCACATATTTGCAGATTAGTAGCTACACTGCTTTGGAGACTTCATTTTCTTCCATCAGGCAATTTTTCAACTAACAACCTTTTTTTTTTCCCCATAGTTACAATACATAAGAAAAATTTACTGTTTTAATCACATTATCTTTTAATGGATTATCACACCTATTCCACAAGCTCTTTGCATGGCACCTTGTGCAACAAGAGCTTCTAGGTGATGCCAAAGTGCTGAGGAAACAGTATTCCAGAAAAAAGGAAACTGCTTTTTCAACTTCACTAAAAACCCAGCACAAACATTTGTTCCGTTCCCATTGCTGATTTTTATGAACAAGCACAACCAGACCACAACCTCCAAACCCCAAAGAAAGAAGACAGAAAAGGGGGAAGGGGAAGATGTTAATTTCTACATAAGCACATCAATAATATTATTTTAAGCAAATGGGAAATTGTCAGTATACTAAGTATACTTAGTATATTAAGCAGTACTGCAAACACTGTGCCCAATTAGACCTTGCAAACTGTGGTCTACGCAGAAGTTAACAGGTCATGTAATGATGCCACCCCTGATTTTCAGCAGTTGAAGTCACATCATGAAAAGCAAAGAATATTTTCTATTACCATTCTTGTAATGCAAGTACAGTGATTGCTAGCAATTAAATTAAATCACTAGCAGAAGCAGCAGCCTTAGGATTCTGACACAGATCAGCTCACCCTCCCCTCAGTCATCAGTACTCCATTAAGCTATTCATAGAATAAAAACTATCAGATTAAACTATGTTTAGCTTGCCGTGTCACATGAATATGCTCACACTAATCACCACACAAAGCCATCTTGTGAGAAACTACTCTTTATTTCTGCATTGTAGCAGTTCATGATTAAATGCATCTTCAACACTGATAATTTACGTTCTTATCCAAATTTATTTTTCCTCATTACCATCCCTTCTGTCATATCTTAGAATGTTAACAGTACATTACACTGCCTCCACAAATAATACAACTGAATAATTATGACAGCACAAACAGTGGAGCTAGTGATCTGTATGGGGAAACATAATATAGATCCATATGCGTATTGCAGAGTAACAATGTAACTTCTACACCTTCTATGTATATCTGTATTCTCACTTTCAGCCAGTGTGTTTCATATTCCTAGCTGGTTTACAGCGTGAATCACTTACTTGGAATTCATCCATTCAGTGCATTTCTAGCAATTCTGTCTTTCAATAAAAGCTGATTCAATTAGAACAGACTTACAAAACCCATATGGTTTTATCAGTCACTGTATAAATGTGCAGAAAACTACCCCTTGAGGCAGTGTCCCTATTTAATCATTCCCTTAAAGGGAATGCCCTATTTTCCAGATGACATTTAACAGATGAGGCCAGCATCAAGTCTCCTGAAGACAACTGGTACACTGCACAACAGCCTGCCTTTAGAAGAAATATCCATATCAGAACCTTTATAAAGCCCAAATTCATCTTCACAGATAGTTTTTAAAGCAGCCATCAAACGTTTTATTTCCAGCAACCACTCTTAAGGCTTTAACCTCTTGCACACTGTTGTTAGAAATCC
The DNA here is from genome assembly GCF_012275295.1 of Melopsittacus undulatus. NCBI lineage: Eukaryota > Metazoa > Chordata > Aves > Psittaciformes > Psittaculidae > Melopsittacus > Melopsittacus undulatus. Next base: position 11,720,043 of record NC_047531.1, on the reverse strand, counting down.
TTCTGGTTCACTGATGCTCAGCATCACAGCTATATTAAAAATATCCTGCTTGAGAAACATATGGGTTTCAAGCAATTTATATTCCCTAGATAACAACGTGCAATGTATAAGCAGGGGTCAGGAAGCTCAATTTCCTTAACATCATCCTCTGAGGAGGCAGCATTTGGAAGTCTGCAGAAAAGACAGTGGTTACAGTGGTTTTGACCCCTAGATCCTTGGGATTCATGGGGAAGTGACCTCTCCCAACTTCCAGTCCCACAAAGGATTCATTGGATCCTCCAGGCTGCTCCTCTGTCCTCTTCCTGTAGAAACTGTGGTGCTTCTTGCACGATGCAAAAACACACACGTAAAACATGAGGTTCATACTGAGGCAGCAGCACAGTTACCGTTGCACAAAACGGGGTGAATGCTCAGCACTGCTAGTTTTGGGACCAAGTAGGAAAGAGCTTGCTTCTGACCCATCTTATTCATTCTGCACTTATGTGTGATATTTCCAGAAGGTTACGACATTCTAGAACTTCCTTCCATTCAGAGTCAGCCCATGAACATGTCCTCCAGAAGTAGGGGAAAACACTACACACTTTGCTTAACAAGTTAAGTCTCCGTAAGCTATCCAGAAAAGATGTATATTAGAAGAAGATGCCACAATTTTGAGCCCTGACTGCTTCTTTTTCCCTTATTCAGCTACAGAATTCAAGCTTACAACCCTCATCACAGAATTCAATGTTTGTAAGAAACAACCTTCCTTTTGCTGAATGTGTCAAAGCAACTTTTTTTCCAGCTTTTAGAGCTAGGAACTCTACTTTTAAAGTAAATTTTAAACCCCCCACTCATTTGCATATTTTTTTTATACCAAGCCCTGTCATTTGACTTGTGCAGTTCAGATAAAGTATATTCAAGGATTATGGAAAAGTTTGAAGTCCCAAAGTTCTAGTATATTAGAACAAGTAAATTTTCTATTGTTCATTTCCTCTCCACCCCGCAACTCTTTAGAAAACAAGAAAAAACTTGTAGCGGACGTCAACGTTGTATCTTGTAGTCTTCAATCTGACTTCTGATGGAAAGTTTGCCAGCTGAAAGCCTACCAGTAACATTCTGCAGCTGAACTCTCCAAGTTCAAGCCTGCTCTACATCAACGTACCACATACCAGTGGAATGCACATCACAGACAATCCTCAGGATCTCTCTGTCCTACTTAAACTAGGATAAGCTATTGCATGAAAGCATTAAAAATGATCACTTAATGTTTTGTTCCACTAGCCTACTTTGAAAATATTTTGTAGCTGGCTGAATCAGCTAACTAGACATCATTGATACGCTGAGAAATTTTTCTGCAAAGCAGACTATCCTAACCTGACTTTCAAGATGAAACGTACAGACACCTTATCACAGGAACAGGCACAGTGGGCTGTCACAACAGTAAAGGAAAAACTGTTACAAAAAGTTATATGACAGAAAATGCAACTTCTCATCACTCTGAAGGCGATAAAAGAGCTTCCTTATCAGCTAGACTTCTCTTTTAACATACTTAATCTAATTGTGTTTATTCAAATCTCAGTAGCTTTTAGGCTAGGACAGCTAATCATTTTCCCTAGAAAAGACACAATGAGGAAGAATACCACTGGTGGCACTAAAAACAAAGATGACATTTCCACTAAAGGAAGAAAATAAAAAAGCTAAACACATTGAAACATGCATTACTTATGGCCCAAAGGAAAGTACTTGAACATGGAAATAGAAAGAAGTATGCCCACTATCAAACATGGAAAGAAAGCAAATACCAGATGGCATAAAGGCTTCTTTGCTTCAGTCTTCACACAGAAGTTTAATACCGTGTAACCAAATTAAACAAAGGTATGCAAGTGCAAATTAGAATAAGAAACAGACCAGGCTACAGAATGTTATATATTTGACAGTCAACAGCATTTAAAGAAATTCACCAGGAGAAACAAATTGTTTTGAGAACTGCAGGAAGAAGAGAGATGTCATCAAGTACTGCAGAGAGGGAAAAAAAGAAAAAGTAAAAAAGCAAACCGAAAATGGTATATAAAATTTCAGGAAGTAGTAGATGAGTCACAACCTAACTCAGATTTCAGAAAGATACTAGAATAACATTATTTAACAATTGGGAGCATCAAAGAATAAAGACAATTGACTTGACAGTCTAGTTTCTCTCTTGAATGGACCAATTGTCCTAGCAACTAGGAGAAAAGCAATACACAACCCAAGTCTTGACTGCAATGAAATCAAAAATACATTCCCCCACTGAAGCTAGACTTCGACAGGGGCAAAGTTGTGCAGAATGAAGTTCAAAATTAGATTTTGCTTGCTCACTTTTAATAGTTCTCCACTGTCAGCTGTAGAGGTAGGACAGCATTTATAGTGAGGTTCTACAGGTATACTATTCAATATTTTTAATCATGTTGTGGACAAAAGAATAAGGAATAGAATAAACAAGCAGCACCAAGCTGAAGAGTGGTGAGAACTACCTGCCAAAATCATCCTGAGTTAACAAGACTCAAAAATTAAAACAATGAAATCCAAGGAAGACAGCATAAAGCACCACAGGCCCCACAACTGCATACAAAAAAGCCCTACTTAAGTAATAGTGGAACATAAAATGACCCCAGACTGTGCTGAATTGAGCAGATCACAAGGCATGAAGAAACCAACATCGTGATGCTACTGCACAAGAAGAAAAAGCTCATTCAGGGAAGCACCAACATCAGACATCATTATTTAGCAGAATCCTGGAAAGGCAGTCTCACTTCACCTTACACTGGCAATGATTCAGCTGTAGGTATGTCCTCATTCTAGGCCACTACTGTAAGAAACACATGCCAACTGAAGGGTCAAGAATAAAGAACTGGGATATAAACTGAAGAAAAATGACACCTATAAGAAAGGGCTGCTGAAATTTTGCTTCCTTAAGAAAGACTTGGAAAAAATGGGTGAACATGGAAACCATAACCCAGCAACAAAAGAGCTACAAATATAGTGGGTAGCTCACTGGGATAGGGAGAATATAAATCATCTTACTGAACACAAAGGTTAGATATCTGGAAAAACATCAAATGCAAAAAGAGCACCATAAATAAGCTGTATAAAGAGATTACAGTCTCCTTCACTGGAGACTTCTTAGAACAAAAACTATGTTGCAAAGTTGCCCAGGTTTACTGATTCTCTTTCAGTATTGGAATCTAGCTCATCAGAAGACCTTTTTCATCGTGAGTTCCTAGGGCAACATGGATAAGCCAAGGAAGACATATTAGCTTTCTTAAAACCATCCCTATAAAGAACTCAGATGTATTCAGAGCTGTTACTATTTTAGTAACCATGGAAAACAAATGCTCACCTATTTTGCTTGGCTTTGGTACAATTCAGTTGAACAAACCATTCTTAACTTGCAGAACCTACCTCTGACCCTGCAGTGCCTGTTAACAAAGTTGGCCTTCCAGAGAGTGTATCTTTTAAGCCCGTGATCACATTCAAGATCTTGGAAACAGAGTGCTGAGAAGTTTTTCCTCCTGTTCAGCAGCTTTGATATCATTAGTTATCATAGTAAGGGAACAGAAAAAGTTTACAGAAAGCAATAGGTTTCTGGGTTTTTTTAATTATATAAGGTATATACCAATAGAACAATGACAGTTACCAAAATTTCCAGCCAAAGATGCCTGCTGATACAAGTACTATTTTCAATATGATGCAAAAAGAAACAACTAAATCAGGTTTAAATCAGCCATCAGAGTTGGATCAGACAGACCCTGACGGATCTTAGATCAGTATCAAATAAATACTGTTCATTTGGGAGTTACAGAAAAAACCCAAACAAACCTCAAACCAAAAATACCGAGCTCATGCTTAAAAAGAGAAAAAGCACACTTTTTCATGAGCTGCTTAGAAAAATGGATTAAAGTATCTGTCAGGTTCAAAACTACACAGATTTAACAAAAATTTAAACTTACAAACAAACCACCACAAACCAAACCAAAACCAGCTTCTAAAATATAAGCTTCATTTTCCTTTGATTGGCTGCTCATTGCATTCTCTATTGCACATACAAGCCACACCTATCAATAGCATCAGAGAGCCACCCCAGTCAATAAAAATCGCTTTGTTGTTTTAGATAGAAAAAAACATCATTCAACTTGATGTATGCAAACTTCCTAAGTTTCACTATATTTTTCAGGGAAAATAATTCCTAAATAAATTTCTAAATAATTCCAATGGATATTTTTAAAAACTCCTTTTAAAAAGACTGGAGGTCCAGAATGACTAGATTTCCTGACCGTTATCTGCAGAGCAAAAGAGAATTATTTATTCATTACTGTCTTCATAATTTAATATTTAAGCTAAAACATGAAACTTGCAATACAGAGCTTGGTAAAATATGGATTATATTACACGACTTTTCCACTCACTTCATTCCTGTAAACATTTCCTTCTCCAAACTACCACAAGTAAGGAACAGCTCCTCAGTCTGTTAAGCTTGATTCAGTCATGTATCTGTAAAATCAGCATGACGGGCGGTTCTTTCTCTCCTTCACAACCTTCCCCCTGACACATAAGCGCGCATGTGTGCACGCAGGCTGCATACTGGAAGGCAGAAGAGAGAGTCCTTAACAAGCTGTTGTAAAACAGACATGTTAAACCAGATATACAAGATAAGCACCAACTCCCTGTCCCGAGCAGCACTGCATTTCAACAGAAATACAAATAACCACAGTTGGTTAAATGTAACTGATTTGTGCTTATAAACATCCAGATGGTACATGACTAAACAAATTGCACATGTTTTCTGAAGAAAAATGACCTTGATATCCAAGTTAAAAAATTAAACATTTTATTTATGCTTCTCAAAACATAAAACAAACTCATGACAGTTTCAAGTAGAGACCTGTATCTCATATATTAGAAGACTGTCAGACATGCTTATAAAATACATGCGCATATTGAATAGCCACACTCCCAAGCACAATGAAGGACCACAGACCAAATATCAAGCAAATGTACAGAGATGGCATCCCAGTTCCTTATACCCCAGACTCTCATGTCTGGTATGATTTAAACTTGGTTTTTCATACCTTAGGCTGGGAGAAAAACAATTATTCAGTAATGGAAATCAATAGAGCACAGGACACGGAAGCCATGCCCCATTCAGCTGGTTATGTGTCTACTTCAGCACTACAGGATGTTAAAAGGTATAGATCCCAAATCCACAGAAATTCATGCCGACTTGAGATGGTTTTCTTATTCTGGCTACAAATTTCAGGAGCTATTTTATGTAAATAATATTACAGATAGAAGCTCACCCAACATATATCAGAAAGGAATGCCTAAAACAAACAAAAAAACCCTAATCCCAAAAAAAAGCGTCACAGAAACCACTTTTAGCTGGTTTATCTTCTTAGTCTCCTTCCCCCGCCCCTGCTAAAAGGAAAATACTTCGGACTTCAATAGTGTGCACTGAGTCTGACAGATCTACAGCTAAGATAAAGTTCTTACTGAACTCAAAGCAAGCAATAGAAGTAGTCCTAAAAATTAAGTAAAACCACAACAAGGATAAAATAGTTACAACATTGTACAACAAACCTTCTCCTGTTATTAGCTAAGAGAGTCCTATTAGTGAAAATATCATTTGGAATTCTGCCCTTTTTCCTAATTTGAAAGTCACAGAATGCTACTGACTCTGAAAAGGGGAAACTGATCACATACTCCTGTTCCCCTTTTTTCCTTTATTTACACATCAGAGTATCGTGCCAAGCATTTAGAAGTTCAGGAAGATGATTTGCAGCGTCTCCTGTAGGTCCTTACTACACTGCCCTAAACGTTCCTCCTTCACACTGGAACGATGGAAAAGCATAGCATGGAAAAAAGAATAGCATCCTACAACTAGAGACCAGACCAAAATACGCATGCACCAAAAACACACCAAGAAAAGCAAAGCAACAAGTAATTTTAAATCTGGATGCTGTCACTAACTGAGTAACAACAGCATTAATATGATCTGGGGAAGATGAAGCAAAGAGGGGATGGAGCACTAACACAGGTTCCTAAAAGACAGGAGAGAACAACAAACATCCCTTTAGAAAGAATGCTAGTCCTTTTGCTAGTTCTTCCCAGCAGCACCGGAACTCCTAATCTTTAACAACACATCTAAATTACAATGACTAACCCATTAGCTGGCAAGAAAACAAAACAAGCCAAACCCCAACCACCTGTTGAAGGACAGACAAGCTGGGAGTAAATGCTGCAATAAGGTCTGTCCAGGGATCCAGCCCAGCTCTTGAAGATCAGCTAGTACTGGTATTCTCCTGGTTCAGGTAAAAGCATGAAGAGCAGAAGGGAAGAGTGAAAATGGTAGCTTGCCCATGGAGACAACTTTCTTTTGGCAAAGCAGTATTGTGAGAATCAGACCAAATTCAGCAACCCCACTATAACCTTCCCAGCAGCCAAACAATTCTCTTCCTGATTTTCAGCATAATATAATTTCCATGACTGCTTTTACAGTGACACTGGTATGGGCTTTTTCAAGCAACCACTTTACTTCTGTGTACAACATGAGAGACAGAGGAGGAACCACAATTTTCAAGTGCTTATGTCTCAGCAAAACTTAAACAATTTCATGGGGCAAGGAAATCAAACCACTTATTTAGCCTAAGGACTCTTCCTCTTGCCAACCTTCAATGGCTTTCGCAAACAATAGAGCTTCTCAAAGAGATCATACAATTTTTTTTTATAATGGAAACTATTAGACAACCTAAATATAGAGTTCATTACCAGTTCCCTCTATAACGCAGTATGTTAGGGCTCTATTCAACATTCTTTAATCATGCTTCTAATGAACTTCAGCAGGAGATTTGTCCAAGTAAGGAATGATTATTACAACCCTAGGTTCCTTACATTTATACAACATCTTTCATCTAGAAGAATTTGACAATGTTTTAAAGGTCACATGTAGAAAATTACTATATTCAGTACAGTCTCCTATCAAGAAGAACACAGTAATTTCTCAGTACCCAAGCAACAATACAGAACAGTTTAGGGTAGAAAGTAAATAAGAAAGCCATGTCTACAGGGAGAATTTAGATCCTCAGTAACGTTACCAAATTAAAGTCTGGCAAGGGTTCTACAGCAAAAGGTCCAGGGATTTCCAGCTGGCAGATAGAATCTTCGTGTTATATCTGACTCATGGCACATCCAACTGGCACCATGCTGGGGCACTCCTTTAGCACTAACACACAGAAAAGAGTGCCTGCCACCTTGGGGATCACTTACACTGCTTCTTGCGGCATCCAGGATTTCTCCTGGACATCTCCCATCCAAGAACAGCCTGGTTTAACCATTCAAGGCGATACTGCCATGGACAAAATTAATTAGCACCATGACCCTATCTGCTTTGAAAATTCAGTTGTCTAGAAGCATATTAAAATACAATCAGGAAATCATAAGAATTATTTCCACTAATCTTAACAATTCCACTGGTTGTTAAAGATCATAATCCATGTCTTAGCTTCTGGCATAAAAGATAATTCTTTCATAGAGAAGGAATTATTCAACAATGAAAACACCCACAAACCCTACCCACACCTGACAATATTTCTGTTGTTAATTGAGATGATTTGTATATATATATATAAAAGATAACTGCTTTAATCAACTTTGCCCTTAATTTCCAGGGGCCTTCAAAACCACTACACTATGATCTCCTGTTTTTCCATCTGCAAATCCTGTCGCATTCAGTGAATTTTAACATCCAGAAGCAGACAAACCATCCACCACAAAGACCTCTCTGAACTAAAAAAGAAATCCAGTACTTTACAGTGTCTTATAGATAAAGCTCTCAACAAAAAGAATCACAGAAATTTTGAAGAACCACTGCACACTAAGAACTGTGCTGAAGCATCAACTTAATCTAACATTAAGCTTTAAAATGGAAGACTTAAAACAAACAAATTCACTGTGTCATCAAAACACCCTAGCATTGTTATTCTGACCAACACTGATAGAAAACACGTTGTTGCACAGGCAGTACCAGCAAATGTTTTAACAAGGCCCCAGTCTGGTGTCTGGGACTCCAGCTCCTTAGAGGAAAAAAAAAACAATCCACCCAAATGGCCTTTTGTGTCTCTCTGGCACCCTGATGACTCCCTCCACAGACACAAAGGTCTGCTTACTAGCTCAAGTCTGATTTCTGAACTGGGGCCTAAAACCTCAACCTGCAGTTATCTCATGCCGTGTGTACATCCTGGGCTCTACAAACATCTGAAAATGCAACCCATTTAAACCTAAGGGAAAAAAGAAACCCATAAACCTCCTCAGTTACACACTGTTTCAGAATTCAGGTAGAGAACAAAAATCAATTGTATCAGATAAAGGTCTGCCTACCACACCACTCTGGGGGACAAAGTGGAAACAAAACAAGCAAAACCAAACAAAAAGACATTTTGTTGCTAAAGTATTAAAAAATTATTTTATTTTATACTCAAGAGGGGAAAAGAGAAGGCAATGATAACATTGCTTTTTCAAGACTGTTTTATTTTTTCCACACTTCCTTGCCAGCTTGTTTGGTTTTTCTTTTTTGTTTGTTTGTTGGGTCTTTTTAAGTTTCACTGCTTTTATCCAACTGAGTTCCCAATGCAGCAACACGTAATTTTCAACTGACTTCACCTATCGAACTGGCTGGAGGTTACAGAGGCTTTATTTGTGCTGTTTTAAAAGATTTTAAATTCTTTACTTCAGCAGCATTATTTTGCTGAGCATTACCAATCTGCAGACATCTATCTGTGATATGAACACAGTGCCATTGTTATAACTGGAAACCACGCTATACATGACAGATGCAACTCCTCTCAGCACATTTATCTCACCAAGTTCCTTAGTTTAAAAAATAAGTAACAAGATAAAAAAAATCAACTAGCATTCAAAACCTGAAGTTATGACAAGTCCTTTCAACATTCATTCTGCTCTTCAGAAGTCTAGGAAATCAAGTCTAGAAATAAAGATGAATCATTCTTGTCAAGTAATTGAACCCAACCCTGCCCTTACCATTTCAAACATACAGCATTTGTTGCAAGTCATATTCAGCACTGCTTTGACCCGTATCTGGAATGTAATTGCTGATTTTGATCAGATTGCAACTTTTATTGCCACTTAAACTTCTCTTGCTGACAGGATAAACCCATAGGTATGATAACTGTAACAAAGGGTCCTGCAGCAATATTTTCCTTAGTGAGAATGCAAGGGCTACAAGTGCACTCCTGTTGGTATTTTAAACACCCTCCCTTCCCCAGGCACACACGCTTATGCCACAATAGTGACAGACACCACCAGACACAGGGATCAGGTAATCCATCGCAAGCTTTCCGATGAGCGCACAGGGAACAGGTCCTCCTGGGAAGTCAGGGATACGCAGGGCGGCACTTCAGCATGGCACAATCAACGATCCCTCCCTAAACAGTCGAAGGGTCTTATCCACCCCTGCGGCCCCCAGAAACTGGCACAGTGATGTGCTGTGATTAAAACCTAATTAAAATAATATTAATAATAATTTTTAAAAGGGAGGTATTTATAAGACAAACTCACAGAAAAAAAATAGTTTAAAAAGGGAAAAAAACCCAAGCACGGGAGGGTTAGTGTCTCAGTGCACGCCACAAGGGATGGCTCTTTGAGGTGTGAGGGGCACGGCCCCTGCGGGGTCAGGCCGCGCAGGCGATCCTTCCCTTCCGGGCGCTTATTATCCCCGTTTCCACACACGACGGGGCGCCGCTCCCCGACTTGGGTCACGTTTACCAGGTCACCCCCCAGCCTGAGCCGGGACTCTCCGGTAAACGTAACCCGATTTCTTCCACCGCCGCCCTCCCTCCCTCCCAGCCCGGGGCGGCGGGAGGCTGCCCACGGCTCCCCCCGCTCCCCCTCCGCCGGCGACCCACCGTGTGGAGGTGCCCTTCCTCACGTCGCACATCATGCACTTGAAGGCCTCGGCACTGTTGCGGAAGGTGCAGACGCTGCAGTCCCAGTAGCCCTCGTCCGAGGAGGGTTTCGGCTGCCGCTTCGGCCTGCGGAGACACACGCGCGCCAGGGGCAACACCGGGCACGACGCCCTCACGCCGCCGTCTACCCCCCGGGGGCGCCCCGCCGGGCGCCATCGCAGCCGGCTCCGCGCCCCCGGCCGCCGCGGAGAGGGCCCGGGGAGAAGAGGACGCGGCACCGCTGCCCCTACCTGGTCGGACTCTTCTTGTCTCCCATGCCGGCTCCAGACGCCCGGCCCCGGCGCGGCCCTTTGTGTGTTTGTCAATAAGGAGGAGCGCGGGGGGTCTCTCGGCTCTAACGGGGACCCGGGGAGGAGGAGCCGCCGCCGCAACCTCCAGCTGTCGGGGAAACTCCTGCCGCCGCCGCTGCTGCCCCCTCCCCCCTCACGTGTCCCCCCGCCGCCAACCAGCGCCCGCCCGCAGGCCGCGGCGCCCGGCGGGCCGCGCACGGCGGCAGGTTCGCAACCACCGGCGGCTGGGGCACTGCGAACCGGGCGGCGGCGGAGCCGGGGCGCCGCGGGGGCTGCTGGGGGCGTGGTGGAGCGGGACGGGGCGGGGCAGGGGGAGCCGCGGCGGGCCCGAGGGGCGGCCTCAGCGGCGGTTGGCGTGAGGGCGGCCCGTGGCCATTGTCCCGCCGGGGAGTGCGGCCAGGCCGCGCCGGGGTAGGCCGGGCAGGGTGCGCGGAGCCTGGCGGGGAGGGAAGGCTGAGGGGAGCCGGCGGCTCTGCTGCTCGGCCTGGGCGGAGCGGGCCGAGGGACGTGCCGGGTGGCCAGGGCAGAGCTGGGGAACCGGCGGAAGGGCTGTCCCGGGCGGGTGGGAGTGAGGGAGTGCTGGACAAAACGAGCTGGCCGCGAGTACGAGGCATTTAAACTGGCCTGCAGGGCTCTCCGGAGAGTTGCTTTTCTTTTAGCAGCCGGTATTGCTTGCAGTAGCCTCTGCATTGCCTTGGTCTCCTTCCCAAAGAAACTGCCTCAGGCCGTGCTTTGCAGTAAGAAAGAATCTGGCGGGGATGGGGGGGAGCTAACCAGGAGTTTCTGCTTAGGAACCTTGGGATAAACCAGCCCGTTTGCCTGAGGCGAGTGGAGAACGTGATGGGTACCCATACAAAACTGGAGAGAGTGGTGTTACCCAGTGCCTCTGTGCAGCGTGGGGCTTCTGCGCTTAAAAGCTTACAACATGGATCACTGGCAGCGTAGCCACATTAAACAAAACACTGGTGTTTATTACCTGTATTATCTTAGTGCACAGGAGCCACAGGCCAGGATGCCATTTTGCAGGATGTTGTACAAACAGAACAAAGAGCACATGTCCGAAGTGCGCAACAAAAGGCGGCGGTAGGAGCAGGTAGATGGCAGAATGCAAGCAGACAATGGGATGATACTGGTCAGCATCGGAGGGGTCAAAGCTACTTTTTCTGTATTGTCTTTGTCAAGGAACGGTGGGGTTTTGAGAGCAAAATGCACCTGAGGAGAGCGTTACCCAAGTGACTGAAAAAGCCTATATGAAGACTTAGGCGCCTTTGAAAATAAGCAAGTGGACAATGGAGAAACTTTCTGATTCTGAAGGCAAAGTTCTCAGTTGTTTCAGCTAGAAATAAAGGGCTATGGTGAAGGAAAAGAAAATGTAGGTAAAGAGCTTGAAGTCTTCTTAGGGAAGCAATAAAAGACCCATTGGAACATTACATTTACATAAAAGTAGTAGTACTTTTACAAGTTTCTCAGTCTGTGTTTCTCTAGCCAGCCTGCACACCAGCAATTGGATGCCAGTGTAGTTATGTCCTACTTGTGATTGGCCATTTATCCTAATTTCCTTCTGTGTTCACATGCTGCTTACAGTATTGTAATTTTCATCACCTACTGTTTTGCATTTTTCCATGCCTTTTCCGTTCCTCCTCTATTGCAGTTTCTTCTCTTACGCTTCTCATAGAGCCGACCGTAAATAATGAATGAAATGGAAGGACTGCACATCCAAGGATGGGCCACGCCATGCACAGATAGCTGGCCTGGCTTCGTTGGTATGTAGTTAGACATCTATATGAAGATGCCTAGACCCAGCCCCCAGCTGGGAGGAACAGGCCTCTGCCAAAGGCGATCGATCTGATGCCAAGACAGACATGCAATTTTCCCACTTACAAGGACCATTTCTCTCCCCTGACTGTAAAGAGAGCTTTGCACCAGTACTCCAGAACTGCACATCTACCTTTTAAAATTACAGAATTAAGTGAGGTGACTCACCTGTGGTTGAAGCTCATGGTATGTAGAAATCGCTAGACCGGAAGCAGTGGAGAAACCTGTCTCCTTGTGCCCTTTTCCGCAGTGCACTCTCTGCAGTATGAACAAACATGTTATTTACCCACTTTCAGAAAGCAATTATTTTGAAACATCCTCTTGACCTTTCCTCTGTCACAGTCTACTTTTTCCATACTGATTGTGAGAAACAAAACAACTTCCACTGATGGTTACAAAATGCTGGGATATGCTGTAATCCCACTGGAACCATTCTTGGAGAGAACCGTTTCCAGTCAGCAGGAGGAATCACAACTGCCAGCCACAAATGTTATCCCTAACACCCAAGTAATCTGGTGGTTGTGTTCCAGGCTTTCTGCTGCATGGGCATCACCCAAACCACTGCTCTTAAGGATCTCTGTGTTTTCCCAGCATCATTGGTCCTGTTTACCACTGAACTCCCAACTAATCCTTATTTAGTGAGCTCGAAGGTTATTCAGATGGTGCATTCAAAAGGTCAGGAGGATGTGTCATGGTGCTGCCTATGGTGCCCATGGATTTTATTCTTGAGTAACACTGAAGAGGAAGGAAAGGTTGTTTTCCTCACACCTTGTTCTGTCTTCAAATAGGAGCACAAGAGAACAGCAGTGAAAACACCAAGCCATCCCATGTAATCTCTGCAAGTGGTGCTAGAAAGCATCTTTTAGCAGCGATGTAGGGAAGCACATGTGTGTGCAATAGCCAAATGCTTAATCAAGAGATTTAGGAGGACTTTGCTACAAACTTAAAAGTTGAAAATACCATAGCCGGGTGTTTTGTCATCAAGTGATACCTGTGTGAACCTAGAAAACTCATATTTTACTGCTGAATATTTATATTTCACATGACCTTGATCTTTGAATGACAAAATTGGTGGCATCAGTATGAACAGTCTAAAGAAATGTTTCAGGGAAAGTGATTGAATAAGCCTTTAGTTTGAATTTCCTTAAGTTTATGTTTGATTTAATCTAGAATTACAGTTGTTCCAGAATAGTTATTTGCACCCTATTTTAATTCAGCTGAGCTGAAGTAAACACATCTTTAACACAGAAGGGCTGGGCAACATAACTGTATCTTTGTACATCAGGCACTCACTCTCTAGCTAGTGTTCGGTCTCTTACTATCTTAAAATTGACTTTTTTATAGCATTGTACTAGGGAAATGCTCATGGTATTATTATGATATTGAAGATGATATGCTGATAGCTTTGTGGAAGTTAAAGATCTAATAATATTTTCAACATCTTATGGTATAAATATTCTTGCATGCATGACTTCTCACTTCAAAATTTATTCATATTTAAAAGGATGTAAAAGGGTATGGTAGCAATTTCTAAGTATCTTTTTGTGTGAGAAAATTCTTGCTGCAGAGAAAATTACAGTTGTTCCTGAAAGAGCTGTCCACATACAGTTATTTAAGAATAGGTTGTTGCTGTGTAAATCTATATGAAGATATGCCAGTTAGTCAGTACTGGGAACATTGTTGTGCACATCAAACCTGTGCCAGTTGCTGCATTACCAGCATCTTGAGCAATTAAGTAATCATTTCATCACTGCTTGAGTTTAAAAAACTGTCCATAAAGACAATTGTCCTTCTAGATAAGCCATCTTTTAATCCCTATTCATAAAAAGGAAAGCTAGGTAAGTACAAATTGCACTAGAACAAATGCAGATTATTCCAGCACAGTGTGTCTTGTTTTGTTTGAGTTGTACTAATATAATAAAATCAACACAATTAAATCTGTTCATGGGAATTTCATGAGATTTTTAACATGCTTGGTATACTGAGGCCCAAGTCCTATCTGGGCTTCTGTACGCTACTGCACTGCAGAAAAACCTAAGCCAAAACAAACAAAATCAGAGCTTTGAAAAGTGAAAGATATTTGCAGACCCTCTAATAAAGACAGTAAGATTGGTGACAGTGAGAACTGCCTGTCCAGCATGTGTTTCCTCAGCCTCGAGGTCAGCCCAAGCCATCACAAACATATCAGTAGCTCTGGTAGTCCATGCTTCTCCTAATGCGTGGAGGCAGGAGAGGGAAATTCTGCTTTAGAAAGGGCTGGGGCTGAGAGGAACCACATATAGAGTATGTTGTAACCTGAAAGAACCTAAAACATGTTTTAAGAGTTTGTTGGGTGTACAAGCCTGACCTAAATACATCAAATCATTTTTAGGGAACTATTGTATTCACAAGACTTGGTTCACCACCACATCCTTCATGTTTCACACAGAATATTCCTGGCATCAGCAGGGTCATGCTCTCATGAGCCTGAAGTAACAGGGTGGTGAATAAGTCCAGGAGTCTTTCTAGGGCCATAATTTGACTCTGTGTGAATTTGGCTCCAAACACATAAGCCGGAGGATTGTACATAGAGCACTCACAGGTTATAGCATGAGAGCAGTATTTGTGTGTGTAGGATCAAGAAAAAATTGATCAAAGTGGTAATGTTTTATATTTGTCCTCTGTGAACTGGAATGAAATTATCCAGCCACTTAAAATTCAGATGCTTGGTAACTATCAAATAATTCTTTCAGTTACTGCCCGTTTCACATTCACTGCCCTGGTTTGGGCACAACCTTTATTCTTGCAGATTTTTCCATGAATTTCGAAGATGAAGAATGTTCAGCCCTGTAATCTCTCTCCTTCATTACAGAAAACTCTTAGAAGTTTCCCTTCTTGTTCCATTCAGCCTCTCTCAGAGGTAATCTGAGGTGTGAAGGATCACTGGTAGGAATAATAGAACATTCTCAGCACTCATTAAATATTTCTGGTCCTTTTGCTGTGATTCCCAGGCATGGCCATGCACATACCAGTCTTTTAGACTGCAGATACTAATTCATTTCAGATAGGTCACTAAAAATTGTTAATAAATACTGCTGATACTTAACTCTTCTATCATACCTCTCGCAGGAGAGGTGTGCTAAAAGGGGTGCCTGTGCCACAGAGAAGTGCTTGTGAATGCTGAATTGAAGCTATGCCAGGAGATGGTTTCAGACACAGGAAAGCTGTTCACACACCCTGTGTCTGGACTTGAGGAGCCAGTGGAAGTTTATGTCCTAACAAATGGTGAAAAATTGGCTTCTCCAGGGCAAATGGTTCAAAGGAGTAAAGCTGGGGTCTGGCTTTGAACCATCTATAAAGGCAGCAGGCTCACTAGCCTTTGTAGATTTGGATCTCTGGGGTTAAAGGAACTAGAGTGAAGCTGCCTATATTACCTATTTAAATTCGGGTCTAAATCTTTCCCTGGCTGCTCCCATCAGGGTGACTTCAGGTAGTATACAGTACATCCTCTCCCGAGGTGGGTTTATTTGGATGAAGCTGGAGCACCCCGAGGAGGAATGGGTATGCACTGCAGAGGCTCCTTTAAACACAAACAATCTCTGTCTTCAACTGCCAGTTCTTGCTGACATCAGCATAAGATCTAGTCGGTTACAGGGGTGAACACATACATACCTTGATTAGCAAGCCGAGCTCCCTCAGGGCTATATGAGAGAAAGAAACATAGCCCATTCTCAATGCTGTCTGTTCAGGTCTGCTCCCTGATTTCATCATCTGCCTTTATTCCTCCTACTTTGCTCCCTCTTTCCCTCTCTGGTACTTGTCATTTTCCTGGTTGGTTCTTTTTTTTTCCCCTTTTTCATTCTCATCTTTATGTATTCTTTCAACCTCCTCCCTGTTTTCTTTTCCTCTGCATCTGAGATTTATCTTTTTAGCTGTTTTTCTGTACTAGTAATTCTACCTGCTCCATCCTCCAAATTCCCTTTCTGTGATGTCTCACTCTTCTCTTGCTCGCCTTTCACCTTCACTGATGCTCTCTCTTTTAGGAGTTGTTCTAAAGCATTAAAATCTAGCCAGAGGTTGAGTTTCCTATTTTTGTGTTGGGCAGGTGGCAGGCTTCCAGTGGAAATAGTGCCAAAGGGAGAACAGCAGCCCAGTGGAGACTTCACACTTTACTGCAACATTTAAAGCATTGTGAATCTGATTAGGGGATATGGCTGAAAGTCACATCACTGCCTGGTCCTACACGGCATTTTTAAAAAGCTGTCAGAGCAAAAAATGAAATACTGGAACTAAAGCCCCTAAGCAATTCCAGCTTCAGTTCAGTACTCCGACGTCGTGTCAGTCAGCACACAAACACCTACTGCAACGGCTGGATTCACAAGTGCCATAAGCCACCTTTGGATCAAAAGTGCCATTCAATTTTTCTCACTTTAGATCTCTTTCATAAATTCCTCTAGATTTACTTTGAGATCAGGATTTCACTTACAGGCATTATCTCTGACAAACGAAGGGGAAAGGGTGAATGTGCAGCACTGTGGCATCAGGAGAAAAAAAAACGGAGATTGCAGATGCCCTGCTTTTTTCAGATGTAATAGAAGTAGTGAATGAATAAACCAACCTTCTGTCAGAAAAAAGCATACAAAGGTAACGAGTCCTTCAGAAGAATGCCTTCTCTGTGTATAATAAAAAGCATATTTCACTGCTTACAGCTATATATGCACACATACCCACACAGAGACATGGGTACATAAATATTCAAAACAGCTGCAAATTTGACTTAAAAGGTTTTCCATATCAGCTCACTACATTTTCATTATGAAATACTCTGATGTAAGAGATCTTCGTGAAAAACCTTTCAGGTCCCCTTTTCCTAGTTTCCAGGTTACTCTAGGTAAGGAAGAGAACGATGGATTTAGTAAAGGTGCAGTACTCAGGAGTGCTGGTAAGAGATCTCACTTTTCTTTTTTGGCTTGGAATCACTAGTTTTGTCTCAGTCTGGCAAAAGATTATATCCTTCATGACCTAATCCATGTCAGTATCCTCTGTTTCCAGCCCCAGTGTTACACCTCCATTTTTCCTTTTTTTTCTCCTTTTAATTAAACGAATATAAAATATAGTATCTAACAATAAAAGGAATTTAAAAAAGCAGAGGGATCAGATCCAGTTAACAGAACACATCACTCTGTGGGTTCAGAATCAAGGCCGGGCAAGGAAGCCTGTCCCCTGAGGAGAAGATAATTTCCCTGCCATCGCGTTAAGGTTATTGCAATGCCAGCATCCCTAAATAACCACGCGCTGCGTCTTACCACCCCTTTGTCTCTCTCCCCATCCTTTTGGTTGGACTTGTACTGCTGCCAAGTGCAGGACTGGACTGTGTGGAGGCTTCAATATTTGGTAGAAGTCCTTTAGAGAGCTTATTTTTCAAAATAAATAAATATATAGATGTGAAATTGTAACAAAGTTCTTTTAATTAACACAGACCATACCCTCAGGCATTGCCTGTAGGTTCAGAGCACTGTCTGTAGTGAGCCCATTGCACTGACAGGTGGTCTGGGGCTGGGAGAAGCAGAAATCCCCCAGAGGAACCTGTCAGTCGTCATGGATCAGTGTTGATTCCTCCTGTTAGGTAATTGCTCAAGTAGAAGAGTCTCCAAATTGTTCAGAATTAGTTCAGAAGAACTAATCAAATAAAAGCCTCTGATCCTGCAGTGCTGCTATTTTTAAGATGATTTAAACCTTACAAAAAAAAAGAGCGCCGTGAAAAAGAATATTGCAATTATCAAGATGATCACTGTCACTGGAAGTTCAACACTGAGGTCAGACACTTCACAAAGCAGCTGCACTGCATGGTCTGACTGCTGCTGTCTCGCCTGCAAATGATGGGGAGGCTGTGCGGCCAATGCTGCAAAGGCACACACACCACTGGTGCCAAAGCTCTGCTTGCAAGCTAAACTGCTGCTCTCTGCCTGCTAAAAAGGTAAAGGAAATGTAGTTACACAAAAGGGAGTTTGAGAAATGACAAATTTTGCTACTTAATTCCGCACTGGAGCTATCATCATCTGTAGCCATTACGTGCATTTGACTAGCCCCCAGAATGCTCTCTTGCAGCCTTACAAAGAAATCTTCAAAGAAACCCTGGGATCAAGGCAGTGTAAGCACAAGCTTTAAGTCAGCTTTGTGTGACAGCTTCTGATTTATGCTTTCAAACATACCGACAGATCTCTGCCTCGGTTGTTAGTTTCAACTTGCGAAATACATAAGGACATGCAATGCCTTAATATACCTCTAACAAAAGAGTAAAATCTTTATAATACTCTTACTAAATTAGATGGTTTGGAGAAGAATTACATTTTTCTGAAGACTGGATTTGTGAAAAGGCTATCTAGAAGCTTCTGTTTTCAATTAATGGCAAACTCTATAGCATTCTAGACAGCTTTAATGTCCAAATTTGTTCTCACTAGGTCTGTTTAATTACTACTGTTTTCATGTAACCACTGATACATATTGCTAAAAATGAAGTGTTAAATGTCTTTTTTATGATACCAGGGGAACATACAGTAAAGCCTTTACCATTTTCCTTATCCTTGGGGAAGTACTTAAGCAGATAAACTAATTAATAATGTGACTTACTAGCTTTGTATAGTAACAACAGAATATTTGTTAGCTGCACATGTAAGAAAACTTCAAATAGATTCAGTAGTTCTATCTGTAATTCAATTCTTTGAAAGAAAAAGCAAATCCTATGATTAGATTTATTTGTTGGAAGAAAGCTATTCCACAGTTAAGAAGGGGAGGCAGCAGAAATTCCTTAGCTATATCTCTCATTAATGTGCAGTAAAACAAGCTAGATACTCTGCTTGGGTTAACCATCATACCTTTATGTCAGCTTTTTGACCTGTACACTTAACTCCAGATAAGAATCTGTCCCTGTGTAACTAGAAGATCACAAACTGTAGAGGAGACATAGGAAAAAAGCACCTCAATAAGACAGTGTCAGGAAATGATTGATTGACTTTCTGTTCCCTTGGTAACCTCAGGAGGTCATGTACAAGAGAGGTTGTGGAGCTTCAAAGTCTAAAACCTGCACGTATTCAAAGAGCTGTGTTCTGTCTTCTTACGAGTTTGCCCGGGACACTAGCCAGAATAGCACTGCAATAGCACCTGACAGATAAAATTAAAGTATGAATCATAATCTCTCTGCTCTGCCAAGCTGAGCTTTATGCAAGTTGTAGCTTTGAGATAGATTGCAGTTTACAATTTGGTGGCATGTCCGAAAGCTAACTACCCCTTAATTACAAACAGTGTTGTGGAAAGGTCGTGTATTTGCACTGGGGTACAAACATGTTTTCTTATGATGAAAACTGAGTAAAGGGAGTTCAAAATCATAATGGTTTCTATTGTTTAAATTCAAATGAAATACCAGCTGGACATTTGCCAGGATAAGATATCATTCTGACAGAGCAGAACACTCAAGTGTAGTGAGCGAATACTTTGGATTAGTCTAAAAGAATAAAGGGCATCATAACACTCTTACCAAGCAGAGAAAATGTGGAATGCTTCAAAAACAAGCAATCAAAAGAGCAATGATAAATGATTTAAATGGAACTTGCAACACGTAATTCTTGATGTTTGAAACCTTTTTCTTAGATATGAGGAAGAAGACAGGCAGACAAGATCTAGAAGAAAGCCCATTATAGGGTAGAAGGTTATTATTTTCATTAATACTAGCATTGTTGTTAGGTTGATCTTCCAAAACAAATCAAAGGATTATATAGCTTCAAAGAGGAATACAACATAGTTTGAAGTTCAATTGAACATGCTCATAACAGAACAAACACTGGGATTTTTTTAGTTGGCTTGACTGGGACAAGGCATGAACATAAAGAAGTCTTCAATTAACAGATTACCTTGATATGTATGACTAATTGGTAGCCTGAATATAGGGTTAGGTAAACTAAACACTTTGTAATTGACAGCAAACTTCCTGCTTTATCAACACCAATGAAAAAGACTAATGCAATCTAGGAGTTTTTCTCTCTGTTCCTAAATATGCAGCAGATTCGTATCTCTTAACGAGTGTGGTAATCTATAGATCAAAGGATAAAGTAGTATAGAAATAAAGCAGCCTAATCAATTTATAATTCAAAGCATTCTTAAAATTGAGATATCAACTCACAAAAGTAAAATAGCCATCAGACTTCAGTGCATGAATATGTATCTACTTTTAGCCTCTCTGGTAACATCCAGTCAGGACCTGATATTCATTTCATCATTTGCAAATACAACCAAATGTATGAAAAGGGGATCTAGATTTTGATGTCAGTAGCCATCAGTAGGTACAGTTCATATCTTTCCTGGCAGTACTTTCAGTTAAATTAGTGATATACATTCTCAATAGCAATGCCAATTTAACATTGATCTGTGAGAATTTTTTTAAAAGGTTTTACATGGGAATATTTAGCAATAAAACCTGGAAAGAAACTCCATAAAAAGACACAAGAACAGCAGCATAATACTGGCCAAAACCTAAAGATATATATGAGGAACCTTGGTTCAGCTGAAAACGTATCTGAGTTTCTGAGACAGATTCATCAGTAGGCACTGGTTGCTTTGTGCTGCTACTTGACAATGTAAAGCAAATGAAATACAGTCAGAGCTAAGCCAGGCCTACAGCTGCTTTGCATTGTTGGGGGAACCAGCACCAGCCAAAGAGACCTTATAAACCTGATCATTAATTGACTTGCAGCCAGGCACAAAGATCCTTCACAAGAGTGATGGGGACTTGGTGGTAATTGTGTGTGCTGTCAGGGAGAGCTAGTAACAGATGTGGCCGGTGTTCCTGACTGATTTTGCCCAATTAAACCGAACCATGCAAATCTGTGAGTGAGGAAGGATGATGCTTGGCTTTGTTATCTCAGTTTTGTATGCTGAGGTATAGCTCTGCACATGGTTATGGCCTACAGCAGTTTCTGTACCAGTCCTTAGTGACATACAGCCAGTGTATGTTCTCCAACTGAAGCTTACATGTGAGATTCCAGGAGCTTTAACTCTACGAAAGTTTGAATGCTTCTGTTTTCCCATGGTTGAACAGAAATGAGGCATAAAAGACTGACAAATGGCAAATTTCTGAAACTACTGGGTTTGGTTTGGGTTTGTTTTTTTTTTTGTTTTAATTTTAAAGTTAAAAATTAACTGAAACATTGTATCTGTCAGTTGTCACAAAAACTGTTATGTCCAAAGAATAACTGATGCATCCTGTGAAATCTACATCCTATGATCCATACAAAAAGACCTTGAACCTTGGTATGTGCAAAGAAAAGAAGTTTTCAGTACTGAATCATTCACTCAGATCTCAATAAGAAGACACATACCACAAACATGTCAGTACTCTTATGTTCCTTACAGAACCCCCCCAGAATCACCTATGGTGATGATATTACACATTATATAAGCTTTCTCTGATGTTCAGAAGGTGTAGAAAGGGTTGGGGTAGTAGGCGTAGTCAGGATGATCTCTCACAGCATGCTGCAGCTTCAGTTTGAAGTCCTTGGTAAAGAGCTTGGAAGAATTATTTCCAGCCAGTCCAATCAGTGTCTTCGATGTGCTGATGAATGGTGTTCCTATACAAAACCTCCAAGTTCAGAAGCAACCTTGAAACGTCTGCTTCCAGTGCTATCAAAGATGGGAAGCATTGTAAAGCTAATGTTACCCGTACAAAGATGAACAGTAGGGACGTCGGTGATGAGTGTGCTGCAGCTCTACCTGGGCAGTGGGAAAGCCGGGGAGTTAAAAGCAAGAGACAGTTCCAGAAGATTGTCTGGGTGAAATATTTCTTTTATTGTCTGCTGGTTTATTTAATTTTTAATTGGCGAGGAAGAGGGGTCAGATTCGGGCACCAGGAGCCTTCCAAAAGTCAAGAATGTCAGATACAAAGGAAGTCAGTGCAATTCTTTCTTTTCTTGGAAAAAAAAATCCTATCAGCTTCTAACATTGCTTTATTAGATACACATTTATTTTAAGAAGCAACTGAGCATTATACAGCAGGTAACAAGCTGTGTAATAGCAGGGGAACAACATAGCATATGAAATTGTTGAGAACAACATAGCGTATGAAATATTTTGCACAGGCAAATATGACTGCACAGTCACTCTCTGTTTGAAATCTAATAGAGATGAGAAGAGTCAGAGCATTTGTAAAATGCAGTGATGCGCCATATTTTTCAGCTGTATTAGGATAACTGTGTTACAAAGCATTCTTCAGCTGGGAAGCCTGGATACATTACTCCAGGATACCAGCAACTTCTGCAAATGTTTGCATTGAGGTCCCCGTAGAAAGATTAAATTATACTCTCAGAACAAGTTATTGCTTCCAGTTTTCATGTGTCTGGTAACTTGCAGTTGTTGGAGCCTCTTGGTGCTTCCAGCAAATAAGCCAAGTTAGATGAGTTCTTTGTGCTATTTTATTTTGGAGGCTGGCCTTGCAACACCTAAATCCCCAAAATCATGGCAATATTCTCCTTTACTCCAGCCTGGCTTCCCTCTTAACTAGTAACTGAGCACTGGAGCTTAGTATTCAATAATCCTCCAGTGTCCCACCTGAGGAACCTTCTTTTGGTAGTTAACAGGGTCAAACTTACTCCCTGAATTGAGTCACGGACTCTATTTCAAGATAGCATTATGTGTTTATACTGAAATAAACAGTGGGCACAGGTCTTTTCTTGTTTAGACCTGCTTCCAGGGTGTTTACATGTGTTCCTAGCTCACTTGGACTAAGGTTTTGAGTTCTTGTCTGCCTGTCACTATAAATCTTCAGTGACTCTGCATAACTCCGAGAATCCACTCTTGATTCTAAAGAGGTTTAAATGGATGCAGACTTTTCAGTTTTATCTTGTTTGGGTTTTTTTCTCTTTATTTTCCACCTGGGAAATAAAACAAGCAGATGGAATCTCAAGTCTTTTGAGAACAACAGCAGGGAAGAAGTTTTCTGTGGGTGTGCAAAAAGCAAGCTAGAGGACAATTTGTAATTTATTGCTGCACTGCTGAGTTTGAAGTAATTGTGCCACTTCCGAGCAGTCTGAGGAGGCTGGGTGAAAGCACACATTAACAGGGGAATGTTACTAGAGAAAAGTGCAATGTCAAACTGGCTAGTTCCTACCAAAAATTGCTGATGTGGAAATAATAGAGAAATTGATATTTTTCTGGATGATAACCTATGTATGCACTGAGTTGAATTGTAAATAGGAAAAAAAGATACAGCTTTTCTGGTTAGAAACCTACGTTAATGGATGCGAATACAACATCAGGAATGATTTGTTTATTGCCAGCCAAAGCATTCTGACATAATTGTAGCACTCCATGGGCTTTCTTAATGGATAGTGTTAATTTGGGAGCCTATCTGGGTTTGCAGAAATTACTCACTGTATTAATAGGTGCCAACTGTGAGATAAGCCACTGACAGCTTCTTAAAATTTCTGTTGTTCTTTCACAGTGGCTTCATGTAAACCCAATCATTGCACAGGTTTGCATTTGTTGCCCAAAGCTAGAAAGGAAACCATCAATTCACTTTGCTATTGTAAATGTTTAACCGATGAAATATCTATTCTCTGGCTTGTTCTTGTTTTTAAGTAATCATCCTTTTCTGCTACAGCTGTTTGAGGGTAAAACAAAAATATGGTAGGATGTCTTCTACTGATCCTGCAGCTTCAAGGGGAATTTCTCATGGAACTCTATTCCATGTAAAATCACCTGAAGAAAAACTCCAATGCAAATGCTTCAGAAGAGCACAAGGTGACTGATATTGCAGTTTGTTGATCACTTCATACAAGCTAATTGTAAGCTGTTCCCCGGGGGCGCACATCCCTTCTCTGCCCAGGGTCCATCCATCCCTACCTTGGCTGCAATAGGGATGGAGCAGGGCTGACTGAGGCTGCTCTGCTGGGTTCTCTGCAGAGTTCATTGCTCTGCTCTGATCTGTGAGCTGGTCCAGCTCAGCCCACAGCTGTTGCATTGGGAGCAGCAGGAGCTTGTGACCAGAGGAAAGGAGGAGAGAGACGAACCATTCTCTCTAGGCTGCAGTGAGTCAGGCTTCACTGCACACATCACAAGTCAGCAGTATAAAAATAAGTAACCTGAGCAATAAGCAGCATTGGGGTTTGCACTGAAAATTTTTCCTGACATCAAAAAGGACGTGAATCTGACCTATGATCAAAAGACAGAATAGTCTCCAAGCAGGCAACAAACTGGGAAGCAAAAAGCTCTTTGTAGATCATCACTTATTTAATAGCAGACATATAAGTGGTACTTCACAGATACAGGACTTGGTTCCTGGCATTCACAGTCTAAACCCTTGCCCTGTACACTGCAAGACACAGGCACGGAGACCAGCCTGCATCATGGGGCTGCAGTCCTGAAGGATCAGCTCCTTTATTAAATAATTAAACATGATAGCTGGAGAAGTGCCCCAGACAGCGATTACACACATCTACATTAACTCACAGGAATAAAACTGTACTATCTCAGAGCTGCTGAAGGGAGAAGCTAAAGCCCTGCTTTTCAGGATTAATCCTGGCCATGTGGCCACATTTTCCCATTTCCTTGCCTCTGGCAGTGTCTGACCCATGGGTGAAGCAGGTCAGCTCACTAACCCAGCTTTCTGCCAGCTCAGCCAGTGGATCCAGTGAACTGTGGGGCCCTGTGAGCAGTAACAAGAAAGCAGAAAGACTGGCAGAGTGGAAACCACCCTTCTGCAGCAGCCAAGCACCCGACTGTCTCAGCTGTAACAGGAACCCTTACAGCAGTTCTCCAAAGCGCCAATGATTTGCATTCAGTTTATAGCACTGGTGACAGCAAACCTGTAGCTGGTCATTTTACACTTAGGAAAATCGTAGGAACAGGATAATTCAGGTTGGAAGGGATCTCAGGAGGTCTCTACTCCAAGCTCCTGCTCAAAGCAGGCTTAGCTTGAAGTCAGAGTGGGTTGCACAGGGCTTTGTCCTTTCTTGCCTTGAAAAATCATTCTCTTTTTCTGAGATGTTGCACAGTTTATATAAAGTTTGTGACATTTTACACATTGCCTTTCCTCTGTCACAAAAACATCTTACATAGCTTACGTAGATATAAAAAATTACCACTGTCCTCCTGTTTGGGCTGCTCGGGTGTAGGCAGAAGAGCACTCTGCAAATACCTGTGTGCAAACAGCACACCAGCACTCACAGTCTTCTCTGTCAGGAGCACCAGTTAGAATCATAGAATCATAGAATAGTTAGGGTTGGAAAGGATCTTAAGATCATCTAGTTCCAACCCCCCTGCCATGGGCACGGACACCTCACACTAAACCATGTCCTTAGGTACCATTTCTTAAGGTCCACTGAGAGTTACAAACTGCCAGCCTGGGACCCCTGACTTTCCCCTAACCACTGCAGTCTGAATGAGGCATGTAAGCAAAGTCTCCTTCTCAGCCTGTTTAACCTGGTGTGATTTCATTCCGACCTTGGAGGCAGATGGCAGGCTCAACATTTGGGTACAAGAGCTTTTACTGAGAAAGGGGTGTGTGACTGTTAACTGCAGGGAGGATAACTCTTCACCCTAGCACATCTGGATGTGAAAATGGGCATCTGCCCATGGGCCTGAGCCATGCATAATACAGTTGTATCTTCTTCTTTGAAATCAACTTGATTTTTTTTTTTCTGAAAAAAGAAGCAAGGAAGCTACTTAAAAAGAACGTTATGCGGGTAGCAAAGTCAGCTACCCAAAAGTTAGAAGATGCCAGCTGACTATACGACCTTGACTTGGTCCCCTGCACAAAGTGCATTATGCAGTATCAGCACGTATTGCTCCTCCACGGGATCTCTGTCTGGTTCAGTGCAGAATACAGATGAAAAAGGAGTTGTAAGGGGATCTTAAACTTGCCACTTTCTAACATTCAAAAGCTTCACCTTGGACCCTATATCTAAGTTAATATTCATGTAATGTAGTGGGTCACATATAGTATGCATGATACATGGACACACCTGTATATACTTTATACCAGGTTTTCACCTGAAAGAAAAGTAAAAATGACCTGAAAAAGACTGGAAAATAAAATAAGTACTAGTGAGGTTTGATTTTATCCCCTTTGACAATTTATGTTAACTTTGGACCTACAAGGTCATGTTAAACAATTTATATAGGAAATAGTAAATCAGCTTATCACAGCAAAAGTAAAACAAATATGACCGAGTTTGGGTATGACCGCATGAACAGCCACATGGGGAGAAAAGCCAGGCAGCTGCCTCCAGATAACCATTAATCCTCCCAAAGGCAAACAGACAAGAGAATGGCCTAAGGCCCCTGGAAGCCAGACTGTGCCTTTCAGAAGTAGCACTGAGGAAGCTGGGGAGAGGCAGAAAGCTGAGAGGAGAGCTCAAGTGCAGTGGCACCATTTGGTGCTAATGCTGCCTTTTATCCAGCTGTCTTCATTCCTTCAGCCTCCCCCCCCACCCACCTCTTTTATTCCCTTCTTCCAGAAAGAAATAGCAGAAAACATGAGCCACATTAAAAATTGGGATGTTTAGGAATCAGAGCAATTTTCAGGCAAAATTCACTATCCTCCTACAATTCTTGTGGAAGGCAAAGAAATCTGTAGAGAAGGCTTCGAGGAGGGAAATCTCTGCCATATATTGAGTCCAGCAGCCGTGTTGTTTTGCCCTCTGCCTCTTTACTGTTTCATGTTGTGGATGAGATACAGGGACCTGATATTGGCTTCTATTTGGTCCCCTATTCCTATTAAGACAATGGGGGAATTATGTTGGTAGCAATGCACATTGGATGAAAAAGTACAGCAGGAAAGTGAACAAGAGGTTTCCCATCAATTTGGTGTGATGAAGATTTACACTGCTGTTCTTTTAAAAACACATCCATTCTAAATGTCCATACAATAAAAGAGCCAAGAGGTGCCTGCATTTAATCAGAACAACACACGAAAAAGAAACACTGTAAAATATGAAAACCCTTCTGACATAAATAAGATGCCTTAAAGATGCTATTGTAATTCAGATCAAGTGTTTGTAAATTAAGAGCACTAACTGGGGACACAGTCATCCTAACTGGCATATGCATTCATCCATGGACATAGCCTGGAGGGGTGGTGATCAATTATTCAGCAAGGCATTTTATGCTGCCTCCACCTTTCATAGCACATCATCTGCTAGACTGTGATCAGCGGCAAACATCTGAACGGCAGCAAATGAGAAAACAATTAATATTTCTTGGTTGAAGCTCAGTGAGATTTTAATTTTCTCAGTGAAAACTCTCCTCAGTCAATAGATTATGGAAAATGCATGAGTCTGGCCCCTTCCTTTCTCCAAAAAAGAGCTGAGATGGTGGTTTTCCATTCCCCAAATGTCCTGTACACTTTAACATTCAAACCCTCAGAATTCTGCCTCTTCCATCATTTTACTGTCACCTCCTCCTCCCTCGGATCTTTGCTGTTGGTCCAGCAGCATGTTGACAGAAAACAGCTCCCACTGTGTGCTTTTCCAGCTTTGAAGCTGTGTAAAACTGCACTCAGAAATGTTGCTCTGGCTAAAGCTGATGGAGGTAAAGAGGTCACTGCCCCACACACTCATCGGTTTTCTTCCCCATCCTCCCCATCTACCTCCAGCTCAGTTGCCTTCAGTCAGCCAAAGCAAACTATCCCACCAAAAGCCTGTTCATTTTCTGTTGGATCAGGGGAGCTGATTCACCCTGAAGTTGCATAATCCCTTGAGGAGACACAAGCAAGAGAACAGGGACACAGATGGGAGTAGGGTTACGAAAACAGAAAGACTGCCATCTCTGGCAGCCCACAGCTATACCAGATTAAGTGCAGCATGAACCACTCCTGGAGAAGAACCCGCTGACCACAATCTCTCTACTGGGGAAAACAGTCATAGAATGGTTTGTGTTGAAAGAGACCATCTAGTTCCAAACCAATATCGTGAGGTAACTTGAGCTAATTCCCACTTCTTTTGGGTTTGTAAGTTTGGCTTTCTCTGGCTTATCCCTCTCTGGAGCTGGAGTCACAGTTTATGCACTTCAGAAATGAGACAGTGTAAATATTCCTTCCAGCTAAGGTTTTCTTACAGTATCCCTAACACATGCCTGAATGAAACCATGCAGGACTCTACCCATGCTCATTCTTTCACTTTCTAAGTTACTTACACTTCATGCCCTTGCCTTTTAGCACTAGGTAAGCTTTTTTTCTTGTGTAGCAAACATCTTTTTTTACCTCATACCAGGAAAAAACATACCAGAGGCCATTATAAAACAATCAAGATCATTAATCCTGTTCTCCTCCTGTGAGAGCTGCTTTGTGTTTCTGTTGCTCCAGGGCATCCATCTCTTACAAGTGCATATTCAGCATTTTCCCCCTTGTATTTCTTGTTGTCATGGGTAATTTCAGGTATGGAATAGGATACCTGGGTGAAATTGCAGTATCTCTTCATCTCTCTCCTAGGAGGTTATGGATAAGAGCAACATAGCTTGGGAGGCAGGATTTCAGTTGATCTTCCTGTGGGCAGTTACTGTATCTGCATTGCCTAGGTGTATTTGCGTAGCACCTTGAAAAGGCCTGGCTGATTCTAAACTGGGGTCAGTATTTGGAAAACAAATGGGTTTTACCATGAAATTAAAAGGAAAAGGAAGCTCTGTAAGGAGCTTGGTAGCTCCATAAGAAGTAAACTCTGCAGTTCTTACTTTTGAGTTAGTAATCAGACCTAAACCTAGACTTAAATAAGGAAACCTATTAGGTAACTAAACTATGTTCTGGGTGGAATTAAACACATAAATAAAGGAAATCATTGACAAGCAAACACTTGGTCACACAGGTGCCTCAGTATGACCAGTTTCACCAAAAAACCACCCACCTAATTCCTGGTATCCCTTAAGTCAAATATATCTGATCATTGAAAACTGGCAAAGGATGGGCAACTAGGCTGGTTCTATGTCCATCCATTGCCAGGACACTTTCTGATTGTAATAAATGGCGCTGGGTTCCTGTGAGATGTGTGAATGTATCTGCCATCACTTCGAAATTTGTGTCCTTGTCTGTTCAGTGGGAGAGGTTTTGGGAGAGGGAGTGAGCAAAAACTAAACACTTAGAAGCAGTTTCCCGGACACCAAGGGATGGGGATGCGACATAGTCTTGATCAAAGCCTCTGAGGTGGGTTGGGTCTGAAAAGGGAGCATCCCTGCTGTGGAAAGGTAAGAATGTGGGATAAATGAGAAGACTGAACGGTGCTGCTGGAAAACCCTGCTGCTTGGCAGTGTGCTCAGAAGGTAAGATTTGCCATGACGAGGAGCAAAGCACCTGCAAAGGGGGTTGTCCCTCTCAGTTTGCACCCCTGTTGACCTCCCAAGGGTACCTTGGAATTGAAGAAGTCTGGTTTACCTACTCTTCCCCCATTGCTGCTCTCACAATACCCCGATCAGTGTAGATGGATGCCCATCTTCAGAGAAGGGGAAGTGACTCTTATACAAGGGAGGCTTGGGGCTGTACCACTAAACCCCTGCTGTACTTGGGAACTGCATCCTCACTCCCACAGCAACAACAGCCAAGTTCATTCCACTACAAACAAGACATCCCCTGGCACTGGACCATATATTAATATTATTAGACTTTTTATAAGCCTTGTTCAAAGCTTTTATTAGATGTCTCACTAGTCCAACTCCTTTTGATGCCTCTTCTTAAACCTGCACAAGGCACTGGCACTGTATTCCTTATCCCTGGCCAATTTTTGCTGCATGTAAGCTCCTCAGCAGGCCTCTTCCCAGATCACTTTTGGAACACAGCTGATAAGACTGAAAACAAATGACATTTCTATGGCCTTTGATGGGCTCTACATGGGTTATAGTGCCACTGCTGGCTACTATAGCAATGGAGACCTGTGGTTTATGGCAAGGTCCAAGGTAACCACTGTAGAAATCCAGCTGTGATAGCTGCAGGAAAAGGATGGGCAGGGGTGAGAATGGATACTTTGAGGAATCACCTTATCTCTTGGACAAAACAGTTGTAAGTGGGCAAAGAACTGACCAAGAAAAGACTGGAGGAGAGATAAGCCCCTGGTGAGGAAAGAAATTAATGTGATCTGTCATAAGACCCATCAGCGAACAACTCGGACCCTTTTGGGAACACATCACCTTTTGGAGTGATCAGTATCTTGTATTATGTAGCTGCAATATGGGGTTCTCACATCGCTACTACATCTGCTTGTACAGTGTAGGGCCCAGGGACTGTGGGGGTACTCACAGGTCTGCCTCTCCGCTCTGTAAACCACTGATGGATTTTCCTCCCTGTATCCTCCACAGTAAACTGCAAAGCACCGTTGTGAAAGGGGTTATTAAATGAATAAGAGCTGGCGACGAACAGCCCCCTCTTGTGCAGGAAACTGTGTGTCATCGAGCTTCTCGCCTATGTCAGGGAAGCGAGGAGTGAAGGAGAGGTGATAATGACAGGGGCTGCCTCCAGGGAAGGAGGTGGAGACAGCACTGGAGGGGGTGCAGGGCTCAGATTGTGGCAGAGGGAGGAAAGGAATACAGTACAGCCAAATGAACAGTGGAAACTGATAAAGGTCAAACAGAAGAAGAATTTATTAGAAATGAAACAAAGCAGAACCACCAAAACCTTCAGAGCTATAAAAATGAGGAAAGGAGAAAAAGTATGAAAACATTCCCATCAAAATTCCTAAAGTAGGCACATGTTAGCATACTCGAAGAGGGAAGAAAATAACAGGGAGGCTTCGATCTTGTCTGTCTCTTTCTCTAATCTAGCCAGCAGTGTGCCCACGTTTCCACGCAACGTGACTATAATTATAAGCTGTGATCTATCAAACCAGGACCTGGAAATTTTCATCTTGTTGCCCTGCAAACATACAAGGAAGGCTGCAAAACTGTTAGAGCATTGCCTCTTCTCATCTAAGCACATTGTTATTTGGCACCACTATTCTATACATAATGACAGTCGCTGTGTTTCCAGTGAGTAGGGCTTGATAGCATCACGCAATTAGATAAGAAATGTAATGAGCATGATTGACACGGCATCTCACCCAAGCTTACTGTCTCTTGGAGTCTAATAGAAATTGCTTGCAGTTGCCTCCTTTCCAAAAGATAATCCCACACAAGGCTCTCTTTCTGGTTACAAAAAGCCTTGAAGTGTAAGAACACATTTGAAGAGCCCCTTTTTTCAGTTTTGTCACTTATTTGTGCTCAAGAGTCTGTTTCTCATTCTTTCCCCACAGGCTGATAAACCATGCTGACAGACTGGAGAGGGTGAACTCAAATGAGCCCCAAACATTTTTATTTCAGCTTTGGCATTTACTATATTGGCAATGGATGTCTCCCCTTTCCACTTCACCAGAGCACCGATCCTCCTGCTGTAAAGTATAAAAGCCAGGCTGCCAAAGAACAGTCCAAGAACACTGAAGTGTTTTATAAATGTGGTATTTGACCTTGTTAGTGATGGGAGGTTATTGATACTTAGAGGAACATCACAGATAGAGGCATAATGGAGCTTGTTGGGGGCTGTGGGAAATACAGTCTATGGCCCCAGGCTTCAACAGAGCCTTGAAAGGCAGAGGACAGTTATTAGCTTTGAAGATCTTATAACTTGCCTCGAAGGAAAAGCAAGCCTTGTTTTGCTAGACAGGGCCTTTGAAGATGAAAAAAAACCCCCAAAACAATGAAAATGCAAACCTCCCAAAAGAGCCCCCCTCCCCAAAACAGAAAAAAAAACACCACATCCTGCTTTAAAGGGTCTCTCCCTGGAATATTAAAGTGCCTGCGAACCAAACATCACCAGATCTATCATTCTCTGGGAAAGAGATACAGAATCTACTGAAAACTTAGATCAGCCAGGAAAATGATCAGGTGTGTGGATCCAGCTTTAGGGGTTTCAGTCCCATTTTTACACAGAAAGCTTTTAATAACATATTCTGCCTATTTACCAATTATCTTGTCATTGTCCCCACAGGGCAAAGCCACATAAACCTTGAGCACAGGTCAGTTCAGCTGGTGAAATCGCTGTGACGAGCAGAGGGGCAGAAGCCTATGCCAGTGTGGAAGAACCATGGGGAGAAGCAAGGACTGAGCAGAAGGTGCTTGCAGAGGTCATGGGAGGTAACTGATTAGCTCAGGAACAGTCAGGAAAGGAAGAGCTATTCTTGTTCCCATTCAATATTCAGCAGTATTAGATGGAAAGCCAAGACAGCTGGTGTCCTACGTGATGCTTGTTATTCACAAGTTTTATAAGCATATTTTCCATTCCACCATCCAAGGTTTAAAGAGAGTATTGAACAGTATCAGATTCATGACAGATCTCTACAGAACCCCAATCAGTACATCTCATCAGCTTGTCTGTAAACTACTGAGGTTACAGTAGTAGCAGTTGAACCTTGTTGTTACTATGTCAAAATACCACAGAGCTTAACGAAGTCAAGATAAACGATATCTACCACCTCTCATTTACATGTAAAATCTACACCCTTGCACAGGAAGACATCAGATTGATTACAGTTTATACTCAGTTTTACTCCTCACCCCTTTGCTCAGTAATCTCATCCAGGATTTTTTTTAATCATGGCTCTAAAATCCCACAGCTCCCATTTTCCAACACCAGCATCTGAACGTTTGCTTGTACATGCAAATTCTCAAAGACAACTCCTAAAATTGCTCAGGGTCTCTGGGTACCCCAGGAGGCCCAGCTATTTTGATAATGTCTAACTAACCTAAACACCCGCTACCCTTTCTTTCCCACTCTGATAGATGGTTGCCAGCATTACAGTTGACTCCATTAGTAAGGGCTGAAACACCTCTTGGCCTTTTCAGCTGTGGTCCTCAGGACTCCTGCCTGTTGAAGGGTTTTACCCTTCCTATGAACATAATCCTTTTTTCCTGTTACATGTACAACCCTCATTACTGTTTCTGTTTTGATTGATTGAGCTTTTGATTTTGACTCTGTATATTTGTGCTAATTGCACTTGGCAAACTGACCTAGCTTCCCCTTTTCTAACACTGTTGAAGATTTCATGGTTTAGTTAAGTTGGGCTCTTATCTCACTCCTTATCTTATTGCACTTTCAGATTGCTTGCAGTAATGCCTTTATCACAGTTTCTTGAAGACATTGCCTCTTTTTTGCTTTTGACTACTTCCCATGAGCTCCAGGTTCTCATCTCTTATTGCTTCAGTTCTGTTGTGACACTATTTGAAATTTAATGGGATCAACAGCACTTTTACTGGGTAAAACTTTCTCTGAATGAGAAAAACAGGTTTAGAAACCAGTGAGAGTGAAGAATTTCTCCTCAGCAAGGTGGCTTCTGTACTTCATATAACTTTCCTGCTTCATAACAAACTACTAACACCAAGTAAATGATAGCAGCCCACTGAGGCTCCTCCCAGTCTCTCAGTTCCCTCCTGTGATTGAAATTTGAGATGCAGTTTTTCTAACCCAGTATTCAGCTGTTTGTGGTACCAGTGAGAAATACAAACATTTGGGAACAGCCTGAGTATGGTTCTATAGAAATATGAACCAAAATATGGAATAACCATCTGCTGGTTGGCTTACACTTATTAAAAGGGATGAACAGCTAATTTTTATTTCTAATTGAAAGTACAATAAATGAACTGCAGAAGCATAAGACAGTATCTTTAAAGTCATACGAAAGTATTACAGAGATTCCCCACCACACCGTTTTCTATTTGAGAAATAAAGATAAGATTCTAAAGTGAGTATTTTCTGCCAAACATCAGCAGGTTTCCACAGTGAACTCTTAAACCCATGAAAATAGGGAGGAAAAGAAGAAAGAAAAAATAATAGAAGATATAATAAACCTTTAAAGATAATGACAGAAAAAAATATTGCCTATCAAAATACTGTGGCACAAAATACATCTTTTAAAGCCAGCTATCAATGAATAATGTACTTATCACTCAGACTGGAGGCGTATATGGAACTCATACTTGAGTATTCTCCAAAGGAACATGTCTAGACATTTGAAATATAGTTTGTTGGCCTCTTTCATCAGCTGAAGCCTAAGTATGATACATCTGTCATCAAACATGGCAGCAAACATTAGCCTGTATGATTCATTGCTGTTTTTGCTATAATTCAGATAATGATGACCATATATATTATAATCATCTCAGTGAATTCAATTTAACTCATTCATGCTATGTCAAGGAACTGTAACTGTTCTATTGCAAGAGGAGAGAGGAACAGAGATGGCAGAGGAAAGTTTCCAAGCAGCAAATTTTCTGAATTAATTTCTTGTGCCTTATTCATTATTAATACGAGTAATTTTAGACCAAAACATAAGATGAGCTTTTATTATGAGTTGCTCATTCCAGCTTGCAAGGGTCGTGGCCATTTTTAAACGTTTTATGGTTTTCTGCTTAATTAAAAATAGATGGGTGGAATGTGACAGAAGAGAACTGAACACCTCACATTGTTAGCAGTTTACTGAAGGAAAAAGAACCTGAATGAGTAAAGCCTCCTTCAGCTGTAAGCCTAAGCTTTTAGGTATTAAATTTAGTCAATGATAATGAATGTGGAAAATCAATTGTACAGATTAACTAAATGAATGGCAGAGCTGGAAAGTGCTTTTTTCCCCTTCCTTTTAAAAAGCATCTTGCAGGTGAAGTGCAATTCCAATGAGACACCCTGGAGCTGGTCTGCAGACTGGATAGAGCACATAAAACCCCACAGAACAGAAATCTCTCCACCTGAGAGAGTCAGAAATGTAGGGAGGAAACCTTCATCACAGGGAGAAGAACAGTCAGCAAGTTACGAATGAGGAAAAAACCCTCAGCATAAATCATATCAATGGTGAAGTGAAAAGAGATGGGAGGAATTTGTCATCTGGAGAAAGCTCTGAACAATAACAATCCCATGGGGGAAGGAGGGACAGGAGAGCAGGGCAGTGAGTTTAAGAGACACTGGTTTTCAGGAGCACTGTTAGGTCTTAGGAGTCATTTATTGGCTAAAGAACTCTTCAGCAATAACTGGTGACACAAAGGATGGATTGGGAAGTCATTCCTGGCTGTATTTGTCAAAAACAGCTGAGCTGCACTCACCTTTCCACACTGCTGTGAAGTTCAGCACCTGGGAAAATCAGATAACTGAGGTCAGAGTTGAATGTGAAAAACAAACCTTCACTGCAAAATCGCTCATTTCCTGTAAAAGCCTTCTTTAAACAGAGGGGAATGAATGTTACAGACCATTGTGTATGTTGGTTTGTTCGACCTTTTCTGCTCCCTTTGGCCCCTTATTCTGATGCTCGTCTCTGATCTACCAATATTCTCAGCCTCACCTGCCAATTTTCTTTTCTTCTTTTTTTTCTCCCTACTTGTGAAGCCCTCCTTCCTCTCCTCCCAAGTACAATATACTCTCTTCATTTTCACAAAGACCCTGTACTCTCTGTATTCAAGCCTCTCATGTCAGAATCTATTTAAACATAACACCTATGTAAAAAGTAGTTTACAATAAATAGTGCTACTAACAGGCAGGTGTCATTGTTCCTCAGGAGAAGCCAGTTAAAACAGGAAGATAACTTGATGTGAAGATGTGGCAAGTTCCACTTGCATTACTATAATTCATGTTATACTTCTAAGTGATAGATAAAATCTTTGCAGTTAGAATTTGTACCTATGTACTCCAGACAGCCACATCATTTTCATCCTCATAAATTCTGATCTGAAGTACTGTTAAGAGGAGAATCTATGGAAAGGAGATGAAAATGTTTAGCATAATTGATATAGTTATTCTGGATGGACATTTGGCCTACTCACTTCTTTGCCCCCCTGCCTCCTTCGCTCCTCCTCTGGCTCCCAGCCCCTAGGAGCAGGGAAGTTGCATCCAGAGAATGCTGTTACAATAATTACTGATTGCCCTATCCTTAAAAAGCAGAGTGATCTATGTGCAGTGCTCTTATCATGTTCAGATCAAGGGAATGCAGGGCCTTCGTATCAACCAGTTTGCCACTTCAAAGGTCTAAGTAATGATTGCATACATATGAAATCCCAAGGAAGAACACCACGCCAAATTTGCATTAAGATGGCAGGAGTAATAATAACATATTGTAGTATTTACTCTTAATATTCAGTGGGAATACAACATGAGTGCAGTATAGTACAAACCCTGCCATCCTAGTACAAATGACATCGAATGGAGGAAAGGTAAAAGTTATGCAAGGGCTACTTTGTCCCTGACTCAAGTTTTCCGTCATGGGCTTGACCTAAATTGTGCAGCAAATGAAGAGGATTCTGGACATTCTCCAGCAGCTTCAGCTAAATTAAATATGAACATGAATAATGCCCCGGGGCCCTGCATTCACTGGGATGCCACAGGCATGGGACTCGCAAAGCATCCACCCTTGCTGCGGAGCCGTGCTCCAGATTTTAATTAACTGAGTTTGCTCTGTTCAGCTTTTCCTGTGAAAGCCTCCCACAGTAAAAACACTTCTTCAAAACATTATGCTGCAGCAGATGAAAATAAATCTAGCTGTTGAGTTTTCAGAAACTTTCTTTGAAATAACATAATCTCAAGGACCACAATCATTCATTCCAGATGCATGGTTCATGAACTCAAAACCATCACATCCAAGTACTGCATGTTCTCATCTTTCCTAACTGCCATATGTTACTAAGTCATTTCATTTTATACGCACCCTCATGGCTCCAGGCTTCATGGACAGATGGCTCTTTGCCACCTAATCAAATTTGCACATCAAGGGCATCCCAAGTGAGGTCCTTTGTAGAACCGTAGCCTCCTTTAGTTCCTCTCTCTTTCTTGAACGTTTGCACATCAGTACAAACTTGTACTACCAAAAGGTTCATAGTTTTCAGACACAAGACACTCATTCTTCAGTTAAACACAACATAGTACAAGCAGTTCTATTCCATTCACTCTAAAAATACAATTCAGTGCCTTGGAACTTCACAGCCTACCCACACAGTCCTCAATATCCCTTTTTTGGTTCTATTCTGGGTCTCTCCTTCTTCCATAGCCACATTTGTTCATTGGGCTGAGCATGCCTGTGTCCTCTGCCATCACATACACGGTTACAATAACACATCTTTACTTCTGCAACCAAGCAGTAGCTTTTACTGAACTGTGCCAAGCTTGATGCAGTATCTAAATTTAGAAGCCTTCTAATTTTCTTTCTCTGCATATTGATAAAACTGAGTTTTCATGGATCAGCTCATCTTAATGTAGGCTCGTGTCTGTTGCCTTTGATGAACTCATAATCTGTCTCAGAGCTGCATTTGATTCTCTGGAGCATCCTATTAATCAGACAGGAAAACTCTCATATTAGTAACTGTGGTCTTTCTTCAAGCCACTCTGACCTACATCGCCTCACTGGGTTGGTTAGGCTTTGCACACACACTTCGACCACATTTTCACTGTCACAATTCCTGTAACTACTTGCTGCATTACCTATCATGTCCACCAAATACTTGTATAAGCACACATCTCATGTATCTGAATGCCCAGCGGGATCAGGGTTAGCCTAGCACTGACAAAATGTTATTTCACGATAAACAATAAATGTGCAATTCTTCAACTTAAAAAAAGATTGCTTTTACATACTGAATGTAGTGACAGGACAAGGGGTAACGGGTTGAAACTTAAACAGTGGAGGTTTAGGTTGGACATAAGGAAGAAATTCTTTACTGTTAGGGTGGTGAGGTACTGGAATGGGCTGCCCAGGGAGGTTGCGAATGCTCCATCCCTGGCAGTGTTCAAGGCCAGGTTGGATGAAGCCTTGGGTGATATGGTTTAGTGTGAGGTGTCCTTGCCCATGGCAGGGGGGTTGGAACTGGATGATCTTAAGGTCCTTTCCAACCCTAACTATTCTATGATTCTGATTCTAATGTCCTCATCTTATCCCTTCTAGGATACATTTTACAGACACCAGGACAGATTACAAGAAACAAGGTCATCTACATTGAGAGTGACTAAACCCCCCACTTTACACCTTTTTCCCTACAGAGGAACAGTGTAGTAATTTTTAATATTGCCATCAACAGCTACAGAAGAAGTCTCACCCTGTTAAGATAAACAAAGCTGTTTAGTATGAACATTTTCAGGACACCTAAAACCAGTTTTTTAACCTATACTAAAAAGAAGCAATCAGCTATTCAACA
The DNA here is from genome assembly GCF_012275295.1 of Melopsittacus undulatus. NCBI lineage: Eukaryota > Metazoa > Chordata > Aves > Psittaciformes > Psittaculidae > Melopsittacus > Melopsittacus undulatus. The sequence goes on along the minus strand of NC_047531.1, from coordinate 11,681,813 downwards.
CCAGTGACTTTAAGATAACACATATAGAAGAGTGTTGTCATATTTTTATAGAAGAGAAGTGGTGGAATTGTGATACATGTTATCACATAGACACTGCAAATACCGAATAGAATATAAAGCTGAAACAAAGAGAACTCTATGCTTGTTACTTCTAAATGTTCACAGTAGCACTTAATAAATCACATTTTACACGTACATTTTCTGAGGAATATAACATTTTGTGCCTCAAAAGACTACAGTGAAGCAGCGTACACAATTCACCTTCCCATGCTACAAGTCATCTCTGCAGATTAAAAAAGGGCTATCCCAGAGAACACAGTGACCCAGAAGCCAAAGATAAAGTGTTTACAATTTGTTCCAGACATCACCTATTTAGTTAAACATAGCTCTTTGTATTTACAGCCCCTTCTATTGCTCTGCTGTGGGTAGTAACCTGAATATGCCAAGCCTGCTAAACATTGGCTAAAATTACTCCGGTGTCTCATAGCTACAATTGTTTAGCAAGTGCTGCACAGGCACAGTATAACACCATTTATTATCAGTTAAACTAATCATCCTTATTACCCTTCTGTAACCCCTTTTTGCACAAGGACAGATAAAGGTCATCTTCTAGTGGCTTTGGAGACACTACTCAGCTAGCCATTTCAATAGACGAAAGGTCCCATGCCCCAGAAAACATTATTTTGACAATTTCCAAGCTGTTTTGAAGAAAAAAAAAGGAAGACAAAATCTATTAAGTGGATGTTTGCAGAAAGATCCACGTTTTTGACATGATTTAATAAAGATCAGTCTGCCACTTAATGTAATTTCTCTGTAATCAGAGCCACATTATATATACTTAAAAACTAACATTCAAATGGCTAGTCTGAGCGAGGTCCTCAAAGTACCAACCTCTCTGCTGTCAACCAACACAACTCCTCCTCCCCAAACCCCTGTGGTTTCTCTAACAATAACAGGAAGGTGTTCTACAAGGCATTTCTTATTCTTCTCTCTTTTGATAACATGGCTACATAGCATCATCTGTCTGGCCTGCAGCCATGCAGCCACCAAAGCTGTTTTCTGCTTCCTGAGCTGGTGCTTTTTAATACACTAAACTGACAAAAGCACCACTCTGTTGTTCAGGTTTTGAAAACTAATCGCATCCTATTAGCCTGATCTAAATTAGGAGCCCAGTTCACACTGTTGAGCCTCTCAGCAGCGATCAGACCCAGATGGAAACCTGAAGCCATGCTGCTTGGAGTGGTTGGGGGTGGGCATGGACAAGAGCAAATTCCTTGGCTTCAAAGAAACCAGCTCCCAAAGGGCAAACATCCAGCCCCTGCTCCTAAGCCTAAGGTGCCAGCACAGGAAGCTGGTGCTGGGCATCACCTACACATGGTGAGCTCCGAAACAGTGCCACCAGCATGGATATCCACCCTTACCCACCTAAAACTCCCATCTGTGTACTCCCTCTGGGTAGTGCTCAGGTATACCGGAAACCAGCTCCCAAAGTGCAAACATCCAGCCCTGGCTCCTAAACCTGACAAGTTCTGGCCTTTCTCCAGGATGAAGCAGCTACATCAGGGAGTACTGCAAACAACAATTTTGGATTTAAGCAAGCAGAACTGGTACTTATGCTATCCAACTTGATGGTTATCTAGTGCTAGTGTTCTGAATTGCTCACCTAGATATACTTTGTTATCCTGCCAACAAAGAACAGAAACTTAAAAATGCTACAGGAGACCAAAGTGCAAAAAATCCTGCTCCTCCAAAGTCTGTTAGGCACCAGATGCTTTCTTCTTTACCATGAGTCCAAGCCAAAAACTGTAAGTAGCGCTAATCAATAGAAGTTCAGAGTTAAGAACACTTAATGGAAGATGATTTAAGGTGAAGAATTCTAGATGCCAGCTGTTCACAGAAGCAGGCTCATTTTTATCTGTTTCTTTTTCCAGTGTCACCTGCCTCAAGTGACTTTATGCTTGGAACAAAAGACTATAGAGGAAAACCACTGGGTCAGTTGTAATAGACTAGACTGAGCTACTGCTCGCTTCATGCTGACAGAAGCAAATCCTACAGGGAAAGCAGTGAGGCAGAAGCAGCAGAGTAGAAAGATAGATCAACATGCTTCAGCTGCTGGAACCCTTGAAGAAGTACTGTATTAGGTCAGAACAGAGGTCAGTTTTGTTTTTGTTCTTTCTGACAAGACACCAGTAGCAAATACAAAACAGTAAAGTGTGTAAGAATAAAACATTCCTAGACTGTTAATATGGCTGTATATTTTACAGTTAAAGTAGTCACTAATTTAGGATATTTCTGAGTGGAGACTGTATTTAAACTGATACTTTTAAATATCACATTCCACATACAAGTCTAATACTTTTGACCCTTTGGCCCTGAAAAAAAGTCATAGCACTGAGCTCCACTACTACATTACACAGCGTAATGTCATAAAAGTTTGAAATTTGCTGCCTGCTCACTTCATTTAAGACCTCATTCTTGTAAGCTTTCAACCATTCCCAAACCAAAGTCATGGACAACGTCAAGCTGCTCCTCTGTCACATACGCTCCTAAATATGACTGCTTTGTATAGGAGAATGCGTGTCTTTATTTTGCACCTAGCTATATATTTGAACGTTTACCAGTATTAAGACTACATAATGATACATTTGAATTTACATTTTCTATATTTGGAAGAAAATCAAATCCTGATGAGCAACATGAAGAGCTGAAAATAGAAACAGAGGCCAGCTGGTCTCTTCTTTGAAGTGTGAAAGTGTGAACATGTTTTATATTGTGCCTCCTAAAAATTGAAAGTTTGACTACATGAAGTGGCCAATGTAAAAGGGTTACCACTATCACCATGTGTCTGGTTTTGGGAGTGATCACTGCCGCAGGGCTTTGTACTGTTCTCCTACTGTGTCTACGAGGCTTTTTAGCAGAATGTGACTAGAACACTACAGAGATTTAAGGATGCAGACCCTATATAAAAGATCCGAACAGCTTTAGGTGTAAAATAAGCACCAACACGCTTTGCTTAGAGACCATGACAGTTTCAAGTATACATGAAAGCTGATTTTTAAGTACGTGGGAAACTTTGTGCCCTTTGGATTTTGCCAGCAGGTTCAGATGCCTGAGAAGACAAAACTGTGATCCATGTTGGATAAAAGTATATTTAAAACCCTGTGCATAACCGTAATTATGTTAAGCACCCAAACTGCAGGCAGGAGAAAGAATGCAGTGTAAGCCCTTTTCACAGCAAGAGACTTTTAAGATCAGATTTGAGCACATTAGCATATATGCACATTCCTATCTTTAAAACATATAGCTATTCTCATTCTTAATGAAAAAGCAACAGAACTATCACTCTTAAAAAATATTAGTTATGTTTCAAGACTGAACTAATTGCCACATCACTTTCAACTTGCATATCCCATGAAGCCTATACTGTATACAATCCATATAATACTATGAAGTGTGGAGCACATTCCTAAAAGTGTGTTTAAGGCAGAAGTTCAGCATCTTAGTATCTTTTTGTAAACAGTGATTCAGAGAAAACTCCAGGAACAAACTCACCAACAGAGTTTCAAGTTGACAAGCAGGTATTCTTTATTGCGGCACCGGGAGATATGGAGGATAGCTCCTCCCAGCGTGTCCCCCCATATTACACTGGGTCACTGGGCATATTACATCATTTCCAGAAAGTTTCCTGCATTCGTACAAAAATGTGATGGTGGTCTTTAAGGGTCGTTTACTTTCCCCTACTTCATTAACATTACAGACATAGCAATCATCCTGTGCTTCTACTTATCAGTTAGTTTAAGTGCTCCCATCCTGGCTATCAGCTAGTCCCAGATACTCCCCATCCCCAAGTCCTGTTTTTCCATTCTGAGGACCTGAAACTATGTCAACTACCTTTAGGCACCACGGTCATTTTCCATTACAAAGCCATCAAACTTACCATTACTTAGAACTGATTACATTTTGTGCTTTTGTGCCTCCTTCTATCAACAGACAGATGTATTGTTTAGCCTAAAATGAGTTCACAGACTGAACCGATGTGACATTAATTTATTATATTACTGCATAAAGAGTTAAAAGACTAGTACAATGCTTAAGGCTGAAAATCAACCCTGTGCCCAGGAACAAGATTCATATGCTACTAAACGACTGCTTCCAAACATACAATAAACAGACCAATACCTAAAGATTCAGTGGTGGTGATAACAGTGATGCTAAGAGACACTCATCTTAGGGAAAAAAAATCTTAGGAAATCCTCTTATGAAAGACTGCACTTGCAGGGGTTGAGTCTAGATGCTAACTGCAAAAATCATTCTCCCAGATATTTTTCTGGTTTTAACTGTAGAAACACATAATTTTCTTAAGAGGCTGCCTTGAAAGGTGAAGTTTGGAAAAAGTGAGAGATTAAAAGACAGGAGGTTTGGGGGACAGGGTTCAGTAAATTCCTTCAACACCAAGACAAGTCTGTATTACAGAGCGCTTTACAAAATGTACACTATATATATATATTACATACGCATATAAACCAGCATTATTTCAGTCACTAAGTTCTTCCTCATCACTGAAATAAGCACTTTTCTTAATCCGTGGACGTTTTGATTCATCTGAAATTGAAGACTCCCCTGCAGTCTGCACCCATCTTTGCTGTTCTTCCTCAATTTTGGCTTGCTACAATGAAAGGAAAAAAGTATTAGGTAGGATTAAGAAAAAGTACAATGCATTACATAAATAATAATGCTAATTATAATTTAATTTATTGAATTAAAGAATTCAAAGAGTTTATCTCAATTTCCAGATAAACTGTGTAATGAATGCACTAGAAAACATTCATGAAAGTAGTTCTTGTCTGCAAACAGTAGGTATTTTGCACCAGTGCAGGCCACAGGGTGCACCCTCCATTCTTAAAGAGAGGAACTTTGCCCATGGCAAACATAGAGAACTATAGAGCAGCTGAGATCTGAAGCAAAGAATCCATCGCATTTTAAACAGACATGATTGAATCAGCTTTGTTCCACTAGCAAGTCTTCTGTTAACTTTTGCAATCATTCATGCAGGAAATGAACGTCTTCAGGGATGTAAAGGTTTATTCAACTAGATGCTTCCTATTTTTACTGGCAAATATGATATTCCAGTTAAAATCTTTGGATGGCAAGAGAAATGAGAAATTTCTTGGCTTGTTTATATTTATAGATTTTACTTCCATTGTGGAGTTTTCCAGTTGTGGCAGGATAACTATGCATATTTGCATTGGGGATTTTTTTGGACTATGTCATCTAAATGTTCTGCACTCATTAGAGTCATATTCACAACAAAGCTATCTTAAAAGCTCTTGAAGGTTTTTTTTTGGAGAGACAAGGGTATACAAGGGGACAGCTGAGAACCAGGGAGCCGAGAAATTTGAAGATCAGGTCAGGCTTGCTCTGTGTAGAGAAGCAAGAGCTTGCAAAGAAGTATTGAAGATAGTCTGACAGCTGTCAGACCATCTATCTACATAACAAAAAAATGCATTATGTTTTGAGAAAAGAAGTCCATTAGAGACCACAATGGACTGCATGAGGCAAAGGAAATGCTCCAGAAATAGATATTGCTGAAGGACAAGGTAGTGAGTGAAGACAGAAAATATACCTAGTCATTTATACATGACTTTTTCTGGATGCTCAGTTAACAGAGTAAAGTGGGATCTGTGGACCAAAAACCTAATAGAACATCACAGTGGAGATGACAGGAGGAAACTAAGCAGCAAAAGAGCTTGAAGGACAAAAAAGAAACCTCTAATGCACAAACACATCAATAGTGAAAACAGTAAAGGGAGAAGAAAAAAGAAACCACCAAGTGCCCTGGGTTACAGAGCAGACAGTCCTAGGGCTGTATCTCAGAGCTTTGCAAAGCAGCTCAGAAAGGTAGAATTGCATCTAAATAACAATAAATATGCACTGCTTTAATTTTGTACCTGAAAAGCTATGGCTTGGCTGAGACTATCTAGAGCAGGGTCTTCTCCTTCCTCTTCGCTTTCTTCCTCCTCCTCACTTTGTTGTGCAAAGAGAAAAATATACAGATCTTTAAATGTTCAGTATGAAAAAGCTTCCTAGAAAAAAGTAGTAACGTGTCAATAAATATACATACACTTCTTCTGGCTCAACTATCTTCTTTCTTTTCTTCTTTTCTTTTTTTTTTGGTGGCTCCCGCTCTCCTAGCATATTTTTAGGACACGCATAACTTAAGTGTCCTGCTTCCTTGGAGAAAAAGAAATATTGCTTAACAGAAACCATTACAAACAACTATCTGTTAAAACATATCATGAGGAAAGTTAACGTAAGACAGTTCACAGGGGAAAAAAATGGAATCAATTAGTAAGATAAATGGAATGCTGAATTAGCACACAGAAGACAAACTCTTCTCTATAAGCTTGCCATGGAAACGAAGAGATTAGTGGTGATATGCATATTTAACTGCAAACTGAGAACAAGCTATAAGCAGTTTTTTTTTTGCTACTGCAATAGCCGAATACACTACAGCACCATTTATGTTCAAGTCAAGATACAAACCTTGGCATTAACAGTTCAAGAAATAGGAGCGAGTCAACATTTCTGCTCTAAAAGGTGTTATGAACATAAATCAAGGTTGTATTTGACGTTAAATACTACCCAAATCTGAATCTCCCATGCTATAACATTTAGGGAAAGTGAGGATTTGCCTAAAACTTAAGATACGCTACTGTATAAAACCAGTTGTTTTCAGTATTTATTTTACTGCCAGTGATACCATGAATTTCCAAAAGTATAACAAAAGCAGGTATTTTGAAGGAGGTTTTCCTTCTCAAACAGCATCATACTGATACTCAGATCAGGATGCCGATCAACAGGTTAAGCAGCAATTACATATACAATCTTCCCTCCAAATCTCAAATAAAAGACAAAAGGTGTACTATCATTCTTGAAAATGGTAAAATTGCTCCCTTAGTTGGTAATATCTACAGCAAAAAATAATAATTTAACAGCATGGGCAGGATTTAACAGCAATGGCCAAACTGAAGAAACAAGCCAAGAACCTGTGTTGATTTTGGCTGGGGTACAGTTAATTTTCTTCATAGTACTTAGTATAGGGTTATGTTTTGCATTTGTGCTGGAAACGGTGTTCATAACACAGGGATGGTTTAACTATTGCTGAGCAGTGCTTGCACAGAGTCAAGGCCTTTTCTGCTCCTCAGCCCACCCCACCAGCAAGTAGGCTGAGGATGCAACAAGAAGCTGGGAGGGGATACAGCCAGGAAAGCTGACCCCAATTGGCCAAAGGGAGATCCCATACTATATGATGTCATGCTCAGCAATAAAACTAGGGGGAAGTTTGGTGGAGAGGATCTGACTGGGCATTGATTGGCTGGCAATGAGCAATTGTTTTCATTTGCATTACTATTCTTTCTCGGGGTTTATTTTTCTCTGTTATTTTTATTTTCATTACAATTTGTTATTACTACTATTTTATTTCAATTATTAATCTGTTCTTCTCTTAACCAGCAAGTTTTCTCACTTTTACCTTTCCCATTCTCTTCCCCCTCACCCTTCTGGGGGGGGGTAGAAATGAACGAGTGTGGGTCTTATTTGCTGGCTGGGGTTAAACCACAACAGGGTCAAAAGATGGAATATATTACTTAATTTTTGGCTTTACTCACCCCACATTCGTAACATTTAGACTTATCAAAGTAGTTACGCCTGCGAATGAATTCTGCTGCTCTTCCATTATCAATGGCGATACTTGCTTTTATTACTCTTCCAAACAACTACAGCAAATTAGGAACAAAAAAAATCAGTGAATATTTTGGAACTGTAAACCTAACCCTCCTGCCAGAACAACTGTCCACAATTTACCTGTTTGTTATTAAGTGCCCGAGAACAGTTCTGTGCAGATTCTTTATCCAAAAACAAAATAAAGGCAACTCCTTTACTCTTCCTGGTGTCTTTCTCTTTCATAATAGTAACTCTGAAAACATATAACCACATTGTTGAAACACTGAAATTACTTCAGAGACATTTCTTCCTTAAAGATATAGGTGGGATCTTAGCTTTGTTATATAGCAAAAAGGAAAAAGCATATTTAACAATAGAAAGGCTCACTTAAATAGAAATTCAAAGGAACACCTAAACTGGCCATGTGGCCAGCATGGCCAACAGTGTCCTGGAGTACATCCAGAAGAATGTGATCAGCAGGTTGAGGGAAGTGACCTTCCCCCTCTACCCAACCCTGACGAGGCCACATCTGGAGTAGTGCCCCGTTCTGGGCTCCTCAGCACAAGAAAAACAAGAAACTACTAGAGAGGGTCTAGCAGAGGGCCAGGAGGATGATCAGGGATTTGGAGCTTTGCTTAAGAAGAGAGATTGCAGGAGCTGAAAAGGTTTAGTCCAGAAAACAGAAGACAGAGGGGATCTCATTAACGCATGTAAGTCTCTCAAAGGTGGGTACCACAAGGATGGTGCCAGAGTCTTTTCAGTGGTGCCCAGTGACATGACGAGGAACAGTAGCCATAAACTAAAACACAAGAAGTTTCACCTCACCATGAGGAAGAACTTCTTTACAGTCTGAACAGGCTGCCCAGAGAGGTTGTGGAGTCTCCTTATCTGGAGACATTCACAACCTGCCTGGACACATTCCTGTGTAACCTGCTCTAGGTAGCCCTGCCTTGGCAGGAGGGTTTGACTGGATGATCCCCAGAGGTCCCTTCCAACCCTAATGATTCTGTGATTCTGTACAGATAGTGGAGATGATTTTTAAAGAATTATTCCCTTGGATGACTTGAAAAAGAGAGAACATACTCTATAGACTTGCAGATGACCTACCTGTGGAGAACTACACATACTGAAGGTGAAATTGAGGAGTAATGTTACCACTGTTATCATTGCTGAAAACCACAGTGTCTTGAACTGCATTTAAACTGAGGAATTTATGTACATGTAAGTCTAATCAGTTAAACAGGTTCATGATTGGAAACGATAAATACATACAGTATTGTTCTACAAATATCTCTAAGTGGAATTCAAGCAGATTGTAGATGCATGTGTTATTTTATGTAACATACAAAAACAAATCTTCACCCCCACATTGGAATCAACAGCTCCAGCAGCACACCAAGAAACTCAAGAAAGCTCTTAACCCAGTAAAAACAGCAGACAAAGAATGACAAGAGGTGAAGGGGTAAAGTGGTGGGAATTCTTTCAATCTTAATAGCAATTGTATTTAGCCCTAGGAAACAAACCAATAACAAACAAAAAAAAAGTACATGTTAAAAAAGTAGGGAATAAGATATTCCTTGCGCCCACCATGGACAGAATAAGGTCCATCCATAAGGCAAGCCAAAATTGTAAGTAGTAATGGAGCAATTTTAAAAAACCCAAACAAACTGCACTCCAATGCAGAAGGCCTACCAGGGAACCTCCATACATAACAGATGACCTACATAGTAAAAAGTGCATTAAATAAAAACTCAATACAGAAAGCTCAATTTACCCCCAAACACATGCACAAGAAAGAGCTTGGTACAGGCTTTTTACCAAAGCTTCCTGGACAAGGATGTATCTAACTGAATGTACTGAGATAAAGAGCCAGTAAAACTGATTTTACAACAATACTATTATAATTCTTTCTTCAAGTTTTCCATCAAGATTTCCAAATAAGCCCTACTATGACTGTCAGGCTTCTAACGGGGATATTGAATGTACCAGTTAATAACACAAGCATAGAAAGAAACGAGCATTTCCTCTTCAGGAATCTGCTTAGTAAAGTTCCATGTGATATAACCCTAGAGGGCAGGGGGGGCCAAGCCCGTTGGTTGATATTCAAGGATCACCTACTGCAAGCTCAGGGGCGTTGTGTCCTGACTAGAAGGAAGTGCAGCAGGAGGGCCAGGAGACCTCCTTAGATGGGTAAGTTGCTCCTGAGGAAACTCAGAGGGGAAAAAAGAGGCTTATAAAAGGTGGAAGCAAGGATAGGTGACCTGGGAAGATTACAGGGATGTTGCCCAGGAAGCAAGGGACCAGGTTAGGAAAGCTAAGACCCAGTTAGAATTAAATTTGGCTGCAGATGTAAAGATAACAGGAAGCAATTCTATAGGTACATAGCGAATAAAAAACAGACTAGGGACAACGCGGGCCCTCTCCAGAAGCTATCAGGAGAACTGGCTACACAGGATTTGGAGAAGGCTGAGGTTCTTAATGACTTCTTTGCCTCAGTCTTCACCGGCAAATGCTCTGACCAAGTCTTGGAAGGCAGACGCAGGGACTGTGAGAATGAAGACCTTGGGCCCACTGTACATGAGGATCTGGTTCGAGACCATCTTAAGAACCTGAATGTGCACAAGTCCATGGGACCTGATGAAATCCATCCGCAGGTCCTGAAGGAGCTGGTGAATGAAGTTGCAAAGCCACTGGCCATCATATTTGAAAAATCATGGCAGTCAGGTGAAGTTCCTGATGACAGGAAAAAGGGAAATATAACCCCCATTTTCAGAAGGGGAAAATGGATGACCCGGGGAATTACAGACCAGTCAGTCTCACCTCTGTGCCTGGCAAAATCTGGGAGCAGATTCTCTTGGAAGGCATGCTAAGGGACATGAAAAACAACAAGGTGCTTGGTGACAGCCAGCATGGCTTCACTAAGGGGAAATCCTGCCTGACCAACCTGGTGGCCTTCTATGATGGGGCTACGGAACTGATGGACAGGGGTAGAGCAGTTGATGTCATCTACCTGGACTTGTGCAAAGCGTTCAACACTGTCCCACACGACATCCTTTGTCTCTAAATTGGAGAGACATCAATTTGATAGGTGGACCACTCGGTGGATAAAGAACTGGCTGGATGGTCGCACTCAAAGACTTGTGGTCAATGGCTCAATGTCCGGCTGGAGACCAGTAACAAGTGGTGTCCCACAGGGACTGGTGTTGGGACCGGTCTTGTTTAACATCTTTGTCGGTGACATGGACAGTGGGATTGAGTGCGCCCTCAGCAAGGGCCGATGTTTGCCAATGACACCAAGCTGTGTGGTTTGGTTGACACGCTGGAGGGAAGGAATGCCATTCAGAGGGACCTTGACACGCTTGTGAGGTGGGCTGATGCCAACCTCATGAAGTTTAACCATGACAAGTGCAAGGTCCTACACCCGGGTTGGAGCAATCCCAGGCACAGCTACAGGTTGGGCAGAGAAGAGATTCAGAGTAGCCCTGTGGAGAAGGACTTGGGGGTGTTGGTCAATGAGAAAATTAACATGAGCCTGCTTCAGTGTGCACTCACAGCCCAGAAAGCAACTGTATCCTGGGCTGCATCAAAAGAAGCGTGACCAGCAGGTCGAAGGTGGTGATCCTGCCCCTCTACTCTGCTCTCGTGAGACCTCACTTGTAGTATTGTGTGCAGTTCTGGTGTCCTCAACATAAAAAGGACATGGAACTGTTGGAACAAGTCCAGAGGAGGCCATGAGGATGATCAGGGGACTGGAGCACCTCCCATATGAAGAGAGGCTGAGAAAGTTGGGGCTGTTCAGCCTGGAGAAGAGAAGGCTGCGTGGAGACCTCATAGCAGCTTTCCAGTATCTGAAGGGGGCCTACAAGGATGCTGGGGAGGGAATATTCATTAGGGACTATAGTGATAAGACAAGGTGTAACAGTTTAAAACTTAAACAGTTTTATAGACTGGAGATAAGGAGGAAGTTCTTTACTGTAAGTGATGAGGTACTGGAATGGGTTGCCCAAGGAAGCTCTGAATGCTCCATCCCTGGCAGTGTTCAAGGCCAGGTTGGATGAAGCCTTGGGTGATATGGTTTAGTGTGAGGTGTCCCTGCCCATGGCAGAGGGGTTGGAACTGGATGATCTTAAGGTCGTGTGCAACCCTCACTATTCTATGATTCTAAGCATGACAAATCTTTAAGAAGTATTTTTTTGAGCCCTAGAAAGTCTGATTTCTCAGTGAACAAAGCAAGCTAAAATCATTACAGCCAGGGTGTACTGGGGTGAGAAATGGGAGTACAGAGAAAAAGTCCAGAGTGATTTTCCTGAGCCAAGGAAAAAAACAAAAGAAATCTATTAAAGCTTATTTAGTTAAGTTAAAGTTGACCTTGATGGCATCACAAAACTTTTTGTAAAGTTTTTTAAAGTCCCTGAACAATGACTCTACAGAAATCAAGCTAATATTTGAAAAGACTTTTCTTGGGAATCAATGACTAGTTACAAATAGGAAAAACTGATCTTTGTTAGCCTCAGTTTTGTAGTGAAATGGGATACCAATAGACTCCCACAGTATTGACATTGTTTATAGTCAGGTCAGGCTGCAAATGGGTGAACAGGAAAAAAATTTTGCTAGATAAAAAAACCCATGGTAGTATTTTACACATGCCATTCTACGAGTTTCTGCATTTGGCTTAACTTCTGGCAGTGACTAGACGAAATTACAATAAAAAGTAAGTATCAGTAAGTGATTACTTTGCAAAAGAATATCTAGATGGGGGAAAACAGTTACTGGGCAGCAACAATTGCAAGTTCTAAATGAGCTCCTTTCATACAGGTCACAGTGCAGAAAAACACCATTTCTGTTGTCTATGACAGTAAAAAGAAAGGCAAATAAAATACTAGAAAGCTGCTGTAACACCTTTGAAATAAGCAACACATCATACATCCAACACCTCATACAATTCTGATTCTCCTATCAAACAAGCTCAAAAGCCAGGACAGTAGCAGACTCCTACCCCCAAACACACAGAGTACAGGTATATTACCAAATGATAACAGGGAGATCAGCAGTGTCACATTTATGTACAACAAGCTCATCAATGGACAAACACCAGTACTACTCACACCTCTGTCATGATTTTTCTAGATTGGTAGTTCAGTGAGCAACTAAAAAAGGTCACACACCCCACCCTGGAAACAATAATGTCCAGTTGTACTGGTTGCCTGTCTGTCCAGTTGCCTGTCTGCCAGAGCCCTACGTAAAGGTTTTTCCCTCAGTTAATTTTTGTAAAAGCCCTACAATTTCAGAAAAAGTTATGTTTTTTCTTGCCGTTTGTCACCTGACGCACACTCCTGAGAGTTGAAAAACTTTGAATTTAGCTCTGTGTCTCATGATTATTACATCAGCTACTAGAAGTTAAGAGTAGATATTTGCTGGTGTAGGGTTAAAAGCAAGTCTTGAGTCTGGTTATTATGACCAGTTAAAAAATAAAAAAATCAAGAAACAAAGCAAGCCAGCAGATTCTTTATTGTGTCAATCCTGTCTACCGCTTGAACATGGAGGCAGGTATTCCCAAGTACTGTTCATGAATACCTCACATATTAAAAGCTGTTACTATGCAGCCTTACACCTAATCTTCAGTATAATACTGAGCAGTCACAATAAGTCCTTCTAGAACTGCAAACGGAGGAATTGTATATGGTAATTCTGGGAACTGTGGGAATTGTGATGTCTAGTTCACATAAGTAGAAGCTCCCACTTTTACACTAATCCGCTTGTATCTCAGGCAGTGTTTGGGGGAAAGGAAACAATGTTTAAAAGACTAATATTGTTTCAACTATTTAAAAGAAAAGAGCACTGGTATATAACAACATTCTTCTTGCTCATAAGAGGTGGGTAGCAAACCTGTCCCAGCACAAATATTCTTACATCATGCATGTAAACACAAGAACTTCCAGTTGTTAGATTAAATTTATACTTCATTCAAAATTTATAGCACTTCAATACAGTTCCACATTTATCCCTAAATTATAAAAAGCACAAGGCTGTCAAGTGAAGCAAAGTCATTAAATCCTTAAAATAAAAGCTACAGAAATAGCAGGCCATGTCAGGTCACTTACTTGACAACTTTCCCATACTTTGAAAATATCTGAAATACAAAAAAAAATTGAAAAGGTTTAGCAATAGATAATTCCGTTTCCCTAGTAATAAATTTATCAAGACAAACTTTTCTAAGTAAAAGCTATATATCAGTATTGTATTTACACTCAAAGTTGTTGTCAACAACAACTTTGATCAATGCAGCTCTTAAAAAAACTTACCCTGTAGAGATCGTTGTTTGTCAAAGCAAAGGGTAAATTGGACACATACACCGTGCTTTTGCTTGGTGCCAACCCACCACTCATTTTTTCTGATGAAAAAAGAAAGAGAGGATTTAACTTATATTCAACAGAGAAAGCAATTAAAAAAGAAAAAAAAAAAAAGAAGCAGTTTCAAAACTTCAAGTTGTTTTTCAAACCTAGCCCGGGCAGACATCTATTATAAAGTTGCAGGAAAGCATAGATTTTATTCCCCTTTCACTGTTTTACATGAACTTCATACATTCCTTCCTCCTCTCCTGGGTCCGAAGTATATTTTTGCTGCATGTGAGTCAATTTGTAAGTCACGAAAAAACAGGCATGTCTGCACTTAAAAGAAATCTCTGCTGATTTGTGCAGTAAATAAAGCCTTAGAACCATTTACCAAACATTATGGCAAATATAGGAAATAATTGACCTTTGTTCCCTAAAGCAGAGACCTAATTATTGAGGGTAGGAGTGGTGAAGATACTACATTGCCTTTGAAATGTATCTAAGATGCTAAAGCAGCACACACTTCCTCTTGCTCAGGAACTGCAAGTGTCCAGAGCTGATCACAGCACGTTACCTAGAGACATTCCCCCCACCAACTTCTCCTCCTGATCAAGAAGCTGCTCTACACCAAGGAACAAGGGAAATCACAAAGCCATTTTCATTTCCAGTGTCTTTCAACTTCTTGAAACTAAGTGTGTCTGAAAACAATGAATCAATTCAAAACACTGTTAAAACTGCATACACATCATCTAATACTAGGTGAAGAGTAACTGAAGTAACTTGAAAAAGAACAGCCTATGTTTTTCCCCATGTTTGGACATTTCCCAAAATTTTAAGTGGTGCTAAAGTCTGTGCAAAACATTTCTTTTCCCTTTGATCCATTTTGTAGTCACGGCTCAATTCAAGAAGCAAAATTCAAGATCAGAATAAAGCACAGTCCTTGGGAGAGAGCACACCAAACACATTCCCTATGCAGTCTATTATCTCCTTATCCAGTTTCCTCCAGCCTTATTCCTGCTTCTTGGCACCTCTAGCCAATTCCTGAGGATCAAGCCATTTCTTCAGCAAGACCACCTCATTTAAAAAATGAAGACAAAAGCTGATGAAGAGATAAAAGAAACTAAAGTATTAAAAATCAACATCTGTCACAATACACAGTTTCTTAGGGGGATGTTTTGGTAGTGAGTCTGAACAGACTGCCTGGCCAAGTGCCAACAAAATAACTAGTATCACATTCTAATCTGGCTGCGGTTATTTTCTGGTATTTCATGATTCAGTCATCTGAAGACCTGATATTCCCAGTAGACACGGCTTATCCAAATGTTTTGCTTCTCTTTCCTGACATGCTTACTGTATTGCAATTCATTTGAGTGGCAGTTTCCAAGTGACTGAATTTTGAGGTTTTCCATGTCCAGAGACTGGGTTTTTGGCATAAGCAGAAATGGCAACATAAAGGTTAAGCAAACGAAAATAGAATAAATTTGCAGTAAAAGGCCACACATTGCATCTGGTGTTACGCAGAGTAGATTCATTATCCCAGATTCCTTGCTGCTTGGCATTAGTATCCTTGACAAGCCTAATCAGACTGACTTGGCAACGTGCCATGTGAATAGATGGCCTGAAATGCAGTTATCCAGATGTACAGTGGATACAAAAGATTCAGTAAGAGCTCTGCATTATGGTATATTTCAAATGCTAATATATTGCAATAGCAGAGGAGGAAACAGCAGAGGTGAACCTCATATGGCCATAGACAGCAATTTAACTCTGCCTAAAAGACAAGAGAAGCTAGAGCACCTTGTAATAGATGAAGCAAGCACCTTACTAATGAACAGATGCCAGTGAGAATGGCATGATTGGAGAACAGTCAGCTTACATGCTCCACACCATCACAGTGCAATCCTCTGAAAAGAATGTGATATGTCACATGAAGATTACTACAGGTCTAATTTAGTTGATAGGAAATTATTAATGAATGAAAGCTACAGAGCTCCCATTTTCAGTTGCAAACTGCTTTCTTCAGAAGCAAGCTGGGAGTGTGGCACCCTGGAGTGCTGGCTGCCAGACAGCTGAGGCAGAGCTTTGTTTCTACTTCCCTGGACAAATATAACTGAAACAGTCTTGCTGCCTTCGACTGCCCAAATATTCTTAGCAATTCTTACCGTTTAGGACTACTGTGCCAGGATTTCTTACTTGTAATGTCTGACTTGCCAAGCAGGCACAATTTTAATAAAAGACAAAGTACAGTAACTGTAAGGCTATCACCATGGTTATGTTTGAGATGGCAATGGTTTACATTTAGTACTCCAGGAAAGAATATTTCCACAGATCTGCAGGAGGACTTTCTCTTCCAATACTAAGGGGTCATTGGGATAGTTCATAAAAGTCTTATTTAATCCAGCAGATACAGTTTTGCCCAATGGTAACATCTGGGTCATTTATTGGTCTACTTAAAAGCCTGGCCTTCCTTACTAGCTCTTCTGCAGAACATTGAAAAATAATATTCTATCAAAAGCAATCTCTCAAACAGCTTGAGCATGTAAACATGCAGATTTCTGGTTAACTGTTGTGAATACAGTAGTATAAATGTCATTTTAGATTCAACCACTGGCACAATTCTTCCCACCACCAGAAAACTTAAAACATCACACGCTAATTTTTACTCTGCTATAACCAATCCATTAGCCTTTTAAACCACCATGAAGCCCCTCTGGGGATACCAAGTGACAACACCATATGAACAATAGCTCCTCCTTCCCTTTATTTATGGATGCCAACCCTGCCAGACCAGCTTCATATTGACTGGTCTGTTTTCCAGCTGGGAGGCAGGCAAAGGGGGGAAGAAAACCTCCTAGTTCCAGCTTTAAGCTAACCATCTAGATGGGACACATCTCATCTGCAGCCTCATCATTACAAGGCTCAGAGACCTCCATACTTCAGGAACTTTCTAACTTTATAGAACTACCCAATACAATTTTAACATTTTCATCATATTCTTTCTGCTTGATCACCAGTCTCTCTGCTCTATAGGTTTTCACTTCCCAGGCTGAAAAAAATACTCCCTTCCCTCTGCCCCAAAACAACCAATCTGAGCTTTCTACTTGCTGCAGGGGACTTCCCTGAGAGTCATGCAGGGCTGGCTTCTATACCCTGCTAGAACTCTCCAACAAATCATAACATTTCTGTTTTGCACTGAATGATCACTGATCTTCAGGATATACCTGGTTGCTTAACTTTAAAGCATGAGCTGGAAGCCTATACATTACCTCCATGGGGTTGAGCACAACTCCCATTGATGTAATAGCCTCTCTATGGTATTAACATTTTCTTCATATATAATTTTCACATATTAACATTCAGGATAGAGTTGCCTCTCATTACAAAGACTTCTTGAAGTAATATTTATTATATTTTCTAATAACTCAAAGAAGCCATTTTTTAACAAGAACCATCTGTCAGTAATGATTTAGACTCCTGGAAAATATTTTGGGTACATGAGTATGTTTTGCTTGAATCCAATATGCTTAATGCAGTATCTGTCACTCATGTTGAAAGCATCACAAGAGAAGACAATGACTACTTTAAGTAACTGGATTTTCTACTATGTCCCAGAACACAGAAGGATACCAACAAAATAGTTCAGATACCTCTAAAACATCAAGTGAATTTACTAATACTTTCATCAACACTCAAACTTAAGCATGAACTTCTGTTTGTGTGTGTTTTTAAGTGCACAGCAGCAAGGTCATATTTGTGATTTAGTCAATTAAAGTGACTCACAAATCATCATGCTCTCTCAGGATGACTAATTTGAGTTCTATTTTGATCCTTAAAATCAAAACATGTTTCTTTTCCCCAATTTAAGAGTATCAACAGAATTTAGACCCACATCAACAACCATTAGTTGCCGTGGGAACTTGGCTCAAATTTATATCAAAAATCTATAGTAAATGAGGAGTTCAAACAGATGTTCTCTTTGGTCCAAGAGAAGGGTATTAACCACTTCCTACAACTCTGTCCCACACAAGGGGCATGTAGTAAGCTATCAGAGCACAATCTCTTTTTTCTTTACATAATCACTTATATAGTACAGGGCAAACAGAATCATAGAATAGTTAGAAAGTACCTTAAGATCACCTAGTTCCAATCCCCCTGCTATGGGCAGGGACACCCCACACTAAAAACCGTGTCACCCATGGCTCTGTCCAACCTGGCCTTGAACACTGCCAGGGATGGAGCATTCACAACTTCCTTCGGCAACCCATTCCAGTGCCTCGCCACCCTCACAGTAAAGAACTTCTTCCTTATATCTAACCTGAACTTACCCTCTTAAGTCTGAAGCCATTACCCCTTGTCCTACTACTGCATGATGAAGAGTACCTCTCCGGCATCCTCATAGGCCCGCGCAGAACGCCACAACCACACAACCTCCCCGCCTGCAACCACCCGCTCCAGCCACCCACTGAGGCCTCGCTCCGGCCACCACCGACCCACGGCGAGAGCGAGCCGGGGCTCCGCCTCCTGTATCCCGCAAGGGGTCGCAGCCCCCGGCGCAGCTCCGGCCCCGGCCTACCGGTCACGGCGGGGCTCACCCCGCACGGGCACCCATGGTGCGACGCGACAACGGCCGAGACGATGACAGGAAGCGAAGCACCCCCCCCCACCACAGCAGCTCCAACCGCCCTCTCGGCACCACGGCACTCTTCCGCTGACGAGCGACACCCACCCAATAGCTGATGGCAATGGTGGAAGGGATACGGATATTTCCGATGACGTCAGGGGAGCGCCGGAAACGGAGGGACTGGTGCGGCGCTAGCGAAGGGAGCTGCGTGCCGCGCCGCGGGAGGGAGAGGCGGGTGAGCGGGGTGCCGGGGTCGCGGTCCGTGCTCGTTGCTTCGGAGCTGCTGCCTGACCTCCCTCTTTCGTGGAGTGAACGTGACCCTTTGCTGTGCTCAACGTGGGCCCCCGGTCCCTGGCAGCGGTTTGCTGCCCGGCTGCCCTGTGAGGCGTTGTGGGGCGCCCGGGGGCCTGTTTCTCCCTGCTCCCCGCTGTCGCGCTGCGGACACGTGCTCGGGTGGTCGCGGAGGCGTCGGTAAGGCCGCTCCTGGGGCTGGGGGGCCGGCCCCGAGGGGACTTCGGGAGCTGCGTCCGGCTGCCCTCCCTGGTTCCTTGTTCCTCTGTGTCTCTGGGAAGGCTGGGTGCGTGGAAGTGGCGGGATGGGGTGGGGGAGGAACCGGGAAGGAAAACCGCCTGTGGGCAGGGGTTGGTGCATGCCAACGGGAACGGCTTTTGTAAACGTTATCTTCTCACCCTTTTTTTTCCTAAACGCACAAGTGATTTTGTTTTTCAGTTTAATTTGTGGTTTTGTTTTGAAGAGAAGGATGATCGCACTTGGGTGTACGCCTGAGAGTTAATTTAAACTTTAATAACTGGTAATGAATGTTTGGAGGCTGTATAAACCACGTTGTAAATGCTTCCAGTGAAGCGGCTTGTGGATATGAGGGTGCAGCATCTTTATGCTTCTAGAAGGATAAACAAGATATGAGTGTGTCACTCAGCTGATTTCCTTTGAACTGCTAGGATAAGTCTTTGAACTTAATAAAAACAGGGCGTCTGTAGTATATTTAAAGCCTTTATTACTGTTTAAACACTATCAGTGTGTTTTCCATGGTTCTTCATTCTCACCCACATTTCTCTTTGCCCTGCATTAGTGTTTACATGGGTAGTCTTAATAATTCTTTATCTGAGGTGTTTGGGACTTCAAGGGAGCAGAGTCTCTGTCAGAGCGACACAAAAGGACGTGGAAACTCACCGAATCTGTGCAAGCAGTGAGTAGAGTTCGATACTATTATTTGGGTGAAATATTCAGAGTTGGTTGGTACTTCCAAGAGTAGATGTAAAAAGCATTGCAGTTTTGACCTGTCATGGCAACAGTATGGTGAACTGACATATTTTGTTGTAAAAATGTTTGTGCTGCAAGATGGAAAGTCATATTGGAGGCAGTGATCCATGCAGTTGTTTGCATTGCCATTGCTAGCATAGTAGTCCTACTGCAGCCTGGTAGAGTATTCTTTTGGTAGCACTGACACTGATGAAGAATGGGACATTGGTAACTGCAGGTGTTCAGGTAAAGGTAAGCACTAATACATCAGTCATTGTATTAATGTAATCCCCAAATCATTGCCTCCATTTCTTTTGCTCCCAGTGATATATTAGAATGATGGGGTAAGAACACTGAACCAGTGGGACTGTAAATCCTCATGAGAGTGCTGCTGCTGCTAATTTCACTCAGTTTACACATTTCTGTTTTTTTCCCATTTTGAGGTTGGAGTTAATTTGACTTTTGTGGTCAGTGCTTCTTTAGCTATTTTTTTTCCATTTTTCCATTTTTTTTTCTTTGACTTATTTGAAGTCAAATTATTGTGAACAGTCAGGAAAAACTGGAAAAAAGCCTTTTCGTTCAAGCTATTTCATATCTAGGTTGAATACACCTAGATTTGTTGCAGTCATGCTTCTAATTGCTTTTGAAAATCTTACAGCCTAACTGTTGTTAGAAAGAGATGAATTCTCTTTGTATTCCTGTTTGTTTTCAGTGCCCCCCCTCAGAGTATTGTATGTACTGTCACGGTGGATTTCTCCCTTTGCTCTTACATTTCTTCTTTTTCATCTTACCAATAGAGGAGTATGTCTATTCAGTGTTTTCTGCCTGTCCCAAATGGGGGGGGGAGGGGGGGAGTTACTTTTTTTGTTCCTCCAAACTCAGTTTTGTGTCTTGCTTTCTGTCTGGGTAAGAGATACTGGGATATCTTTGAAGCATTATTAAACAGAGATTCTAATTGTTGGATGAAAAAGTGGTATTTTCTGCCTGTCTTTGTCTTCAAAGCAGCAACTGTTGCAAAATTGTCCATGATATGTCTAAGAAGTTGCAATTCTCTGAGCATCTCTCCTGTGCCTTACTGGTACAAAAGTACCTGAGCTTTTCAAAGCAGAGGAGAGACAGAGCTGGCCCACATTTGTCAAAGTAACAGTATAAAGCCAGATATGCCCCAGTAGCATCAGAGATATGGCAGCTGCCTGCCCCTGCATTTAGAGTACAGCATCGATTTTATGCTTTGTTGACATTTGGCAAGATGTGAACATCTGGATTAGAAAGCTGAATGTTTTTGAAACAAAGATGTAGATCTGCGGAAGGCTGACAGCACACACTGGAAAATTGTGAATCCTGGAGACGGAGCTGTTTCTAGCCAGGATGAAAACTGATGTCTTGAGTAAGTGTAAACAGACAAGAATTGTGAACAAAATATTGCAGAATACTGGAGTGCTTTTGCAAATGTGTCAGATTTTTCTTTAGCATATATTATTTAGGAAACAAAAATAGCTATCACTGACAGATAGATAAGGAAGATCCAGTTGTGCAAGTGACCCATGTAATCTGCCTGAAGAAGAAACCATTTTTGTATTACATCAGTTATAGGGCATAGAGCAAGATCAGAGCAAAACCATTCCTGGCAGCTGGCCACAGCAGAGTAGCTTGTGCTGTGTTAATAGATTGGCTTCTGCATACACTGGGGTGTCTTTATTTGAGGAAAATAAAGACCTTTCCTTAGGGAAAACTGTCATTTCTGATAAAAAATAGGAAGAGGTTGTTTAAATTAATGTAGCAAGTGATTATATGTCACTATATTAAAGAAATATCAATTATCTTTGCTGTGTAAACTAATAGAAAATAGTCAATATGAGTGACAGTAGTGTTAGGTGTGAAACAAAAACTTAATGTTTTTTAATCTATTATAAACCAACTTTTTACTGTGGGAACAGATGGATGTGAATACAGCATAGTAAACTTGAGGCTTGATCTCTTGAAACCTTGTTAATGGAATCTGCTCATATTAATCCCAGGAGTTCAGGTTTTTTGTTGTTCGTATTAAGACTGGGTTAGGTCACATCATTTAAGAATTTTTTTTTTTCTTTAGAAGCAGATTGAATGTGCTCAAGATCTTGGGAAATGAATTTTCCTCTGTTTTTTTTCTTTCTTATGGTATTTTTCAAATGCATCCTTACTTTATGTCATTGATCCCTGTCTGTTTAGTTTCCTCCTACTTTTATCCTTACTAGCGTTTTGGGCAATGTACTTGATTCTCTCTGGTTAATCTTCATTTCACTCCTCTCAGTGCAAAGTATGCTCACTTGTGATATTTTTTTTCCACCTCCATGCTTACTACTTGTCTATGCAATTGTGATTCTTTTTCTTCAGTCTGTTGACTTTTCTGATAGTGTATCTCTACTTTATGTCCAGCTTATGCTTTTGTTTTGTCAAAATACTGGTGATAATTCGTGCTAGTTTCAGTGAAGTGCGTCAACAGTGATAAAAATGGGAGTATTTACTATGCTTTTTTCCAGCCCTGCTGCCTGATAACATAACAGAGCGTGTACGTGAATGTCAGTGCCTGGTGCCGGCTGCTGGTGGTGTGTGTTGGGATGTTTGAGGTGGCTGGACTGACAGAGCAGCAGGATGTGGAAGCTTGCACTCACTTCAGTGGCACTTACCTGAAGCATGTTGCTTTTTGAATATTGTGTTCCATTAACTATTTCAGGTAGCTGCTGCAGGCAGCAGGGCATGGACACTACTGTATATATCAAAAATGCCAAAAAAAGACCCCACTTGAAAACCTTATCTGAATCCAGCTTTGGATATTTGCTGTTGGTCTAAGAACTGAGTGAGGCTGGCCCTCTGTCTGTGGGCATATGAGAGACGGGTGGGCTCCAGGGGACACTCAGGTGCTCTCCAGCCCTCAGCAGGAATGGACAGAAGGAATGGTCCACCCTGGGGCAAGGCTTGGGCATGAGGGACCAGTGGCAAAGGTTTTGAGAAGGAGCACGTGATGCTGTGCCAACATAATGATTTGTCTTGCTTCAGCTAATTCTGTCCCCTGCCCTGGTACATGTAACACACAGGAGTTTCCATGTGCTGTTCTAGGTACAAAGAAAAAGAGGACTGTGGGGACAGTGTGGGAGCGGATAGAGTGATATGGGTGGTATCACCCCATATCCCACATCACTTCTGGTGATATGGGAAGGGGGCACAGGGTTGGCCTAAGAACAGTTAATGCACATGTAGCCCTTGATGTGAATTTTTAAGGCTTTCACAAAAGCTAAATGAAAAAAAGTTGAGGCATTTACTGTGAAAGTGGCAGGAAGGTGCTTCTGATGGATATGCCTGACCAACAAATACAGCAATATGACCAGTGGTTTCAGGATTACTAGAGAGGGCAGGGACAGCAGACCCTCTAGCTCTTATCCTACCAAAACTAGGATCAACCAAACTCAACTGGTTTAAGCAGTTTTTGATTTATAGACTTGTGGCTACATCAGACTAATGCGGTGTCTTGGTTATGGAACATACTTGGGTCAAGACTGTTATAAAATGGAACAATGTTTTAAGAAGGTTCTCTAGTTCATTTGTACCACTAGTAGGGTCAGAATCTCTGATCACGAAGGCTTAGAAGAGTTGCGGAAAGAGCTACTTCATCAGGATTTACTATTACCAAAGGAAAAGCTTAAGTCAGACTTTTCATTAGCCTCTCATCACATGCAGCTGAGTCTTATTTTTTTGTTCTTAATGATATTCAAAGATAGCTAAATTCATATCAAGTGAATATATTAAATATTTTTCTGAGTGTTTTTAAGAAAGAAGTTACAGCAGTTTCCGAAAGCTTTTGCTAACAAATGGAAGGAAAACTGAAACTTGAGGTAATGACTAAAAGATGATAAAAGGGAGAGAAAACTCTGGAATTTATTAGGAAAGTATTGTATCTATAACAATTTGTCATGGTGGGTTTTTTGATATTGTGAGTTCAGCTGAGTAGTTCATATTCTTTGTTAGTTGAGTGTAGTGAGTTACTCTGTACTAATTCAGACAGATCATGGGGGGCAGTTGAAAAATCTTGATTTTAAATGCTTGGTTTACTTAAAAGAAAAAAATGCAGTTATATAAATATATGCATATTTTGCTAACTTCTGTTTCTTATTGTTTGTAGATAATTGAATGGATATTCAGAAGCAGAGTTGCTAAAACTTACAGAAAAGTAAGCATGTGAGGGTTTGGTTTGGTTTTGGGTTTTTTTTTGCCCCCTAACTAAAGTACATATCTGAGGTAGTGCTACTTCTGCTGACAGTAAATAAACCCTAAATAAAATAAACAGTAAATAAAGTGTCATGTTGATTCTTAACATCTGTAATATTATTTTTATATAACCTCATAAGTCAATATCCAGTGTTTTTTTTCTGTGAAAGTAGATAATGTTATTTCTCTTTCTGAATGTGCACTGCTGTTTCTTTTTCTTACTGATCATTTTTAATAGCTAGAGCTACCTTTGTGAAGGGAAATTTCAAAAAATATAATTCTAGCAATTTCTTTCCTATTTTCAGTGATGTCTAGTATATAATTTGACACCTTTTTCATAATTGGAAAGATTTCAGGTCTTCAAGTTTGTGTTGTCTAACACAGCATGACTAGAATCTCTTATGGCAATGGTTCTTTTCCACCTGTGTTTAGTTTCTAATCTTGACTTTGAAAGTCACCTCTCTCTGGAAAGAGGAATTTTTGTGTTCTGCTGGCTCCCAGTTTAAAACAGGAAAAATCTGCATGTGAAGAATGCATTTAATTTATGTATTTAAAACGTGGAGCTTTGTACTAACTGGGTGATGTGTTGTGTTTTAACCTCTTTCCGGATGGTTGAGATGATGAAATAATTCAAAGTTATTATATTATATACAAATGTAGATATTCTTTAATAAATAGGATTTGAACTTTCTAAAAAGAAGTCCTCTATTTTTAGCAGAGCAGTATCAAAATTGCTATAAGGTATGTGTGTATGAATTTATATGTACACCTGGTATTTGCAATGTGCATATATTTCAATAGAGCTGTTTATAGTACATACGTCCTGTAATTATCCTGATTATACCACACTAATTTCCAGTTTTTCGGTTGTTCTTGCACGTGCTGAGTTTGTTAGTTTCTGTAAATAGATAGACTCACTTTTAAAAGTGTTAATTAGAAACATAAGTTTATGTACAGGGCTTGTGAATAATACATTATACTGGGAGAAGCCCAGGGCCCTTTACTTCTATGCTTACTATCCTTTATTCTGCTCATTATGAGTCTGGTTTTGGCTAATTGGATTTTTATTCTCTTTAGTGGCATATAGAAGAGATGAAATGTGGTCTGAAGGGCGATATGACTATGAAAGAGTTCCAAGAGAACGTCTGCCTCCAAGAATGCATCCTAATGTAAGTCTGTAGCATTTTTCTTTAGCATTATACTATACCTTTATGCCATGACTTGTACCATAATGGCTGGATTTATGTATGTATTTAAGTGCCCTGTATACACCAAGATCCATTTTTTTTCCCCATTCATTTAAGCCAGCAGTCTAACAAATGCATTTGCACAGTGCCTACAAAATTAAACTTGTCTGTTTGGTTTGGGGGATCTTTTTTTTGTTTTTTTTTTCAAATCTGTTGAAAATGTTTTAGAATATATGTATTGATTTTTTTTTTGTACGTGTAATTCTTTCTGTTATTAAACACAGGATTTTTAATAACTTCTGGAGTACCAAGGAACATACTATGTTGTATTTTTCCCTAGACTTTTTATTTATGTTAATACATCTTTGAAGTGCTGGGAAATGGTAGAATGCCTGCTTTCAGTATTGTTGTTGTCACCGATGCAGTTTTTATGATGATGCTTAAAGTATAGAAGGAAATTTTTATAATAAATGTTGAAAATATACCCTTGCTAAAGAAATTGTGCTTTGGAGCATTGTAAGGGAAATGCTTATCAGGAAGAGTTGATGGAAATCTACTTTATAGGCAAGGAGAATTCTACAATATGTTATGCTTATAAAAGCAACTACAGAAGCTGTGCTTGCTGTGCTGTAGAACAACTTTAGAATGCTTTTAGAAAATCCCAGGGTTGAGTGTGCCAGGGTTAAGTGATATATTTTTTTTGAGCTACTGCACCTTAAGTAGATCATTAAGAATACTTTTTGGTGTTTCTGTTTGCATCCTGTGCAATGTACATTTGGCAAAGTAAAATTTCAGATACCTCTGCCTGTTTTCTGGCTTTTAATTCTGAAAGTTGGAAGAATAGCACAGTCAATTTAGCATACTTTCTGGGTTCCCTCTACCATACATTCAGCTTGTTATTTTGGAAGCATGCCAGTGTTGGTAACTTGGTAACTAATTACGTAGTCTTCTCTATTGAGCAGTGTATTAGTGTTTAGCTGCTCTGTGATGTTTTTAAGTCTCTTCACAGG
The DNA here is from genome assembly GCF_012275295.1 of Melopsittacus undulatus. Lineage (NCBI taxonomy): Eukaryota > Metazoa > Chordata > Aves > Psittaciformes > Psittaculidae > Melopsittacus > Melopsittacus undulatus. The sequence continues at coordinate 11,655,439 of NC_047531.1, read as the reverse complement.
CAACAACAAAATTTGTGCTTTTTCAGCAAACTGGAAATCAGATAAGTTTGCATAGGGTATTTAGCTGCTTTTCCAAAATATTTCTCATCAGCAATAGGACACAAGGAAAGGCAGAATATATTTTCACAGATTTTTTTTTCCCTTTTATCAATGTTTGACTTCAGTAACACATTGATAATTTAATTTAACCACTGCAGCAGTGACATTCCTAAGTTCTTGCAGTCTTCCAGGCTGTCAAGAGAATAATGATGGCATATATGTTATGAAAATTCACAATTTAAAAGATGTTAGAAGCTCATTTTGATGGGAGAATTAACTCGATAGTTCAATGCTAACTTTATAGTGTATGTGTTTGGAACTGGGGATGGAGGGACTAGCTGAATACACTCATCACAATGTCATCCATCTGCACCAAAATTATACCTTCAGTTGATGGGCAAACCAAGATGTGGTGTCACTCTGCTTTTACTGAAAGGTGGATATGAAGCTCCTTCTCATAAAAGCTCTGCTGATTCAAAGTATTTGGCAGGCAGTTTCTGTCCTTGTAAGCCTGTGCTGTTTTATCTGTGTCCATGTATAGAGCTCTGACTTAATTTTGACTAGACAAGTAAAGTGGAATTAATTTATTCAATGTATGAATGTGCTTAGTGTTTGCTGATAGGTTAGTTTGTTGGACCTGGGGCATTACAATGGTACAGAATGAGGTATCTCTTACTTGAGAGAGCAAGAGAGTTGTCCTAATCTAATCTGGGTGCTAATTATATATCAAGTATAGATTGTAGTTGAAACACATGCTTTCAGGTCCTGCTAAACAGCATGAAATTGCAAGCACTTAGCACAAGTAACTGTAAGTGGGTACACCTTGAGGTTTCATGTAACTAGCCTTCTGTATGTCAGTATAGTTAGGTGATGGGGAGTTCAGGGTAATTTTTAAGCATGGAGCATCTTAATTTTAGCTTCAGAGAATGTCTTCTTTGTAAAACACCAAACTAAGAAAAAATATATGTATGGAGGATGTTCAGTGAGGCAAGCATAGATGAAGCAGTGTGGCTGTGTATGAATGTCTATGTAATCTCTACTTTGCATCAGAACGTCTGTAGGGTGGCTTTGGATTGCCCTCTAGTGAATTTGTTGGGATGGTCTCTGAACTATTTAGTAGTTTGTGAATTTATGTATTTTTCTACAAAACCTTCAGTGCATTAGATTTTGATTTCTACTGTTAAAGAAAAAAATAAAGTATCTTTTCCCCCATCCAAATTGCACATATTAATTCATATATCTGCATTTATAGCTTGAGGTTTTAAGGCCCATAGAAAAATTATCTTGCTAGAGGAAAAATACATTAAACATAAGGTCTTGTATTCATGTTTTTGTTTACGTTTTGTTTGTAGTTGGCTTCTATAATATTTGGTTCTAGAAAATTGAATTTGTTTCTTTTGCAACTGTGCGATTTGTGTTTAATTAAACTTATAGAGGTGAAGTTCAAGTTAGGTATAAGGAAGAAGTTCTTTACTGTAAGGGTGGTGAGGCAGTGGAACAGGTTGCCCAAAGAAGTGGTAAATGCCCCATCCCTGGCAGTGTTCAAGGCCAGGCTGGACAGAGCCTTGTGCAGCATGGTCTAGTGTGAAGCGTCTCTGTCCATGGCAGAGGGGTTGGAACCAGATGATCGTTCTGACCCTAAGCATTGTATGATTTCTGTAATTGGTAAATGGTGTATGACATCTTATTTGAAGGAAATGCAATAAATTAATTTTGCAGTCTAGCAAAAAGCTATACAAGACTTGCATTAAAAGAAAAACTGAGTGTTAAAACTTTGTCACTTGAACCAGATTGCTTACTGCATTGCACTGAGAAAGTGCTTATCGACTCAGATTAGCACCTAGCTGTGAAGCAAGGACTGTCTTCTCTATAATCTCCATAGCATGGAGGATGTTATTGACATTAAGAAAATTGTTAGTACTTTTAATGGGTTCTTTGTTTTGCAGGCATTGCAGATGTACTTTCTATTGAATTCCTAAGTTAATGTAAAAGGCTCTGAGGAATGTATGTAGCTAATGATTAGAAAAATAAATTAGCTGATGCTACTGCTTTAAACTTTGAAAAGAAACTTAAAACATGTTAAAATTTTTCCCTCTGTAATGAAACTTTTAATGCTTTAGGATTACATCTGAATGCGCTCCAATTAGATTTAATGAATTATTCCACCAGCAGAGTGGTATGATTTTTAATGTTGCTTGCACCCCTGTGCTATTTCAGCTTCAAGGTTATGATATTGCCATATTTGGAAATAACATTTTGGTTTTTACTTTTGTGTATTCACTACAGTTTTCCAGCTGTTAAAAGCAATATGATTTTGTTTGGTTTGTGATTTAGGATAATTATCATAGAGTAGTAAACGTTGGGCCCAAGAAACCACCACTGCTTGAAAGACCTGGAGAAGGGAATTACAGTCGGTATAATGATTACGGTCACGCTGAGTACAGAGACTATGAAGAGGGTCGCAGTTTTGGCCATGATCGAAGAAGTGGCCCTCCACATCGAGGTGTACGTAAGGTGATTCTTCTTGCGTGTTTATGATATTTGTCTTCTTGTTAATGCTTGAATATTGAACAATTAAAATACTGTTTCAGACAGAGCATTGATGTTACTGCTGTTCTCGTAAACTGTAATAAAATTAATAGAAAAAACATCCAGGTTTTGATACTTGGTGCTTTTTTGCAGTTACTGTGATTCTAAAATTCTTGTGATTGTATGGTAATACCTGTTTACTGCTTCTTGTGATTCCTAGCTACTTTATTGACTTAGAAAAGAGCCCTTGTCTCACTCTGTGGGAAACTCAGAGCCTGAACTGGGAAAGCAAAAGTGTCCAGAAGTCCTCTCAGTGCAAAGTTACCTGGGTGAATAAAAGAATGATTGGAAAGTCTTTCTATTTAACAAGTCCTTGCACATATAACTTGCTGAATATTGCCTCCTTGTCCTTCTGATTCACACAGTTGTTCACTTTTAATAATTCTCACATGATGCTGAATGCATTTTTTTTATCCCCATTAGCTACAGTTAAGTACAAAATCTATGGTCCCTGTGACAGGTCATTTCTGTTGCTTCTTCCAATCCAGCTCTTTGAAATTCTGTAGTTTCAAACTGTTAATGATAATTTACATTTCAATGAGGAAATTTTTATTTAAAAAATACTTATATGTTTCTACATTTTCCTATGTCTATATTATATAACTATGGCTGCAATTGGAAATTTTTTTGTAGTTTTTGTTTTGTACAGCATTGCAAAATTGTTCTCTTCAAAGAAATAAATAAAATAGGAGGAATGGGGTATAGAGGAATTTTATTGTGAATGACTAATACTTTCTTTTAGCTCATTACATGCTTTGGTTTTGCAGTAAATAAGTACTATTTGGCAACCAGCTGTACCTGACATCTGATATTAAGATACATGTCACACAGTTGTTTTGCATGTATGTTTTCCAGGATGAATCCGGATACAGGTGGCCAAGGGATGATCATCCGCTAAGTCGGCAGCCTGAATACAGGTATTGTATAAGACTGCAGTACTGTTGTATGTAGACCAGGACTATTTAGGTCATTTTTCTGTGTTATCAAAACAGCTTGTAGAGCAGAAGAGTAAAATGGTGGGGATGTGGGAAAGGTAATCTGTTAAAGTAAAAGCTGATAGTGGAAAAGTGGTTTCTAGTTGTTTGAAATGCAGATTAAATAAATGATATGACATAAAAGTCTGTATTTTAGTATTTGTTTAGTGAGTGTAGGATAAGGAGGCATAATGATAGCATCTTTGGGTTGTTAGCCTGGGTCTTCAAATAATGTAGTGCATCTCCCTGATCAGACACACTTCAGCAAATTTTTTAACTTCAGAGGATATTTTTGTCTAGTGTTTGCTTCTATGACTGCAATACCTTGGGGCTTCAGTAGAGTGGAAGGATACCTGCACCTTTTTAAATGCTGGTGGAGTGAATAATGGGATTGTGAAGTTTACCATAGCCTTGTTCTGACCTTCTCATTTTCTCAGCTGAACTGATGAGTATATATTTCCATCCTACATTTTATTAATTCCTGTGAGCACTTCTTAGCCTGTACCTCATGTTCTCATCTATGAAATGTAAGGAATGGTATTAAACAGTAGGGCTCTAATGTATGCATGCCTGTAATGATTATGTGATGTGATAAATGAAGTGCACGGAAGTGTTACACTCAAAATTTATGGACAAGGAGGAAACTCACCTTAAATATTCAAACAAGAATTTATTGTTAATATAACTAAAATATTAACAGCTTAATCTACAAATGGCTGTACTTTTGTATGCCGTATCCTCTGTTTCCACTTCTCAAGGTGTCTGTTATTATACCAGACCTGTATTTCTATATACTGCCTCATGGTATTAGTCATAAATATCTCATTCTACATAGAATAGCTCCTTGTTTATGTAAAACTATGGTTGTACCATATAGAGATCAACAAAAGTAAACCAAGTTAGTTATAGACACCTGGTAATTTAGAAAAATTACTGTTAAACCTGTACCAAGTTAAAAAATAAGACTCCAGGCAGGTTAAGAAAAGCTTGAAGAGCAAACTTAACTTATGCTTGCTTACAGCCTCAGTCTTGAGGACTTGCAAACTCAATATTAAGCTGTTAGTAGCAATGACAATACAGCACTAAGCAATTGCAGCAGATCGTTATTCCTTTGGATGTGATGATTTAGACATAACAAGGTTATTATATAACCTCACCATTTAAAAAATTCTTCATATACCATAAGGGTCTCTGTCCACTAAGCTTCTCTCAAAACTGCTTTCCTGGGGCTGGAAACACTAGTAAAGGGTTTTGAAAAGTAGTATCATAGTTCTTTAATCTTCTCCTTCCACTTCAGAAGAATTAGAATTAGTTAAAACTGGGGTAGGGGGGAGGGAGATGGCAAAGACAGTTAATGACAGGCCTTTTCTTTTACACAGAACAAGAGTGGCACCCAGTGGTCAAAAAGATTGCCTTAAATGCATTCTGATTTTTTCCATTTAAAATGTGAGGATAGAATGCCAGCTTGTTTTCCTGAAGGCTTTAAAAATGTGTTGTGTGACCAGTGATAGTCCTGTCTGAGTCTTGATAGTTCAGAATATGTAAATATTCTGAAACTGCAATAACTGCAGTAACACTGTGGAAGAACCTCTAAAGGTACTTGGTTCAATTGAGAGTATGGGAATGTATTTGCAATTGAATGAAGCCCTACTGATTTCTTAAATAAATATTCATTAGTATGTCAGAAGTCTGATTGTACTGAAGAGTACAGCAATAGTAAAATCCAGTGATCAAACTGCTAAGCACTTGTAGCATTGCATGCTTTGTAATAAACTTAATTATGATTTTGTGCATATTGCTCACTATTAAGCAGTGTAAGGGATCTCAACAGAGGAAACTGAAGTACTGTACTTGGTACATGTTGTCTCTGGTGGTGAAAATACTGATTACTTTCTACTTCAAAGACATTTGCAGTATAAAACATGAGATTAAAAATTATTACATGTGAAAATGCTTTCTGTTTGGATAGGATGAAAGTTATTTGGGTTAAGTTTTTCTGGAGTGTATATATTTTTTTATATATATATATATTTTTAAGTGGTAAAAGGAGATCTAAGATTGTTTTAACCAGAAGAACATTGCGTGGAACATGGCTAAAACATAGTACAAAGCTAGATTTGTGAAGCTAAAGGCACTCAGGAGATTTGTATAGTTAATGGGTTTTCATAGGCAGTACTGTGACTATAAATTCTAAAACTAATAGCTCTTTTATCAACATAAATAATCAGTTTTCTTGAGCATTTTCAAGAACTCATTCAGCAGCTCCTCTTTAGCATTCATCTGTAACACTCTCCTGCTTCAATTTTTGGCAACTTAACTGCCAAAAAGTAGTTTCTCATATCTTACTCTTTCCATTTTTGTTCCCCCTGTCATTCTTTGGAGTGCTGAATAAACATCGCTTGAGATTCTCCCAAAGCTGCTTATCTGGAATATCTAAAACCCTTAAATGGTACAGACTTGGGGATGTGTGAAAGTTTCCTATGTTGAATAAAGCAGCTGTTAGGGATTTTTAAACATTGTGGATCTTTTTGTTTGATTAGTTTTGTGTTGTTGTTGTTTCTTTTGTGGATTTTTTTAAGCTGCTTGTCTTTTCCTAAAAATACTTACTTAGCAGTTGTGTAGCTGTGGCTTGAGCTGCAATTTGTCCACTGACCAGCAGCAATTCTCTGAGAATGACAGGAAGATTGCTGAAGATTACCACTTAGCTTAGTTGTCTTTTTTTTCTTGCCTTCTTTCGGTTAAACAGATGCTGTTTAACATCTCAAGGCCAGGTTGGAGAGGGCTTTGAACAAAACCTGATCTAGTGGGAGGTATCCCTGCACATGGCAGGGGTATAGGAACTAGGTAATCTCTAGGTCCTTTCCAACCCAAAACATTCTGTGATTCTTAGGGAGTTCTGCTTTAGTTTCCAAGCTGCTGTTGTTTGCCAGTAGTCTATCACTGAGCCGAGTATTACAGACCCTTCTGCTCTTTTCTGGACCATTCAGTTCTTGCGAGTTAGCCCTTTTTGATGCTATGCTCAGGGAACAGCTCTTGTCGTGACCATGACTTCTGGGTGGTCATACATTTTATTTGTAAAAAAATAAAGTAATTCAAGGGATGTGCTGGGCATAGATTTCAGAATGAGCTGCCAGCCCTTTTTCTCTCATTCTGATGTAAGGGATTCTGATGTTAATTGTGTAACCTGTATAACAGTTACAGCGTGGCTTGAAGTGCTTCTTGCTTTGAGCATACTTGGCATACATAAATAATTGTACATCAAAGCAGAACCTCTTAGTTTAGAGAACAGAGGATTTTCTGCACACATTATGACAGTTTTGATGCTTTGGTTACTGATGCTATGAGAATTGTGAAACTTGGAAATTATGAGAGGAGTAAGGATCAAATAACACATTCTTTGTACATTTATCTTTTACTAATGCTGATCACTTCCAGGGATGTGTTACTATTTGTCTTCAGTGATATATCAAAGTTATTTATTCAAAGCACTCAAATTATGTTATGCATATCAGAATTTATGAAAAGTTGTGAAGACCTAGGCTGTTATACATTGAAGAACTCCAATTTTGTGGTACTTCTGTATGGGCCTCGTAGCAGTGGATTTTTCATACAAGTTCATTTTTATAAAGTAGGATGAACTTACCAGTGTGAAATGCTTCAGAAGACTGTTAGCTGCTGTTCACTTTAGTCATGCCAAATTTTAATCCTTTTGCGTGCACAGGGCATTACCTCATTCTTTTTTTTCAGCCAGACTGAGTTTGTAAGATGTGAAATATGTGAAACTTGGCAACTTGAGATGAGCAAGATTCATCTTCAAAGAGAAGTTACAAAATAATGCACTTGTAAATCCCGGCTATACAGACATTAAGTTTGATCCTTAAATTTATCCGAGGTCCAGATTTTTGTAAAGTAAGGATTGCCATGTTTGTAGACAAAGTGCTCTGCATCAGTAGTAATGTTGGTTCATATAACAGAGACTCCTGAGAAGTGGCTCATGTAGGACATTTATTTTTTCTTCTCTGAAGTTGTTGATAAAAATGAATTTTTTAATGAAGGAAATTTACTGCTGCTGTGTTTTTCTTGGTGGTGGTGGTTGATTTTTTCTCCCATGTCATTTCTGAAATTAAGAAGTAGTCTTAGTCAAGTCTTTAATACTGCATTTGTGTATATAAAACAAATCTGCTTGTCTGTGGAGTGCACAGGAAATATTTTGTATTAAGTAGAAGTAATAAAATAATTTTGATTCCAGAAATAAAACTAACAAAAATGTTAAAATTTAATTTTAAACAATTGGTGATCTGTGAACAACTAAGATTGATCAATGAGTTATATTTTGTTTTGGAAATCTTTAAAAGCACATTTTCTATGGCATTCTGAACATAATCCTGCAGTTACATCTTTAGGGTTGTAAAGCTAAATATACCCCAGTTTTTGTAGATGCATACATTTTCACAGTGAGATTATGGTTACCAAAGGCCATGGAGAAAATTGGTAGCAAGGTGGGGGATTAAAGCCCAGCAATCGTGGCTTTCTGATCTCTGCTTGAAGTACCCTTCCATTTGGTGATTAACCCTTGCAGGTGCAGTATGTGATGACAGGATGTTTCTAGATGAGTGGTCTGAAGATTGTAAATTTAGAAGAAAATTGCTATTTGGCAGGAATGGTTATTTTGAACCAAAACCACTGATGAAAGAGTCCCCAGATAGAGTCAGTGACCCTTAACTTCTTCTTTCACTAAAGCAAGATTTAATATTGAGAGTTCAGAAGTGTCATAGGCCAAGGCAGTTATCTTTGCATTATCACTGCAATCACCTTTGAATTACAGGGGGTAGCTTGTTTCTTGGGGTTTTTTCCTCCCTGTATGTATTCTTTAATGAATGAAACAGTGAACCTGTTTAAATATTTTATGCTCATTTAAAGCAGCATATTATATTGTGGGAGGTCTTCAGGCTTTGGGTTTAAACTCTCTTACAATGTAAACTGGGCTTTGTCTTGCTTACAGAAGAGAAACATAGCCAAAGGGATTTATGAGATGGTGCTAAAAATGTACATAAGTCTGCTGTTCTGTTGCAATATTTCACAGGTCTTAGGGGACACCATACAAGAACCTCATTCTTTATTAAAAAAACTGTGTGGAGGGAAATAAATATGGCAGTCACCCAAAGTAAATGGTCTTGCTTTTGACAGAGATTGATAAGCAGAGTTCTAATCATTCATTAGCACATGCCTTTTCCTTTTAATAAATAAATAAAATCACTGCCAGAACATTGACCCTCTCAGGTATTCACATGAACTGCTAAAGTAACTTGTTTATTCATATACGAAATTACTGTTTCCTTATAGTAGGTCATTGTGGTAGATTCATTATACCTGTCTACAACTCCAGGCAAGGACTTGTCTACTGGAATCTTTAGTTCAGAAGACCCATTGTATTAGTCTGCTAGGTAAATTAGTTTACCTTGGCTTATGATATTTAGGGAAGGCAAAGGGAAGACTTAAAACTTTTTGGAACAAGATAATAGGTAATAGATAACTTAAAAGTCGAGTCTAGTTTGCACTAAGTATTTAATGACTTCTTAATATGCTTCATGTCTTATGCAGCAGTTTGATTCAGTAGTTGCAACATTTTTTTTTGAGAGCTCACCACCTCTAGCTCTCGTGTGCTTGGGACAACCAATTTGTTTGCAAACTGAGATTTATGGTTTATAATTTGGTTTTGTTACTTGGACAAAATTACATATGTCTAATAGTATTACGAATGCTTTGGGTTCCTTTAGACCATGGCTTTTTATTTTGAATGGAGTCTTAAGAACTTGCATCTTCTCATGCAGATACTGCTTAGCATTTTAAAACTGCCCTGTGCTGCAGACTGTATAGTTAAGAACAGGTCAGAGCTGTCCACTGTTGCAGGTCAATGCAGTTGACAGTAAAAAGGTTTCAATTCAGGTAAGCCTGAGTTTCTTGCCATGATGAATCTCTTTCCTCTGTTTACCTTAGAACCCAGAGGCTTAAAATGTGTGAGCACTGGCTGTTTTCTTACCAAGGATATTATGTCAAACTGAGTTTCTGCTGTTATTAATGTTGGTGGGACCTGCTTTGTTTGCATCTAGAATTATACAAAAGCTTCATTCAAAGCAAGGCTTCTGCCACTACACTTCCGAAATGTTTGTCACTTGAGAGAATGGGGAGAAAAGGAGACATTGGTGCCCAAGCTTTCAATTGTAGATTTTTTTGAACTGTTTTTGGCCCCCACACTATAATGTAAAAATAGGAGGAGGAGGTAAAAATTCCTCTTATTTTCAACTGTATTTTTTTGCATGTTTCAGCTACTTGTGGGATTATTCTGTAAGATGAATGGTGCTTTCACTGGCAAGTAGTTGTAGGTGGTAAATGATTGCTTTTAATTTTAAAATATTTTAATTTGCATAACGATTGTGACCTTTATTGAAGGCCTGTTTTCTGTTTCTTTGCAGAATTTCTCATTGCAATTCTAAACCATGTTTGCTTTCAAAAATTACTTGCTGATAATTTTGTTTATTCTGCAGGGTCTTGCAGAACTGATTTGATTGCAGTTTCCATCTCTGGTTGAGGGGAAGGAGTTTAAATTTATGAATTTATGTATTGAGTATGGATTTATTGATCATTTGATTTTCTTTTGTTCATTTCTCCTGGTGAGCTTGTGAGGTCAGTGCCAGTATTTCTGCCATTGAGCCAGGGACCCTGGAACCTCCTTCAGGAGTCTGAACTGGCGGGAGACTCCTTTGACTGTTGTTGGTTGCAGAGGGTTCTGGCTGTTCTGTTTCATCTTGAAATGATGTTGGCTTTGTTATTCTAATCAAAACATTTCAAAGTTTTTTATATATGGAAATTGTTAAGTTACCAGAACTTCCCACTACCTGATTTTTTTTTGTTTCCTGCTGAGCCTGTAAATATATACAGCGTCATGCAGTAGAGCTTACCCTTTGTATGAAATGTAGAATGGTTCTAAACCTTGATTTTAATCCCTGCTGAGAGCCATAAGAGAAAGCTGGGTGTGCTTGTTTTTGAAAAGTATGATTGCGAATAGGTGGTTTCAGTCTGATTCTGTGTGTGTGATACTGTGCTTATACTTAAGTCTTCTGAAATATTTCAGTTATGCTTAAGTATGGTCTATATGTTGTGACTCTAAAGGATTGACTAAAGACGGGTAGTTAGAATCTTCTTAAAGAATGTTTTGATCATCTTAAAAACCCAGTCTGAATTATTGTTGAGTAAGAAACAGCTACGTAGCAAATTGGTTTCTGCGTATTTATTTGACAAGAATTACAGTGAAGACAGCCGATTTGGTAACTAAAAACCTAGAAGTTCTCATCATCACAGTTCTCAACTGCTCTCATGTCTTTATTCAACTTGCTTTTGATCCAAAGCTACCTTATGTGTTAAGGTTTTGTGGCTGTTAGTGTGTATAACTGTTTCCCACTTCAGTTTTTGTAAGGTTGTAACTTGTCAAATGAAACATATGTCATCATATGTTATATAATGTCATCATTATATTTTTTAACAGTGGTTATTGTGCAAGAGCTGTTTACTACAGCTGTTAGTATGTTAAGGTATACATGTAAGGAAAAATGTAGTAGTGTGTGCAAACTCAGTTGTATTTTGTAACGACATCGGTTTGTTGCTTAAAATGAAATCACATTTTGAGAAAAGATGTTTACATAATGCTAATAAACTAAGGAAATTCTCTGTTTACAATGTATGATAGGGCAGCATGCCTGAAGATAAGATTACATACCTTTACACTGTAAGATCTTGGCTAACACCTCACTTTAAAGAAGACTTTAAAAAGCAAGCTCATCTGGTCTCATCTTATAGCTAACATAATCAGGATATAGATGGTATCAAACTAGCAAGTTAATGCTGTATTGGGAAATAATGAGGCAAACTCCCATAGGTATCGCTTGATTAATCAGGAAAAGTTTCCTAACAAATATGTTGAAAACCAGCTAGGTACTGAGAGACAGTGGGGAGGCAAAGAGAGGGGAGTCTCCCTTCAGTCCAGACAGCTACTGCTGAGATGGCATCTAACGAAATCATCTCAACCACCAGCCAATGAATTGGCTTAATGGATGTAGTCATGGCTTTCTCAGGATGGGAATATTGTCACAGAAGACTTGTACATAATTTCCCTTAGGAAAATAAGTTCTTCATGGAACCTAATTCTTCTTGAAACTGAAGTTCCGAGGACTTGTTTTGCATTTTGAATACCCTAAACATTTCAGGGAATTTAATTCCCGTTGCGGGAGGCTGGGAATACTAGGATACAGTAGAGAGGAACACATTTGATGTTATTTTCAGTATAGGAATCCTTTTGTTAAGCATTTTGCTGCAAAGAGAAGATTTTTGATATGCCATTTCTACCTACTGCCGCATTTGAGCATGCTATGATCTACATCTGAGGAAAAGTTAATCAATACAGCAATTGCATAATTCATGCCATTGGTATTATTTTTGAAAGGTGATGCTATTTTTGCATGCTAACAAATGATTATTAATGTTAGTCTTGACATTTATTCCTGATACATATTTGCATACCCTTACAAAGGTTCTGTTCCTTGTATGCAAGTCTTTATAATATTAGTTTGTGACTTGGTAACAAATGCTTTTGTCTAAGTGGAACTGAATATTGATGCCATGACATGTAACAGTGTTAGCAGTATGCTGTGGCAATGTCTTTCTCTTCTGAAATCTGACTTATAATGGTTCTATGTGTTAAACAAAGTCCTACCTTACCCAGTCTAGTATGCCTAATTATTTTTTGGAAATAATGTTTAAGAGTGTGTTTGTGCAGTTTGAAAGCAGAATGGAAAAGGTGTTCTGATGCATTGTCTTACAGAATAGTTTGGGTCGGAAGGGACCTTTTAAAGGTCATCTAGTCCAACCCCTGTGCAGTGAGCAGGGACATCTTCAACTAGATTGGGTTGCCCAGAAATACATCCAGGCTGGCTTTGAATGTTTGCAGGGATGGGGAATCTGCCACCTTTCTGGGCAACCTGCTCCAGTGTTTCACCACCCTCATCATAAAAAACTTATTCCGTATATTGAGCCTGAATCTCCCCTCTTTCAGTTTAAAACCATTACCCCTTATCTTATTGCAACAGGCCCTACTAAAAAGTCGTGTCCTTTGTCTTTCTTATAAGCCCCATGTAAGTACTGAAGGTTGCAGTAGGGTCTCCCTAGAGTCTTCCTTTCTCTAGTCTGAACAACCCCAGCTCTCTCAGTCTGTCCCCATAGCAGAGGTGCTCCAGCCCTCTGAGCATTTTCCTGTCCCTCTGCTGGATGTGCTCCAACAGGTCTGTGTTTTTCTTGTACTGAGGACTCCAGCACTGAAAGCAGTACTCCAGGTAGGGTCTCACCAGGGGGAATAGAGGGGCAAACCGACTCAGGTATGATGAGCTAGTAAGCTTAGTGTGTATTCTACAACTTTATCTTGCTAGTTGCTTTTTTTGGAAGAATTTTGTACAAGGATTATCTAAGATTATGCTAACAGAGGAGGTTGAAGTGACTGGCAATGCATCATCTTCAAAAACTCTTCAGTTACTGTTTTATTCCTTACTAAAACTTCTCTGTTAAATAGTGTTCTGTTTAAAAATGTATCTTTGAATCTGCCTTTATTGCTTACAGCCAGAATATTGTGCTTTCAATGTTCCTTAGATATGTATGTGTATTACTTTTAGGGAAAAAATGTTACTTCTTTGAGTCTTAATGACGGTGGCTTTACTATAAAATTCTGTCAATGGACCTATTTTTTTAATAAATAAATGTTATGAATGCAGTAAGGGGATAGATATTACTACAGTAAAAATTGTATTTCCACAGTAGTTTAAACCTAGCTAAGTTAGTTTCAAGTCTTTCCCTCTCCCTGTTACTGTTTCGGGTGTTTGTACTCTTCAGTGAGCTGCTCCTGCTGGCTCATTCACCACAATCAAATAATTACCTACCAGTTTGGTTGCTTGAAAGAAAATATCAATGCCAGATAAGCGCCATTGCCATGGAGAAGGATTATGGATTCAAGGAAGGTTGAGAGGGTTAGGTTTGTAGCAGCATCCATTTAAATCAGTTGATTTCTCGTGGAGCTACGCCTTGAAGTTACCTGTTATTAAATTACTGACATACCTAAAGGCATACTGTAGTTGCAAAAGGATTTTTAATAAAAAAAAAATACCTGAGTAGCATGGCTTATCTCTGTGTTAAATAGATTCAGGAAAGTGCTGTTTGTAATATATAGGAAATGGCATTAAAAAAAAGGGCAAGCAATATTAGTGTATATTATAGTGATTGTAAACTGTAATTGAAGGGAAGGGAAAAAGCAGGCTGGATAAAAAAAAGATAAAGCTACATGACTGAATAATTTATAAGAGGAAATGGGAAATGTCTGTCTTGGGGCTTTCTGATTTTGAGCAAACTACATACTTGACAGGAAGGAATGAGCTCAAATAAAGGAAAACAAAACCACTTTTTTTTTTCTTCATATATATATAATGCCTTGAGAAATCCAGAAGGAGACGTAGTTAGCTAACTTTTACTTGAATGTGGAAGTTTGTGTAACTATTACAAAACTTTGGGGCATAAGCAGATGAAACCTGTTGACCTAATTGCTTCATATCTCACTTTTAAGAATAAAAATATAGCTATTTGTGGAGAGTTTTTCTGATACAGAGAAAGATGGAGTGTTTTTTGGATTTATGCATCTCATTAAGGGATTTGGAAAAAGAAGAAAACTAAATATGATAAGGGTATTGTGTGCCAATATAAGATATTAGCACTTACAAACCTGTTCCACAACTCACTCTTGTGCAGATTTTTATTGATAGTGTTAGAAAGTCAGTGACAAGGGTTGATTGAATCAGTATATGCTACTACTGCAGTACACTACTTGTTGCTTTCTCTTAGTGTAAGTGAACTAACGGCATTCCACGGCTTACAGATGAGAAGCCTGAAGAGCTCATTTAGTAGATATTTCATGGTTTCTGGAATCTTCTATTTAAAAATTTGAAAGATAGCCTTTGGGAAAAAGCATTATAGCTTGCTGAACATAAAATTCACTTGTGCACCTAAAAAATACAGTGCAAAACTACTTCCTCCTTTCATTAGACAAATGCTTGCCTACATTGAATTGCTTGTCAAGCACTGACTGTGAAGTAAAACTCCAAATAAACCCAAAAGCCCAAATAAAATCCACCAACAACCCCCCAAACCAAAGAGAACAACTCCACCAAATCCATCACCTGCCCCCCCCACCTCTCCTCCTCCACCTTCTTCTGTTTAGCCATTTGGTGATATAAAGTTGTGTGGCTCTATAAACAGCATGCATTTTTTTCCACTGTCTCATGTCATTTTCCACACTGATTTAGAATATGTTTTAATAAATAATCTTTACAAATTTTTGCTGAACTCTTCACTTGTGTTTCATAGTATGCTACTGTCCACAAATGCTTGTGCTCGGTACCTTTATGTCTGCGTTGGGTGGTTCTTGGGATTTTTTTCATCTCCTACCCCATCAACCCCACATTCTGTGGTACCACAGGGAAACCTGAAAAAGTTCTTTCCCATGTGCTGGTCTCAGTGTCTGAGACAGGATGACAGTAAATGTGCAAGCACCTGCTTAGGAAGGTCTGTCCAGTTAGAACTTTCTCTAGAACAGTAATGGTAATGAGTTATCTCTGGTCCGTTATGGTATCGGGGCAGGGGAGTATGGGTATATGGAGGGTATGTGAAGATGTAGTATTGTGCTTCCTGTCTTCCTTCTAATTTTAAACTGGTGTATTGAGATACAAGAGTTGAACGGTTTCCATTTTGAATTAAGTCTGTTCAGGAACTGATTCAGTTGCTACTATGTTGAGAATCCTGTTCTTCAAGCTAGTTATCTGAACTGCTTGACTTCTGAGATGATATGCTGCTGAGAAAGTTGAGTGTTTCAAATATGGCCCAACAGCAGTGTATGTTAGTGAATATTTTGTCGGTGAAATTCTCTGCTGTTGTAATTGTTGTAGCTCTTAACGGCAATTGTAACAGTCCATCACTTTAAGCAAATATGTATTCTGGAGCTTTAGACCTGTGTTTTACTTTCTGTTGTAGAGAAATTGCAGGGACTTGTTTTCAAAAAGAAACCAAGATCACATGCATTTGAATGCAATTATTTTGTCTAATTTGCTCTTCATTTTTCTAATTAACGTATTTTGTCTTTATTCTTCATACCTATGTAGAAAGCTGGTTTTCTTAATTCTTTGGAACTTAAATCTATGTTTTCCTGGATTCTAACTCTTTATTTGGTTCTTTTTCTTCTGTCCTTATCTGTATGCTTGACCTTAGTTTCTCTTTGTCAGATAATAAGGAGTTTGAGGTTAAATATACTTTTTATTTTGTAGGTTTATATTCCTGTGAGTCCAATAAAGTACATTGTTGATGACAGTAGGAAAGAAGGTACTCTTTACTAAGATAAAGAGCAGTGTAATCTGATTTCTGGTTTCAGTTGAAGTGCATAGCTTTACTATTCAATTAAAGGCCATAGAGGCATTCCTTTCTAATGTATGATATTCAAGTTGTCTTAGATTTTATTCCCTGATCTGTCCTAACGTCCCAAGGTGAGTGGGGAGGTGAGTTTAGTAGCTTTTATACTGAGTGAGCTGGACAAATGGCATCAGTGGGGAGTTTTGGTGTTTGCGGATGATGACTTAAGTGGTACTACATGCAGCATAAATACTATGAGGCATTTATATGGTTTTAATTTTTGTTGTACATTTGGTATGTCTGGCTACCCTTCTCTACATGAGTTACCACTGTTTTGCAATGCCTATTTCCTTTTGCCTTCATGCAGAAAGCTCTTAATAAGATTGTGTTGTCTAGCTCTAATTAACATTAATTTCATTTAAAACAAATGCAGATACCATTTACCAGTGCTGCAGTTACTTGCTTAGTCATAAAATGTTGAAAACCAGTTGTAAGAAATCTGTCATCATTTCAGATGTTCAAATGAAAGCTAATGAAACTAGATGCAATTAGTTTTATCTGCAGTGGTGTAACTCACTGCATTGTTTTAGCTTATGATAAATCATCGTAAAGATCCTTGAACAATAACAAGATTATAATAAGTCTTTGAAGCAGAACTAAAGAGTAAATTGTTGGTTTGTTGCACGGATGTACTGGGTACTTCGGAAAAAAAGGGAATGAGTTCTGGGAGAGAGGATGGTGGCTGTAATCTTCCACCGCCTACATTTACTTTGAAGACGTTAAAAGTAGAGGTGTTTCTTGACTCTTTGTATTTGCTTTTCGGATGTTTTAAGACAGCAAATCGTTTGAGAAACTTTGAGGTCGGGGTGTAGTACACTTTATTGACATTTTCCCCATCATCTGAATCATGTTGGTAGCTCTGCCAGCCCCTGCAGTGTCCTGACAGGGCAGGCAAGAGGCTTTTGTATTTCTCTTTCACTTTTCCTCCTCCTTCCCCTTGCCTGTGTATTATGAGACAGGGGAAGTGTATTGAGTTAAGAAGCATGGTTCAAATCTTCTCTTTTTCCTCTCTTTGCACTGAAGTCTGGTGTCTTAGGAGTTGTATATAATTTCCTCAAATTATTAATAAAATGGTGTGAATTACTTTTAGGCAAGGCTAGTAATCAAGCCCAAGCCTATAAATGGAATGTCTTAACCCCTTTGACAACAGTAATAATCTTTCTCAGATGGAAATGGTCACATCGACTTACTTCTCTGTTGACTCTATCTAGGTGATAAACTGTGCTCACTTGTGAGTTACTGAAAGAGACTACAGTTTCTGCTCCACAGCGATACGCTGTAGAGTTGCTTATCTGTTCAGTGCAGTATCAGAAGTGTGAGTTATGTCCTCTGTGGCTGGACCACATCGTAGATTAATGTTTTAACTGAAAAGATGGATGTCTCTATTGGGATGTAGAAGTCCAAGCGAATAGTAAGCATATAGTATTATACCCTGTTGCCGGTAGCATGAATTCAATGAGAGTAAACTGAGATTTCTCTTGCAAATAAAATTTCTTCCCGTGTTGCATGTGATGTGCTTTCATGTTCCCAAGTACACCTCAATTCTCAGGCATTTCACATCTGCCAAGTAATTTAATTTTGCCTTTATGTACTCTTAAAATGCAAACTGGTACACAAGTTGGTGTTAAGTCTTTGTTTCACATAGCTTAAGCTGTACCACTCCCTTTTGTAAATGAGAAGGCTTCCACTAACTCTCAATTTCCCCCTGACATTGCTACTGAATGGATTGCAGGCCTTAAAATGGCAGGGAGGGGTGAGAACTGGAGTGCTCATTGTGGTAATGGTAGCTTAGGAAAGATGGTGTCTCTGATCCTTTGGCAACTGTAAATCTCCTCTCTGTGTCGTATTCCCTTGGTGTCTCCTGCTATGCAGAAGGCTGCACCTTTGTTCTGTATTTGTGTTTTTCTCTTCAAGAAACTGGAATTTGGTTAATGGTGATAACTGTTAGGCTTGTGTTCTTCCCTCAGCTGCCCTCTGTGGATTGTATATCAGGGTATGGCTGGTTAGCTATAACATTTCAGGAGCTCATCCAAGATTATCAGCTTCAGTGAGAATTTAATGGTCAAGATTCGTGGAGGTTAAACATTCTAATGCTTCCTGTTGCAATACTGCCGAGGGAACTACACTGCGCTCTCAGGACTAAGTGCAACATATGAATACGAAATATAAAGAGAAGAGGGATCCTGTATGAAAGCAATTAATCCTGTATTTTTTTATGAAGGGCAGTAGTTCTATTTTAAAGTTAGAGTTGAGCACAAATTTTTGCATCTCTATTAAATATTGTCCCTGCTCAATAAACCTTTTGAGTATGTGTTGGAATCTGAAGCATGTGCTTAACTGCTTTGCTGAATTGGGGCCTTCATTACCAAATTGCAGGTGTATGTTAGCTTAAGTATTTAAGGAGGAAAAAAAAAGTAAAACAATGCTTATTCTGTTCTGTTCAGTGTCGTTTGTTATATTAATGGAAAGCATCAGAAATGCTGTGCTGTTGCTGTGCTGTCTGAAAAAGATTTAATATAGTTAATGGCTTGAGTGTTTAGTAAGAGATACGGTCCAGTTAGGAATTAACATGGAGTGATGAAATGAAAATTTGAAAAATGAAAGTTAGAATCCACTGTTTTGTGCATAAGGTTATTGTAGAATGAGGCTTTTAAATGTTTTCCTGTTTAAAAGTGTGTTTCAATGGTATTTTGTAAATTCTTACATGGATATTAGAGCATTTATTATGTGTGCAGTGGCTGGGGCTCTGTAAACGTTTCCATAATAAACTTCTCTGTGTACTAGGGCTTCATAACTCGGTCATGAAAACATGTTTTGGGTGTAAAAGTGGTGTACTGCTCTGCCAGAAAGCTTGTGCTTTAAAAATAAATAGGATTATTTTAAAAGAGATGTTTAGAAGGAAATTGAAGAAGAAATGTGCTGCACATAACTCATTCTGGATAAATATTTGATCAATATGTTCGTTAATAAATAAAAAACCCTACTTAACTGGACAAACTAGTTTAGTGGTGAGCTAATCTTTCGATTATTTTTAAAGTCTGAACTTTTTCTCTATTGCTACATAAAATGTTTATACATGTAATGCAGATAGAGCAGTAGTTCCCCATTTTCAGCTGTGTCTCATAGGTTAGCAAACTCGCCTGGCTTCTTTAGATTTCTTTCTGCTAAATTTAAGGGGATAAAGAGGTTTGAGTGTTTTGTTATTAAATGTGTTTTCTGAGACTCTTGATAATTTCAGTTATTCTTTCTGGAAACTCTCATGTTAATCTACACATTTCCTAAAGAGTAGTGTCCAAAGGTGAGCACATTACTCTTAGGCCTTTGAAGAAAGCAGGAGGATTATCCTTCTGTGTATTCTGGGGTGATTCATTATTTAATGTAAGCATACAATGGCTACTGTATAGAGGCTATTAAATAGAGTATTATTTAGCAATTCCTTAATTGTTTCTTTTGCTGGCTTGCTTGGGAAGAATAATGTGTCACAATAAATAGAAGAAGAAAAGATGTTTAGAAAGGAAGTAAATATTGCTTTTTAGCACCCCTGTTAAGTATAAATCTGTGTAAGATTGTCTTGTATCAGTTTTGGTATGTAGTTCTGTAAAATATGCTTTTCTGTAAGATAGCATATTTGTAAAAAGCCTGTGGTCTGTTAACAGTGAAATAACTGTTTAGCTGTAAAACCTGGCTTTGTTTCAGGCAGTTGTGCTTTCCATGCAAAAAGTAAATCAGCACCGTATGAAACACATCAGTGTAATAGTGCCTGTATTACTCTGGTGCTACCTGTGTAGTTTCAGCAGTACAAAACACTTCTGACATGCTAGAGTCCTTTGTTATCCATCATAAATGTGGGCCTGCAGCCTGCTATGGGAATTGTACACTAGAGGGCTTTTTTCCTTTTCTGCACCAGCATAAAATTAGCTATAGCTACATTGTGCTAAATGAGACCACCAGATCTTTGCTCATCATTGTGAGACATTCCCTTATATAAAATATTGGACTATGGTGAGAAATAGGAGACAAAGGCAGTGAAGTAAGGTACATTCTGGCTTACTATAAATGCCATGAAGTCTTTCTTTTATTTAGCAGTGCTGTGGAAGAGCTGAGAATTACCTGCTTCTCTTGGCAATGTGTCTTCTGACCGAGTTGGCTTGCATGTTAGCTTTTAGATTCTTTAGGAAAAGTTCAATTTTATACTGTTTTTCTGATCTTCACATATATGTGTAAATTAATATAATTTGCAGGTAACCAGAACATTTGGGGTATGGTCTGGAGTAGCAATATATACATACAGTAGAAAGTTTTGGTGTTGACTAGATTATGGTTTCAAATCAGTTGGGTTTCATATAATAACTGAGTGAGTCTGTGGCATTTTACAATAAAGTTCAAAATGAGTATTGTGTGTTGTGAAAGACATAGACTCTTTAGTAGGTGTAAATTTTCATGTTTTCATTCAGGGTTTGACCTTGTGTGGATACATAGGCATGAGGATAGATATTCTGCAATTTTCTTGTTGTCCTTGCTGGATTATGAATTGAAATCCCTCAATGGTATTTCCCATAGCAAGGTGTGTTAAATCATACTCCCTTGAAAATAAGGGTAAGGGAAAAATAGAGTTGAAAAACAGCCAAAGAGTGTGAGCGATTATTTGCATATGCATTTTTAGTTATTGTAAATAAAGGTTTAATTTCCAGGTGAAATTGAGTGAAACTGAAGAAATAAAATGTGAAAGTCCCAATTTCTTGAATGTCTTTTTCTCTTATGTTTTAGCTGTATTATTGAGAAATAGAAATGAATTAGCTTCTAGCAGTGAAGCAGGTGGATGAAATTTGAAAATAATTACAAACATATACAAATTTTTCCTATTTTCCCACTTGTTTTTCATTCATTGCCGATTATTCTAACACTGAAGATTTCAGACATGTTCCGCAGATGACAGCTAATCTATTAGTATTTACCAAATATGAAATGTTGGCATTGTATTATCTAGTGCTGTTCCACAAACATTGGAAGGATAACCAAGTAACTTTGATTTTTCTGTTGTCTTTGAAGGGATGTCAGAGATGGCTTCAGAAGAAAAAGCTTCTATTCTCATTACATGAGGGAACGATCCCCTCATAAGAGGGACTCTCCTGTCTTCAGGGAATCACCAGGCAGCCGAAGGGATTCTCCACACAGCAGATCTGGCTCTAGTGTCAGCAGCAGGAGCTACTCTCCTGAAAGAAGCAAATGCTATCCTTTCCACCAGTCCCAGCATAGCAGAAATATGTCTTCTTTACATAAAAGAAATACTTCTTCTCAGGAAGGTAATGCTGGATTAATGATGAGAACTGGTTAGTAAGGTGAAACTGCAACTCACTGTATAAACCCTTTTTCTTATACAGAATTAGAGATGTGTGCATGTCTGTGATTCTTTACATGCTGTATTTACAATGAGAAAACTAGACACTTTGTACCAATTGTGGTGTCTGCTTTTGGGTTGTTTCACTGCAGTCTCTGTTCCCTTATGTGTTTTATGTGGGAGGTTGTAAGTGTTGTTTCAGCAGCAGCTCTAGACTGACTGTAGGAGTTTGAGCAGCTTGGCTTTTTCTGGTATCCTATGTTATTTTCTGTTTAGCCTCAACTGCTTCTGTTCCTTACATGCTTTATTGAATTCCCTTACAAGAAACTTTGCTGTCATCTATAGCAAATGAAGACTTTTCTTCATGCAGCCAGGGGAAAAGAAAGATTAAAAAATTGGAGAAATTAAAGTACATATACTACTACTTGTTACATTTTCTGAAACTGTTCTCAGACCTTTAATATTAGGGGCTTGAGGGGTTTTTAACCATTTCATCACCTGTCAGATTCTCTCAAATCTTGTTTTCCTCAAAAAAATGTGAAACGCAGTGAATTCTGTACTGTGTGTGTTCTGCCTTTTAAAAGCTTGGCTGTTAATCTTTCCCTGAAGTCTAATGAATCATCTGTTTGAAAATATTTAAGGTTTTCCTATTTAAATAATTGGGGGGGGTGGGGAAATGCAAAATTGCCCTTTTTTAGTATACTACAATCTTAGCCACTGCTGTTTGTACAGTGTATGTAAATTAATCTGATTTGATTTCCCTCTCTGCAAATGCTTTCTAGTGAACTATCCAAACCCACTGTTCATTTTGGCAGCTTTTGAAAAGTTTAATTAGATATTTTTTTTATTCACTGATAGGCATATTGTGAGTTTCCAGAGCTGCATACCGGACCATTATGTAGCACTTACTGCCAAAAGAGATCTTGTGGAGTTTGGTTAACATTGTTTAAATACTGAGGAATCATTTCACTCCTTGTAAAATATAAATTATCCTTGTAGCTCATCACTGCAATTCTTTTAACACTTTGAAGTAATACTCAGTGAATGCAAATTCCTTAAAGTGTAGGAGAGGAAGAGAAAAATAAGATATTCAAATAAATCTGTAGAAGTGTTACAGATACACAGAACATAATTATCAGGAACAGGAAAATGCTTTGAGAAACCTTATAAAATTTCAGGGTTTTCCTAAAATTTTGTATTAAGTCTATGCTATGTATGAAAATTCAGGGAAAGACTAGAAGACCAATTTTCAAATACTATTTATTAACAAGTATGCACTTTGCATGGACTTTCCATTATGTGTTTTGTGTAGGTAGTGGTATTTTCAAATACACAGCATGATGCAGTCATATTTCATGGCACTGAGTAAAAAGGGAAAGTATCGCAACTTTTTGAGATGCCATATTTGCTCTTTATTTCTTTGACTCATTAAATTAAAGCCACATTTGTTCATAGTTCTATTAAAATTACTTATATTTAGATAATATTTAATATTAATATAGGATACATTATAATTTATATCATTTTCTGAAAGTATTTGATAAACTTTTTATCCCATTCTTAATTGTATTGATACTAATTTGATGGAAGCCAAGGGAAGTCTGCATTGTTTTCCATTTGTGAACAATCAACCATTTTCCCCAGTAAGTGTGAATGGTCTAGTTGAGTTAGGCCTACTGACAGCATATGTGCTTTTCGTGTTTACCTTTTGCAGATCCCTTTGATGTAATCCACAGACCACAGGTTGAAAACTAGTTCACACTGCAACCAGTTCTGCTGCTGCAGGCTGTGGCCAGTCTGCGGCAAGGATATGCACAGACTGATTAGCACAGTGAATTTGAATTGTCATTTTTTCAATTTTGACTCTTACAAGAAAAACACTGATAATACAAAGAGCATCTAGTCTGTGGCTGATACAATATAGGATTGTTTGCCATGGCAGGACCTGTCACCACACTGTGGCCTGCTAAACCAGTTCCTACCAACCTGGTTTCCTGGAGTGATTGACTGGTGTCTAATATTTCACCTGTTTGTATCATTACAAGAATATTAAAAAGTAAAACCACATCATCTTGCCAAGTCATGTTGATACAGCCTTTCAGTTAATGTTGGAAAAAGGACAGCAGCTTCTTCTAAATACATTAAATAATATATCTCTTCTCTCCTTGTAAAGAGAAGAAAGTGTTATCAATATCAGATGGTGAAGCTTGAGCCTGAGCAAATTGCACTGCAATTTTTCTAAGCCAGTAATTATATTTGCAACATATGTTTGAATATAATTTCACAGTTGTTATTTTTTCTTAATTGTAGGTAAAGAGAGGGCATCAGGTCAGTCGCTGGAAACATCAAGAGATGCATCACCTTCAGGCTCCACTGCAGTATCCTCATCAAAGGTGAATTTTCTTTTCAAGTATTTCTCACCATGGTTTCAGATTATACACTGGTTTTGGATTTTTTTTTTCCTCAGTTGGAAGGAGATAAGGTATGTAGCTGTTAAGGAAAGGAGCATCCTGAATTGCTCTGCGGAGGATAGGTTTCCCTTATCTGACAGGAAGGTGTTGATAGAGCTGTCTGTCTAATGATGACACTGACAGACCTTTTTGTACTGTATTCACTGTCTCATTTTAAGAGAAAGAGTTTTGTAGGTGTTTAAAATTGTCTTTTTCCGAAGTCTGAAGTGTGCTAGAAAAGCAATGGCAAGGACAAAAATGGGAAAGCAGTCTTAGGAGCAGCAAATTAATTGGACAAACCTATACTTGCACTGAACTCTGTCATTCAGTGATTCTTAAGCTGTTACTGGATTTGGAAACAGTGTGGGAAGCTAATGTGAATAGCAGAATTGACTTAGAAGCAGGGTTGTTTGAGGATGTGGAAAGAATGATAGCATTTACTTGTGAAGGGAGCCACATTGCGAGGTAGTTTGATAAATGTAATTTTATGTTCTAAATGATGCTGTTTAATTTCCCATCAAATCTGTGGGCTGAGCACCAGCTATGTGATCTTGCTAATTAGTTAAATGGACAGGCTAATAAACACTGATGAACAAGCAGCATTCAAGATTGTTGTGGCAGCAAAAACATTTTCACGTCACAGACTGCTTACCTGTAAATTATACCTGAGGTTAAAATGAACACTTCTATTGGAGTATTTTCTCTACATAGCTTTACTGAGGAAGAAACAGTGCATTATATTGGTCTAAGTAAATAAGGCCCTATTAGAGTCACAGAATCATTAGGGTTACAAGGGACTTTCGGAGACCATCTAGTCCAAAACCCAAAAGAAAGTAGTATTCTCTCTAAGTAGCATGATGTACCAGCCTTGTTCTTGCTGCCTTTTTAATAAAAGCAGTGGATTGCTTAAACAAAAAAGAAATCAGAAGAAAGGTACTTTTTGTTGAGAAGGTGAGACTGAAGGAAATAATTAGGTGGGGGAAAAAACAGGCTTTGGTTGTGCTGTCATTCCAAATACTTATCCCTTATGCAGCTCTTTTAGAACTGCTGTGCTAGGCATTAGCTAATTGCCAATGTCCTTAAGGGGGGAGGCAAGTGATATATTTTCAGTGATGTAAATAAGGAAAGCAAGATAAAAGCTGTTACTCACAAGTTGCGATGATTTGGATTATAAAATAAACTTTATAATTAGTTCACCTATTTTGTTTACAGACTCAGCACGCTACAGCTTAATACCAAATCCTTGCTTAATACAAACCTTTGAGAACAAGGAGGGATTGCAAAATCTCTTGCACTTGTATTCATGTTCAGTGTGTGCTTAAACTGTGAAGTATTCTTTAAATGTTTTGCTTTCTGCTTCAGTCAAGTCTGATCTATTCTATATTGTGGGGTTTTGAAAGCACTTTGCATATATCTGCTGGCAGTGGATATCCACTTGATGTAAGCTGGTTGATGGGTATCATTTCCCCATACAACATAAATATTTATTGGGTATGTATCAGCTGCAGAAATGGAAGTGCTTCAGTGACCTTTATTGCTTTTCTCTTGAAGTCTCCAAATCTGCCTATAATGTACTGGCCTGTGCAGGGGAGACTTTTGGGATGATGGCTGAATTACACTAACCAGTTCAGTTACATTAGTGGTTCAGTTATACCAACAGAAGTAATCTTGGCAAAACATGAACATCCCTAGTGCCAGAATCTTACAATCTTCTTAGACTTGAGAAATGAGTTATATATTTTATAGATTAAAGGAGATAACTTCCAATGCTCCAAGTTATAATTTAGCTTTGGAATACTTACAAAGCTATATGCCTCTGTAGCAATATCTCTTTTCACTGTAGTAACTATATGCAAATGTGAAAAGATATTCTTATCTGTCTTATAATTAATTTTTTTACGTATTCATGCATGTGAATGAACACATGTGGGTGCTATCTGATCTTAACCACCTGTTTAATTGACATGGCCTGAAATCTTTTGTGCTTTTCTTTAATAGCTGTCTGGACTGCAAGCCTTGAAGGCTGTATCCAACATAATTAGAGCAAAAAGCAGATGTGTGAGACAGGGAAAGCTTCACAGCGAAGATAGCAGAAAGCTGACAGGTTTTTGCTGTTCTTATGTTATGCATAAGGTAACAGAAAAACGAAAAAAGGTACCCCTGTTTTGAGGTGAGGGGAAGTTCGGTTGGGTTTCAGAAGATATAGAACAGGCTGTTCATTTCTTGCAAGTTTGCAGCTTAAGTAGCTGCAGATATTGTTCTCTGAGAAATATGTTCCCATTGTTCAGTTGTAGTGTACCTGTGGAAATACCTTTATTACATAAGGGATTTTTTAGCACATATTTGTTGACATGCAATTTATAGAATTAGATTTATTGAGATTAAATAAAACAGATTTTTTGCTGCATTCCAGCTGGCACTAGAGTGGTTAGTTTCTGTTTATGGCTGTGGAAATACTGTAGGTCATGTGAGATTCTATTTATCTTTATTTTGTACAAAGCTGACTGTCAGTGACAAAGATACCAGACTTTTTTGTATTTTTGTTAGTGTTGGCCAGAGCCACATTTGAGGAAAGGGGGAGATTCATAATAGAACCGTAGTACAAGAGTTTTTTGGCAGCTACAGATAGGTAAGGTTAAAGGTAAAAGGCATACTATGGGAAATGAGAATGTTGAGGGCAGAAAAAAACCTTGGCAGCAGACAGTTTCTATTGAGACTAGTGGAAGAATAATAGTGTAGTTTGGAAAGGTGAGCTGGGCAAATTATTCTATGGAATTATATGACCGTTTTCTTTTAAGAACCCTTTTTGTTCCCCTGCACATTGAACTTCATCACCTTCTGACTTTGCTGGTTATAATTTCGTAGTTTCCAATAGTAGAAAAGAGGGATTCCTATTGGAACATTGTGTTGCACTTCTGGAACTGGATAAATGTGGTGTCCTTATGACACTGAATCCTGGAAGGATTCTCTGAATCATATACTAATGCTGTACTACAGCACAAAGAGATGTTTGGGTAATATTTTACTTGAGGTAAGTATAAAAGGTTTGAAGATGTAGCAATCTTGCAACAGTTCACAAGATTTGCTTCTGCTGGCCATTTATGTAATTTAGAATGAACTAGTGATGAGAGGGGAGAGTGTTGGGGTTTTTTGTTTGGTTTTTTTGTCCACCTGTTTGCTATGATGGAACTGACATTGGGTAGAAATTGGGACATTTTTCTGGCAGGAGGATTTTTGTATCTTTTTTAGATATCCATCTTACTGTTGCAGGTTTTAATACTAGAGTTGTATAGGTTCTTGGATGGATGTTTGTTGATTCAGAGGAAATACTGACATAATGGTAACAAAATTTATGAAGCTGGCTGTTCCTGAACTGGTTTTGGTACATGGGTATTTGTCATCTGTTGCTCTGTTAGTAAAAGCCAAATTGAGAGAAATTAATTTTTAGATATTATTTATAGCAGTATTTCAGTCTGAAAAGGTGGATTAAAAGGCTATAAAGCCATGACTGACTCTATTATAAATGATCAATGTTCCTCCCAGTAAAAAATAATGAATTTTAATGGAAGCAGCTCTGATCATTTAAAGTATGTGTAAAATACTTCGTCCCTAATTAGCTCAGGTTTTACACCCTACGCAGTATTTAATAGTTTAAATTAGTTGCAACCTTTCATGCCTGAAAACCACATTGAAATACTATATCCCTCCGCACTTGTATTTG
This sequence comes from Melopsittacus undulatus, assembly GCF_012275295.1. Taxonomy (NCBI): domain Eukaryota; kingdom Metazoa; phylum Chordata; class Aves; order Psittaciformes; family Psittaculidae; genus Melopsittacus; species Melopsittacus undulatus. Next base: position 11,627,779 of record NC_047531.1, on the reverse strand, counting down.
ACTTCTTAGTGCCCATTTGGTCCATGTCTCCTTAAACTCAATTGGCCTCAAATAATTTTTCTGCAGTCTCTGTCCCACGAATTTAATAAAACTGATTCTGAAAGTATGGTGTTTTTTTTTAACATGTTACTGAACTTCATTGATTTATCTTTGTGGTTTTCCTCTCTCTTTTCTCTTTTTTTTCTCTCTGCTCTTGCTTCAGCCACTTTTCTTTTTAAAGAAATAAGTCAGCAAATGAAATAGCTTCAGCTTCCTTGTTTCCTATTTTTAAATTTTGGGGGGATCTGAATAGCTGTTTATTTTAGTTTGGAAGATGTTTTGCCGTGTGTAAATATATTTCATGTGAAACCTTGACTGTAATGTTCTTGTACAGGCCTTGGATAAGAGCAACAGACCATCGGAAAAGGAGCTTGCAGAAGCTGCAAGCAAGTGGGCAGCTGAAAAGTCAGAGAAGGCCGATGAAAGCAATGTACTTGAAATAGAGTATGAAGTAAGACAGGATTATTAATCAATTTATTTTAAATTGTTACAATAGCCTCTTGTTTTTCTGTATTCTCCTGAAAGGCACGTTTTGTAATTTACCCCTGGATTTGTCTGCATATGCTCTTAAATGTTTGTGGAAAGTGAGTGAGAGGGAGACTAAAGCCTTGTGATTTATTTATTTAAGAGTACACAAAAACAAAGTAGGTTTTGTTAGTATAGTTTAAATTCATGTTGAGTTACAACTGACAAAATAAGGCTCCAGCTCTCCCAGGGATTCTCCAAGGAACTCTTGCACTAGTGTAAATCTGTATGCTTACTGAACTCCATAAAATTAAGCGAGGGACTTCTGAGTCATAATACAAGTGTACCTAAGAAACATAAGGCTAGTAGAGAACCTTTGGTATACTGAGTTCAGTTCCATGTCATGTCAGTCTACTGTGTTGTTTATTCATTTCCAGAAAGCGGTTCTCCTCTATATTAAAAATTAACCTTTTGTTTTGGTACTGCAGTGGATAGGTATTTTTTACCCAGAACTTTTATCAATAATCAGCATTAATGAATTGCTGGTTAATACCCATTTGTTCTTGCCCCTCTTCTACCCCTTGTTATATTGAACTGTGATTATAGCCCTTTTCAGTCTTTGTTTCTTTATGCTGTTCTTGGATAGGATGTTATGGATTCTGCTATGTTAGTGTATGATGTATTTGTCATTTAAAACAAACCAAATGTCATGTAATGTCTTTTTGTAAACCAGTCTGTTTTAATTCTGTGATCATTTTATCTTTAACTTTGCTTCAGGCACTCTTACAAAAACAAAATAGTACCTAATCTATGAAATTACATGTCTTAAGCATCATAATTAATGTGTATTTTATATTTGTTGGCAGATAATTTGAGGGAAGACAAAAGCATCTTGGGAAACATCAGATTTCCTCTTTGTGCTTCACACTCATGGAACTTAAGGGCTAGATTAGAGAAATCAACTCACTGGATCCATGTTCATATGAACTTTTAAGTCCTGTCCATTGATGTTATATCTGACTGCACCAGCAGCTTCTTGATACTGTACAGGAAGATCCAGTTGGATAAATAAACTGTTCATTTTCCTCCATGAAAGATAAATCGGAAAAAAAAAGGAGGTGTAGGGTAGAGGGAATGTGAGGGCCTGGAATGAGGAAAAAGAAGCAGCAAACTGTTCCAAACATGAATACCATATGGAGGAGAACATATGCGTGGACATTTCTGAGAGGTTCAGGAGAGTAACAGTAAAGAGAAATGTCACTCCTGTTCTTGGTGAGGGGAAGGTAATGTAAGAGAGGAAAGAACAGAGTGGGCCATATGGAAAAGAGTAATTTAAAGCTTCCACTGTGCCTCAGAGAAAATAGCAGTGGCAAAAAGATTCAAACTGAAGTAATTTTCAAAATGAAGCAATTGCAGTTGGTTATGGAACAGTCTGAGATGATTTATTGACTCAGAAAGTGCGCTGTAGGAATGCTGATGAAGGAGTGAAGTATATCATTCTTAGTCCTAGAAGAAAGGATACTTCTCACCTTGATTCGTACTAGGCTGTCATGTATGAATTGCAATGCTTTTCATCTTCTTTTCAGTTTATCTTATATAGTTCTTAGTAGCTGAAGTTTGCATTGCACTGAACTTTTCAGCAGCCTTTAATCAATCTCAGGCATTTCATGATTTGCTGCAATAAGATTTGGGATTCAGTTTTAATGGTTTATATTGCTGCTAAGTTCTGAGCAGATGCTCTTAGGACCACTTAAACTTTTTTTCTTTAAGTCTAATGCTTTTCTCTTTCATGTTAGTTTATGTCTTAGGACTCTTTGCCTCTTTATTTTGGAATACTAGAAAATATTTTTATGCATCCTCAATTCTCAAATCTGATAAAAAAAACCCCACAAAACAAATTACTACTCTAGAATTCTCTTGCATAATACTGGATTTCAATAGGCTATGGTAATTTCTTCTCCTTTCTATCATCTTTATAGAATCCTTGGAGTGGGAGGCTTTTTGCTTTTGGGTAGGAATACTGTCTTAATTTCTCTTTTAGAGGGAAGCTTATACAGTTCTGGTACTTTAGTAAGATCTCCCATCTTATCAGGAATCCTCTAAGCACTTGTTGGCTTTTCCTTTACAATAGGTATCTGTATCCATTTGATAGTAAACCTGTGGTCCTGAGTGCTGCAAGTTTTTTCTGGCAGCCTTTTGATTTTGTTGATGCCTGTTTACCTTTGATTTTGTTACTTTTATCCTTTCCTAGAGAGCTAATCCCACTTTGATTGTGGATTTTTCTTGCTAGCTGGTGTTCTAAATACCACATGTACAAGTTAGAGTGGCCTTCCTTCTCAGTGGAAGGGCAGGTAAAGGTTATCTGACATCATTGTCTTTATACAGTTAACACTGACTCACAGGTTTTTTATGATGCCGTGTTTTCTACGTTTAAAATCCATATTTCTGTATATGTTAGATTGTAGCAATAATGCTTCACTGGTAGTCTCGATAAGCAAACTGAATAGCTGAATGACTGTATTTGGGTGTTTAGTTTTGCTCTTGCACTTTGAGGTTTTTATTTTGCTTGTATTTTTTTAAGGCTGGATCTTCAGCTCCCTTATACAGCGAACAAACAGAGGAAGCAGAAACAAATATAACAGATAGTACAGAATTATACGAGGATGGTCAGCTTCTTGGTCGTTCAAAAGCAATTGCAACTAAGACAAAGGAGATTGAACAGGTGAGTCTTCCTGGCATTTTGTCACTGATACAGTACCCTTGTAATGGTTTGATCAGCTAGAAATATGTTGATTTACTTTTTCCTCCTTCTTGGAGCATAATATGAATGTAATCTGATTTCTTGAGATGATGTGATGGTAGCATTTCTATCTATTTAATTCTGAAGCAGCATGGCATTTATCTGCCTGTGGGAATTAATGATAGCTTTCTGTAACTTACATGCAACACCCGCTGTTTTACAGGCCAAGAAAATGACTTCTTTTTTGAATAATTGTTTTAAAATCACATATAATACACATAATTTCAAATGTAATTAAAAAGTAAAGCTTTATGTGAGACCAAATTGTCACAAATTACTTTTACACTGTAATTTCCTTAAATATATACAGTTCGGGATTGAACACTAGAAGCTGCTTCTTGGGTTTGGGGGTTTTTGTTGGTCTTTTTTGTTGTGATTTTTGGGGGGTGAAGGCTTGTTTTGTTGGATTTTTGTGTTTGTTTTTTAAAAACTAACTTTGAATCTCGGTGTCTTCATCATTCTCTGAAGAATAAGAGCCTTTAAATTCTGCTTTGACTACAGTGTTCTACATCTCAGTGAGGGAGGGATATTGTCCTGAAAGTTTGTGTTCTTTGTTGTGTTGAGTACTTGGGGATTGATTTAATACAAAATAAGATTTTTGTTCCTCTTGTTGAGTTTCTGAGGAGGTTCAAAGGAAATTTGCTCGTGCATTAGTCTTTAATATGTCACCTCACAGTAAGGAATTTAACTACAGTTATCTTCAATTTCATTTGTCATAAACAATCAAAGTGGGTTTTTTCCATATTTCTGTTACTGTAAATGGAGATTTTTCTGATGTGATCTGTCTGACATAAATGCAGTTATACCCAACTCTGGAAATTGTGTTTAAAGTTTATTATTTGGGTGGGAGAAAGTGATGACTTTCTTGAAACTTGCTCTGATTTACAATGTTTTGAGTGTATGCCTGAAGTGGGTGGAAGGGAATTGTAGATAATTTTTCCCCCTCATGATAATTTCGTAATAACATCTTCAAGAAAATGGGTCTCTAGTCTTGATTGAGATAAGCCTATTCTAGGTCTTCGTTTTCCATCTTATGCCTGGTGGCCTTTATTCTGTTGCCTTTGAGCCCATTTCCTGTGCTGTAACACTGTTCTTCCTTTTTTATTGACACTTGAAAACCAACTTTATTCTCAATTTGATTTTCTGTTTTCTTTTTTTATTAATGTTGGCTTTGCATAACCGTGTTCCTGGTGAGCATGGTTTTGCCTGTGTGCCAGGTCTTGCTGTATTGGAGTTAACCAGAGCGTGCCGTAACTGTGAGGGTCATGATGCAGTTTGTTTATCCTGATGTGTCTGATCACCAGGTTGTGCATGGCCTAAATCAGCTCTGCCAGATGCATGAACTTAGGACTATGTAAAAATGACGAACTGAAAAAACTAAAGATTAAGACCATATTTAAAATAAATAACAATTGTGATTATTTACCTGATTCACCCTGACGCTGGTGAATCTGTGTTTGGTTTGTTTCCCCTAGGTCCTGAGGACAGGCTTGTAGTGAAAACAGATGAAAACTTGGGCATAAACCCCAAATGTTGTTTTCAGTATGATCTAATGTTACTATGTTTGGTAGAGTTTGCACTTATCACTAAAAAAATCTAGGCTATGCTCTGTAAAACAGAATAGTTTTAGGAACTTAGCTCAGAGAGGCTTGAGGAATAACTTTAGAAGATTTGTATTTAATTTCATAGAACCAGTTTCTCCTGTTGTTGATGTGAATATTGAAGCTGTCAGCCTCTAAAGAATTAAAATAAGATTTTAGAATGATATGGGAAGTAGCTTCAATACATTTTATTCAACTGAACAAGATTTATGGTTTTCTGTGAAATCAGGTACTGTGAATTTGTTGAGAGCTGGTGAATATATTTTATTAATAAACATGAATATAAATAATAAATAAATATAAAAGAATAGATTTATTGTATTATTATATATAATGTGTATCATAATACAATATGTTGCATTAATAAATATGTATTTAATAATTTAAATTTAGGCTGTAAAATGACTTGTGTTTTTCAGATAAACACTTAAAAGTAACTCATGCTTCAGCAATTAAAAAAAAATCCAGAAAATTTTGGACAGTTGTGAAAATTATGATAGTTTTCATAATTGTGAAATACTGTGAATCTTCCTACTCTTTATGGAAGCAGTCTTTGGAGAAATGTATACACTGTTCCCTTGACGTTGAGTTGTCAGCATCTAAAAGTAAATGTAGTTTAATTCTGTGTGGCTTGGGTTCTCTGCCTTTGACAAGGAATGAGAGAGGGAGCAAAGAGTGGAATGGAAACTAAATCTGAAGTCCTGTGGTCCTAAATCATAGTCCTATGGTCCTATGGTTTACAGAAGGTTCTTTGGATTAACTTCTTAATATATACTGAGTTTGCTGCTGTTTAACTGAAAGTATGTTTCTGATTTTTGCACAGTGAAATTAGTCTTTAACATGCAAATTTGATATCAGTAGTCATGCTGCATTGTTTATATAGATGTAACATTTGAATCTTAGAAATGAACTGTAGGCTATGATATACTTTAGGAATATGAAGACTGACTTGAAATATAGAATACATTTTTATGAAAGTTTTTTCATAATACGTTTCTGATTATTTGTCTTGAGGACTCAAATAACAGCAGAAAAATCTTTTGTTCTATGGCCTTTTTTCATTCAGGTCTTTAAAATAGCTTCTGATAATGTAGTTTTAATGTATTCTTTCTGGTATGTAATTTTTTTGGATTAATAAAATACTCCAAAGAGTTGAGCTGCAAAATGGTGAAGCTGCAATCCATGTGCAGAGCAAGATTCCCAAAAGATTGATTGCCAGTCTTCACTGGACAGCTATTAAAGTGTTTAAAATTACTGACTAAATAAATAAATGAAGGTAGAAATGACTGGGTATGTGTCTAAGCATTGGGGAGCTCAGTTTGAGAAAGTGAAACTTGATGAGGAGCATTGACCCATCAGACCTCTTGTGGTTTTGTCTCTGAAGTTTTTCAGCTTTCTCTTGGAGCACCAGATCTTCTTGATGTTTGCTTTTCAGTTCATGCTTATTCTCATCTTGATTCCCAGGTATTCTTGCTGTTCCCAGTTCCTGATAATGCCCTTTTTTATTTGTCTTCTCCATATCCATATCCTAAACTCAACCAGGAAAAGGAACAAAATTACCCAAATACGTACTTCATAGTATGGTACTATTTCAGGTAAAACCCTGTACTGATAGAACACGTACAGTGATGCTATGAGCAACTTCATTGCTGTGCAGCAAACAGGCGTCCTGATCCCCTGGGCAGAAGGGAGTGCAGCTTGTTATGTATTTCTGTTACTTCTCTTTAAGAAAAAACAGCAAAAGAAAATATCCCTTAAACAACTGAATGAAACATTCATGGCGGTTGTTCTGTTTAAGTAAGTCCATCTCTGTATCTTACTTAATGGTTCATATCACTGTTTGTAAAGTCCCTTCTCCCTTTCCCCATAGTACCATAACCACTGGCCAAATTCAGAATTTTAAATGGAATGTGATTGCAAACATGACTCTGGCTCATCAACAGAATATTTGTATGTTATTTGGTTGATGGGAGACCTGTTGCAAGCATTCACTTAAAATCATGTAATTTGAAAAGAAATAAAGTTCTTTGTGTGCTGTGACAGGACAAAGCAATCAGCAACTGTTTGATAATGTATTTGCTATTAGCTAATTATTAGTCTATTATTAGACTATTAATGTATTAGACTATTAATGTATTTGCTATCTTTTAAGAGTCTGCAGTTGCTCTGCAAGTATTAACTGAAGGTGACATAAAGAGAGAGGAGTGCTCATGGATAAAGGCTTGGGAAAATCCAGACACTGTTTGAACAGAGCCAAAATTATCTGTGTGACTCTCAAACTAGAAAAAGTCAGAAGCATATGCTTAATTTGAAGTCTGACAATATTACGTGGGAAGGAAGAATGTGGTTGAAGATGCATGGGAGTTTGAGACCATTGCTGAATTGTGACTGGAAGTCTCTGGTCTCATCTTTGAAATGACAGGCATAGTGACAGTATCATGGAAATGCCTAGGTTTGATGGGACCTCAGCTGGGCCAATCTTCTCTTGAAACAGGGCCTTAGATCAGGTCATTCAGGGCTCTTTCAAGTTGAGTCCTGAATATTTCCAGTGAGGGAGACTCCAGTGTTTCTCTGGACAGCCTGTTTTGGTGTTTCACTGCTCCATCTCTGAGCTCAGCAGCCATCACAGTCCTGCATACTGTTCTCCACAACATGCTTGCTTTCCACCAATGACAAGGTTTCTGCTCCGTGCTGTTCTTGGCAATTTCCTGTTTCCAGTCTTGAACTGTGGACTTCCAGCTCCTTGCTGTGGTCCCCAACTTTTGGGTGGCCTCACCTGTCTATTGAGACCAGCTCCAGCTGCTCATAGCTGTCCTCAGAGGATGGTTGAGTTCCTGGCACCCTCTGGCAATGCCACTTTGTGGTTTGTAGAACAGGATCTTTCCTGGCACTTCCACAAGGCAGGTACTGGGAAAACTGATGCCTGCCATCCCGGTGCATCTTCTTTTCTATCTTTGTGCCCCTTTGCATTGAATGAAAATTCTGCAGCATTAATGTGTGTCTCATGCTTTGGTGTCTCATGGTCTTTGATGCTCTGTGTGTAAGCAATCAGAAACTTTGGAGAGGTTTTAGAAACAAAAATAGTGAAGTAATTAGCTTTCTGTTTGTTTGGGTTTCCATATGCCTTTGAACATGCCTTTCCCTCTTTTTGTATGTTGTCTAAGCGTGGTGGGGTTGGAGCCCATTAAGTAGGTGTTTAAAAGATCAGCCTTGGTACTGTAAAGTAGCGTAGCAAGAACTTTGCATTGACGTATCAAAGTTAATGAATAGGTTGCTGTTGTAACAATTTCATGCACTTTTTTTGTATATTTTTATGTTTAATGACATTTAGTATACATTAAATTATTGCTTTGGAGTTCTTTAGTTTCTGGTTTCATATAGTTAAGGATCAGCTTATGCTTTGAGCGTGTAATGTGCTGAAGTGTGTTTTCTTTCGGAAGTGATGACAAATATGTCCCTGGTGTTAAATTCACAATTGGAGCAATTCAGCAGTGGTATTACACAAAAGGCTATCTCTTTGTTATTCCTTTATGAGAGTGAGTAGCAGGGATTCTTGAAATGTCTTATCTTGTCTAGACATCAAGTCTGCAACACTGTGTTAATTAGTCCATTATTATGTGTCCAGTTTCTTAAACACTGCATATGTAAGTTGAAATGACATGGGTTACCTCTGAAAATCTATTATTTTCTGTAGGCAGATTTTACCAAATGAGCCGAATGCCTTCCCTGATTTTGGGAAAAATAAACTTCTCAGTTTCTGAATGAGATTTGACACACAGACCTCAATTTGTCTGTTACCACAGAGCTCTGGCATCCAAGAAGAAAGTATAGGAATTAATACATTCATGAAAGCTTTTTTCCATACTGGAATTACTGGCTGACTGGTTGCTTTCAGTTCACCAATATTTTTAAATATCCAGCAGAATAGTATTTTAAATACTTAAACTTTCTCATTAATCGCTTGTTTGCTTGACTTTGTAAATACTACCTGTTAACAGGCCTCAGTAGTATTAATGAGCTGTTACCCGAATTGGACAGCTGCCTTGTGGAAGATGCTGAAAATCAGAGATTTTCTATAGCTTCCATTTGAAACTTCATAGATATGGTACAGAGAAAGAAGAAAAAACGGGTGTGTGGCTGAGTGAATGGTGTGTCCGGATTCTGTTTCCAGATCTGCTCTCTAATTCCTTTTCTTTTTTAAGTAAATTACTTAAATCTTTGGCCTAGCAGTTAAGTAGGAAAACCAGTTAGGTTTTAGCAGTTCCAGTGTGTGTAGTTTCAGAAGAGCTGTTTTTTGTTCTCATGCTCTGTTCTCAGATCTCTTGTTCTAGTAACATCTATATAGCAATAACTGTCTTTGTGCGTATTGGAATCATAGAATAGCTAGGGTTGGAAAGGACCTTAAGACCATCTAGTTCCAACCCTCCTGCCATGGGCAGGGACACCTCACACTAAACCATATCACCCAAGGCTTCATCCAACCTCGTCTTGAACACTGCCAGGGATGGAGCATTTATCACTTCTTTGGGCAACCCATTCCAGTACCTCACCACCCTAACAGTAAGGAATTTCTTCCTTATATCCAATCTAAATCTCCACTGTTTAAGTTTCAGCCCGTTACCCCTTGTCCTATCACTACAGTCTCTAAGTAAATAGTCCCTCCCCAGCATCCCTATAGGCCCCCTTCAGATACTGGAAGGCTGCTATGAAGTCTCCACGCAGCCTTCTCTTCTCCAGGCTGAACAGCCCCAACTTTCTCAGCCTGTCTTCATATGGGAGGTGCTCCAGTCCCCTGATCATCCTCATGGCCTCCTCTGGACTTGTTCTAACAGTTCCATGTCCTTTCTATGCTGAGGGCGCTAGAACTGCACATAGTACTCCAAGTGAGGTCTCACAAGAGCAGAGTAGAGGGGCAGGATCACCTCCTTTGACCTCTGTTCTCTGGAGGCGCTGCTCAGAGAGAAAACTGACAACTCACAAAGTGAAACTTTACCTAGCTAAAAATGTTTTGGGTTAATATCAGATCATAAAAATAAGGCATTTCTGGCATGATAGTTATGATTTCTGTAATGTATAGAAGTATACTGCATGCCTTCCTCCCTGCTCCCAACCCCCTCTGTATCCACCTTATAAATTCTGGATATTAATGTTAGATTAAACATATGAGTTTTAGCAATTGTAAGAAAATAAGTAAATGAATAAACTGCACTAATGGGAATCCGGGTAGGAATGAAGGAGGCTGTCAAAGCTGGCCTTGGGTGTACCTTTTCTTTTGACTTCAGCTGGGCCACGGAAACAGATTACTGTTCCTTAGGTTAGCTTGTTGGTTGCTCATTTCAGGCAGAATTGTCTAGGTTAGGAAAAAATCCCCTAATTAAAATATGAGTTAAGAGGTAAGTAAGTTAAATGATGCTGAAGGAACTGGAACAGTAGCTACAAAACACATTAAAGGATTATTTCTGATTATGGATGAGGTCAGACATGCTTTGTTTCTGACAGGAGGAGACCAGACAAGAGTAACTGGCCAGATGAGAGTAGAGATGGGGAAGCTGTAGATTCTGCTTGCCTCCTAGCTTTTCTGTTCTCCTTCAAACCTTGTGTACTTAATACACAGTAGCAAGGGCTTAACGATGGACTCATCATCAGACTAATCTGGTTGGTAGCATAGTATGTATCATGCCTCCTCTGAGCTGAGGCTTATTTTATTTAAAAGTAAGATGTAATTAATTGTGTTAATTTATTTTTTCCTAATCGAGAAAACATTTGTCTCAGGTTTTGGTGTTTTGCCTTAGGCTTCTCAGAAAAAATGATTCCTTAATGGTATCATCTGCCTATGATCTTGTTTGATCCTTTTGTGGTTTCTTAGGTCCCTTATATCAGGACCCATCTTCTTATATACAAGTCATTTATTACTTTTTACATATTCTTAATCACTTTTTCTTCCATATTAATTTTGACTTGCTGATTTTTCTATAATCTTTATTTACTCTAGACCTTATTTTTTACCATTGCAAAATCAAATCGGTTAAGTTGCTATGCTTATTTGCATTGTTATAGCTCACACTTCAGTATTTTTTGTGCTAGGGTCTTTCACTTTTCTAAAGCTGAGCTGTTTGTTAGAAATCTGCATTTTCATCTTTATGTAACTGCAAGATGGAAAACATAGAAGCTTTTGTTTGGTGTCTTCACAGCATCGTTGATTCTCCTTACAGATACATTAATTTAAAGCAGGATATTTGTAAAAGGATGTGAAAACTTCAGCTACTTTCCTTTTCATATGTTTGAGTCACCATGCTTTAGAAATTGCAGTCCTTCACTTTCCATTTGTTTAGCGATGTTCTCTTTCCTTTCCATGGACATGAATGGGTTATTCGGTATGCACTGCAATGTTCATAATTACAAACTGCATATGCAAAATCAGTGCAACTTATTTTACTTCAGCACCTGAAGGTACGGTTTAATAAGGAAGTCTATTACCACATTTCAGCTTTTTGCCAACAGCATTTTTCATTGGGAAGCTGGTAAAAAGTGTTATTTAATATGCAACGCTCACAGGGCTCGTAGGGCAATATTTTTAGGAGAACGTAACACCAGAAATGTGTGCATATATCCAGTAACAGTTGGGTATTAGAGAGATTTGAACGCTTTAGGTAGAATTCACCTTTAGGTTTCTATGGCTACTTTTCTGTGGAAGATTTTGTGTCTGACAGTTTATTTTGCTGTATGTTTTTTAATGTAAACATTTTTAGGCCTGTGCTGAGCGCATTGTGTTGAAATTTGTGAATGCTGGGGACTCAGTCTTTTGATGAAGGTAGCCATTGATCTAGTTTTTGGTGTAGTGGTGTTACATTTGTGTTATCAGTGCTGCAGATTGCAAGATCGCAGAGGGCTGTTTAGAGACAGTCTGCAAGAGGATTATTTATAGATACTATAGTTTTATGGCAGATCTCTGGAAAACTTAAATGGGAGAGGGTTAGTAGTTAGGTACTTGATCAAACTGGTGGGCTTAGTTGAAACAGAGAAAATGTGAAAGAAGGTTGTACCTGTTTCTGTGCCCACCTGTTCAAGTCTGAAAGACAAAAATCACTTCTTGATCAGATAAAGTGGAGATCTAAGGAGCTGTCTGTTAAGTAGTATTTTTTCAGTCAGCAGCTAGCAGTGGTTGTTTGATTTATCATTTCTTGGTCTGTTGTGAGAAACCAAGAGAACTTAACAGCAGGATGAAAGAAGACTTGGAAACTCTGAGTAGGCTGGGAAGAAGGAAGATCAGTTTCAGGAGATGATGAATGTCAACAGGATTGGAAGAGGCGTTACGAAGAGAAGAAACTTTAAAAACGTGTGGGCCTTGATATATAATTAGGAACTAATTATGAGAATTCACCTACTGAAAGAACTGTCAGAAGTGGAGATGCTCGGAAGGATAAGCAGAACTGACAATGGCAAACCTCCTGAGAAAGCTGAAGGACAAAACCAGAAATGATGAATTGTCTGAGTCTTGATAAAGGCAGTAGTTTCTGTGGGAGTGAGGCTTATTGTGTGTGTGGTTTTGTTGTTTGTGGTTGGGTTTTGGTGGTGGTGGTTTTAATAACTTGAATTTGATTTAGAGGATAAAGAGAACCACCTCCAACTTTGTCTCCAGCTAATTCTTGCTTTAGCAGAATGGCATTGGTGGACTTGAGAGGTGGTTTTAGCAGTGTTTGATTTTATTTTTTAACCGGTTTAAGGTTGGAAGATAAAATTCTCTTAGCTGGCACAGTGCATAGAGGCTTAAAGTTTTAACCTTTGAGTATTTTGCTTTCTTATAACTTGTCTCTTGAACAAGGTATCTTTTGACTTTCTGAGTACTCTTTCAACATTGCTGCTGGGGAAACCTGCTGCTTCCTGGATTGAAGCAGAATGAGAATAGGATGAGTCCCATATACCTAATAATTAGATCCAGAAATTTAAATTGCCTCAGAAATAGCCCTAGCTCAAAGGACTACTGTATATTCCCCACAGCACTGATTTCACATCAGTTCTATCAGTATTCCCAATATTATCTGAGCATTGATCTTCTGAAAGTCTTGAAACAGGAGTCCAAGTGGTGCTTAAAGCAGGATGTGTGTAGGGCAAACAGAGAACAGTGTCATAAAGATTCCATAAAACCATGTGTGATGATGGGAAGGTGGTAACTGAGCGAACATGCAAAAACCCCTGGTAAGTGGGAAATGAAATGTAGTGGTAGGAAGGTAGGTGACAGGAGGGACTTGATGTTTGGCGTGGGAGCTCCTGCACTGATTAGCGCTTTCAGGAGGTTGGAGTAGACAGTGACAGAAGAGTATCACACTGACAACCTGTAGGTAGGGAAAACCTGCTACAGTGTGAATCTATGATTTTATGGATTTTATGTTTTTTCATGTATCTTTTTCAGACTGTTGGGTTGATCTTAATATAACAGAAACTGGTTTTTTAGATGGTCGTTTTGCTGATACATGTAGTTTAATCCTCTAATCCATTTGTAATCCGATTTATATGCAACACTGGTTCTTATATAAGTGTGTGATCATCTGTGACCAAAGATGCTTTGGTGAGAGGTTGCATTTGTCATCTGGTTCTCAGGTTTATATTCCGTATCTCAGTACCTAGCCTTATGTCTGCTTTCTTCTGGCAGTTGTTTCATTGAGCAAGTTAAACTCGGTATGCTTTTAAGATGGGTAGGCTACACTTGTTTTTAATAGCTTGTTCCTTTCTGTGAATGATAGTGCTTTAACAGTCAGCCATTGGGTGGCATTTGGAAAGCAAGGAAATAATTTGAAATTAAAAAGCTGCAGTTAACAGTCTTCTGTAACATGGGGTTTGCTCCAATTATTTTGAGTGCATATAGTATTTGTATAGGTTTGTGTCTTTATGCCAAGCTTTTAGCTTGGCATAGAGAGTATTCATTTGCTCCGGCATTTCAAATGCAAGGCTATCTTCTAGTTCCAAAAGGCATCAGAATTGGTAACTTGCTATGGGAAAAAATTCTTTTGTTGCATAAGTTGCTTATGCATGTGCTTCTTCTGTAAGTTAAGATTATAAAAACATTAGATTTTTATCTTGGTGTGTAAATGACTGATGCACATGATCATTTGTCACCAGCCCACAAGGATCACTTTCCTGTTTTGTTTGACTGTTATTTGCATTGATGTTGTGACTTTCAGTCCTCAGTGGTTGTCTAGACATACTCTAGTATGAGTATCACAATGGCATGCTTCACAAAATATGGCAGAAAAGCAAGGGCCAAGATTCCTCACAGGATAAAGGTTGTAGTGTGCCTCTCTTACCTTGGCACTTTCACTTTGAAAGACTAATAGTCTTATATCCAGACTTGTAAAATCACAGAAGTTTCATACTGACAAAAACAAGTGGGCCATGTTGTTCCTGGTTCTTTAGCTTCTTAAGCTTCTTGACAAGGACTGTTTATATGTTAATTTTCTGAACTATTGAACTTTGAGTATTGCTGTGAATGACACAAAGAACCTTTAATAGATGGGTTTGATACTGTTTCACCATGGTTTAATTGGCTTGCTAGCGATCTTTCCCCCTCTCCTGCTCCCCAGATAGCTTAAATGCTTGGTTTCATTACAACATGAAATGCTGTACCTGTGTGAGGCTGTGTGTACTTACGTGACCATAATTACACCCCGCAAGCACAACCTTAGTATAGAAGATAATTTATGTATTAGCTTCTTTGGTCATGTGCTACCTAAATAAAAAAAATCTCAGCATAAGCATTTTTAAACACAAAATTAGAAATAGATTAGGGTATGCTGACACAAGCCTTGCAGTGATCATCTTCAGCTGGAAATTTGCCCATTTTATTACTTCTTTTTTAACTTGCCTTCCTGGAGAAACTAGCTTATGCAATCAGACAGTATCTGTGCTGTGTATCTTTTGACTCTATTGTCAGGTTTCAGCTAAATTCAGTTTGGGCTTAAACGAAGATGATTGTTAACAAGCATTATGAAAACAGGCAGTAGCAGAAACTGTGTGAGTTGCAGTGGAGAAATACCATAATGTGATTGCATCTCATTAGACATCACGGAGGAATGATCACGGAATGGAACTATGTCTAGCTGAGGAACGAGGTGACCTCTGAATTGGAGGGTGGAGGGAATGTGGAAGAGATGAAAGCATTTGTGGTGACAGGAGAGGTAAGGTTGGGAATTGGGAGTGTGGGAAGCAACAAACAAGGGTGGGACTGGATTTGCAGTTAAAAAAAAAGGATGATTTGTGCCAAGATCAGGAACTGCAGCCAAGAGGGTGGGGAAAAGAATGAGATGGGGATCAAGAGGAACATGGGTGGAGATGGGAATTAATTCCACAGAAGCTCTAAAGCCCGTGGGCAAATGCAATGGAGTTTCTCCCTGGCTGGAGGGTGGAGACGCTACATCATGCAAGAAAACTGGTTGCTATTTCTGGTGCCAGAAACAAGTGGGGGGAGCAGTCAGGTGCTTCCAGCTTGGTGTCTTCCCCTCTGGATGCCCTCGAGGCGTCTGCAGTACAATGGTAAGGCAGGAAATGCAGCGTTCCTGCATCGAGTACCTGAATTCACTTACTGAAGAATTTGATACACATGTCAGTCACTGCTGATGGTTCTGTTGTCCATTTGGTTCAGTTTACTGTGTTTCTCATCAACTACAAATAAAACCAATGTGAGTAATTTCTTAATGTGAAAATGAGGTTTTAATGAAATTATTAATCTTCTTACCCAAATAGGTCTAGCCATAACTCAAAAATACCCTGGTTAATTTTTAAACACTTCTCATCATTTCATAGTTTTTTTCCTTAAATCTACTCTTAAGCATAAGTACAGCTCACTGTATAATTTTTCCTTACGTTGCTATTGAAGGATGTTTTCTGGCAACTATGTTTTTCTAAAATCAGAAGAAAGATAAACTCTCAGATTCTGTTTCCTGTTTCACTAAGGTCAGTTAATGCTTTCTTTTCCCGTTGATTTTCTAGTAATAGGATACCTGAATGTTTAACTCTGAGCTTTCGAGAGCTCTCTGACTCACCCTTGATTTGATTCAGGCTATTGGTTTCTTAAGCCTATATATAAGTGATTGGTGCTTTTAATAACAGAGCAAGATGTTTCATAATACATACAACAAAATTATTGGCCTTGTTATTCTTGCAGTCTCCTTTTGGATGGGGAATTGCATCTGCATTCCAAATGTGACAATTATCATCTGTACACTAGTAAATTGCAGTAAAATGGTTGTAGTATTGGGTCGTTAACATACCTAATCCAGATGTGATTAATCTAAAATTGCAATTTATATGTAATTTGATAAGACAGACTTTAAAAAAAATCAGTTAAATACAATTTGCATTCTTGGTGTGTGAATTTTCTACATCATTTGTCAGCCAGTGTTTGGGGAATGGGGATGGGCAAAAAAATCTCGAGTTTAAAGTAATTATATGGTCTCCTATGGCCCAGATAAGCTATCAAAGAAACTGGTTTAGGAGTGTTCCTTTCGATTTTAAGCAGGATGGGCTTTTTGCTACCAAGAAAAGCATGTATCATTATAATGAGTTGGCTCTGGAGCCTTTTAATTTGTGTAGGTGTTACTCATGTCAGAATAAGCAGCCAGAGCAGTGATTCTGACGAGAAGTATCTCATCTACTGTAGACATTATTCCCTCCTTATTCATGTATATTGACCCAGATACAATTTTTTATTAATGAGAGAAACATAGGTTTTGCATGTATGTATTTCTGAAAGTGCAGTGAAAATGTCAGATAATTCCTTGCTTGTCTTAGACCTGTGCTATACATTTGGGGCCTTCAAGAATGTAACCTCTGCTTTGCAGCACAGTCTTCTCTTAATGCTGTATATGGACCAAGCTGGTCACTTTTTTGAATCATAATGTTTATCACAAAAATTATACTTTAGGAAAAGCAGAATTCAATCACTTTTAAAGCTTTTGTTAAAAAATATGCTGGATATAATTTGAAAGTCTAGTACCTTTATAGTAACATGGCTCATGTCTTATTTCATCTCAGGTTTCAGTTTGCTTCAGTCTGTTGCTGTTTGACTGTTTCTCTCCCATAAGACTGTGTTCCTAGATACGTATGCATATTACTGAAGAGTTATATTAAGATTGAAGAGTTATATTAGGATATACAGAGAACTCTTAGGGATAAAGTGCTGAGCTTGTTCTTGTCTGTTGTGGATCAACTAAGATTTTAAAAGAGGCAAGGTCATTTGGCATGTTAACTGAACATGAAAATGCAGTATCTAGGCTCAGGTAAGGTTTTATGCATACAAGGATACAAGCTTTCATTAGATGTCCTTGCAATTTATTTCAAGACAAATTGCTCAGTATGCTTGTGTCACTGGTAAGTAAGTAGCTTTTTACTGTATTCCTTAAAGCTTCTGTATTATGCGTATATTCAAGCTCTGAAGTGTGTGCGTGTGTGTACGTACATCATATATACAGTGGGGCAGTGTTTGGTTTTGTTCTTTAAATGGTGTTTGCATCTAGTTATGAAACAGGCCTTTTGCCCTGTTTTCATGTCTGATAGAAATGTGTGAAATGTCAATGCGTTTGTCACGAGGTGCTCACATAATTCAGTTGGTATTTTTAATGAATTTCTGATTTTTCAGAGAATGAGGCTATGTGGGAGCTTGAGCAAAGACTTGCCGAGGGAGTGGGGAGGATTTGGATAAAAGTTTGGTGGCAGAAGTGAAGGTAGTCAGAGGAGGTTGTGGTTCCTTTATTATGGACATATTGCCCAACTGCAGGTTCTTTGGAGCAGAAAGAGTGATTTGGCTTTGTCCACAGTGTAGTTAGCTGAGCAATGGAAAGCCAAGGAGAATAAAGAGGAAATATGGACAAGTGAAAGGGAGGTTAATACTAACTTGATGTAAGATGAAGTGAGTCAATAGTCAATTCTATTTGAAAACTAAGCAATAGTTCTAAGATCTGGTTTCAGTGGACTGCAGCCAACAAATGAAAAGTGTCAGTCGTATTTTCTTCAGTAAGAGTGTAAGCTACTGACTTACTCTGCAGAAGGCAACGTTTTCTTTTTTTATTTTACTGAAACAGTCACTGTTCTCATTGTACCCAGTTCATGGTTCTCTGAAATAAATAAATGAAATAATCCTTTGTTTGGAGTGTAAATCAATTCTTTGTGGATACTAATCCTGGAAATAGCAGGATGTCCTACCTACTGATTTGAAAATAGAAATTTTGCAATGTTTGTACCCTTACGTGATTTAAAACAGAGCAAACACAAACCCTCTCTCTCCAACCCCCGAGCCTGCTGGAATTTCTAAATGAAATGAGGAAATGTCATTCCTTTTAATTCTGGTTTTGTTTGGGGTTTTTCTATCTTATTTAATTTGGCTTGCTCTGTTCTAAGTAATTAAATCTTTTTTGCCTCATTTAATTCTCTTTCCAGAGAGTGCAGTTCAGCCAAATCTTTGTTAGCATGAACTGTTTTGTTAAAAAAAATAAGGTTCTGGAAGGCTGCATGAAGGGATGAATGTCTTATTTTTCAGGATATGTTTGTACGAATAACCCTTGTCTGTATCTTTGAGAGCACGTGGTAATCTTCTATGAAGTAAGGTTAAAAGGTAAATGGCATGGTCCTGTTTCTTTTGGCTATTGCATTAGTGTTTGACCTTTAGCAACCTATTTTTATCTTAGGCAGTAAACTGTTTAGTTCTGCTTATCAAAAGAGACTTCACTGCTCTCTTTCCCTGCTGTTCTTATCCAAAACACACCATATCAATCCAGCATCAGCAGACTTTATCAGCAGCAGCTATTATTCTGCTCAGAGATACAGCATAAAAATGTTTATTTTTATTGTAACAGTACATTTTATTCAATAATACATTTATATATAGTTCTGTGGTTTCCAGATTAATTATCTACTTTAGATCTCTTGTATTACCTCCTTATTAGCGTATTCTTTTCCTCAGTTTTAGCTGTCTGACTTGAAATTACTGTTTTGGTGTCTGCCCTAAAGAGAATTATTTTAGCCATTTAAACAATACCCTATGTATGTCTAAAGATAGGATTAATATGGCAAGGTATGTTTGCAGATATTAACAGATATCCTAATTATACATTTGAGGGTATCTTCAAGCTATCAAGATGTTGGTGGTAATTTGAAATCTTATGAAGAGTACTTTAGTGGAAGGATCAGTTCCTCCATACCTTTAGTTGTGTGATTTGCCAGAGTGGAGCTCTACTTACTGGAGTGTTGGCCAGAGGCAGAACTTGCTGTATCTCTGAAGTGACCGCAGTTCATTATACTGCTGGTGATACTCAACAGATCTTTAGCTGCAGGACATTGACAGAATTGCTGGGCAGCCACTAATATGTTCTAGCTATGTTTTTTCATTGACTTGCTAGTTTACATGATGCTTTACTATTGTGACTAGTAAATAAATACTGGTACCATAATCATCCTCTCTTGTTTACTGTTAGAGTAAATAAGATATTTCATGAAATCCAAGAGGACTGGGTCTAGACCTCTAGTATCCTTGCATCACAAATAGCATAGGAAGCAGGACTAGGGAAGTGGTCATCTGCCTGTACTTGGCACTGGTGAGGCAGCACCTCAAATACCATGTTCAGTTTGGGGCCTCACTACAAGAAGACATTGAGATACTGGAGCAGGTCCAGAGAAAGGCAACAAAGCTGGTGAAGAGTCTAGAGCACAACTCTGATGAGGGGTGTCTGAGGGAACTGGGGTTGTTCAGTCAGGAGTAAAGGAGGCTCTGGGGAGACCCTGTTGCTTATTTAAAGCTACATGAAAGGAAGCTGTACTAAGGTGGGTGTCAGTCTCCCAAGTAACAAATGACAGGACAAGAGGAAATGGCCTTAAGTTGCACCAGGGGAGGTTTAGATTGTATAGCAAGTATATATAGTATATTTAGATTATATAGCAAGTATAATTTCTTTACTGAAAGGGTTGTCAGTAACTGCAACAGGCTGCACAGAGAAGTAACCTTGGAGGTATTTAAGACATGTAGATGTGGCAGTTAGAAATACAGTCTATAGTGGTAATGCTAGGGTAACAGTTGGACTCAGTGATCTTGAAGGTTTTTTTCAACCTAAATGATTCTATGATTCTAAGTTTTGTCCCTCAGTACTAGAAATATCTCTTGGTATACTGGACTGGATCAAAAGAAGCATGACCAGCAGGTTGAAGAAGGTGGTGAGGCACTGGAATGAGTTGCCCAGGGAAGCTGTGAATGCTCCATCTCTGGCAGTGTCCAAGACTAGATTGGATGGAGTCTTGGGTGACATGGTTTAGTGCGAGATGTCCCTGCCTATGGCAGGAGGGTTGGAACTGGATGATCTTAAGGTCCTTTCCAACCCAAACCATTCTATGATTCTGTCCTGCCCCTCTACTCTGCTCTCTTGAGACCTCACTTGGAGTATTGTGTGCAGTTCTGGTGTCCTCAACATAAAAAGGACATGGAACTGTTAGAACAAGTCCAGAGGAGGCCACGAGGATGATCAGAGGACTGGAGCACCTCCTGTATGAAGACAGGCTGAGAAAGTTGGGGCTGTTCAGCCTGGAAATGAGGAGGCTGTGTGGAGACCTCATAGCAGCCTTCCAGTATCTGAAGGGGGCCTACAGGGATGCTGAAAAGGGACACTTCATCAGGGACTGTAGCAATAGGACAAGGGGTAATGGATTTAAACAAAAACAGGGGAAGTTTAGATTGGATCTAAGGAAGAAGTTCCTTACAGTGAGGGTGGTGAGGCACTGGAACAGGTTGCCCAAAGAACCATCCCTGGCAGTGTTCAAGGCCAGGTTGGATGAAGCCTTGGGTGACATGGTTTAGTGTGAGGTGTCCCTGCCCCTGTCAGGGGAGTTGGAACTGGATGATCTTAAGATCCTTTCCAACCCTAACTATTCTATGATTCTGTGATTTGTTGCATCATGCTGGTAGCTGAATTTGTTGACGTCAAGGATTGCATAAAGCTGCTCTAAGGTATCTGAAGAATACAGAGCTAAAGCTTTCAAAAAACCCCACACAAAACAGTGTTTGATGATCCCAGTTTTCTTATAATGGTCATAATACCTTTTACAAGGACTGACTGAAGCCAGACTCGAAAAGAATCAAAGCGTTTCAGTGGATGCCAGAAAGTGAAGACAAGCAAACACTTCAAAAAGTCATGAGTGTGTTCACATATCTTGCCAAGTTTGTTCCAAATCTGTCCTCTGTCAGTTCACCCCATCAGACAACTTCTGGAAAACGTTCAGTGACACTGGAGTGAACAGGGCAGACATTCCTTTAATGAGTTTGATAGGTAACAGTTCTTGTGCTGAAATGCTGCAGCGCTGCTTAACTGTCTCATTAATAAAGGCTTGTAATGAAGAAGTAGAAGGCCAGTGTCCTTAGTCTTAGAAGATCTTTCTAAATGCAAAATCAGCTTGTGTATCACATGGAAAAATAGTTCACCATGAAAACAACAGTGACTCCCAAGCTTTTTTGGACCAGCCAAATGCTGTGGTTCTTCAGTATTACTTATGAACTGTAACCCAAACTTACTGAATAATTAATTCCAAGTACTGTGGGATGTGGTTAGTGGTATATCCACTGAGTAAATGCAGAACTCCTGCTACGTTCTCTTGGAACCACAATTGGTAATCGCTGCCCTAAGACATATGATTTACTAACCATGAAAGACAATCTCTACTCCTTATGGCTTTCTCTTTGGGGACAGGCATGCTTTCTGTTTTTACCAATTTTGGATCGGATTTCTGCTCCCAAATTGAAATGGAATTAGCTAGAATTGTGGGAACAGATTCAGAGGGAGAGATAGGTTGGGTGTTAAATGCTAAAAATACAGAAGGAATGAATATATTTGCAGTAAGAAATGAAGCCTCATCATACGGCTTTTCTGACCTATTCCACCTCCAGCCATTGTGTTAGCTTTATGTTCTCTTTCTTTAGATGTTTTGTATTTGACTGAAGACACAGAATCATTAAAACACAGATCCTGTGTGTTTTGCCTGCTTGGGTTAGGTAGCAGTTCTGAGAGTGGTCCCAGATGAATTCAAAGAGACTGGACACATTAGTAAGGCTGTAGATAAATGTCCTCTTTGGAGGTTATCCACAGTTTCTTGTCACCTTCTCACTCAGAATAGGTGATTCCTCCCGACAGCCCAAGTGATGTGCTAGTGTGTGACCTAATTATGATGATCGTGCCTAAAAATGAATTTTAGGAGTAGTCCTGTATATTGCTGGCTCACACAAACAAGTGGGTGAGGGCTTCTGGCATGGGGATGGTGACAGCTGGGAAGGGGGAATAGCATTTTCAGCCATCACAGCTGCATGTGGAAAAAGATACCCATCCACAAGCTGGGGAGGGCTTATAGAATTCTTCACAAACATGCCCTTAATTTTCTTTTTATTTGATTTCATATTTGAAATGAGTACTTAAAGTAAATGATGAGAGTGACTGTTTAGAGGGTAGAGACAGGACCATAACTTGGACATGAAAACAATTTGATCCATTATTGATGCACTAATAAAACTGATTTGTGAGGCTAATATAACGTGTGAAGTAATTCTAAACTTTCAGAAACCTTAAGTTTTAGCATAACCTAAGTAATAAAACCTTGGTAATAGAAGTAATTGTTTTTTTTCTTCTTGCAGCTGTTGCTTTGCCTTTCTGAGAAGTTGTCCATTACAGTAGTTTACTTATTTTGTGTAGTATGTTCCTTATGCTGCGCATGTGATTAAAAAAAAACCTCTGACTTCAGCAGTTTTGGAACCATTAAAGAAGAAAAACGCAAAGAAGCTGCTCTTTAAGCAGTCATGGTGAGAGTCTTCTCATTTAAGGACTGGTTCTTAAACTCATTAATCCACTAGCTTTGAGTTTATAAGAACAGTGCTGCTGCCAGTTAATCGTGCAACTGATCTGCTGGGAGTTGCTCTCAGTTGGAAAAGGAAGATTTGTTTTGTTTTCTCTTGCTGCTTGTTTATATTGTGCCATTGAAGAAAATAGAGGTGATCCACACCTCGGAGTAAAGTTCTGTCTTGCCCATTAACAAAACTGAGCCCTCAGTGCAGAATGTTGAATCTAAGAGTATTCGTAGCTGAAGATATTTGTTGACATTGAAAGTGTGAAGACTTTTGGTCAGGGAAAAGTAAAATCACCACAAGTCACTTTCTGGTAAAGGCAAATGCATCATTGCTGATCTTGACTGCAGCACAGCCCATGTATGTGGTTTTTAAACTACTGTACTTTCTGTACGAGGAAAGTTAGTTTATCATGTAATTGTTGCTGTTAATACACAGCCCATTCTGATGAGGCTTACATGAATATTGGTTTCCTTTGTGGTCAGTGGACATAACTGAAAGCTATTGAAGCATTTTTTAACAAGAGAATTACCATAGACAGAGTCTTTTGTAGATAAACTTCACCCTTCCTGTTTTGGATGGAGCAATAAGTTTACCATGGAGCAGATTTAGGAAATAGCCTTCCATCAATTCTGTGTTTTATAAATAAAAAGTTGCAGGGCGAGGTCCTTCCTTTGGCATAAAGCTGATTATTTCCTGCTTAATCCCGATCTGGTGCTTTTCAAGTAATGGGATTTTTTTAGCATCCGACAGAGAGGAGAGCTTTAGGATTCTGTTTTCATTTATGGTCCTGTGAAATGCAGTTCCTATACTAAAGGATCATTATAGAACAAAGAAAAACTAATAGATATGTAACTTGTTGCTCTTTCACACAATTTTTGGACTTAGCTGTACAGCTGTTTGTAGCCGGGCATTTTAAACATACAGCTGGGGTATTCTTATATGTGAGCTGAAAACATGTCATTGATGTGCCTCTGAGAGATCATCAGTACTTCTAGTGAGGTTTAGAAACTGATGAGTTGTGACTGCAATGGATTATTTGATTTCAGATTTATCATCTGCTTGCAGAAAGCACACACTTTCTGTAAGAAGAATGTATGAGAGGGAGAACTTAAACGAATACTGCTGTTTTACCTAAGGAACACAGAAGTTAATATATGAAGTAACACTACCCTCATCCAACACATCTGTTGTAAAGAAGCCTATGAAATCTAGGCCACACACAAACTGGTCTCCAAGGGCCTGTAGTTGGTGTTAGAATGCTGTTATTATGTGGTCTGATTGGTTTAGTAAAGAATTATCTCCAGTAAAACCATGTAACATAATAGTCTTTGCTCTCCCACATGGGAGCTACTTCTGCTTGACTGAGCAAGACGTTTCTTGAAGAAGTAATAATGCACTTGCTCTTGCCAAAACATAACATTAAATGAAGTGTGTCGTCATGTACGTTTTTGTTGCGTATCAATTCTTGTTCATTTAAACGTTCACTTAAAGTCCTCCACTATAGTGTTAAAAGCAGTTCAACTAAATATATGATTTCTTAGCAATATATTTAAAATAAAGTTCTTGTGTTGTATTGAAAGCCATTTTAAAGCAGTAGGGAACTATTTGGAAAATGTAAGTTTTCATAAATGTGAAGTGTTGCTGAACTTTCCAGATGCCAGTTTAATTGCCAGCCAGTACAAGTCATAGCAGTTTAAGGTTTGTCTTGCACTGTGTTGAATGCTTTGGATGTGATGCTTTCCCTAGTCACTTTGACTTTAAAAGATTGCTGAGATAGTTCAATAGTTCACATGAACAGTTTCCTAAATAGTACTAACTTGGTTGGCTTTTGCTATGTTCAGAACTTTGTAGCCTTGCTCTACAGATTAGTCCTTGCTGTGTAACTGGAACTGTAAGGACTTGCTACACTTGTTGAGGACTTCTCTTTAACTGCTTTTTGGGTTTTGTTATTTTGGCTCTGCTCAACAGAGCCCTACAAAAGCTTGACTGTTTCACCTTTAGATTGCTTTATAAGCATTGAGTAAATGCACCAAAATATGTAATTTTTTGTTTGGGTGATGAAAGGAGGAAGAAAGGAATTGAGAAGGGATGGTGCTTCTCTCCAGATGTGATGATTAGAGATATGATTGCTATGGGGCAGAGCCCCACACAATAGAAGTCATAGGAGGATGAGGCTGACATGGGGAAGATGAGGCAGCCTGGCTTTGTTCCGACACTCCTGCAGTCACACAGCGTGCCTGAGTCAGTCATAGGCTTCTCCTGAGCTGCAATGGACTCCACCCTGTGCAGCCCCCATGGCTTCAGTGTAATTGCAGAGGTGTCGCCAGGGGCATGTATGAAGCAAATGAGGATGCAGATGATGTCTTGAGCTTAAACCAGAGATAATGGTTTCATGGAAGTAAATAATTTGGTCTGTATGTTTACTTCCCAGTGCATCACATAGCAGGCATATGATGCTAGATGGATGTACGCTAGATGATTTTTAGGTCCCTTCCAACCCAAACCATTCTGTGGTTGTATGGAAAAGGCCAGAGTTGTGTCTCAGGACCGAAGCCAACTTCAGGGTTTTCAGCCTTAAATTGCACATTTAAATTCAGCAGAGTTTGTTACTGTAGACATAGACACCCACCCCCAGTATTACAGATGACCTCCCATCTCTTTTCATACTAGAATCCTACTTTAAAATTAACCAGGAAGCCTTGCAATGGCATTGTTTTGACTGCTTCTTCCTCTTTCAAATCAGTTTAATCAAGGCAATAAGTAAAAAAGCAGGCAGAAGAAGTTGTCTCCTAGAAACAAGTGCTGTAAACCAGCTGAACAGAAACACTGTGGCCCCATGTGGGAGCAGTGGCTGGCCCTGAGGAGCTCAGGGCTGGATGGCACTAGCTGCATCTCCCAGGGGCTACCTCCCAGGCACTGCAGCTCCTAGCACTATTCCCTGCAGCACTGTGCTCAGGTACCAGCATCCACGTTGCTAGTCTTGGTCCTCGAGGGCAAAGCAGAGCTCAGCTCTGAATTCACGCTGCTTTTTAAAATGATGGCTGTGTCAGCATCTGTTCTATAGGAGGGACTTCCAGCAGACCTTTCAGTCAGGTATTTAGCTGCCAGAAATGGTGGGCTTAGATCAAGGACACTGAGTGCACATAACATTAATATTTTGCGTATCTTGTAAGTGCCAAATTAACATGAAGTTGTTCGTTATTACATAGTAGATTAAATAACTTGTTTCCCCTGATTTGCAATTCAATGAATATCTAATTGGTCTATAAACAGATTGATTAATGGGTACAGACATTATTACATAGATCCAAGGCAAAACTGTTAGCATGGTTTTAAGAAAGGAATAGAATAGGTTTGTTGATGGTTTATAATTCAAAATTATATACTGCTATTGCAACCATACATTAAATTCATTGTACGTTCATTTAGCTTTTTGTAGCTGTGAAAAATAGTCCATCTTGGCTGAAAACCAGTTTTAAATATCTTGATCATGAGAATTGTCTGCAAGTGGTTTAATGACAGTTCTGAGCACACTTTGCACTGCAGAGCTATAAATTTATATATTGAGCTCATAAACATAACAACACAATTACATTGCCACTGCAGCAATGAACATTTCTCTGTACTCTTTCAGTAGAGGATTAGCTTATTGTACTTGAGGAGACTGAATTTCAGGTAAGTTTAATAAAGCCTAATTTGCATGGTTGAGAACAATCCAAGATAGTATGTAAATAAATCAAAAAGAAGTGATTTGGGGAGAGGTAATAATTCCTTCTAAAAGATGTCTTTGGCAAAGAAAATACTGTGATACCAGCCATATTGAAGTAATTGGTTTGTAGTTTCCCCATTTGCCTGAGTTTACGTGCACAATTATAATGCAAATCTTATTGCATATGCAGTGAGCTTTGAGCTGGGTCTGCATTACAAAATCTTTCAGTATTGCTCATAGTTAAGAGTACAGGAAAAATCAGACCTCATAGTCTGTTTACCTGTGTCGGGAAAACCTGGCATAGACGTTGTGTTAACAGAAGAGTGTTCTGTGTTAACAGAAGAGTGCTTTGTCAAGCTTACTTTAGGTCTGCTGAGAAGGGGAAATGAGAAAGTGGCTTATACCACCAGAGGGCTATACCAGCCTTGCTGTCCTGGCTTAGCTAGGGGAGCAAAAGCTGTTACCTGTGTTTGGTGTAGAGGAGCCTTCAGGCATCACTGAAGCAAGAGAGATTTCAGGCAGTTTGCTCTTTCATTAATGGGGTGTCTAGAGGGGATGTGGTACAGCTTGCAAGTTTGTGCTATACTTATGCTCTGCAAGTTCAGTCAGACAGCTACCAGCGAGCATGTGGTTTCTTTCCTTCCTCCTTGCATGGGGTATTTGATACTTGTGGGAAATGTGCCCTTAGTAACTGAAAAGTTTCTGTTTTCTGAAAGATAATATATTAAATGAATACTTGCATGAATCACAGATACAAGATTGTGATTGCTGGGCATGTTGGGTCTTCTCAAGGGTGAGTTAGTATCTAAGGGTTGCAGGCTGTTTAATGTTGTTTCTGAGCCACAACCCTACCTCCTCTCCCCATGTGAACTGAGCCTTGAGGGTCTTTGGCCTTCTGGATGAGGAGCTGAGAACAGGCATCTCTGAGGATGAGCACTGACTCACAAGCACTGATGGTGGGCTGTATACATATGGTGCAGAGCTGCTCAGAGACTGGAGTTGCATCGTGTTGCTGTGAAGGAGGGGTCCTGTTGGAGGTGAGAGAGTGTTAGATGAATCTGTAAATGTATGGAATGATAAAAAGACTCAGAAATGCAGGAAAGGTTGTGATGAAGAAGTGCAGGAGGTTGGAAATTCCAGATTAAATCACAGATATCAATTTCATTTGCTAAATCATCACATCCACTTAATGGATGTGGTCCTCATCATGCCTGCCAGTCCTGCTTGTGTTTGTGGGCAGCAGTACCACCTTGTGCACCAAAATGAATTTGTCCATCTTGCATAAAGCTGCTTGAGTGTTGCATCTGCAAGTCTCTGGATGTTTCCTATTCAAGCCAAGAGGATTAAAAATAAGTACCACAGTCATACTCATCCAAAACCATAGTGGAGAAGATAGTTAATGTTGCCTATTTATATTTAGAATAAAGTATGTTCATTACAGCAGTTCTCCCATAAATGAGAAGTGACAATTCAATTGAGTCTTTTGAGGCAGAGAGGAGAAATTTGCCTCTTCCACTTGTTACTCATTTGTATTTTCTACCAGCTGTGGACATAGCAGGTAAAGAGGCTAACTTGTAGCCTGGTCGAACCAGTTTTTCTGAGGGTCTTTTCAGTTACCAGGGAGCTTCTCTCTGGTTTCCATCTTCCTGTTTAGAGCAGAAGCTGTAGTTCTAGCTGTCCTGATTCACCCTGAGAAGTTAAAAAGCCTTTCTTTGCACAGACTGTTGAGCTAAGCGGGGAAAGCTTGGTGCACAGGTTGAAATAAAGGTTGCGAATATCTCCATTTTATGATCTCTGCTTTTTCCTGGCCTCATCTCCTTTAAATGTTGTGTCTACTCTTGCTATTGAAATGAAGCTGCTTTTTGGCCAGATGTGCAAGACTTTGAGACCAAGATAACAAAGTTTCTGACTCTTCTGCAGACTGTATTTGCTTGCAGGGAAGGACATCTTAAGTCCTCTGGAGGTTTTCGGTTTTCTCATTGCAGCTCAGCTGGGCAAAATACACAGTCAGGTCCAGAAAAGTTTTGGAGAAGATGGAGCTGTGCTAAGCAGTGAAAGGAAATGATGTGGACTTTGCCAGTGAATAGTAGACATCTCATCAAATTAGGTATAATTTCATCCACGCCCAGAGTTCAGACTTACAACAAAGATTTGGTGATAGTGTTTTCCACCCATCACCTGAGACATTCAGTATATTTTCTTTGGTTTAAGTTGGGACCATTTTTGCATTATCGTTGCAGAAGGTATATAGCAGTCTAAGATGTGAGCAGTCCCCATGAGCTTGCTTCTGCCCCTCTTCACCATCAGAGGTTAATGCCCCAGAGCTGAGCTGGAAGAAGAGAATGTGTGGTAGCCTTCATCTCTGTCATGGCAGTGTCATACACTGTAATTAAGTCACTGTTGATGGTACTTTGAGGTTAATTGTGAAACGTTGCACAGACACAGATTAAGGAATTCTCAAAGTTTCATTCTGCCTGGCGAGTTCTAGGGCTTAATCACCTCTGACCTTGGAGACCAACATCTCCATTGCGTTAGCTAGGTCTATATTTAAATAGATCTAAGTGCAAATTTTGGTTTAGTTTTCCCAAATATATAAGGAGTGTTCATTAATATGCTGCAGGAGCACCACAACTTTAGACTTGAATCTAGAGAAGGCCTAAGTGCTATACAGAGGCTGGCATGTGAAGGGTTGATCTAAGCTAGAGCCTCTATGCTATTATCATGTAAGAATAAAAGAGCTAAAATGCCATGAGAATAATGTAAAAGTAGGCATATTTGGGATCCTCTGACCTCACAGATGCCAGATGTGCTGACTTTGGAAAACTCTTCAAAGAGAGCTTGAATTCTGCGTATATACTTCTCATTCTCAGGAAAATCAAGAGAATATATAGTGTGTGTGTGTGTGTGTGTAAAATAAATATAAATACATTTATATATTTGGGAATAGAACAGCTGTTTCTGTTTCTCCTTCATCTGCTTACGAAAGTGTTACACGTTCTTTCCATTATGCTGATGCTGTAGCTTAGGTCAGAGAATAAAAGTATGCTAGGGCCTTGGTAAATGCTCACCCCATGGCTTTAGCTGTTTTCAGGATTAACTGGCGTATATATCAGACAGAATAATCATGTCGTTGGTATCATTCCCTTTCTTGGTTTTCAACCTAAAAATGTTATTTCTTCTTTCCCCACACATGGAACCGTTTTCAGCTTTTAGTTCCAGATGTTTACAGATAAGCTTTCCATAGTCTGAGCTCAAAATCAATATCAGCTGGAATTTTAAATGTAGGGTTAATTTCAAACTTCATTGGGTCACAAGTTCTTTAAATAGTCTTCTCCTGCAGAGAGCTGTTGTGCTTGTTTGGGGTCTTTTCTGCAGTTTTCTTTCTTCCTCAAACATTACGTTCTCGGCTTATTTTCCAGAAACATCTTTTGTCTCTCTTCCACGGAGAGGATGGATTTAAGTATGCCGTGCCACCATCCTCTTTTACAAGAACTTTGAGTGCTTGCACCATTTTTAAACATAGCTGATTGTCCCATTGAGCTACTAATATCTTCTGTAATTGATATTGTTGTATTTGTAATCCCTATTCCCTTCTGCAAAGCGTAGTAACTTCTCTCTGAGAGCTGGTAGTTGTGCACTGACTTCAGATACGAACTGGTTTATGGAGTTATTACCACCTCACAACTGTGGCTCACAGTTCTTTCAGTTGTGCTGATGCATCTGGTTTTAGAATTGAATCACTGAATCACATTAATTGGGGGGGGAAGTCATTTAAAAAGGGATCATCTCAATGATGCAATTTGTGTCGCAGCTACACAAATAGGTTTATCAGCACAATTGAGAAGGAGGCAGATTGCACGGGGAGGATTAGAAATAGCAGCTGGGGCAGCAAGCTTGTAGAGGGAAAATTGCTCAATTATTGTTAGAGGAGCTGAGCTGTTTCCTTTGTTTTCTGTTGTTAGAGCTGCCTTCCTGCCCCACCTCTGCCTTCTTCCCCTGGTTTAGGTCAGTTCTGTTTTATTTGTTTCAAGTCTTTTGTCACAAAGAATTGGAAGTGTTCGTCTTATACGTGAAGGTGTTTGGTTTCCAGATTGTTGTGACAGCAAAGTGACTTCTGACTCCGGACGCAGCGACAACAGTGGCTCTCCTGATTCTCTTCCATGCCTTCTATTGGGAAAGTTTAAGGACAAATGTGCTTAGATTGAGCTAATATTTATATGCTGAGGGTCGGGGAATTTCATCTGGGTTAGTTCTTTGTGGTGTGCGAGAGAAATAGCAGATAGCACAGTTTGCTATTAATTTGAAGGCCAATTAAAAGTAGAGCATTTCCTTCAGCTGTAGCTCTGGGTGCCTTCTGGTGCAGAAGATGGGATGATGTGTCTGTGTTCTCTGTTAGTGTCAGGGTTTCATTCGTGCCAGTGTTGCACAGCGTTCTCTGAAGACTGACAGTTACCAGGTTCATTTACCTGTGGAAGATCATTCACACATCCTTGTTCTGACCACTTCAAAGGTGATAGACTAGGACAAATAGACTTGCAATAAGGAAAAAAAAAAGAAGAGAAATAAAAAGAAGGTTTTTAACTATTTCCCCCCAAACTTAATGGCTCTAGGGAGAAAAAAAACTCTCAGAAATCATTCTGTGAAGGTGCTAGGAAGCGTGCTGCAAGTACATGAAAGGCATGAGTTATCCAGAGTGAAATACCATCTGTCTGTCATATGGCTAATCAGAGACAGCAATTCTTCCTGAGCTTTTTCCTTGGAAAGAGTCAGAAAAAAGTAACCCAAATTTACTCTGTTTGAAGTTCTCTTAGCATGTATCATGGTTTACTTGCTGTGGACCATGAACTCCGAGAGTCTGGGCTTTGTGCTGATATTTTACTACCAAAGAACAAAGCTTACAAAGGAGGAAACAATCCCCTCAGAAAGAATGCCATGTGTGCACTGTTTCCACACTTAAGATGTTTAGCTGTGGTTTGTTTTGGACTGCAGTCTTCTTTTTGGCTTGTTAATCTCCAATGACAATCAGTTTCTTTCAAAAGGTTCTCTTTTATTTGCCAACCAGCATTTGAAAAGCGGGTCTCATTTTAAACTGTTGGTACAGAACATCAGACACTTGAGAACTGTCATTATTACAGGTATCATGTTAAATCGTCATGTTTCTGAGAACAGTTTGTGTGCAGAATGTTTGTTCATTCATTTGTTTGTTTTACTGTTCCTCTGGAATGAATATACTTGAGCTGCCCTTGGACTGGTCCTTATGAATCAAACAGTGTGGTGGTATTCAGTTTGGGGAGGGTTCTCTTGTCTTTTTCTTTCTTTTTTACTAATGGGAAATTGCATATATACAATTGTATCATACGTGTGTCTGCAATATAGATAAATGTGGAAGGAAAAGGTCACGCGTCTCTCAAAAAAACAAGTTCTAACACAAGCACGCAATGCTAAAGGATAATCACACTTTGAGGAATATCAACATTTTAGCTCCCCCCCCCCCAAAAAAAAAAAAAGCACAGTGATATAAAACTTACTTATCTGCACTCAGAAGGCCAGTGTGTTTCCTAAATAGAAATTGGCCAAAGAGGTGTGCAAAAGAACTGCATCTGGTGGCTGGAAGACTTTGACAAGTTCCTTTTTTGGTGGGGGTTTAGATTCATAACCTTAGCTGGAATCTGAAAAAAGTACAATAAAGTTGGAGGACTCACTTTGAAAACCAGCTAAAAGTATCATTGGATGTTTGTCTGCAAAACAGTTGTGGTGATAATGAGAACTTACTTCTCCTCAGCTGTGGTACATAACTGACTCACAACTCTGCGTTCCCTGCAGTATAAGATGGGACGGGTTCACATAAACCACTGCCAGGATTGCTCTTATCCTTAGTGCTTGAATCACCAATGCAGTCAAAGTAATTAAAATCATATTTGTCAAGAATTTCTATGAGAAACAAATACCCACCAAAAAAACATAGTTTTGTGACATTATTTAAACACAACTTGTATTTAAAGTATTAGGAAAGATTACAGTCTAAGTTATTGATGCTTTGTATGAAGACTGGAATTGCTAGACATGCCACGATTAATTTTATACATATTTGCAGTGAAAATGTGGTTTAGCTTTTGTATTTCATTCTGCCATTATGCATTAAATATTGCTGCAAAGGAACTTCATTTTTCTTTTTAACTAATTTTTCCCAAGAAGAGCGATTTCTTGTGTCCAGATAGTTCTGAACTACTTAAATTTGTATTAGCGCGGGTCATAAGAGAAAAAGTAAATGCATCTTACAGTTGAGACTCCTGTTATATCCAATGTCCTTTGGTTTGTGTCTGCAGTAGCACCTAACTCAATGAGGGCTGTTGGTGTGCTAATGTAAAGAGTGTTCCATTTAATTCTTTTCTAAAATGTGTTCTTCCTAGATCTACCGACAAGACTGTGAAACCTTTGGCATGGTAGTGAAGATGCTAATTGATAAAGATCCGTCATTGGAGAACTCCATTCAGTTTGCCCTGAGGCAGAATTTGCATGAAATAGGTGAACGGTGTATAGAAGAACTCAAACATTTCATTGCTCAGTACGATGCTGCCAATCAAGATCTATCCGAATCCTTCAAAGAAGGCTCATACTAAGGACAGAAATATGCTTTAGATCCTCTTCATTGTGTATGCCATAATACATAAATCTGCTTTTTTGCTGGGAAGGAGATCTTGCTGGGGATTTGAACCCAAGGCCTGCGCTCCTTTGTAGTAGCTCAGGTGGCTATATCGTGTTCACTGTGGTCTCCACAATTGTATTCTTCCTACCTGTACTTGTTGACATATATTCCTTTGAAAGGATGTCCTTTTCAAAAATGCTGGAAAGTGACAAACTATTTTTAAAGCCTTTACACAGTTACCTAGGAACAACTGTTCAGTCCAATGTATGTACACTTATGTTTTGATGTTTATAAGTGTAACTTCATACACTGTATTTTTTATTAAAGTAACAAAAAGCAGTTCTTCATTCTTCAACTAACACAGAAAGAAGTCTTGTTTTCATACATACCATAGGAAGGGAAGACTCGCAAAATTGGTAGCAGCTATGATTTAACTTATTTATTATAGTTTAATTTTAAACTTCAGATTCATTCTGTAAAATTGCACTAGGGGTTATCTCTAGTCTCTGACTGCCAGAGCAATGCTACTTGGTGTAAGTGCTGTACTTGTGTTCTAATTGCAGATTCTGCAAGTGCTGTTTAAATGTTGGTGTTTTCCATGTCATGAGTCATTTCTAGTGAGCAGTATTCAAAGAATCATAGGTGCTGGAGGTTGGAAGGGACCACTGGGGGTCATCTAGTGCAAACCCCCTGCTCAGGCAGGGTCACCTAGAGCACATTGCTCAGGACTATGTCCAGGTGGCTCTTGAATATCCCCAGGGAAGGAGACTCCACAGCCTCTCTGGCCAGCCTACTTCAATGCTCAGTAAAGAAGTTATTCATGTTCAGATGAAACTTCCTGGGGTCTACTTTATGCCCATTGCCTCTCATTCTGTCACTTGGCATCACCAAGAAGAGTCTGGCCTTATCTTCTTGATACCCTCCCTTCAGATACTTACATGCACTGATCTGATCCCCTGAGTCTTCTCTAGGCTGAACAGTTCCCTCAGTCTTCCCTCATATGATAGATGCTCCAGACCCTTCATCATTCCCATATACCTTCATTGGACTTGCTCCTGGAGCTTCATGTCTCTTTTGTACTGGGAAACCCAGAACTGGACACAATAATCAAGGTGAGGCCTCACCAGGGGTGAGTAGAGGGAGGATTACCTCCCTCAGCCTGCTGGCAGTGCTATTCCTGGTGCAGCCCAGAATACCATTGGCCTTCTTGGCCACAGGGGCACATGGCTGGCTTATGGACAACTTATGCATCAGGACCCCCAGGTCATTCTCTGCAGAGCTGCTTCCCATCAGGTCAGCACCCAGCCCGTACTGGTACCTGGGGTTATTTCCAGTTTACCTTTGGTGAATCCATGCTGACTGCTCCTGATAGCTGCCTCGTCTTCCACATGCGTTCCACATGCCTTCCATGTGGCCTCCAGGATGAGCCATTCCATCACCAGGGATTGAGGTGAGGTTGATCGGTCTGTAGCTCCCAGGCTTCTCCTTCTTGCCATTATTGAAGACTGGGGTGACATTTGCTTTCTTCCAGTCCTCAGGCGCCTCTCCTGATTGCCATGACCATTCAAAGATGATCAAGAGTAGCCTAGTAATAAGGTGTGCCAGCTCCCTCAGCACTCAGGGGGGTGCATTCTGTCAGAGCCCATGGACTTGCACATGTCATGTTTGTCTAAATGATCTCTAGTCCTTCTCAATCAAGGGAAGGACTTGCTCTCTCCAGACTTTCTCCCTCATCTCCTGAGTCAAGGACTCCTGGGGGCTGACCTTGGCATTGAAGACTGAAACAAGGCATTCAGTGTTTCTGCATCCTCTGTCACCAGGGGAATCCCTGCTCCGTTCAGTAGCAGGCTTACATTTTTTCTTAGTTTCCCTTTTATTATTGATGTATATGAAGAATCCTTTCTTCTTGTCCTTGACATCCTTAGCCAGATATTATTCCAAAAGAGCCTTGGTTCTCCTTGTCGCATTTCTGCATACCCTGACAGCATCCCTATATTCTTCCCAGGTGGCCTGTCACTGCTTCCACCTCCTGTGTATTTCCTGCTTGTGTTTGAGTTTTATGGAGGGTGAATTCTATTTTTTTGTTACTATTTGCTACTAAATGTTTCCTTTGTTATGTTTTTGGCTGCACCTTACAGAGGATAACTGCAGGTAAGCACTGAGGAGGGAAAGGTCCCTTCTACTCTCTCTTGCCTCCCCCCTTGAACCTACTCACCACTCCTCATCCATCAGTTTTCACAATCAGGAGGCTGTGTGTAATCTTTATTTCTGGCATCAAGAAGGAGCAGGAATTCAGGGGGACAAGGAAAGCGAGGAGGATCATCTCTTTAGGAACTCCAAGTTGCTTTGGATTAGGTATAATGTCAAGTTGAACTGTAAGGCCCCAAATTCATCATCATTGCAAACCTAGGTGGTTCTGAATAATGTCTGGCATCACTATTGACATGATAGAGTGATTATAGTTGGTTGAGTGGTTGGAGAGGGTCAGATGGCTGCCAGTGCTACTTTTCAGAGGTGAAAAATACTTAAGACTCATTGGTGATATCCTGACTGTTGAATTCTCTACAGCTTTACATGTAATAACATTCTGTTTTCTGTGAATGTTTTAGGAAGGGGATAATTTGAGTCATAAACACAAAGAGTTAAGTATAAACATGATTGTTTTGTATACATTTGCATTTAGAAACATGTGAAACTCCGTAAAATGACTTCCAAAGTGCACATTATTTTGAAATGAAAAAGTCATTGAATTCAGCCCCTTTATCAAGAGAGCTTCCAAGGTTTCACCAGAATGGTGTGCAGAAAAGGGAAATAGAAACAATTTTGCACGTACAAGGTATTGTCTGTATCACAGCATCTTACACATGCAAATCTTGATAGCGTATATTAAATATGTATTGCATCAGATTCCTGAGGTGCCCGATTAGCTTTAATGTCGGCAGGGTGTGGTTTCCCAGTTGGCTTTTGTTGGTTTCTACAAGAGTTCACATTGCTCGAAGCAGATGACCTGCAGCTTACCTTGTTGGCACCCGGCATTGTGTGGGCTGCACAATGAGTGGGAATCAGCTCCCGGATCCTACGGGATGCTAATCTGGGGAGGGAGAGAAGGGAAGAGAGGCAACCTGCTGTGGCACAGTAGTCAGATCTGACCCACCCCTCCTGGCAGCAACCTGGTTTGCAAAGATCTGTCATGAAACCACAGGCAAAGTCTTCTCTGAGGCAGAAGCACTTCACTGCTTGTCTACAGGAGTGAGAGCCCCCAGGGTGTTGCATCCAATTTTCTGCTTTGGGTTAGAAATGCTGGTGGAAGAATCCTGAAATTATGTTTAATATATTTTTGATTAAAAGTGTTCGTTATAACTGTACAGTTTGTTAGTCTCCTTTGTTAGAAGCCTCATTAAATTTACTATGCTAAAAGTGTTTGATTTTCAAGTGTCCTTCTGTAAAGACCTAAGTTTACAATTGCAGAATTGAATGATGTCTGGAGGTGGAAGGGTGCCATGAGGATCACCAAGTCCTGCTCCTCACAGGACTACCTAAAACTAAACTGTATGACTAAGAGCATCATCCAGACACCCCTTGAGCTCCGACAGGCCTGGGGCTGTGACCACTTCCCTTGGGGGGCTGGTTCCAGTGATAAGCCACCCTCCCACTAAAGAGCCTTTTCCTAATGTCATAGAATCACAGAACAGTTAGGGTTGGAAAGGACCTTAAGACCATCTAGTTCCAACCCCCCTGCCATGGGCAGGGACACCTCACACTAAACCATATCACCCAAGGCTCTGTCCAACCTGGCCTTGAACACTGACAGGGATGGAGCATTCACTACCTCCCTGGGCAACCCATTCCAGTGCCTCACCACCCTAACAGTAAAGAATTTCCTCTTTATATCCAATCTAAACTTCCCCTGTTTAAGTTTTAACCCATTAGGCCGTATCCTGTCACTACAGTCCCTAATGAAGAGTCCGTTCCCAGCACCTTTATAGGCCCCCTTAATATATATGATACCATCCTCAGCACAAAAAGCTGCAGGAAAGGGATGGGGGTAGTTTGCTGTGGCTGCTGTTCTGGGACTGGCTGGGTGTCAGTTGGCTGAGGGGGGGGGGGTGTTATCATTTTGGGGGGGGTTTGTGGGGTTTTTTTGTGTGTGTGTTTTGTTGTTGTTTTGGGCTTTTTACTTTCCCTATTAAACTGTCTTTACCTAGATCCAAGTTTTCTCACTTTTTGAGTTCTCTCCCCCATCCCACTGCAGGGTACTGCGTGAGCAGCTGTGCGGTGCTTAGGTGCCTATAAGGTTGTAAGCTCCACTTGGAATACAGATACTACTTCTAATAATACAAACCAGAATTTACAGCTTTGGTGACTGTATCTGGGTCTGTGCTGGTAGCAGACCCTATATCCCATACCTGTCTGTATAGCTGAAGTGGAAGAATCCATTAGAAACATTTCTCATGAGAAGTGGTCAAAAATAATGAAGTAGAAATTGTTTATGTCAAGCTGAAAAAAAACGAGACTAAGCCATATTGGCAGCTTTAAACTTAGTGACACTTTTACAGTGGATAAAAATACAAGTTTGCCTCTGGTTCATTGCACGTGGTTACAGCTACCTGTTAGTCTTCCCCTGCACCTGAATGAGTCCAAGTCCATTCCTCAGCAAAACAAAGCTTTCTGAATGTTTTCCAATGCACTTAGTGGCTTGTGGTCCTGCAGCCCAGCCTGTGTAAGGGAGATGGATGTGCCACCCTGTAGAGGTACCTGAACTGGCTCTGAACAAGCTGCTTAACCACTAGAACCCAACCCCACCAGCACACTGCTCCCCAGGGCACTGCGCTGTGAGTGTGCTCACTTGGTTGGAGCTCATGCCTGGGGCTGGAGGCATTGCTGCTGTGTAAGGGAGAGCAGCACCAAGCATGGGGGATTTAGCACCCCTTGCACAGTCAAATGTGCCTCTCACTTGTTCTGTGAGTAAACCAGAGGACAAGGAGAGGCCCTTACCCACTGCTGAAGCTTCCAGCTGAGAGCTAACAATAAACAGTGGTGGGAGGCATCGCTGTTTACATCACTCATTTTGAAGTACCCAGAGCCCTTTCAGGAGCAGAGTTCACAGTGCCCCAGCAGCAACACCTCTAGCCTTAAGTTTGGGTTTTGTATAAGGTCATGGGTGAGAGATACATCTTTCAGCTCATCTATTCTGAGGTCTAGAGGAAGGGAATGTGAAAGTTAACTCTGGAGCTAGTTTAGACACACTTAAGAGATCGATGTTGTATAGTCCATTTTGTTTTAAGCAGAAAGTATTAAGAAGGAACTAAACATCTATGGAGAACCTTTATCACTTAATAAAACAGTGCACTTTGGGAGGTTACATACGCTGTATCTCGGGATTAGGTGTAATAACTACAGGTAGAGGTATTTCTCCATGAGACAGCTATATGCTGCAAAAAGGACACAGCAGTAGGGCCACTGTATTTTGTTTCTGAAGATCCTTGTTCTGTTTATTTGGAAATGCAGGAAATAATGGAAGGTCCCAGGCATTGAGCATCCTTCCAATACCTAGAGGGGGACTATAAGAAAGCTGGAGACGGATGTTTGACAAGGGTTTGCAGTGATAGGACAAGCAGGGAATGGCTTTAAACTGACAGGAGGGAGATTTAGATTAGACATTGGTAAGAAATTCTTAATTATGAGGATCATGAGACACTGTCACAGGTTGCCCAGAGAAGCTGTGGCTGCCCCATCCCTGGAATGGTTGGACACGGCTTTGAGCAACATGGTCCAGTGGAAGGTGCTCCTGCCCATGGCACGGGGATTGGGACTTTAAGGTCCCTTCCAACCCAAACCATACTGTGCTTCTATGGTCCTATATTATGGACCTGGTATGGTCTAAGTGTTAACAAGTCAGCATCTCTCCTTGAGTGCTGTAAGATGTGGCAGGCTGGTGGTTGTAATATACGTATTTAAGCAGAACAGGCGTTTGGCTGCACGGAAAGCAAATGCTGCCCAAGCCACCACAGCAGCCTGCTGCCTGGAAGCATCCCATGAGCCACGCACTGGCCCATGTGATGGAGTATGACACTATGATCAGTCTTCACAAGACTTGTTTGTGCTAGAAAAGTGACTTAAATGGTGAATACTACCTCTGGGAGTAAAAGATCTTTGCCTATTTTATGCTGAGAAATACAAGCAAGCAACTGCTAGTTAACTTCATTTTCTCCGGTGTAAGCCAATACTCACATGGCAATTCCCTCCCTTACTTGTAGCTTCTTTAATTTCCAAACTTCTACATCCTCAGGAAGGTCAGGCTTAGTTAAATTTGCCAGGCTTTTTTTGGTAAAAACCATCTATTATTTCATTATTTGCCTTTCTTCAGGTGGTCAGAAAACCAATGGGCTTAGCATTTACTGCCTTAACTGGTGGGTGTCTCTATGCATTCAACTAACAAATCTCTGTCCTTCATTTAAAACAGTGGAAATGCATTAGACCTGTAAATAGTTCCTACTCCATAGAGGAGTTCAAAGCAACTTTTGAGGGTACCTACTACCTCACAGTTTTTTGCCAGCCTGCCTTCTAGTACCACCCAGCATCTGTCCCCCTTTTATATGGGAACTTCAGGAACTATTTTGGGGAAACGAAAGGAACAATAACAATAAAAAAAATCCACATCCACAGGAGGTGCATATTTGTTGTACTGATATATTCCAGGCTTGTGTGGTTTTTACATTTATATAGTTTACATTTTGCTTGACCCATAAATAACACTTGCAAGATTAAGAGGGCCATAGAGAGTATTTACATAGCCCCACCATGCATACAGAGCTTTTAATACCTAGTAGACAAAATTAAGCTGTTTTGCACTAAACATTTTTCCATATTTTTCCACTTAAAACCCCTGACTAAAATACAAGCAATATTTCATCCGTAATGCTGCTGTTAAACCCCTAACAAATCTAGTTTGATATTGTAACAAACTTCTTCAAATTCAGGGATATAAAAATATTCAGCTTTTAAAATCTTAACTGTACAATATGTACATTAGTATTTGCACTGTTAAATTATGAATACATTTAAGCCTATGAAATACTACATTATAAATATCAATGTTTTCAATTCAGAATTGCAGCTAATACAT
This sequence comes from Melopsittacus undulatus, assembly GCF_012275295.1. Classification (NCBI taxonomy): domain Eukaryota; kingdom Metazoa; phylum Chordata; class Aves; order Psittaciformes; family Psittaculidae; genus Melopsittacus; species Melopsittacus undulatus. Next base: position 11,587,530 of record NC_047531.1, on the reverse strand, counting down.
TTTAAAACCTGGATGATGCATTTGAAAAGACACAAGTCTGGAGCCTAATCCTTTAAGCCCTTATGAAAATAGTTGTTACGTAAGTAGATTCATTGACTTAAATGGGGTTCCATGCCTGAGCAAAGGACTCCAGCAGTTGTACCTCTCTCCATCACTGCTGAGAGTTAGGGGGGGCACGGCATAAAAGACATTACTGCTCATTGGCAGCTATGTCCAATTCCAGCAGCTGAATTAACATCTTCCTTTCAATAGCCACAAGACACCCCCCCCCACCAAACCCTTAGAGGGATGGAATTCTTAAACAACCATGGAAGAAAAACATGGATGTTAAACGTATAAACCATTTACTGCTGCTTTAGGATATATATCAAGGCCTCAAGGATTTCCACTCCCAGATTCTGGTTTTGCCTCCTTAAATAGTGGACTCTTTGGGAGAGTTTTCCCAAATGAAAATCAACCATAAAATCCAGTTTTTGTAACAGAACCCAGAGGAGGAACAGTGAGCTTTATCAATGAAGAAAGGGCACAGTACAGAGCCTTCTTTTTCTTGGCAGTGAGAAGAAGCCAAAGATCACCCTGTGTGGGTATAGCTACAGCACAGGACTGACAACTTTATTGATTGATCTTTGCTGGATTCCCCCTCTCTGATAATTCAACATAAGTGAACAGTGAGCATAAAATAAAAGGCCTACAAAAAGTCTGTATCGAGAACTGCAGTAATAGCATTTTGACATCTGAAACATAGAACATAAACCTAGCAATATTGGAGCAGATCATCATTTGGCATGGTGACATTTCTGAACGTTACTTGTACAATGTAAACTCTGGCAGGGTTATCATTTACACTGGCAAAGCATTAATTACCTTAGCAACTTGCCTAAGTACAATTATGAATATAAAAAGATGTGGTTCAAACTGTAGCTACAGAGCTGACTGGTCTTCCCAACTGTTACAACAAATTAAGAGATGATGCAATTTTTTCCTTTGTGTCCCCTCTTCTTCTTTGATTTGGTTGTCCTTTGTCCAATATGAGAACTAGATAACGCAGTAGTTGGACCAGAAAGGTCATCTGTATAGTACGGATACCTCAGTGATCGTGGCTGTGGAATTGGCTGTCCTAGAAAATATCCTTCCTCTTCAGAATCAGATGAGGATGATGAAGTTGAGCACCAGGAGTCATCTTCCTCACCGTACAATCCAAAGAATTTATCCACCACCTGATTCCGCAGTGCATAATCAGACCTACTATGTGCATACTGCCCATACAGCTCCGCATTCTGAATATATGCCCGAAGATCACGAGAGCTTCTATTCTGAATGAATTTTTCATGATCCTGAGGGGAGTAATAACGAAATCTCTCTCTTGGAGAGCATCTTCTTTCTGCAGCCAAGTTAAGTGCATTGTCTGAACGAGACTTCCTACTTCTTCTACGATGATGAGGTCGATTTCCACGCTCTTCAAAGTGGTAAACGCGCCTACGAGTCCTTTCACTCATTGGAGGCTGACGTATTTCAAGGTTCTCGTAACTTCCATTATCAATAACGTCATCTGAAAACTTGACTTGCTGAGGTCTAGACTGGGATTTAGATCTTCTCAGTACAGGCACATGCACTGGCTTTTCCTCTGGCAAGACCTTTTCCTGACATAGCTCTGAGCTCAGGCTCTTCAAGGACTCCGTGCTCCGGTGGAGCATTGAAGAATTCAGAGTTCCCATGTTGCTCATCTTCTCGCAGTCCTCTACCTCCAGTTCCTGGAAAGTTTGCAAAGAGTACAAGGATGGCCGTGGTTTGCCTTCTCCATCCATTGAAGCCCCTGTGGTGGGAATGGAGAAAAGAGGAAAAGGAAAATGAAAACACTGTTGAAAAGATAAATATTATAATAAAATATTATCACTAAAGCAGATCTTACTAGTGGGTTTTGGAGCTATTACCAAAAGGATTAGCTTCATAAAGCAGTAAGCTTTGTTTTGCCTTAAAACATTTTAAGTATTAGCTCTGATTACTAAAGAATTCACTAATATTAGAATATCAAGAATCAAAGAAGTTTAATGAGTTTAAACAGCTCTAACACATATACAGCTAAGCCTCTGAGAAGAAAGAATTACTTAACTTTACAGTCCATGCTTGCCATTTTTAAGGATAAAATATTTCATGTTTCTTGTATTGATAAATTGCTTTGCAACACCTCTAGTTTCTCCTCCTCGTGTGCCCCTTGAACCAAACTCCCCATGTCAGCTCCTTTGTTACCACTTGGGCAATACAGCATGTCGTCAGGCCTGAGCTACACAAGTAGCTACAATACTTCAGGTTGTAGGAGGATAGGAATGGAAAGAGGACAGGACAACTTTTAAATGGGTCCCTCATACCTAACTCCCAGGGCTTTTTGTAGGGCAATAGGAAAGGGAAGTTAATACCCACACTCATACATACCAACACACACACACACACACACACACGTATATCTGACTTTTATCCCTTTGGCTAATTTCAATCACATTTGACAGGGAGGTTCACAAAAGCGGATTATCAGTTTCTCTTTAGTCAATGGAGAAAGATAATCTCATAAACCTCATTTCCTACAGCTAAGAAGTTTACCATCCTTTCTGATTTTCTCCATAGTTTTACAAGCAAGGAAATTACCTAAAGTGTTTTGAAGATTAATATTATCCTAGTATTATAATGCAACTTCTTGCACTTAAGGTATGGAAAAAAAAAATGAATTTCGTTTGCTTAAAGCGTGATTTGTATATAACAAATGCATAGTTCAAGACCATTCTTACTCCATTTACCATTATGGATTTCTTTTAATAAGCAAAGAGAATTCAAGAGGAAAGGAGAAGAATTTAAATAGAATGTAAGTAGCAGAAATATATCTTGTAGAAGAATATGTGTATGATAAAAGCAATTGCCTACTTTACATCCATCTCTTGCATGTAAAGTAAGGCATGGAAGGCTTTTTATAAATAACAGATCTGAAAAGTCTTAGCTCAAAATACTCTGCTTTGGCTGACCTCTCCCTCAAAACCATTTCCCCCCATTACCTGTTATATTGGACAAAGCCAAAGAATCCATTGAGTCTCGAACACTTTGTTCTTGCTGCTTCAGGTCAGACAAACATTCGAGTGAACCTTCATACCATGGTGTTTGGTCGTGTTTGTATCCCGAAGCCCCATGTTCCATGTCTAGCTCCTGGATTTTCCTGCTGCTGGCAGGGCCTGGGTGGCTGCCGTATGCAGAGTCACCCAAGCCATCTTGTGACTGGGCCCAGTACATGTCTGACTGATACTTCTTACTTGCCAGGCTTGGATTATTTTTTTTCAAGTCCAGCTTGCTCTTGACCATGCTGTCAGAAATCCAGTGTTCACTTGATCTAATGTCTACTTCAGCGGGCTGCTGGAAGAGGCCTTTATCACCAAACTTCAGAAGAAGTTGAGTCATGTAGTCTTCATGTTCAGCCCATTCTTCAGGGTCTTCAGGCATTTCCTGCTCTACTCTTCCTTTCCAGAAGTCTTCATTAACAAAGCTTGCCTCTTCCCTCGAAAGGCTTAAATCATCCAACTTACGAGAAAGCGTATCATCAGCATTGTCTGAAAGGCCAGGGAACTTGTAATTGAGGGCTGGCGACAGGAGAAGAGACTGGCGGCACTGGTCGGCTGAACGGCTGCTTTTTCCCATGCGGACACTCCTCCTGGAATCTCTGGATCGAGCAGACTGAAACGCAGAATCTGAAGAGTCGGAGGCATGAACATCCTCTCCCAAGCTGCAGGTTTTTGAACAGTAAATCTGCCCTTGCTTTGGAAGGAACGGGCAGCCAAGCAAAGAGGTCTTGCACTGAGCACAAGAAAAGCAAGTCTCTGTCGCATGCCAGTGTTGTCCATCATAGGTCATCTGAGCGTGATCAACACCTGGAAAAGGAATAAAAACAATCCTTTGGGTTTCTCTAAAAAGCATGAATCCCCACTTCTGGAATGTGAAATAACGTCATAAATTGGCTTTCCCTTAATTTGTAAGTCTAATGTTTAGAAAAGACATACTTACCAATATGCTCCCCACATGTCTCACAGTATTCCGCATAGAGAGATTCAAAACAGTTACAGCAGAATGGTCGCCCATCCTTCATGATGTATCTCTGCCCACCAAGGATTGTTTCACACTCGAGGCAACAGAAGTGCTTCATGTGCCAGTGGCGACCTTCAGCTTCTGTGCACTCATCAGCAAATATGATCTTTTCAGAGATAAGAGGTAAACTTTTAGTTAAGTGGCCAAAACCTCACCTTGGGAGTTAGCACATGAAAAACATCCTAATTGTGCAATTCATATGTTAAATTTAGTTTTATTTAGCTGTCTTTTGAATACAAGGATACAAGCAGCTATTTCCCATAGCAACTACGGTATTCTGACCTTTTCTATAACAAAACAAAAAAAAAAACAACTCCAACTTTACTTTTTATAGCAAAACCAAGCAAACAGAACATAAGACCTTCAAGAAAAGCTGCTATCAGGATGGTATTTGGGAGTATTTGTACAGATCCTTCTTCCAATTGCATCTACTACATTCAGTTCTAAATACAAACAGATACATGCTTACTAAATACCATCACGTCACTTGTAATATTGCCTATTTTACAAGAAATTAAACACTCCTCAGCCTTCAAGCACATTTATGCAAAAGAGTCCTGACTTCTTGAACGAATGGATCTGATGTCAGTAATTGCCCAAGTGATGCAGCCTGTTGACTGAACAACAGGAGCATAGATTGGCTATAAAATGTGAATTCTTTACCTCGTCACAGGCTGAACATCGAGGTTTGAGGAGTTCAGCGTGGTGTCTGCCACAGTGAATTTTGCCATCTTGGTAGAAGTAGATGAGGTCAACGAGCAGCTCGTTACACGTGAAGCACACAAAACACGCGGGATGCCAGCACACACCAGGCCCAGCTCTCGAGGCAAAAACTGCAACTTCACCGCCATTTACTTTTGTACCGCACTAGGAACAAAACCAGAAAGTGAACACACATCCCATCCCACACTACCAGCTTTTAGCATTTAAACCAAGTTAAAACACGAAACCCAATAGTGCAGGTTTAATCATAAAATACTGACAAGAGGGGTAAAAAATATTTTCAATTTTGGTCTAGACAAACTGTGCATCAACAAACCTCTTGCGCACAGGAGTTTATTTCAGACATAATAACATTCTTAAGCACATGCCAGTTTTTCACCTATCATCAGTATGAGGCAGCGTTCTGGTGTTCAGAGAGACAAGCTTACAGTTAATATTGAGATACTGTAGTTTTACATTATTCAGCCCACTAGTTGGCTTGTGGCACCAGCAGTATTACCTGTTCACACACTGCATGCATCACTGCTCTTGAGAGTAGTTTAATAGTGCCTCGGCCGAGTGCCTCCTTTTTGCGCTGAGAACTGAACATCTGCAATTCCTTCTTTTCTTCTTCACTTAAAGACTGGCAGTATCTCACCTTCCAGTGAAAACACAGGAGAACTTATTTTAGACACTGAGCTTTTAAAGTAAGAGATCAGTAAATGCATATATGCAAGAAATTCATCAGGCATGCTGGCAATCATCACTAAACTTCTGCAATTTATCTTCTCTACCATCTTAGTGTTCAGCTAATATAGCACAACACAAAGTACAGAGAGATATTTTGTACTACAGGGAAAAAAACTCCCATATTGAAATAAAAAGTGGTCCGGCCAGGGACTAAGATTTTAAAAAGCCAACCCAAAACCTGCTGCTACCCTAAATTCATGGAATGAACTTAAATCAGCCACAATATTGTCCTTAGATTTATGGTTAAGTGCCCACAACTAAGTACTGCAGTATACACAAGATCTTAAGTATTGACACCCCCGCCCCTTTTCCTTACAAAGAGCTTGTTTGTTATTTCCACTTCTACTCCAAATTGCACTGCATATCTGAGATGCAAACTTTTTACTATCACAAAGCATCCTTTTTGTGTGCTACAATGCAATTCCAGGAATTTGTAGGTTCCTGGTAATTGGTGGGTGGCTGCAAACACTATAAAACCAACTTGTGTTAAGTTTATTGCAGTGACACCAGCCTCCCTAACAAGCAAAGGCAGTGTCCTTCCAGACAGCTCTTATCTGCACACAAGCCAACCGGACAGCTAAACAATGGGCTCAGTGTACACACCGTGCTGCTTTGTAGGTCAGATGCCACTGCAGGCCACAGTTTAAGCTTGTAATAAAATACACAGGTAGGTAATTCTCCACATAAAAGCCACCAGGGAGACCTGAGCCCTGACAGTGCATCCTAAATTCCATATTTACCTCATTATCATGGGGTGGCAGCTGATACAGAAGTTGTTTAATTCGGTGTTTCTCTCCAGGGCTGTTAACGTAAGGGACCTTCTCCTCTGGTAAGCAGGCAAAATACAGCTGGACCTGATCAGGAGGAACACATTGTTCAGACTGAGGGACACACATCACCCAAGCCCTGCAAGCTCCTTCAGCTACTGTTTTATCTCAGGTCTCATTTAAGAAGGAAGAAGGTTACGCTACATTAGACCTCTGACAGGGTTTGTGCTGAAAATACGAGACCCAGATGAACCAGCTCAGCAAACCTGAATTGTCTCTGATAAAACTAGCACCCAGCTGCTGAATTGCTTTTCTGGAATGCAATTTGCAGTGACAATTAGGGGGGGGATCATAAATTATGCACATTTAATGTTCTCATTATTCCCACCCCCTTCAGGGCTGGTCAACAATCCCGTGGAAATTCCAAGTTTCCCTCTGCAATTTACCACACAAGGCATGAAGCTTTCCAGAAAACAGCCACTATATAAACAGATTTAATTTGCTCTCTGCATTTTACACATTGTTGAGACAAAAGCTGTTTTGTAGTCTCCTGCTGATCAGGTTCACCCCAAAGCATCAGCTTTCATTGCTTCCATGTGGGCTTTAGTAGGAAGGTGGAAACATCCTTCCCTGGGGAGGAGGCTGGATCCAGCCACATTTCAATCAGATGCAAATTAACCACCATATTTTCACAGGCTTTTGATGAAGAAATTAATATTAGGGGTACACATTTATCAATCTTCACTCTTTTTCTTTTTTCCCCAGAAGAAAATGATGACAGGAAAGCTGTAATGAACACCATGACAAAGCCCAATGGCAAAACATATTTTTGTGGAACAGTTACAGATTTATTGTTTTTCCTATGCGGTTTCCAGCTTGTCACGAGGCCTGGGGCTGTAAATAAGAGCCGACTATAGGCAAAAATATTACTTGCCATCTAGATTTAAATAATGCTCAGGTCAACAGCTTATTACTGTTCATGACAGATGAAAAAGAGGCAGTAATCAGTCACTTGGCTCAGGAAACAATCAAAATGACATGGGACAGGTTGTACAAAACATGACATGGTCTTCCTTTAGCCAAAATTTAAACATCAGGAGTCTGCTGTAAGCCCACTTGCTACTGAGTTTATTTCAAGAAGCTGCAGGAAAGATAACATGCAGCAAGAAGTGAAGTTTTAAAGATGCTTTATGCCTTTAAGTTTGTTGCACTACTCTCAAAACAAGTCACCTTTCTTGGGAAAAAGTCTTAAAGTGAGTTTGAGCTAGCTGGATTATGAGAGTATTCTAGGGCATTTAATTCTTCTGGCAGAATGTTAGCTTGCTGTTTGCCTTCAGGTCTGATTCACCAGAATTCTTATAGATGCTCAAGTAAGCGATAAAAAGAGTTCCCCTAAAAATAGCCATAATTTGGAATTCCTGCTGACTCATTATTTTATTCATGATAAGAAAATCTCTGCATAGCAAAATCTTCTGCACCTTTACAGCTACAGACTGTATTAGCTTGCCAGCTGAAGAAGGGTTGCTCTGACTCCGTCAGCAGATGGTACAGTCTGTCCACTTAACACTGAAGTCTGAGATCCGGACATTACTGAGTGCACAGCTTCAGCACAGTTAGCAGTATCATCAAGGAAATGAATGCCATGAGAGGGCCATTTCAATCTCATATAACAACTTTCCCATCAACAATTTCACTTTTACTCCCACTGCCACGACGTTTGTGATGTTATAAAAGAAAAAGGGGAGAGGGGAACCACCCCATGAGTGTCAGCTCCAGAGACTTTACGAGTGAAATCCTGTCATGAGCAAATGGCAAGTGTACAACTAGTTAAACAAGTGTAAAATACATTACTACTTGTCACAATGACACTTTAGTTTATGTGCACTGTAGTTACGGACGTGTTCTAGATGTCAAATGCCTAATTATTTGAAGACTTGTACAAGCGCAGTAAAGCACTAGCCAAGCAGTACAACACCACAAGGTATGCCATGAGCTTTAATTTAACCTAGTAACTTATTTCAAAGAGAAATTTCTGTGCTGCTTCTAGACTTGACAATACGTACCTCTATGGCTGTATTTATTGAAAGATCTTGACTGGGAACTTTATTTGGAACATAAAACTCCTCAGTGTTGAGGATTTTAGGCTCCCTAAACACAGCCTTATTGGAATAGGAAACAAAACAAGAAATGAAGAGTTCTAGATGCATTGAAGTTTTAACCTTTGTAAGAATTCAATTAGGCATGTAGGAGCAGCATATCGCTCCCTCAGACAGTCCTTACTAGGGTTACTTCAAAATTGCATCAGCAAATGGTACCTGCTCTGGTCTGAGGCCTGGGGGGACCCAGGCATATTCCTCCAAAGCACAGCCAGAGTCATCGTCAGATGTTGAGCTTCGCTGACACCCAAAAACGAGATTATTGGCTTTGGGCTCCATCTCCAATGGCATAAGTGTGAAACGTTTAATATTTCAGCCGCAGCTCATCAAGCAATTGATCTGGAGGAAGAGATTGACAGAGCTTTAATAAGTTTGAACATGCAACAACTACTTATCAGTGTAAATGATCTTACAACAGTTTAGTATTCCTTGTGTTGCCCAGACAAATAAATAACTGAAGCAGCATTACAACTTACTACAAGCAGTTCAGGAGTGCTTAAAGTTATAAAAATACAACTACTCAAAAAGAAAACTCGACACACACTACCATGTTTGGCAAAACCAACGATTCAAGATTAGCACTTGTCATCTTTTACACTTTGGCTCATTTCACATCACAGATTATACACAGGTATATCGAGGAAGACTCATTGAGCAGATAATAACAAAAGGAATGACATGAGCTCTTCCTGAAGTCATTGTTACCACCAGATAAGTAACCCAAAACACACAACAAGCACTTGTCAAAAACTAAAGAAATTGTTGGACAAAGACAGCTGTGCAGGTGGCATCCTGTTCGTCACAATCCAGCTGGATTCCTTTGAGAACTTCATTTTAGCTGTATCTGAGCGGAAGGGCAGTGGTCCAGTTAAGTATCTGAAATCCAGCTATGCCAGATTAGGCTCTGTAAAATACATCACAATTGTTTTGCTAATGTAAAATGCTACAGGAAGATGCTTCTCTTGTTTCATGGAGCCTGCAAAGCTTTGCATCAGTGGGATCATTCTGAGTCACAACTGGCAAAGGTAGCTCTCACCAACATCTGTAGCATTCTGCATTTAAAAGCTTATTAAGATAAATATTTTACACTAATTTTAACAGAAGTTCTTAGGAAACTCACACTGGGAATTTCAATGAAATTCAGATAACCAGAAGCAAGGGGAATGTATCCTGCTATGACAGGCACCCTGACCACTGGGGTTAGAAACAAGTTGGCTTTGACAGTACAACATTCCATATGAGCTGTGCCTTCCCCGTTTTAGGCAATTCATTCACCTATTCATCTAAACACAGATGCAATTTTGTCAGTGTAGAAAACTTTTATCTCAACACATAACCTTGCTGGTGGGTCTAAAGGGGAAAGCAAGCTAAAATCTTCCAGTGGGTCCCACATTACATTTAAAGCCTCATCAATATCATTTTAGAGAAGATAACTTGCTGCTAGACCACAGGTGAAAGATAGATTTAAAACTGTGTGCCCAAGTATTCTCCTGTTACTCAAAAGGAGTTTCTCCTCCTTCAAGTGTGAGGAACTGGTTAGTGCCAGGCTATGTTGATTCAGTACATAAACCCAAACCAGCTCCATAAAAAGTGGCCACGTGCATCCAAAGCTAGAAACTCATAGGAATGACGATATTCACTATTATGCACTCTTATCTACCCCTGTTTTCAATACATCTATACATTCCCACACTCAATAAAAAGAGATGAGATTACTCCGTTCTGCCACTGGGCTAGTGCTCAAAAAAGTTAACTGGTTTGTTAACTTTATTCCAGAAGCCTCTGGTTTGAAACCATTTTTGGTGCCCTGCTAAGATGCCACCACTGTTACACTGCATAGCTGCACTGCAACAGGAGATTCATTTAATATTTGATGGGGCAAGCAAACCTGACAACAGGCTGTTTCTACAATGTTTGCGAGCTGTCAGGCAAACTTCTGAAATCTCACTCTAGCTGAACAACTTAAGGTTAGCAAAACAGCTTCCAAGCTTAACAACACCATATTGCAATCTCTGTCAAGGAAGGTGAGTAAACCCAAACTCAGTCCTAGAAGCTCAGTCATAGAATCATAGAATCATAGAATAGTTACGATTGGAAAGGACCTCAAGATCATCTAGTTCCAACCACCCCCAGTCCTGTACATTTAAAATAGAGAGACATCCTGGTACATACTAGATCTCTTCAATTACTTTCCTTCAGAAACAAATGATAACACAAGTGGTACAAAATTGTTTCCTGTCTCCACATACTACTGGAAATGAAGTCAAGTGTCAGGTATGGTTTTGTTACTGCTTGTATAAACTAGGGTGTGAGGAAGGAAAGACAGAGGAATACTGGGATGCAGTTAAGAAACGAGTAGGGGGAAAAAAAAGGCAACAGTTCTCACTGTTGCAGATGGATGAAGATGCCCAGGTTGGCAGCTTGTGTTCTGCACCACCTATACCCACTTAATTCTTAAGTATAAAATCACTGTATCATTGAGAAGCTCAAGTCCTTCCAAGATGATCTCAGCAGCAGATGAACTGTTTTACAATTTCCCGTCAGGAGGCAGATACCTGGTTTACAATCACTGGCACCCAAACAAGTCTTTCCAATCCTTATAGCACTGCTGTAAGATTTGTGTTGCCCAAACTGGCACTTTACAAGGACTGACTTCTGCCCAGTAACCCAGCAATGAACAGAGTCACTTGGTGAAACACCCTTGCCAACCCTTCATCAGGCAGCCCAACCTCAACCACACCACACGCAGCAGATCTGAAATGTAATTTAGGCAGAGATGGGTTCAGCTCTGTTAGTCCCCAGGTGCTCAAGCAGGCTGTACCCCGACTGGCTCACACGGCACCCAGCACTCACAAGCACACCGGTAAGTGAGTAATTGCTTCATGTTGATTGCTCAAAAGCCTTTCTGCATAGGATCAAAGGTTAACTTCTGACTCACTTTCCTTTCTTGAAAGACAAGGAAACCAAAATCCGAATGCATGAAGACTTGTTAACTTCTGAGGATTTCTGAACACTAAAGCTACACGCTACTTCTGTGTGGCTGGGTAACGTTGAGATTTCATAGCATAGCAAAGATAAGTGAGTGCCGGAGCGTTGCCCAATTCCAAAGGAAGACAAGGCATTGGTACAAAAGAGACAACACTGCTTTTCCTCAGAGACTGATCCTGCGTGGGCCACCTTTAAACCATCCATTTCAGACAGCACATGCTCCAGCTCCAACAAGAGAAAAACACAGGCCCATTTCCCAATGATACAAAGCAGGTTGAAAGCATGGCTGGTAGAGAATAAAAGAAAAATATACCTTACCTCCAACTGTAACTCTACAGTCAGAGTGATCATCCCCAGATAAGGTGATTGGAAATGTTTAAAGTGAGGTTCATAAATCTTTGTTAACTAAGATTACTCAAAGGACAGCATTCACTTTAAAAGAAAAACATTACCATATAGCAAATCATAGAATCAAAGCATAATCTGGGTTGGAAGGGACCTTCAAAGGTCATCTAGTTCAATCCCCTTAATGTTAAGCCAGCTATAAAACGACTGACAGTGTACCATATATTATCAGCATCGCCATGTCAGAGATATTGCAGTGTTACTGAGCATGAGGTTTCTGCACTGGCCCAGCTTAACAGCAGGCTATCTGCACAACTATTTTAGCAATTGCTTGTTTAGGAGTTCTCCTTCCTCTCCTGCTCCAGTGTAATTTGGTTTGCATTTTAAAACGACAGGGTTCTTCCTCCCTGCCCCCCAGCCGCACTCATCCTTCAAAGTGATCTGTTTAAAATGATTACATCCTAAGGAGGATTCAAATGAACATAAACAACAGCTGAAAAAATAAATGCTTTCCGAGGGATGAGTAGAAAGGTGGTCTTTCTATTCCTGCCATGACTTCTACCAAACACAGCAAGGAAGTTTTGTTTTTGCTTTCTTAAAGTCTGTGGAACAGTTTGAGGTTTCGGCTCTGTTCAAACGCTACCTCTCAAAAAAAGCCTCACAGCCTACAAGGAGGTATTTCACTGGCATCTTGACAACTATGAATAACATTATTGAATTAAGCAGCTAAATTCGATTTAAAAAGAAACGCAATTAATACATTTTTCCACTGATGTATTAAACCAGCCATATTACCATTGGGCTCCTAGAAGCAAAGGCAAACTACACTTCTACTAGTTACAAACCTCTTAGTACACAAAATAGTCGGATATCAAACTTAGGGCAAAGCTGAAGACCATAGGAAGGTTTATTCCCTGTGCTCGGATTTCCAGCTCACTGATTACGTTCCCTCCTGACCAGATAGAAGAGGTCAGGATTTGTGAGCACAGACAAACATCTCCTCGCCCATCCCCTGCTGTTTTACTCTGTCCTGCAGGGCAAATTGTTTTAACAACTTTTTTGTTAGAAGCCTTGTTAACAAGGCTATAGGGGATACAAGATGCATATCACATGCATCCATTCACAGGGAAGGCTCAACGAGTTAAGATTAGCATGGCCAGCCCATTCACCTGCTTATTTAATCCCTGGTGCACGATAAGTACATTAGAAGAGGAAGGGTGTAATACAGCAACAATGAACCACCATAAAATAACTATTAATAATTTAAAGACCATTTCCAGTACGTATCACCTGAACGATTAGAAAGTCCCATTCCCTAGCTACAGTACAAGTAATGTATTGAGTAATGAAGCACCCAGAGCAGTGGGGAAAGAAACTAAGCCCGTTCATGCAAATAGACCTTTAGATAGACCCTAGAAGTAGGAACTTCTTTCCCTTTCCTTAGCCGCCCTATAAGGACCAACAGAAGAGGTAACTGCCTTCCTCCTCCCGCATCCCAGCACAAAGATAACTTTTCCAACTGGAGGTTGGAGGATCCTTCTCAGGGTATTTTCTGGTGAGGAGCTGCACTGCGCAGACAGGCTACCTGCATCAACAAAAGGAGGAAGCGCCGTGACAAAGCATCGCCCCACGCCAACACATCTGATTTGGGTGTATTATGCTTGGCACGATGTAGCAGTGATGGAAATACAAGCACATGCTGCAGTTGGGCAAGAACCAAACCTCTAGCCCAGGAAGCGGTATTCTCACGGATGCTTCCCCCCTCTCTCTCCTTACGAGAGGAGTGTACAGATTTAGAAAGACAGAAATCTTGCCTTTTACAGTCTCCCATTGATTTTTTTAATTCTATTTTAAACAGCAGCCAGACTTTACTCCAATGTACACACAGACTCAGGTTTCACCCCGTCACCTGTTGGCTCCCGAACAACACCCTTCTTTGTTAAGGCTCACAGCCCTCATTTGAGACAAGTTTCCAGAGAAAACACTTCAAGAAAGTGTTCAATAAGTCACAAAACTGAAGTTGTAAAAATCCCCCCCCAAAAAATCCGCGCATAGCCCAGTTCGCTCTGACATTCACCCTTGCGCCGGCCGCGCTCATCCCAGCGCACCCGGAGCGATGCCGTCCGCGGCACTCAGCGCTCGCCGGGATAGACGGGCTCTTTTCGTCCTGCCCAGGCTCCAAGGACGCTGTGGTGGGCCAGAGATGCCCCAGACCCCCCGGATATCCCTCCCCGAAGCCGGCTCCGCGGAGGCACCGGCGTCCACAGCGCCTCTCGGGCGGGGGAACCGCACAGGAGAACGGATGCAAGGAACCTCAAATTACCTCTGTACAGCACCGAAGGAGCTGCGAGGCTGCGAGAGGAGGCGCGGAGGGGCGTTCCCCGCTGCTTCGGACCGAGCCCCGGGGCTCTGCAGCCCCACACACCCGACAGCAGCGGCCGGCTATGGGACGGGCGCGCTGCTCACGTCGGGCCGGAGCTCAGCTCCCGCCGGGCGGGTCCGGGGAGCTGCCAGAGCCAGGAAAAGAGGGGCAGGGGGAGAAGGGGGAACTCCTCCTGCTCTTGCTGGGTCCCGCCTGCTGGGAGTGCGGCGGGGAGTACCTGCGCCGCCCCTCTCAGGGGAGTCAGGCCGGGCGGGAGGGAACTGCCTCCCGAGCGCTCCTCCCCAAACGCACCCCGAACCCGCACCGCCCGCTGCCCCCCGGCATCCCCCAGCGCCCCTCACCGCTCCTCCGTCAGGCAGCGGGAGGAATTCCTCCTAGCGGCGATCTTCCCTTCCAAGCTCTGCCCAGGGCGGGGGGAGGAGGCAGGGAGGGAGCGCAGGGGAAGCCGACCCCTCCGCCGGCCCACCCGGGGCACCGAGCCGGCCTTTGCACAAGCAATAAATTTCTGCGCTCGGGACACGACGGACGTGGGGTGAGCGAGAGCGCTTTTGTCCGTGGTCACGCCCGAAATAGACTTCCCACCGCACCCGCCGCCGTGCTCCGGGCTGACCCGGCCCGGCCCCGAGAAATTAAGGACTCGGATACGGACGGGAAAACACTCGCTCCAGATCGCTGTGGATGAATAAAGATAATAAAGATCAGCGCGAAGCTGGGACCACTGCGAAAGGATGTCCATCACCGCCTCCCTTGGCATATCCCAAGTGAGAAAGAGGTGCCTGAGCCCCCGCTCATACACAGAGAACTAACTTCCGCGCTACTGGGGCACCTTCCGTATGCCTGCTGACAAACAGCGGCCAGCCCTCACCTTCACACCACCCACAACCCCCTGTGGGCCTAAAGAGCCCCGGGGGGGGGGGGGGGGGGTTGTTTGGCTTCAAAGCCTGGCGGGCAGCTCACCCCTTCCCCCCCAGCACCGTGAATGTAACCGTGAACACTGCGGTCAAATTTCCTCTTTCCTCTCCCCCCCCTCCGCTCTTTGTCTCCCTTGGGAAGTCATTATCAAAGGGAATTGCATCTCGAGGTCAAAGCGGCAAATCCGCCCCTCCCCACCCTCACCCCATCTCCCTGCGAGGGGCAGTGGGCAGCAGCGGGCAGCAGCGGCCGGACACCCCATCCCACCCCCGTACACCCCCGAGGTGCTGCTGCCCGCAGCCCCTTATCTGCCAGGCCCCGCTGTGCGGGACAGCAACGGGGCACTTCGCAGACGCTTATCGCTTCCCCCGGGAACGGAATTTACATACATTTAAATTCACTCTTCTAAATTGAATGGCTTTGCCCGCAGGGTACTAAGGGGAGCCGGCCCCGCCGGTACAGGCCCGGCGGCTGCATCCTTGTCCCCATCCCTTGCTCCCGTGGGCCCACCCAGCTCCAAGGTGTGCCGAGGAGAGGCCTTAGCCCTGCTCCTGACTGCTGATTAATCATCGCCAGACGCAGCCAGGCAGGCTGATGGACCACACCAGTACTGGGCTATCTGATCCCAAGTCACAAAGCCCTTCCTGGGTTAATGATGTCAAAACCAGCCGATCCCCATCACAAACCGACTGTGCCATGAGGTGTGTGTGCCCAGAGTCCTGGCAATTACACTTGGAACAGTAGTTGAACAAAGGAGGTCCCAGGCAGATCCAACCCCACAAAATCAAAGCCACAGTCAGTGCTTCCTGCAGCGGAAAAAAATCTGCTGGAACTCCAGCAAATTACCCGGCTCCGATCCTTCCACAGCCCATTTCACTTCCATAAGCAGTTGCTCTGGTTGTACCACCTCCATTCTTAAGCGACTAAGTTGTTTTGAGGTCAAAGTCGGCATATCACTTGGATGAACTAGAGATTTTGTCAGAGCTTTTGTCAGGCTGGCTTTACAAGACCCCGACTGTTTCTATTCTATTTGTTGGACTGAGCAGACCCCATCTGGTGGCCAGCTGAACATCTGCCAACTCCATTCATCATTAATCAAAAATGGAAATGTCAGGAATAATGTTTATTCTCCCCCATTACACAACTGAATTAAATACCAACAATTTGCATATATTGTCTACTCTTTTTCCAGGGGTGCCTGACCTTTCTTGGTAGATCCCCACAGCGAGGGCTCATCACGTCTGCACAGCACATTGCAGAAAGGAGAATATCTCACGTGGGGACTTTCTGCAGCACAACCACCTCAGTGGCTGCAGATAAGTCTGCAAAGTTTCCTGACCAAGAGCCTATTGAAGCCAGAGACAAGCCATTCCCTTACTTTACAGGGCAGTCAAACTGTCCCTGGTCTTGCTAACGCTCTCCCTGACGCTGAAGTGCTGGAGGGTGCACACAGACAGCTGGCTGCACTGCCTTTTTTCCTGGACTTTTCTGGCTTGAGCACAGAAACTACTATATTGTTCTGGGCAATGCACTTAGAGATTACCAGGCCAAAAACAACCACTGTGATCTTCTATCCCAAAATAATGCGGTCATAAGGTTTTCCTAAAATTACTGTCTGCGTGAACACCACATTTGATTTTGATTTGAAAGTACCAGCAATGAACCCTGCTACAACTCCTGCTAAATCCACTACAGCCCTTGCTAAAGTGTTCCAAGTAGTCAGTTGTTTCAAACTTCTTTTTTTTTGGTTTGCTATGTTTCAGTGCTCAAATGCTGGATCCTAGGTACCCTTGAATGTTAGGGTAAAGAACCAGCTGTCATAATGCCCCTAGGCATTTGTAAATTGTGAAAGTCATTCCTGAACTATCTCTTTTGATTGGGGCTGCTTCCACAGGAACAAATGTGTTGCTATGAGATGTTTCTTATTCTCACACAACAAATACACAACATACATACTTGCTATGTGAAGCATAAACTATGCTACAGAAGTTGCCTTAAAAAAAAAACCCAAAAGCTAAAAAAAGACAGGCACAAACTGACTTGCCCTGTAAGGCACGTTCCACATTCTTGACTGTGTCTGGGTAGAGCTGATCCTTTAAACAACCGGATGCTTCCAGGGACCTGTAATCGATATGGAACCTTTTGCCCTAAGGTATTAGCACAAATTTAGTCTGGGTAACAACTTTCTTGTATCACTGACCAGGCCAGGGGTGTTCTCTGGCCTGTAAGGAATTCACTAAGCGTATCAGTGTGGCTTCCCACTTTGCAATTATCCACATCAGGGAACATCCCCCGAGATAACACTGTTAATTGCTACCTTGTTGGCAGTCACAGAAGAGAGACCAAGGAGCCGAAAACGAATTAACCTCTTGTGCTTCAGAGGCAGCTTCGCTGGCAGGACAGTGGTATTACACCCACCTCTCAAGCCTGATTAGTTCCGTGGATAAACGGAGGAGTTCACCCTCTACATCATCACCCTTTAATGATCACCACCTCCACTCCAAAAGTTTTAATTAAGCATCACCTCACCTGTTCATTTAAAGTAAAAGTTGCAAGTCAGTTAGGAAAGGTGAAAGCATGCAGTAAGGTGAATGGAAGCTGGAATAACTGAAAAAACACCAACCTGTGAGTAATGGTTCTTTCAGAGAAGGCAATGAGAAAACTACTCAAAATAAAGCAGGTTTCATGTTTTGAAACAAAACAAACCAAGAAAGGTTTTGCATGTTTCTGACAACACAGAAGTCATCCACTGAGTAGGAATTACAACTGCTCCCTCCCCAAGGCGTTATGCACAAATCAAAGCCTCTGCCTGACAAGTCGGGTAGGCCCTTCAGGAATTTTAGGGATGGCGACTTGACCATGTATGGTCCTGCCTGCAGGCTACAGCACAGGGAGCTCTAGGATGTGTTTATAGCACCAAGGTCCTTCCCACCTTCAGTGGCCCCAAGACTATGCCCTGAGGGAGTAAAGAGGCCAGAGTATGCTGGACTGCATCAAAAGAATCATGACCAGCAGGTCAAGGGAGATGATTCTCCCCCTCTGCTCTGATGAGACCTTGCCTGCAGTACTGTGTCCAGCTCTGTGGCCCCAATAAGGACATGAACCTGCTTGTGCAGTTCCGGAGAAGGGCCAGGAAGATGCTCATAGGGCTGGAGCACCTATCCTATGAAGACAAGCTGAAAGTTGGGCTTGTTCAGCCTGGAGAAGAGAAGGTTCAGGAGAGACCTTAGAGCAGCTTTCAGTACCTAAAGGGGCTTATAAGAAATCTGGAGAGGGAGTTTTCACAAGGGCTTGTAGTGCCAAGACAAGGGAGAATGGCTTTAGGCTGAAAGAAGGTAAATTAAGATTAGGTATTAGAAGGAGCTGTGGCTGCCCCATCCCTGGCAGTGCTCAAGCCAGGTTGGATGGGGTTTTGAGCAACCTGCTCTAGTGGAAGGTGTCCCTGGCCCATGGCAGGGAGTTGGAACTTGATCTTTAAGGCCCCTTTCAACTCTAACCATTCTATGGTTCTATGAGCAAGGGAGGTGTTTCTACCATGGTCTGAGCTGATCTACTGGAAAACCCTACCCAGTGAAAAATGCTGCTTTACTCTCCCGGACCTGCCAGTGTTGGCACAAGGGAAAACCAGGATCAAACCCTGTGAGGCTGGACTCTTGTGGAGCTACAAGCTCAGATGTCAATCTTGTTCTCTCTTTCTCTTCTGTGAAAACTGGGAGTCATGGGCCTTGCAAATACAAGGGCAAGAGGGTCTTGCTCAGATGGCGCATAAACAGCCTGACCTCCACAATACTCAAACAAAATTCATCTATGTGAAATTCATACAAGTGAAGCTCAACTATGTTCACCTTGGCATGTTCAGAAACCTCCTAGTGCTCTCCCTGCTCAATACGGCTTTCTACTCATCCAAACGGGGCAGTCCGGCGCCACCAGCACATCACCACATGCTGTGGGAGCAGAGGCAGAGCAGTGCTGCTACTGACATACCAGGGCCTCTCGGCTGTGTCAGTGACTGGTGTCTCCTTGTGTGTTCATTTTTGAGGCTGCAAAGGAAGGGCATGGAGGGAGCCTGCTGTGAGTTCTGATGGCTGTTTGCCAGTTTTAAAATATAGAGAAAACCAGCTCTGTAGGAGACATGTAAAAGACAGGAGATGGATGATATGCAACAGAGAAGAAGAGTTACAGGGATTAAAAGGAAGAGTGCATATGAAATTCAGCAGGTTAAAAAATACAGATAAGATGACTTTTGCTCACCACAGGCGACTACTTCAGGGTGCTCAGTTTCCAACTCTTTGCTGTATTCCCTGTGATCCTAACAGTCTGCCCTCTGCCTGCCTCAGTGTGCACAGACCAGGGACAGTGCCCCACACAACTGTAGAAAGTAAGTGGTAACATCTAATGGGCACATCAGCATCAGACAAATTAGGAGGAACCAAGTAGCACCAGGAAAATAGATAATACTTTAAAATAAAATGCTAATTTTTACCTGCCAAACCACAGCACAGGGAGCTTCAGAGGCATCCAGCAACCAGGCATCAAGGAGGGAACCAGCGCCTGAACAGCTTCCAGCAGAGAGCTATGCCAGCTGCCCTGAGGACTGGGCAGCATAAGCCACCGCATGATGGGAATGCATGTCTAAGGTTTACTTTATTTCCTTTCCCTAGTGCGCTCGGAGCTAAAGACCAACAACACCTTTTAAACCCGGGATCCTCCTCTGCTTCAGCAGCAAAGAATTAAAGTTTCATTAAAATGCCCTTCCTCGCTGGATCGGGCCAGGACTTGCTCCTGAACCGACAGGTCTGCTGCTGTCTCTGGAAACTCTTAACCCCACAGGCTTTTCTGAAGGAGTAGCCCTGATTTTATCATAATTGGCTCCACACAGCCCACAATCACACAGGGCAGAGGCAACCACCTGGGTGCCCACAACCCGCCGCAACCACCGGCTGACGGGTGCCAGCGGCACTCTCCTACCCACACCAGCACCCTCGCTTCATTAGCACCCGTTTCCCAGGCTGCACGAGGCACAACAGAGCTCATTGCAACAGCACGCGTCTGCAACGCTGCGCTGGTAGCAGGGGCTGACGCAGGGTGGAATCTCTGCCTGGGTTTTTAATAACACCCCAGCGCAAACACCATTATGCAATGGGCACGGTGTTAATGCGCTGTTTGCTTATGGAGGGACTTTGCAGCCAAGCACTGTGCCAAAGCCTGTGCGGGTGATGAATGATGTCACTCTTATCTGTGTCAAGACCCATTCTCAGGCCTTGCCTCCGAAGGACTCCTCGCAATTTATCTAAATTGGTTTGGAAATTGATTTAGATTAAAAAAAGGAAACCATGCAAACTGTGCGGCTCTGCTACTACGGTCAACACACATAGACAGAGAAAGGGAGACCTACCCCAGGAGCAGGGCATCCATGTAAAGAAACTAACATTTAAACTAGTATTTTGAGCCCTTTGTGAGTACAGGTTTGATGTGTGAGTAATGCTCTGGTTACACTCAGTCTGCTCTATCAGTGGTGATGCTTTTCAACAGCCCAAATTTAGGAGGAAACCCCAGGTGTCTGATTTCAAGAGAAGGCAGTGTTTGACATGGAGGATTACTACTGCTGCAGCAGCATTTCATCTTGAGAAAACAAAACTCGGTTTTAAACCAAAGATGAGATTTTTCAAAGGTCTGAGGTAACCTCTTCTTTCTTAAAGTCTGCATGATGAAAGAAATCTAGCAGTCACTGAAATAGGTACCCAGCAGTGCCACATTGCCACTTTCCAGAAGCCATACCCACAGCACACTACAAACACAAGGCAGAGAACAATGCTTAGATTAACTATTAGTATATTTTACCAAATTAATCTCACAAGCCATCCTCAAGGCAGACAGTGATGCAAGGAGGATGTAATAAATGTCAGGTGGATAACAAGATGCATTACACCTTTATTAGCTTGCTTTAGCACAGCAGTTGTAAGAGAGACTAACAGACTGATGAACTGTCAAGACTGAAGGCCACGAAACCCTACCAAACAGCATCACCAGAAAAAGATAAGTGTTTCAGTCTTTTGTATAGGAAGATTCAACAGCTAAATAATTATCCAGGTAAGCATGGGAACAGTCCTCTCACTTCTTGTTCAGTAAACAAAAAACCCTGTCTTAAAGCTGGAGAGGTTTCTACCTCAACAGTTTCATCCCTCTTCTATCTGGACAGCTGATGTTGTTACTGAGTTCTTGACTTTTACAGTGTTTCTTTTTCATGTTTAAGAAGGCTTCTCATGGTCTAGGCAGCATCCAGATGACACCCTGACTCAATACGCGAATGCAGTTTTATGATGAGTTTGTGTTTTGTCAGTACCTTAAAACAGGAATGATACCCAAAATCTCCTTCCCCTTGTTATTCTCTCCTACCCTGGGTGGGAGGGAAGAAGAGGAATAAGACAGTCTTCCACCTATCATAGAATGACTTGGGTTCAAAGTGACCTTAGAGATCACCTAGATCCAACCCCCACGGCAACAGCAGGGACACCTTCCACTAGATCAGGTTGCTCAAAGCCCTGTCCAGCCTGGCCTTGAACACCTAACTGAAGTTCCTGCTGTGAGAGCCACAAAGGTTTCCTCCTCACTCCCATGTCCTTCTTGAATGAGTTAGAAATCTCTGTAAGCTGGCATATTGCTAAAAATATTCCCACTGCCATGTTTCCTCATGGAAGTGCTGTAATGTAATCCATTACCCCAAAATAGGCACCAAACCAACATCCATTTACATGCCTGGGAAAAATCGATGTTAAAAGGACTTTGTCCTTAGTACAGATTTCACCTTACTAACATTAATCTATCTATGACCAAATAAGATGTGGGGTAAACATGCAAGGTTTAAGCTTGCTGGCTCTTCTCCTAGAGGATTATGATTCAGCTCATTTTCTGAGAAACCCAAGCAGGCTTTCTGCTCAACAGTCAGGAATGCCTGAGTGGTTACATCCTTCCTTTATTCTTCTTTTGCTCCCCTCAAGCATGATTAGGTTTTCTCTGCTGGTTTAGCTCCCAGAACTGGTTTGTTGCAGGATGAGTTGAGTACAGTTGTCAGTGTTAGGGAGGGGATAGTAGGAAAGCCCAGAGGGACAGTCCCACTCCTGGTCAGTAGCTAGCGATTATAACTACACCGATACATCAAAACCACATCAAAACGCAGCCAGGGAAGATGGCTTCACAAGCGCTTCTCTCCCTTGCCTACCAAGTGTCCTCAGGATTATGGACACGCAGGTATGAACCAAGGAGAAAGATTAGGCAACAAGTGCTATATCCATAAAAACCCCAGGCCTAGCAAAGTCACAGTCCAAAGAGCCAATTTCTCCTCCAAGTATTTCCTTCACCACAGAGCTAGATAGGATTGAATGTTTAGAGATACAGTAGTTGCTCCTTTCCTTCTCTACATCTCCACTGCATTTAGAGTTCAGGTGGGCCAGGCAGGGTCTGTTCAAGATGCAAGTTATGTCTGGTTTTCAGCAGGATAACAGCAAAGATCTCAGTTAAATATTCAAATAGAAATCCAGTTAATTACATTTGTTGGCAGTCATTACCCTTTTCACACAAACTCTCAAGATACTTAACTGTAACTACAACAGGGAAAATCAGTTTAAGTCCCCTAAACAGCAAGCTTCACCTCATCACCAACGTGACATTGCTATAGACAAGTCTGGAGCCTCTAATACACATGTATTTCCTTAACTGTAGTCACAGAAATGTTTGCATAGTAAAAGCTTTTAGATTATTTATAGTAATGAAAAACCTTATGTATTAAGCACAGTACAAATGAAGATTGCTGTAAGAACACTCAAATAGTACCCTTGACACAAATGACCTTTGTACAAGCATCCATTTATCCTTAAGTCCTTACTGTACCATCAGTTGCTGAAGCAGCAACTGCTTGACAATACCTGACACCCAATTCTCAGCTGGAGGCCTCCAAGCTTTAAGCTACACCCACCTGAGCTTGCCAGCATGTCCCAGCTTTTCCTACCAGCTTGTTCAGGAGGATGGATTCCTTTGGATGTGACCCTTGAAGTAATAATGCCTAGCTTTGAAAGACTACCAGAGTTTAATGGAAGTGAACAAGTGCTAATGCAATCTATGGCCACAAACAACACATGCTTCCAGAATAAACAACCTCCATCCCCATTTTTGAGAATGTATTTGCATCCAGCCACTATGAAGTGAAGCATTTCACCATTGCTGTGAGATCCAACATCAGAGGTTGAGGAAATTTGCTCAGGTGTCAGGGCACTTTCACAAAGGTAGTTCAAGATTAATTTCTGCAATTCTGCAGTTTTTACAGAAAAAGTTCATTCATTTTCAGGAAGAGGCAGCAGAAAAGCATCCAACCTTTCCACTACATAACACTTTGCTATTTTTTAAACAGGCTTTGAAAGCAAATATTTGAGATAACAATGTGAACTCAAGGCAAACCCCTAAATTTCAACAGATCAGGTTTTGTTAAGTAAAACCTGTTAATATCAGAGCTGCTTGGCATGACTTCAGATATGTCTGACAGGTGATTTGTCAAGACATGGTATTTTTACAGGTCTGAGAAATGGCAACTGTCACATACAGAGTCTATAAGAAGTCCTGGGAATGTTCATGTATGTTTGTATTAGTTTAAGTTTTCAACGATTCAGTACCTTTACACTTGCGTATTCTCCTGACTTGCTATCTTGTTGACAACAATCATTGCTGAGACAAGATTAACTCTCAGACAATTAGTTAGCAGAGGAAAGATGAGAATAAATGTTTCACAACAGCCATGTACACATGATTCTCCAGCTTGATGTAATCTTTGGATTTCTATGTTACATGCACATCCCTCCCTCCTCAGTCATCATCTACTTTCTCTTCAGTGGTACTCCTTCATAATTCTCTGAGAAGCAGAAGTGATGAGTCAATGATAATTCAGTGACAATTACATTGTTTTGTAAATGCAATAGATTGACAGCTGGCCTGGACTTTATTTACACATGATGTACTCTGAACCTTGTACCGGCCAAGTTTTAAAGCAAGAAACACTTTTCCCAATAAAAACCAGGGTGGGGATTTGGGCAAGAATCACTTTTTAGGTTCGGATGACTGGCTTTCATCAACGGATATCCCGCACATGCTTCTAGACTGGTGTAAGTTCCATTCACAGAAAGAGGACCGGAACAGATTACTAATGGGCTTATTAAAGAGAAAAAAGATAAAAGGTTTAAAAAGACAACCTAGTTAAATTAGCTACAGTTTCGTTAAGGTTTCAGTTACAGAATGGAGAATCTTGACCTTTTTGAGCACTGCCACTACTTTCTCATCCAACTTGGTGTCATTACGCAGTTGGATTGGACTCAATCAGTTCTTGGTGTGTTGATCATACAGTACCTAAAATGTGGCACGACTTCATTAAGATGCAAAGATTCAGAGAGGTGCCCGCTCAGCACGAGTAAAACCAGCTTTCACAGTATTTTATGTAGCTAGTTTGCACCACATTACACTATACAAAATAAGCAATGCCCATACCAACCCAGACTGGCTCTGTGTCAGGACCGTAGAGCCTTAAGCGTTTCTGAGCTTCCTCTTGTAAATGAGATTAAGGCTGAATTTTCTTCACTACTCACCATACCAGGAAGACCACTCTTGGAGAAATCTGCATAGCCAAAACCAGCTAGTGCGGGGTCAGAAGCATGCACCTGGCACAGCCTAAAGTACCTAAGGAGATCATGACTTATTAAAATTGCAGCTAGATCAACTCCTGCTTGATACTATTAGACTATGCCACCATATCAATCAAATGATTGATTCTTCGAGACATAAATGATCAAGTGGCATCAGCTGTGCCACTAGGATGAGGAAGAATGATGTATAACATGGAAGAGTCCCCTAGCTTAGATGCAAAAGTAAGACCTTCATACCTAATTATAATCTTATTACTCATCTGCCACAACTGCAATGGACAGGTTGCCTCCTCTTGATTTCTCTAGTCTACAGTGGAGCTAATGTAAAAAGGTCAAAATGAATCAATATGCTGATCCTCCCAGCAGTGGATTTTCAATACAGCCCTGTTACCACACAGTGGAAATAACTGAGGTAAGTTTAGAAGATGTAATTATCTGTAACTTTTCCCCATTAAGCCCTGTAACTCTCAATGAGGATTTACGATCATACATACTTCAACTTCTGTGTGGAGTTAATAACTTCACAAGAGACAAATAGTAGAACAAGCCATTCACATTTTGTACTATCAACAAATAAATGCTGGAGAGCAAGTTTTTGGATCCAGCTATTACCTCCAATTACACCTACCTCTATGAATAAATGAAAACTAGTTTGCATTTTTTTTCCCCTGATCATTAGCCTCATTTACAGAAGTGTTATGAGGCCACTTCTTTATCCATTAGCGTGAATTAAGCGATACCCTGCTGGGCACAGCACTGTTCAGACATGCTGACTGCAGAGCAGCTGCTCTCCTCCTTTGGTATTGAATGTTGATTAGCATCATAGCACATGACACACTGCAGGGCATATTGTGTGTCACACTATGACATACAACACTTAATGAGAACCCAAAGCAAATCCCATCGTTTAGAAGGCCAATTTCTGCTCTGAACAGCAAGGCAATAATTAAGCACATGGTCTGTCTTGGGGAAGACTAAATCCCTCAGACAGGGGGCATTCTGGTTTTGGGACAACACTGAGTACCTGAGGCAGAGCTGTGCATTTTCTTAGTTATTCTAAGCAGTAGCAAGTGCACCCATTGCCAAATAATCAAATCTAGTCATATTTTTTCAACAAGACACTTGTACTTTACCCTTGCAATTCTAATCAAGGAAACAGAATGAAGCTCCTGTGTCAGTAGACGTATACAGAACATTGTAGGAAAGACACAGCAGCTATGAAAATAGAGTGCACAATACAAACTCAGGTCCCTGAACATGAATCAAGGTTTAGTATCACCTTCCTGCAACTACCAACAGACCCCCAGCAGAATCTTTACATACTCTTTCAGATGAGGACAGCTGACAAAGTATGCAAAGACGCACCTTTTCTGGCAAAAGTGCATTACTTATCTGAACTCTACTTTGACAATACTGTGAAATAGTGCAAGACTGTATTATAAACATTTCATTACCTTGTCATTATTCAGTTGAAGCAAAGCTTTTCACAACAGTGGAGAAATTAATGTCACACCATTCAAATTTATGGAGAAATTCTAGTTATTTTACAAGAAAGCATGTTTCATGATAATAGGCAATGACACAAGAATGCTGAAAACACTGCTGCCTCAAGTTACCTGCAAAGCAGCATCCACAAAATACTGACAATGATCAGCTTAGTTTGTTCTGAATGACTCAAACTTGATTAGTAAAGGTTTTGGTTTCTCCAGGAGAGCCATGCAGCAACTGTATCCATTTTTCCAGCCAAATAACATGTTTTGCCCTGCACGGTACTCTCTTGCTCCTAGGCACCAATGTAAGCAGAACAGGAGAATGCCTCTGGGGAGAGCAAGCCAAGTTCAGTCACTGGAGTTGACCTAATTATTGTCATAGTTATACATCTGTTTCAAAGAGCAGAGCTAGAACCTTCATATGAGAGGGGTTAGAAGAAATTAGACTTCATTAATCAGAAGAATGATGAAGAAGCATAACACAACCCACTCCTTTTTCTCTCCTGGTCACAATACAGTCATGTTGCAGGAGAGCATCATATGATCAATAACAAGGGGTCAAAAAGTTTTACATCTACAACTCTGTCCATGGAAACAGCTAGAAAGAGATATGAAGAAGATAAAGGGAAAAAAATATCACAGAAGGTCTCCAAATTGCTTGCTCTCTTTTTTCTCCTCCAACTCCAGGGCACAAAGTCAGATTTGATGGACAGAAAACCACTTCAGAGGGTAAGCTTTATATTAAAAAGGGTCTTATATTTTAAACTGAGAACAGACCCAAACCTGGGAAACAGACTGAGGTTACAGCAGAGATCTTTATGAACTACGTTCCTGGTTTTGATGGCTTCAGCCTTCCTCCCATGACCTCACTGAGAATGCTTCAGAGAAGAGTTAGAGATGATGCTACCTTTCAACTATTGTAAGGCAGCAGTGCCCAACTTTATTTCTGGGTAGACCACTGGTCACAGTTGAGTCTCAGAAAGGGTTACCCACTATAGCACTGCCTCATCCCAGCTCTTGGATTAACTTCTCATGTCCTGTGTATACATAATAACCTGTGTATTTATCTTGTAGGTGTGGGATGGTGTTCTAGGGACTCCTAGCCCACTGTTTCCTTTGGAGACACCAGGAAGGGAGCCCCTAGGAGCAGATTGAGTGGACAACTGTAGTGTGCAGGTCACACTGAGCACTTTTACTAGGGAACAGTGCTAAGAGCCTTCAGCCCCACCCCAGGAGAGCTCTCCAGCTGGAGCACAGGCCAGGAAGGCCAGCAAGACATGAGCCATGAGCTTTTGGTGCAGTTGCAGCTTGCGCAGTGCCAAATACAGCCAGCCAAGAGGTACTTCAAGTACCTTGACCCTCCTTGATTGGGAAGGACACTGCAGCCATGTCTCTGCACTGGTAAATTAAACTGGGCCAGGGCACAAGCTCAAGACACCATTTCACTACTGGTATGCTCTATGAGCACTACTGGACAGTGTGTGGGATACTGGAAAGGCCATGGATCATTCTTACCAGGTGGGCCAGAAAAGAGTTGGGTTTGGATTTCACCACAGTGCTCCAGTGCTATTTCAAAGAGGCTTTGAACTACTCTGCCCATGCTTTCATGTAGTACCTCAACACACACAACACGCATTGTCAGCTCCCTCATGAGTATTTCAGTCACACTGAATGGGAAAAAAAGGCAATCCACCAAACAGCAATGTCCCTGCAAAAGAAGTATGTGGTGGGGCACACAGCACAGTGCAACTATGGGAAAGGGATATGCAGTGTGGATTTGGGTAGCCTGGCACCTGGTCTCAGGGGCAGTTACTGCTAAATGAAACACTGCCCAGGCAGATGTAGTCTTGGGCTTCTGAGGAATCTTCCACTGACCTTAATAAACACACTTAAAATGTGGAATGGCAGAATAACTGCTGCCTTCCCCAAATTTTTAGGCTTACATAAGTTTCTTTATAAAACAGAATTTTGGAACCATGATTTATTCCAGCCCAAGTACTGGGAGTAGTTGCAAACTTCAATGCAAAACATTTATGTTTTAAAATACTTTCAGAAACTCATCCATCATTTGGAAACTTTTTGATAGAATCCAATTTTTAATAAAAATAGCTTTTAACTATATATATTTGAGAAGAAAATGCAGAAAGACCATTGTTACAAGACAGAAAAGGAAACAAAATTAGATTTGAAAATACTTTTTGGGGTTACATTTTTTTCTTAACACATTTTAGGCTCTAGTTTACAGTAAATGCAAAGAAGCAAAATGACTTTCAATGTCATACACACGGATATTAATTTCAGAGGATACTGCTGTTTTCAATCATGTTTAATAGTGTTAATTTTTCCTCATTATCAGCAAAACAAAGTAAGTACATGCTGAGGATAAGGAAACAGCTTTGTTTATCTTCAAAATCATGTGCTTACCAGAACTAAAGCATATATTTGCCATATGTCAGCCCCTGCCCCCCTCCTTTAAATTACAAATTGATTAATATAACACAGCGGTGCTATATTGTTAGTAAGAATAAAGCACGTTTTTAAAGAGCAATTAAGTGGGATAAAACTACTTGGAGGGAAAGGTTTTCCACTGCAACAGTGTCTCAGGGAGACCAAAGGGGAAACCTGACACGAAAGAATGTCAGCCTGAACTTGATTAATTTGTACCCAGAGCAATGTGTCCCGTCCCCCACTGCAACAGCAGCAGCTTCCCACATCACTTCGCAATACCCTTCCTTACAGTTTCCTTTTGTTCCACAGGTTGTCCATGAGATGGATCTGTTCAGATTGATGTATTTAATAGAGCCATGTTTTCCCTGTTATTGTCCCAAACTTCCCAACTCAAACCATCTGCACTTATGTGTAGCTTGCCAGAGACGGCTTCTTTGCCAAACAGATTGTGCAGGATGAATATGCAATGTCGCAGTCCAGAACACACGAAGCCAAGTCAGCTCCCACAGACAACAGCAGCTTTGCCACAGGACCCACACTGTGGTTTCCTGGGATGGTCACACTGACAATATCAATAGTCCAGGACAGGGACATAGCAATGCTCAAAACCAGGTCAAATCTGAACTGTATTTTCCTTCTTTTTGCTTTTTGGCACTGATATTTGAGACAAGTCTAATGGTTCAGTTTTATGGCTTAGAAAGAAAAGCCTTGAAAAGCTTGATCTCCGCTTTAAATGAAAGCAGATTCTCACTTGCACAGAAGAAGCCTAGTGCTTAACAGTGCTTTGCTTGCAAACATTGCTATGCTGTTAAGACAAATGTTACATTTTTAGAGACAAACCTATCTATGAGGTTTAATGTAAAGAGAATATTTATTTCTATAGTGAAATGAAAACAAAGGTTTGTGAAATAGTTTAAAAAGTGAGGAAATGTAACACTGAAAAAAATGTTACATATATTCTACGAAGATGCTAAGTATATCCTCACAACTCCTTTCCCCTGGGAGTTATGATGCTCAGCAAGTTCGGCTCTTAAATCAACATACATTTATTATTTAAGTTATATTGTCATTGCTTCCTTTCTGTTCTGTGAGAGCACAGCACAGCTATTCCAGGCTTCCAAGCTTGGAAGCAGCATCTTTAAAGCATGAATATTACATTACCCACACGCCTACTGGACTAGAGAGAAAACACTTCTGTTGCATAGAAAGACTGACATCTCTAAACATGCTACAATAAAAAGCAAGACCTGATAAAAATTCCATTACTTGCTTATCTGGAGGGATTCTTCCCAGTTCAAAGGGTCAATTTCCCAGCAGGGCACCAGTGCTTATCAGCTAGCTCTGCTGAGCCTTTCAATTGCAAAGAGAAGTGTTGCTTCCAACTGGCATGACAATGGCACTATTAAACAGGCACTTCAAAGATATAGATGCTGTAAATGCTTTGATTTTGCCAAGTTCTCTATGCCAGCAGTATCCAACAGACTTTTTCATGCAGAGGTCAGTCTTCACTAGGCAAATGAAAAGCAGGTAATAAAATAAGTCCTGTGAAATGCAGCAAATCTATCATGTGCCTCTATTCCTAAAACAGGTCCTCATGTTTAACTAGGTACACAAAAGGCCACACCTAATCAAGAGAGAAATGGGACTACTACAGCATGAACTTCAACTAACTTGCTGTAGCAGGGAGCCAAGGCCTGGAACTTGGTTATATCCCACAGTCCTTCCATTGGAAGAAAACATGCTGACAGCAGTATGGCTGAGGAAAAGCTGTAGGAATGGACATTCAGAGAAGATTTATTGATTAGCTGCATGAATGACACCAGTCTGGATTCATTTTAAGCTGGCTCTATAGACAGGAGAGCCAGTACTGCAGATGACTAAAGGGACACAGGGCTTGTTTGTTATCTTACTATATGGAATGAAGGAGACTGGGTGCAATCAGTGTGGACAAAATGGTCATTCTCCAGTTATCACAGCATCATGTGGTATCGATCACACATGTTAAGGTGCATACGCGACCATCCAACATCTGCCAGTTTGCATCAGCGCTGGATGCATGTACCTTTATCTACATCTTAGATGACTAGCCTCAGACCTCTCCCAGCATTTGATCTGTGACCTTTCCTTGCACATAAACCACATGTTTTAAGTAAAACTCCCCTGCCCTGAGAGAAAGAAATTTGCACATCATTAAACTTTTAAAATTCTTTTTCACTTAGCTTTCTTCCCACTTTCTCTGGAGCAATGTCCCGGAGTCCCAGCCCTGTTTTTTTCAGGCCAACCATCTGTTTGGATGGAGCAGCATCCTTTGGAAGGAGCTCTGCAATCTTTTTCAAAGGTCTGCACTGCAGTTCTTTCGACCTGTTAGCTTGTAACCTCTGGGACACCAGTAATAAGATGTGCCAGAAAAGACTGCAACAGTAAGAAGCTTCATTTTCACGTGAATGAGGATGTGACAGGAAGCTTTTCAATCCCAAACATTTCCTGTCTGATCAACAGGCCACAGATTACATACATGATCTACAGCAAACGAAGTCCATCTACTCTAAGGCATGTCTGCTGAAAGCACAGACACACTGATTAAATTAAACTTTAAGTCTAGAAAGCAGTTTAAACTCAGACAGGGACTAGATTCACTCTTCACTGAAGGAATTATCCTTTTTCTAGTTACTCTAGTTCCTTTCAGATGCAAAAAGGAAACTTTCACTTGGACCTTCCATGCCTGGTTTATGCAAGCATGGTTAAGAAGGGCATGGGATAGAAATGAAAGCTATTATGTTATCACATCCCAGTAAGTTACACCATACCAGCAGAGCCCCACATACTTTGGACCAATCCCAGCAGCAAAGCTGTAAGAGCACTTTTTGCCAACACATGACACCTTGTAAAGACTGCACTTCCCTCACCTTAGCCAGCAGGGAACACAAGTATTCCTCAGTGCATGCCAGTAACACAAGGCATGCTGTGGCTTTAATAAAATTGACCAGGGCAAAATAAACCCTGAATCTCCACTGTTGACAGGCTGATGTGCACATAGCATGCAAGTTAGAAACAGTTTTGTCCTAGGGCTTTATTCCATCCCAGCTAACATTTATATATCCTCTCCTTCCATGCCCCAGGCAGCAAAAAAGTGTATCTTGTGGTTTTGACTTGTACACAGGTAGTTTCTCTTCCTCTCTTTTGTCCTCTCCCCCCCACCTCCTTTCTTTTCCATTATCTTTCAATTAGTCACAGGAGTACAGCAAAGCACACAGTTCTCTGATCCCTTAGATGATCTTTTATCTACAAACATTAGTACCTGCCTTTTCTCTAGGAGGAGCAATCTTTTCAGAAAGAACTTGCTTTTCAA
Source organism: Melopsittacus undulatus (assembly GCF_012275295.1). Classification (NCBI taxonomy): domain Eukaryota; kingdom Metazoa; phylum Chordata; class Aves; order Psittaciformes; family Psittaculidae; genus Melopsittacus; species Melopsittacus undulatus. The sequence continues at coordinate 11,555,438 of NC_047531.1, read as the reverse complement.
AGAAGAATGAAGGCAGCAAAATTGGAGGAATAGGCAAAAAAATTAGGCAGGAGTTGTTATAAATATTCATGTTAACAACTCCTAATAAAAACACCAGTCTTGTTTCCATCAAAAATATGCAGAAAGGATTCTCTCAAAGCTTAAAGGCAAAAAATTGTGTGTAAGTCTACCAAGTGAGTACTGCTATGCTTTAACACAACCAATGTGTACACCAGCAGTTCCTCCTCTACAGATGCCCAGTTTCTTTAGCCCTCAACGCTTGAGTGTCAGAGGCATCCTGTACAGAGAAGTTTTTGTGCCTCTGTAAACATGTTGTTTACACTTTGAAACAGAAAGCATTTCAATACAAAAACACATACTTTGATCCCATCAGCTGTACCTCCCCAGCCACCCACTACCATGCTTTGCTAGAGGATTCTTTCAGCCTGTGCCCAAGGAAGGGTGTTTTACTCCAGTAGTTGCCAGGGATCATGCAGCCATTTCCCTCCATTAGCAGTGAGATGAAACATACTAATTTCTCCCTTTAGAAGAAATTCTAAGCTAGTATTACTGAAAAGTGATCCATAATCCCCAGGGATCTAACAATGTTTAGCAGGCTTTACAGGAAGAAAAAAGCTAGTGTTAAGACTCCAAGTTTAGGAAGTAGTACATGCCATGAGTTTTCCACCTATATCACATGCATCTGTCTAAACCAAGTCATTTTCAGGGCATTTAATCACCTTGCCATTGTGCATTGGTTTTGGCAAGTTTTATAGTAGAAAGCTATGGGCCAGCAGGCTAAGATGCAGTGATTTCTAACTTAGGGAGAACAGTTAATTTATGCCACTCTTCCAATGCATATGTAAGTGGGGACCTGACTGACAAAACAGCTCTATCATGAAAAGCTTACTTAAGATTTCATCAGCTAATATCTAGATGACAACATTGCTTTATCTTCAGTACAACCTGTCACTTGTAACTTTACTTGAGGAAAAAGAAACAAAATATAGAAGTAAGATTTCGCAATGCTCAGCTTATCTTGAAACATCTCTTTACTGGACCAAGATACAGCAGTAAGTGTTCATTACGAATACCACATGCCTAACTTTATAGTATAACATATAAGCAAGCCAGGATAACGTTGGAAACAGGACAAAGCAATATTTGGTATGCAAAGTTTTATCAGAAACGGATGGATTAGGTTTTCTAAAATAGTTTCTACTGATCTAGAAGAGCTGATCTCATTAATGTCATTATCTTAAGTTACTCCATTATTTCCCATTTGGGTTTTCTCACATTTCATCACCTCCTAAGCATGTCTCCCTAAGAAAAGTCTCGCTGGAGAGTTCATTCTATGGTGTTAGTAAGAAGAAAGTTTTATGTCCTCTTCTGCAGTTTAAGGTTCACAGTTGCCCACTTGTTTCCTGGGAGAGTGCTTCAAAGTGGAAAACCAGGCCAGTCCATGCAAAGGTCTGAAGGGTTCACAACTTACATATGACTCTAAACACAGAGTAAGAGGAAGGGAATAAGGCATCAGGCACTATGCCTTTTGCCACATGGCAGCTAGGCTCCTCACCCAGCTCAAGAACCAGTACTTGAAATGATAAGGTACAAAGAGTTACAGCTGTCTCAAACTGGACCCCTGAGCACATGCATCTACAAAAGACATGCATGCCTACACTAAGCAACATATCAGAAAGAGAGATTCATAAGCTAGTGGAGACTCAAGCTCATAAAACCACATGAAGCAGTACAGCTGGATGTTCAGTCTGGGCCAGCAATGATATTGCTGCATTTCCATAGCTCTTGTGCTGCTAAACTTGGATGTCTCTACTGCATTCCCCAACAGCTTCTGCTTCCAAGTGCAGCCAATCTGGGAACACTGGGAACACACATCTGGGGTCTAGAAATGCTCAGTCAAAAAGCTGACAGGATGAATCACCATCTCCCTGCCAGCTAAAGGATGGAAGAGATTTCTCTTTCCCTATCCCCCATCCTAACAAGCAGCTGCGATATGCAGGAGCAGAAGGGAGGATTCAGGTGAACAGAAGACCCAATGCAGACAGTGTGGATCTGGAAACAGATGCTCACCAAAGAAAAAAGATACCAAATTAAAAATAAAATGTTGGAAGTGCAGAGCTGGCCAAAGGTCAATTTAAATAGGACTTCAGTTCTTGACAAAATGCAGAAAGAATTGTTGCTTCCAGTTAAACCTTTGAATATGGGTGAGGCTACGGCGTCTTTAGATGCAAACAGCACTGATCTAACGAACAGCTTGAAACTTATACTGAAGCTATATTTTAATTATTTCCAATGGGATAAATAATCAGCACAGTCAGCACTGGCAATGTTGGGGAAAAGCCAACACTAATGCAGCAGATTGAGCCAGGACTTCAGAAATTGGGATTAAAACTTCTTAGGGAGGCCTGTAGCCCTAGGCCAAAACACAAGGCACTGCTGCGCAGAGCAGGGAAGGGAAGGGCAACAGAAGACAACTTCCATTAAGCCATGTAAGTTACTGAAACGATGTACAGGGAGTGAAAAGTACTGAGAAGAGAGATCTGACCACACACTGGAGGCTGTTTGAGACTGCTTTCTATTTCCTTCCTCTTTCATATTAGAAAGTTAATATGGAAGCAATTCAAACACATTTTCTTTGTTTTACTCACTTGAAGTGCTTTCTTTTTAAGCACAGAAGGCAGGAGAGAGAGGAACACCAAGTGTCCTCCCAATTCTGCTCCCTGCACTCTGCTGTGCTGTTCTGGAAGACCCTGGTGTCCAGGCTGCAGCAGTACTGGGAGGTTCCAGGGCCTGGGACAGCAGGAGTGGGCTTTGTAACAACATCCGTACTTCCCGAGGCTGCCCTTGCAGTGGACACACTTCTGGACAGAATCACCTTCCCTCAAAAGGCAGAGCTTTCAGAACAGCAAGCCAGAAAGCTGTGATACACAGAGAGGATGGGCTGCTCAGTGGAGAACATACTCTGCTTTACACACAGCCAGCACCTTCTACTTGCTCCTCCACCCAAATATTAGGGATGCACAGCACCACCACCAGGTTTTGCGTCAGATTTCTTCCTGCTTTAAATCCAATGGGGGGGGGGGGGGGAGCTCTTGACTATTCTGTGATGGCAACAATATCCCTGGCGGTCTGCATGGCAAAAGGAGGACCTGCCTCATCATCAGTTGTACTATTGAAAGTGGCACTTACAGGCATTATGATTTCACTCTCCAAGGCCATCTCAAGTTTTTACAACTTCACTGCAATACTGATCCAGATACATTCCCTCTCCTTCGTTTGAAAAGATGTAAAATGAAGTAATCTCAACAGTTCAGTTACTATTCTCAGGACAGGACTCAGAAGCACAGGGAAAGATCTTGCGCTAGGACAACAGGGAAGCAGAGCACACAGACTGAGATTTACAGACATGCTCAGCTTCATGCTCTTGCTATGCATACAAGATATAAACTAGATGAATGTATATGTAGGTATACACTTACAGAGGCAAGACTATACACTGGCATGATGATTCCAGAGCACTTAAGGACACCCCAATAGACAGGCTGAGACAAGTTAAGTAATAACACAATTTAAAAGAGCACGCTGACAGCTAAAAGATGCAAAGTAGTTCATTCTGAGAAGTACCTCCATCTATTTTATGGTGGAATAATTCATTTTGTATGCAGTAAAATTTGTTTCAGGCTTCTGATAACTTAATTATTTGTGTGGGTACAAGATGAGTTCAACCTGAACTAAGTTAACTTGAAATCCCTGCCAAGCTTAACAAGCCTTAAATTGCTGGGGTTTTTTTTCTTTATTTTATTTTATAGATGGAACATGGATAGCTATAGTTTGTGTAAAGCCATGGTTGCTTTTCTTAAAGCACCAACCTGCTAGCCAGGTGACACAGGTCTTCCACCAACAACCTGATTCACTGTACTCTGGACCTGTGAGCCAGACATGGACTAGTTAAGGAGAAGCAAATCATCTTCCACTTGGACCAAAAAGCCATCTACAGAACTTACATTTCATAATGCTTCACCAACAAAGAAGAAAAAGGTTAACCTCTCTCATTGCCAGCCACAAAACAGGCTTACTGAGTGAGCAGACTCACACTCATTCTGGCAAGTGACACAAAGATCTGTTTTATTTCCACCGCAACTCTTCCAGTCACTGGAAAGACTGAATGCAAGCACGTATCTGTGACCACATTTTACTTCACCAGGGCAAACAAAACATGGATAATCCTCTCCCCAGCAAGAGAAGAGATTTCTGGAGCTCATCTTTCGAGCCTTGTTTGCACTGCATTTCCAGCACACAGCATTAAGCACATATGAAATAAATTGTCAAGCAAGACTACTTCCCCTGCCTCTCCAAAAACCCCCTCAAGAAATCCTGCATCTCAAACCACATCCTTATTAAAAAAATTAATAAGTACATAGTCAGAAGGGTGTGTGCAAGCCACTAAACCAAAATTCCTAAACTTTAATCCTTTCCAACAATTAAACCTTCTGCTTCTGCCAAACCACTTGGTCCATCTGTTTCACTTTCTTTACTGCACAAAGAAGAACGTGGCTTCTTCCACGTCACAAAAGCAGGCTGCGGACTTGGCATTTATAGTGTCCTTTTCTGAATAACCTTTCATTATTTTCAAATTATTTTCATACTAAAGCTTCGGGTCTTGTCTAATAGAAAGCTCAGGTGATCATATAAGCATTAGCTCACATATCATTGTCAGAAACAGGATTATCTGCTTTTTGCTGCTGTTGACAAAACAGCTGGGAAAAGAAACAGGTTTTTGACTTGGATTTTCTTCAGATTTGAAGGATGGAGAAGAGAACATCTTCCCACATAAAATGGGAAGATTCTGCTCTCTTGAAAAGTCTAAATTCTGAAGAATCAGAAAAAGTAATTCAGCTAAAGTGCTTCCAGATTTCAGCACTTCATTTGAAAGATGTACCACTTTTCTGAGAAGGTAGGACTTGGAGAAAATATATTTAATGTCTTCTCCCCATGAAGAAAAACAATATATTAAAAGGAGAGCATCATTTTAGTTAATCATTAAAGAACTAATTAATAACTTTTAATACTTCAGTGATGTAAATTTTGAAGAAATTAATTTTCTTGTTCTATACCTTGGTAAACCTTTAAACACACGTGCTCTGGAGAACCTGATCACCAGTCCGTCAAGACCCAGGTTTCTAACCCAACACCTTTTGTACTTAAGGCAAGAAACCATTATTTAAAAAATAGATACCACTTAAGTGCAACTGTTTTTAGGCCTCCTGCTGCAAGGTATGAAGCAAAGGTGGCTTGAGAGCAACTTCGAAAATGTCTTCTGCAGGCTACCTTTAGAGGAATTGTTCCTGTGGGTGGATATACATAAAGAAGAGTTCCTGCTCCTCAGGGTTTCATATGGAAACATTTACTAAGTTACACCAGCATAAATAGCTGCAAAATCTCAGAATAAACCTTCTCCTTCAACATTAGATACTTCACCTCAGATTTTATTTGTAATTACAACGTTCCACAGGAAATAATAACCACAGCCTTAATTAGGTAATTAAACCTGTTCTTGAAGACTTATGTAATGCAAAAGAACAATCATGCAGATGGAAAAGCTTAAACCTACTAATTATATGCATGCACAAGTTACGAGGAAAGGTTCCTTTCTTAAATGTCTTATTTTAACCATGGCAAAATCACATGTTCAACATCCAGCTGTTGTGCATCTCAACTGAAGAGCTTACTAATGCAAACCTTTCATATCACTGTGATGCGCTATAAGCCACACTTACTCATTCTCATAGAGTTAGATGACTCAAAAAAAAATAAATCAGAGTCACAAAAAACTCCAGTCTTAGTTCTGCTTTCTAGACCTTCTTGTGCTTAGATGTGACATGAGTTTAGAATAACTTGTCTTTATATAATTATAGATGCTCTTTCCCCACCTGCCCATCCCACCCTTCTCTAAGATGAATGTAATAAGGATCTCGGCTGCTCATGAGACAGCTGCTAGACCATCCTATTCAGAGCTATAAAAAGGACAAGGATTATAGAGGATGGGGGAAAATCAAGTGCAATTACTTTTCTTAGTGGGTGTTTGTTCAGTTGTAAATCAGCTCTGAAAATTTAAGTCAAGGATTTGCCTCTTATCCAGGAATCTTAGATATCAAAGGGATTTTAAAATGGGTACTTTTAACTCTCATTTTCATTTGCAACCTGTTGCTCAAAATACGTACAGCCCAAGTGTGGATCTGCATCTCAAAATTAACTTTCCTATGATCAGCCTATGATTTCATGAACATCTAAAAAGGATAGTTGCAGTTATACCTATTTGTATAGGAATGCACTTCCCCAAAGCATTTAGATTAGTTTATACCAGCCGTATTTTACAGCAAGTCACCCAGTTCTCAAAAGCTTTTCAAGTAGTCTTGTCCTGCCTCACAGAACTTGGACCACCAAAGGAAGAAAACACTGGTCTTCTACACAGCTCCCTCTACTGATTAGATCTCCAAACTTTGCCACATTGCAAAACATAGAAGACTGTTCAGCCATGCAGATTTTATAAGAGGCCAGAAATACTTGAGTGTTATTATATAAATAGTTAAATAACAAGTCTCAGGGCAGGTAGAAAAAAAAGGCACCCAAACAAGTCAGCCTTGTGTGCCCAAAAGCTACCCAGTTCCATGAAATGCCTGTGGAAAAAAAAAAGTAACTAAATTTACATGTTTCCCAATAGAAAAAAAAAAACAAACCCAAAACCCTAACCATAACAAAACCTCATGGTGAAGTCCAGCTTTTAGGAATTGGAACAATAATAATTCCAAACTTACTCATATTTACTAGCCAGGGTTTCCCAGAAGTGTCAAACTGAGATTCTTATCTCAAGAACACATAGGCATCTGTGTCAAGAAAAATGCAAATCAGTTTGTCTATAAAGGAAGCAACAAATAAAGAGAAACAGAAACAAAGCAACTTCCACAAATCCTAAATTGAGTCTCATCCCTGGAAAACAGATGCTACCCATCACATTGCCATATTTATTGCAAATTCAAATGATTATACTTTCCTTTTTTCAGTAGAAACTGCCTTAGTATAAATGTATAGGCTTTAATTTACAAATTGAAGGCTGATCTCTCAGCATTAAATACTAACAAAAAATTCGCCATATAGAGAACTATAGTGTCTAAAACTTAAGAATCTTGACAAAGACTTCAGTTGTAATTTCCTCCTTTTCAAGTCTCAAGAAAAATCTTTGCAACATTTGTTACCAATAAAGAGTACAACTAGACAGAAATCTTCTACTGAAAGAGACCCATATTTGGCAAATACTCTACAGATCTATCAGTGTGGTTCTAAATGTTAAGCAAGTCATCTGTGATACAACAGAAGACAATACAAGAACAGTAAGAAGCTTTACATTAGCCAATTACCTGGGCTTAATTTGATTCTTGAAAAAAGTACCAGTTAATAACCTACTGCTTATCAGAAAAACACTAGCTTTCTTTGACCTAAGAAGATACAACTGTAGACGAGACCTTCTACCTGGCCTCATCAGTAAGGAGTCACTTGCATACATTTAGATGACACAAGAGTATTGGTGGAGTAAGAACTGTGATCGTCAGCATCCGTATTAATACTTCAAAATTACTAGTATTGCATGGTCAGATTTTATCTGCTCTTCCAGCTGAGTCCTTCAACTATAAAATCTATGTATGCCTAACACTTCCTTAACATCACTGTTCACTCTGTGCAGCATGTAAGACTCGACATATGTTCTCTTCATTTTTTGCAGCATATCGAACAGTGGTCAACAACTTCTCTTTGATGATGGGTCTTCCCAAGTATTCTTCCTGTTGCTTGAATTTGATAAATTAGTTTGTGTTTACTCCTGTCTCTTGGGTCCCCTAGTCCTGTACTGGACCAGTGAGTACCAAAGAGTGGAGCAGTAGACCTCCTTTCTCCATGTGAGTGACATGGACTGAATTGTCAGTGGTTTCACAACATGAGACTACTCAGTATACACCATTTAGTATTTTATTTTATGATCAGTGGAAGTAGCTACTAGGTGTAACAAGACTTGCAGAGAAATAAGAAACCATGCTTTGCAGCTGCCTATGCTGCAGGCAGAAAGACATGTTTATAGCAGCAAGAGTACCCTGTGAGTGCTTACCCGACTTCTGTAGCCAGGTTCTGGTTACTGTAAGGCCTTTATCTTGGCCTTCCACAAACAGATCTACAATTACAGTGAGCATGTCCATATGCATCCATTTTTATTACTGTAATTCTGTTCAGAATTCCTTCCTGTTCAAGCTTTTTCCTACAGGTAGCCTGAAACTCATGAAACACATGCATTAAAAATACCAGTTTTAAACACACTTCTCCCAAGTCCAGCTTCAGGTATGTGACTGTCCTTTGGGAATGGCTAGACAGAGCCATCTCCTGGATAGACAGTTAACAGAACTCCTGTAAATATACACCTGAATGACTGAACAAGCTATCCACCAACTTCAGGAGAAATCCTTTGTGCACATGCAAGGGCCAATTTCAAAGGATAGTCTTAATATCTGCATACTATAGCTCCTCAAATCAACTAGTTAGTAACTACATGGATGATGGAGAACAACCCATCCTGCTTGCTACTAGATTTTGGGGAGGTATTGACATGATGATAACAGCAACTCTGGGGTAAAAACCCCAAGCTATAAACCTACCCTCTGGCTTGAGAAGCACTGACACAGTAGTAAAACTTTATCAATTTGTCCTTAACAGAAGTCTCAGAAGAACATCCATAGTCCAGGAAACAAATTGCATGCAAACCTAGTCAGTACTATGAATCATCCCACCCCACAACCTGCTTGATTTGCTTAGGCATAACACAGGGATAATTAAACTCAGTTACCTTGACTTTCCATTGGTAAAAACAAGTAATAGCTCTGTTTCAGGGATCTTGTTCAGGCTATATGATTAAGTTAATACAATGAGTTTAACCCTATTTAAGTTTCTGAATACCTCATGCTGTGGATTTGCTTTTAAAAAAAAAAAGCTCAGAAATAAAATCCTTAGACAGTATTCAGCCTTTTGCTCCAGTGGGTTTCCAGAGTTGTCATTGCTTCTTATACAGAAGTCACTATTAGAACACTTTCTAAAACTACTTCTCTACACAACCCATACACAAAAGTCATTTTCATATTTCTACAAACCTGGAAGAATGAGGGAGCATGGCCAACAAGCCACCTTCTGTACTTGACCATATCTCTAGATTCCTTGTTAAACCAACACTCAGGACAGCTAACAAATGGGAGAGGTTACAGATAAATGGATTTTGTTCATTTCATAGTTTTTGTTAGTTTTTTTCCCTCCTAAAAAAAAGGAGTATTTCCATCTCTTCTGAATGGCTGCAAACGTTGACCCACCTGTAAACATAAACAGTGCAAACACTACACTCACATTAGTGCAGGCAGGGCAAGATACCACAGCCAGTAGTCTGAAGCCCAGCAGCATAATGAAATACAGGGGAATAAAGAACTTGTTATGGCAGTGAGTGCAACCTGTCATCAGCATCTTCTCCGGATTGTGAGTGCAAGCACTAAACAACTGCAACTCTTTGAATCAGGCTTTATTTTATATTGCACTACATAAGCCCTTACCTCAGAGAGACTAGAAGCCTTTAGATCCTTTAATTACAGCTGAGCAAATAACTTTCTGTTCCCTTCTTAGAGGCAGATGAGGCTCAGAAGTCTCTTAAAATAGACTCTTCAGCCACCACTGGGGTGATCTACTCTCCATATTATCACTTTAAGAAAATTGATAGTTTTGACCCTTGAAGTGAAAAATTCAACTTTCTCTGTGAAATCCTCAGGAGTTGACCTTGATACATAAAAACTTCCAGCAGAGGAAATGTTCTGAAGAAGTGTCAAAACACAGGCTTTCCAAAGCCTCGGTTTTCCTGCATACCACCATTCATATGGTGGCAAGAGCAGGCACGACCATTAGCAACAGGAGCTGCTTGCAGCCTTTTGCCAGCCTGGATGCTGTTTCAAAGAGGATCACATATACCAGGATTTAGGGATCTCAGAAAAGAGCAGTGCTTGACCAAGGTCAGCAAAGTGAAGCCAAGCACTTTGGTCCTACACTGAGGCTGCCATCCCCTCCTACACGGGTGCATGAGCAACAGCTCTATCATTGGAAGCATTTCACGTAGGCAGTCTGGCAAGTCACAGATGTCACTTTTAAGTAACACAGACATTATTCATAGCCAGTCACTGCTTGCTATCTACAGATAACTGATTGCATTCAGTCCAGATTGGAAACAAGGTTGGCTGAAAAAAATAAAAGAGAGAGAAAGAAAAAAAGAGCCAAACAATCTGTTCTCTCAGAGCTCCAGCCATTCCTGCACACAGAAAGTGGGAAAGACTTGGACAGCCAGGACCCACACTTTAAGCACAATAGCGGCTCAAAGTCAAGAATACAGCAAGATAATGCATTACTAGCCAAGCACTGTAGAAACCTCAGCAACTAGTGTTTGACTTTGCTTTTAGGGCAGCTGGAGAATCCGATGACTTTATTTTCCAGTCCTTGCCTACTCTATTTGTGTAATTAATTATTTTTGTTTTAGCATCAGACTTTCTGCACAGTACAATACTAGAAGAGATCATGTGACAGACAGTTCAAGCAGACATGTGAAGATACATGGCCTGCTTTGCATTTTTTAATTGCATGAATAAATCTGGTGCCTGTTTTTTCTTCTTAAGATTTATATTTACAAGAGTACACAGGGAAATTTAAACACAGCAAAACCAGCACAGATCTCTGGCAATAGAGAGCTCCTATATCAGCTCATCATCACTTAACTATAGGTATCACCTCAAATGAACTGATTTCTACACCTATTATATTCTTGGCTTCTTTGCTAAAAGCATGGTGTGGCCTGCTTATTACACACCTGCCATCGGGATCTCCCTTCCCTAGGATATAATGAAGTAACAATTTCTGGCAAGTACTACATAGCCACAACTCGCCTAGATCAGGTTTAATCTCTGTTTAGTTCAAAAATTCATGAAGTTTGCTATCAGCAGTTTTTGGGACTCGTAATACACACTGCAGTCAACAGGTCTGCTCTCTGAAACAATACACCAGTATTTTAGAAATGTAGTCGTGTTTACAGTATTTAAATACATGCTGAAACTTACTGCTTGATTTGTTTTGTTTCCAACCACTAGATCACAAAGCTGAACAAAATGTTTTATGCAGGTATCTATACAAATACAAATTCATGTCAGAGCACCATCCTTTAAATAACAGACAGCTAACTTTAATACTCTGTAACACTCCCCATCCTTGAGGAACTCCTCTCTCAGTACAAACCCCCAGTACTTGGTAAAGCTGAATGAGGACGTAACACACAATTTGACAACGTACTTCCCTACAAGCTCTCAGATGTGGGACCCTGGAAATCCTCATTAAGAGCATAGCAGTGAACACATGGTATGAATACATTAAGCTTTCTTTAAGCCTCCTTGGTTTTCTACTTTTGCACACCTGATGTATATAAGAAGTTGTTTATAAACAACACCAGACCCGAGTTTGCATCTGTGGGCCCAATACAGATCAAACAGTCAAACTAAGGACAGAATACACAGGAGATGTTTACAAAAGCATAAAGCACAATCACACTGAAGAGAAACTAATTTTAGCATTCAAGATCTAGCAAGTGCCAGCAATTTTTAGAGGTTGGTGACTACTGTGAAGCATTCCTAAATCCCTTGCTACCATCCCAACCCCAAAAAACCAAAACACACCCCTCCCCCCCCCCCAAAAAAAAAATAACCAAAAATGTCAAACTGGAATTAACTTCATCTCACTGCCTATCACACTTTAAACAAAGGCACTAAGGACAAAAGTTCTCAGATTTTATCTACAGGAAAAACATTAAAAAAAGGTCTGTCATGTAGGAGACTACAGCTTTAGTAATTACTTCCCTCATCCAAAATCTGAAAGATCTCAGGATCCGCCTTTTTTTCCCAGGGCATGTACTCTTTACATGCCATTTGGGTTTAGACCCATCTTTATCCATGGTGTAGACTGAAACCTCCCCTGAGGTGGCTGAGACCTACCCAACCCCTGTGGGGTACAGTTCATCCCCTCCACTGGCAAGTTTTGGCATGAAGCCGGGATGACAGCTATGCTGATGCAGACAAGGCAGGCAAAGGTTTCCAACCCCTAGTAATCTTTGCACCACCAAGAGCACTAACCACAGGTAGTAGCATCCCAGACTATCTTATCTCTGAGGACCATTTCACCATTAAGAGAGTCACAGAAGTGAGCCAAGTAAAAAGAGCAGAAAAAGAAGTAGAGTGCACCTGCAGAACAAGACAAAGCAAGAGGAACAAGAACTGGAAAACAAGGACTTTTAAGACACAAATCCATCTGTGTCAGGGACATTGCAAGGACTCTGCTAACAATCAGAGAGCTGGAGCAGCTGTCCTACAAAGACAGGCTGAGAGGGTTTGGCTTGTTCAGCCTGGAGAAGAGAAGGCTCTTGGGGAGACCTTAACGGTCTTCCAACAGTAAGGGGGCCTACAAGAAAGCCGGAGAGGGACTTTTTACAAGGGCCTGTAAGCACCAGGACAAGGGAGAATGGCTTTAAACTGTAAGAGGGTAGATTTAGATTAGACATTAGGAAGAAATTCTTTATTATCATAGTGTTACAGATTGCCCAGAGAAGCTGTGGTTGCCCCATCCCTAGAATGGTTGGATGGGACTTTGAGCAGCCTGGTCTAGAGGAAGGTGTCTCTGTCCATGGCAGGGAGATTGGAGCTAGATGATCTTTAAAGTCACTTCCAACTCTAACCAAATCAACACTAACTTATGATTCTTCCTCTGTGCTGACCACATGCAGCCTCCCTGTGCCAGCACTGTCACTCAGCTAATCGCATGGTGGAACTCTGTGGGAATTTAAACAAGCAGAAAGTTAACTTTGCCAAATGAAAGAGAGAAAAAAACCTGAAATTTCCCATTGATTTGATTCTTTGAACAAGTTCACCATGAGGTCAGACAAGCAGTAATACCACTGCAAGGGAAAGACAGACCGCAGCAGCACTTATCTAAATAGCACTCTAAGCCAGTGGAACCAGGCCCTCTGTGAGCGCACTTTGCTCTTGGCAGTTCTCAAAACCATTACTGTTGCATCTACACCGAATGATTCTACTTTCACATTCAGAATGACACCCTGAATCTTTCTCTTCTTTTGCATTTGCACACGGGGTAGGTGAGGAGGAAGGTACAAAAATAAATTTACTGTAGATAGGAATTTGCTGTTTGTATTAATTGTTTCCAACTGTTCTACAGTTGGAAACTGAGGTTGTTTCCAACAGTCCTACAAAAGCTGTACTTTCACCTGTGGGAAACATAGCCAGTGACTGTGCCAGTTCTCATACAGGATTTGTATCAGGCAGATGCAAATGATAAAGTAAGTCTAAGGATCCAAACCTCAGTTTTCTAATGATCCATAGGTGTGAAGACTGAGAATCTGGAAAGACAGAGAGAGTTGGTCAGTCTTTACCTCCTGCAGCTTTACTGTGTTTCCATGAGTACCATTGTCCTTCTGTCATTACTACTATCATAATCAAGGACTCAAGTCCTTCAGCGGGAGAAGGGCAGACCCAAGTCTGGACAAAATTAGCCAACAGCAGGAAAAAAATATATGCAGTATTTTAGATGGAAATAAGACTAGTTACATTCAATTTTCTGAATGTTAGCCTGACAGACCGATAAGAAAAAAGGGCGAGGGAGCCGGGGGGAAAGGGGGAAGGAAGGAACATCCACACCTGGAATTCTTCAATTCTTGAATGGATGCTTTTTAAAAAAAAATACAGATGGAAAAATGTGCTTTTGGTGGAATAAATACAATCTTGTGTAAATCTGCCAAAGTAACCTATACTTGCCAGATGTCACTCTATCCCAGTAATTTAAAGTATTCCATAACAATAAGTGCAGTAACGTTTTACAGAACAAGCCAAAAGCAAGTTAGATGAACAGATGCAGCTTAAACACAGACTATAAATTGAGCACGAACACTTAAAGAAAAACAACTTATTTTTTTAAAGCGACTTTTTTTTTGCCCTTGTTGGGGTACAGATGTTTGATTAAAGATGGATTTGCTTTTAAGGGAGAAGTTTCCAAAGACTTTGCCAGTAATAGTCCAAATTTAAGTCTGATTATTTTTATGCAAGATGGATTTGCCCAAGAGTTGCCTTCATGAAACATCAGCTTAGAGGAGTTACGAACTTCTTCAGGGTTGGACATGATACAGAAGATGGCCTTTCTCAGTGGTTTAGATCTTCATTGTGTTTTATGAGCCCCAGCAGTACTCCATGCTACTTGGAGCATTTTGTCTGGATGCTGTCCTGATGCACCACATGGTGGCTTCACAGAAGCAGCTCACAAACTAGATCCATCATGAATTCAGTCCCATTAAAAAAGGCAGTCAGTGGCACCAAAGCTAGACATTCTACACAAAAGAACAGGGAATATTTTAGGTTTCCATTAAAAAATGTTTTTACGAAACAAAGAGGTTGTGTGAAGACAGCAATCACCAGCAGTCATCCATGTAACATCAGCCCTCCAGTGAATTTGAATTTCCAGAAGAAAACTATCCTATCTTTGTTTTTCAATGCATTTTTGTCTTATTTAAAGAAATATCTTTCACATTTAGTACAAGCTTCAGTGAAGGTCAAGAGCTGTCTACCCTTTAAAGAGACTTTTAAAGACTGAAGCAACATTAAGATGAGAATGATTTTATTTACATCACTAGCTTTTCCTTGAGCTAACAATCCTGCCAAAGCCTACTCTCATCATGGCACAAACATTGAACTACAGCATGTCTGCTGCCTGTACTGTCAATTTTTGGTATTCCTGTATCACTCTTCACACATCAGGGTAGAGACAGCACACTACCCACTCAGAGGTGAAAGAATCATTATCTAATCAATATAAACTTCCTAGAATTTACATTAAAAGGCTTAAAACCAAAAATCCAACATGACCACAGTCTGTCATCCCCTGAAGGTATATATCACACTGCCAGACATGATTAGAATGTGATAAGAAAAGAATTTAAAAAACACTAAAGATCATGTACACGAAGCAGCTTCGGGCTTATGCCTTATCAATCCAATCTACTTCTAGCTTTGTAATCAATAAGAAATTGTCAGTCAGAGAAAACATTACAGAAAGATATTATGCATTTTCAGTTCCAAATAAAAATATCTGTACTTCTAGTTGCAAAGCATATTTGTTAAGAAATGTTGGCTATTACTAGAAAAAACCTAACTGTTTAAGAAGTAAGGGCCAGTTCCATCCCTCCCTTGTTCTGAAGGTCTCTTGTCTATTTGTCAGGCATACTCATTACTAGGCAGAATTACTTCCATTTGTTATCCACACTCTTTTGGTGTAAAATATAGGCAACTTTGATCCCTGAAGTCAGTTACCTAAGCAGGTCACTCAAGACCAAGGTAATCACAGGCATTACACACTTTTTCATTATACACTGAATCCTGAAGTGCTGCAACTGCTGCTGATGTTCAAAGCACTGGCATCTCTGATGCAACTGTGTTTTTATTACTTCCTCACATCTAAAAGATTTAAAAAAACCCCAAAACCTTATAATTAAGGTAAATGAAGCTATGCATAATCTGATGAAAACTGAATGGTAATGGAATATTCAGAAATTTGGGGCTTTCTTCCCTCAGTACTGCAGCACTGAGCTCTTCTATATGGTAATTTTGATGCCTCATGACTGCATGATAAAACTAGCATTCGAGCTTTCATGCAGAGAACGCTTAAGAGACCTCCTGTTTTCTAGAAGTGCGTAAGAGTTAACCATTTTTACTTTTCAGCTGAGGGTAGTGGTGGTTTACTTTTTACTTACTTACCCTTTGCCACTGGCTAATAAGGACTTTCCACACTGTGCTCATTTCCACATATTCCACACCAGTAAGGTCTGAGATTCAGAAACACACTTTTCAGAATCTCTCATTCCATGTTAAGGTTCAATCCACTTTAACACCTTTAAGATGCTCAGCACCACAGGTCGAACTCTATTACCCAATGGTCAAGCTACATACCAGGTAATTTACATTTCATAGTAGCTCTAGCTTCCACATCCCTGTATTATGCTTTTGCCCAGTCAACAGGTAAATAGCAGTGTACTCTGTTCGAAGGCAGAACAGGATGACAGCAAGAAAATAAACCTCACAGGAGGCCCACAGATTACTTCATTTTTACCAATATAAAAGAGTGGAATTGCATGTTCCCATCAGCAGCTTATTCCTAGAACAAACCGAAAAGCAGGTGTGAACGACAGGGACTACTAGAGATCTACAATCAGAACCTGATAGTTTTGTGCAATTACAGCTACTTACAACAGACAAGACCACTTAGAAATAGCTGTGCTTAGAGTCTGAATATAAATTTAATACATCAGCAACAAATAGCTGTAAGGAAAGGATGTGGAAGAGAAAGGAAAAAGGAGGATAGGATCCTTTAAGGACATTAAACTGTTGCCACACACAAATACCCTGTTAAACACTGACCAAGGGTCTGTGTGCCATGTGGGAGAATGTTAATTGTTTACAGGTACTCGGGGCTGGAGAACTTGGATGAATACCAGGAAACAGCATTGAGAAAGTCCATTGTACAATTAAGAAGGGAGAGGAATCGCTGAAGGAGGCACTTTCATTTAAGCCCATCCTGCTAGTTCCTAACCTAATTATTTACCACTGAGGGTTTCCTTTCCCAAGATTGAATTCAAAAGACAAAAAACCCCCGAAAGAATGTTTTCTTTCTCTTGTGGGAAGACGGGTACAAGAGGAGACAGGTCCTGTTTAGTGTAGCACTATCCAGTATTTGTAGAAGATAAAAAAAGCCTTCTGGGCTATTTGAGTACAGCTTCAATGCCTGCCATTCAGGTGATTCACTTTAGCACCGCTGTCTCACAGCCCCATCAGAAAGTCTACAAAGCTAGTAACACTTTTCACATTAAGAGGATAATGTTCAGAAAGATTTAGCTAAAAACTCTCAAACCATATGCCTAAAATTCTGAGAAAACCACAGTTTTATTTTTAAACATTATTTTGGTCAAGCTGGCTGGATGCCCAAGCTCTGCAGTGCCAGCAATTTCTCCCAATTTCTTGTCTGCAGGAGATTTTCTGGGTACTTCATATTTCACCTGAGTGCAATTCTTCTGCAGTTAGACTAGTTCAATGTAGGTGGAGGAGCTCACCATGCACACAGCTCAGGGTTCAGTGCTTGATGGCTCTGATCCACAAATCTTCTGACTGCAGGCTGCACAGGCTATCACCCTTTTTCTTGTTTGTCCCTTATCTGATGATCACCTGCATCCACAGAAAGAGACAGACACTGTATTGGAAGGCACAACCCACCTGAAGTCTCAGCAGCCTCTTGAGACGTCCGTGCATCTTCCAAGGCCATTTGGTGGAACCTATGGCAGCTGCTCCCTGCATGCCAAGCAGGATTACACTGCAGGCCTGAACTTAGCACCTGCCCTTCAAAAGGAAGGCCAACAGTTCCTGACTTCGAATGGCTACCTCTGCCACATGGTTATTAACTAAGCACATTTCTCCTGTGGTCTAAGGCAGGCCTATCTCACTCCCACACCTTCAGGACAGGCTCACTAAAGCACAAAAGCTCCCCAGGAATGAAGGTGATAAGGAAGCGTTCCTTTAACTATTCAGCAGAGCCCACTTCTTCCTCCCTCTGCTGTCTCCATGCCTGGTTAAACTAGTTTGGGCAGCTTACCAGGGGCCTACAGAAAGACATCAAAGTGCTTGGTTTTCCTCTTGTCTCCTGCATTTGTGGAGTGGTTGTTGTCAAGCTTCTGTCTCCATCTACACACTGCCACCACTCATACCCTAATGGAGCCTCCACCTCACAACAGGCAACACACATCCTTGTCCTGTCAGAGGGTCTTCTGGGGATTGAAAAGCTTGTCCTCTGGGCCTGCCAGGCTCCTGATGTACCCCTCTAGTCTGCTGGGGCAACCTGAGACTGAAGGCTTCCTTTCTCTTCATGTCCTCCAGCTCCATATACAAAGTCACAGAATGGGTTGGGTTGGAAAGAACCTTAAAACTCATCCAGGGCCACTCCATGACACAGGCAGGGACACCTTCCACTAGCACAGGTTGCGCAAAGGCCTGTCCAACCTGGCCTTGAACACTGCCAGGGATGGGGCAGTCACTTTCATCTTCTCCCAACAGAAGAAAACAAAGCAAGATGTCACCCCAAAAGATGTACATCTATATGTATCTTTGAGCTGAGCATACGGGCTGGGACCTTGAAGCTTGTTCCCTTTTCCTTTGGGTTTCAGTATGATTTTTGGACAGAGGAAATCAATGCAGAGAAAGCAAACAGAGGAATGGGAAAAATACACTCCTCTGCCTTATTCATTGGCAGGTTGCCACCTGTCCTCCACATCTATTTACATCATTCACAAATGTGAAAAAGCACACTTCTGATGTCACTCTCGGCGTCACAGCAAACAAGTTTTACACGAGCCCTGAACTTCAGACTCGAGATACGAGGCGGAAGCGCCTCAGTACCCCACAGCTCACCTCAGAGAGCACACCCGAGCCCCTTCCTCGCTTCCAGCGCTGCTCCCACAACCCCTCCCGCAGCAGCGGTGTCCTCCCCGCTGCGGCCCCACAGCTCCGTGCAGAGCCGCGGCGGGAGCGCGCTCAGCGCCAGCCCATGGGCGCCACCTAGCGGGACGGCGCCGCCGGTGCCCCGAGCCGTGGGGCGGCGCGGTACCGGCGGCTGTCCGCGCTGAGGTGAGCAGGGAGACGAGCTCATCTTGCTCCCATTCGGATGTAAGTTAATCCCCCAGCACAAGGCACACCAACCCCGCGGCTGCAGCTCCACCGCACCTCTCCCAGGTGAGGGGATGCGAGTCTTCCCACTAGGACCGTGAAGCCCCTACTAGAAAGTCTAACAGCCAGAGCCGTTAACACCACAGGCTGTGGGCTTTCTGTACCCCACAGCTCAGCTAAGTACATCTGCCCTCTTGGAGCCTGTGCGCAGTGTTTGCCTGACCAGACCCGGCTGCTGCCCTCCCCGTGGCACCTCCCAGCCCACCCGCTGCAGGGGAGCCCAGGCAGGCACTATGGACACCAGCCCGGTTTTCTCTGTAAAACCAGAATGCAGTTAGCAATCATAGAATCACAGAACAGTCAGAGTTGGAAAGGACCTTAAGATCATCTAGTTCCAACCCCCCTGCCATGGGCACGGACACCTCACACTAAACCATATCACCCAAGGCTCTGTCCAGCCTGGCCTTGAACATTGCCAGGGATGGAGCATTCACAACTTCCCTGGGCAACCTACTCCAGTGCCTCACCACCCTTACAGTAAAGAGCTTCCTCCTTATATCCAATCTAAATGTCCCCTGTTTAAGTTTTTAAGTTTTAATCCATTACCCCTTGTCCTATCACTACAGTCCCTAATGAACAATCCACACCCAGCATCCCTATAACCCCCCTTCAGATACAGGAAGGCTGTTATGAGGTCTCCACGCAACCTTCTCTTCTCCAGGCTGATCAGGCCCCATATTTCACTGTTCAAGTGAAAAGAGCCAGATCTGTCATTAACTCTGCAGAGTTTTTACCCATGCAGTTTCAAGGTGACTGTTCCCAAGCATTTCTCCTGCAGACAGCTTGCACAGCACTGACTTGAGACCCATCTGTGCTTTCTCAGGAAGGTATTCTCTGCCCTCCATGCTGGCAATGCACCTTTCTGTGCTGACCTAGCTACAGAAACTGTTCAGTTTTGGAGATGTGGATCTCAGACTTTCTTATGGAAGTGTCCTCTATACACACCTATTGTGTTACAGGCACTGTGTGTATGTGCAAACTCACGTGTCTTGTGACCCGTTCTTCTTGAGGACCAAGTTCATAGCTATACCAAGCTATGTGTGTACTTTGGTCAGAAATTTAGCATTGTTTTGCAGTGTGTCCTGATCTTTATTCCATTAAAATAGTACAGAACAAACTAACTTGTAGGTGAGGGCTGGAACTGTTCCACTGGAAGGAAAACTGAGGCTAGCAGAAAGCTGCTACACATCAACAAAACTGCCTTTAAATAGTCATTTTGGAAAGATGTCAAGAGGTATATCTTTTCTATGTACCCTTCAACAGTGTACCAACTTTTAATCGTTTTACCTTCCTTAAACAGGATGCAAAGCCAGATAAAAGCTTACAGCCTGCTGGCATTGGGTAAAACATTGTTTTATTCCCCCTTCCCCTCTTGTCCTTAACACATGCATATTCTTAAGAGTTTTAAACACTTTTTTTTTTACAGTGTAGATCGTGACATGGACCTGCAACTAAACAGAAGCTTTACCCAAGTGTAATCTATTCACACTCCTGATCCCATGCATTTTTACATACTGACACAGAAGACATGGGTGCCAAGCATCTATCAGAGGCCTCCTGTCAGAAAGCATTTGACGATGCCTGGAATAGGCATATAGTGACATATTCGGTAGTCACAGTTTTTAGGATACCTACATATAAATCAAGACTGCAAGCAAATGGCTATGGAACTATTTATTAGAAGGACTACTTCCTAAAATTTTCCTTGGGTTTATTGCTGTTTCCAAAACAGATGTCTTGTAGAAGTGTTGCACCATCAGCTCTATACATGTACAAGCTCTAGATCTCCAAATAATATGTCCATTTGCTGAGGTCAAATCTTAGCAGCAGTATCACAAGATGCAGAAAGTTGAAGTTTCCTCAGAATCTTCAGTCACCAGCTTCATTATACGATACTGTCTTTGACTAGTTGTTAACCACCAACTAATATAGAGCCAGAAGCATGCTCTTCTATTCCCACATCTTTTTCAATGGAACCTGCTTTGTCCATGAAACTGATAAGGTATGTTTTATTCCTTGGTGAAGAATCTTTCTTCAAGCTTGCTGTATACATCAGTTTGCATCAGAGACTCATTTTCCCAAATTCTTATACTTTAGCCACAGCACCCTTTTGTTTCTCTTGTGCCAAAAGATGATTTTTTGCACACCAAACATTATGCTTTGAAAATACTACCAAAAGTACCTTGCCTTCCAGACACATATTGCAGCCTACACAATAATAACTCTCAGAAAAGCTTAAGAATGCTCCAAGAAAATGGTATGACAGAATGAGTCTCGTACCCATCAGATTAAAAATGAGTAAAGACTGCCACCAGGAAGACTGCCTGCACATTTCTGCATTCAGAAGGCTGCTAGCTCCCTACTCCACAATAAAGACAGCTCTACCATAATAAAGTTGGGAAGTGCATATTTGATTGACTAGCATATGTATCCCTATCATACACCCTTCTCTGCCTCCACCATTCCTCATACCAGTTATAGACAAGCACAACTGCACATGATCACAACAGTTCACAGCAACAGTGAACACCACACCTTGATTTAGTCTCCATCATCATGCTACTTCACTGTTTGACAGCTGTACTTCAGAAATACCATAGTTAAAGCTACAATCAACTCACTATGATAGATCAACTATCTAAAATGCTTGATTTTTTTCCCATAGTAAGTACCGCAAAACTTAGCAAAGGCAAAGCAGAACTCAGTATTAAAATAGCCATAGTCAAGAGGTTTGAAGCCAGTTGTTCATCACCTCTGTGGCTGTGAAGCCACATTGAAGATGGAGGTTTGCAACATTACAATCCCATACAGCACAAATGTTTCTGGCATCTTTTATCTCTGATACTTCTTTGATACATAAGGTTACTACATATTAGCAAGCAACTTCGTGGTTTTTTTTGTGGGTTGGGGGCTCAAGCTGAAGGTGAAAGCTCAAGGACTCAACAGCAAAAGAGGCTAAACTCCCCAGGGTTTTCACTCTCATCATAATCAAGTTAGAGATAAATTTTAAGTGACATACTAAACCTACCACATTCTTCAAGTTTAAAGAGAGACTCTTTTGTGGACACCTGCTATTTGCTGCTCAAGCAGAAAACAAGAATTCAAATGAGCCAGTAGATCTACTCCAAGTTAAAATACATCACCAGAGTCAACTATTTCATGTTATTTTTTAAAACTAAAGAGAGAAGCAGTCAAAGCAACGTTTCAGTTAGGTAGAGAATGCTGCATTAATTTCAAAACCTAAATAGTGGTAAAGCTGGAGTCTGCTGCACTGGTTAATGAATGAGGCAACTGTTTTCAAAGATATCCACACATGTACAGATCATAGCTAGCATGAAAAGTTTTTACAGCCCTGCTGTATAATCTCATTCAGTTATTTGACTACTGATGGTAATTAAGGACCATATTCCATTGCCAAAAAAATAAACAAGTGTGAGCAACCACCAAAACTTAGGCAATGGCAGAAATTGTGCGTGGATATTCCAGGTTTATTGCCAAGTACCTCACTGTTAAGAGAAAAATTAAAGTTGAAATAACTTCTTGAGTATGTACAAAACACAAGAACGGAGCCAAACACTGTACAAGCACAGGAAAAACAGCCATCAACAAGAAAGTTTTGTTTATGTAGAATTAGTATCTTGAACCTGGATAATGAGGAACAAGATTCACAGATTATAACTACTAAAGCAACCGAAAACCACAAAGAAAGCTTAAGTTGTACGGATAGAGCCAATCCAGCTTTCTTTCCGGCAGAACTTGCACAGGAATACAGCTACACCCCAGACTTTTTTGGATCTGACCCTAGTAAAGCAAGTACTTTACCATGCATATTGCTTATTAACTACCAAAATTGATGTAGCAGTACTGAGGTATTAAATCAAAGAAACATGCACCATGATTAGGGGTACTAGCTGTAATATATTATATATGAAAATGAAAAATTATGTACGAAGAGAAACAAGCATAGCAACCGATATCTACAAACTAAAGTCACAGTGGCACACTGAACAATTTTAGGTTAACCAGACTCACTTAAAAATAGAAACCAGAGGCTGGGCCCTTCTCTCACCCCATTTTACATGTCTTTACTTCCATTGATTTCATGTGGAGTTCTTCACAATTTATGCCATTGTGAGAGGAGAATCAAGCCTTGTGTGTTTGAAAGGAAACAGCAGACATGTTTCCCACCAGAGTGCTGGGGGAGATTTTAAAAAAACACAAGTATATGAACTGTGAAACCGATAGAGTACACAAGCAAAGGCAGGCAAAGAGGCTCTAGCTGGGGGTGGTGGTGGGGAACTTGCAGCTTATCCAAGGGCTTTTTTTTGAAGACTTGGGATTGGTATTAAGAAGTCAGAAGCCCAGACATTAAACTGGCTTTAAAATAAAATTTTAGAAATAAATATTGCATTTTCTTTCTAGCAGAGGTAACTGGTTTATATTTACCTACAGCTATTCTATAAAATGAATAGCAGGCCATTTCCTTTGCAAAGGACACAGCCTTTCCATTCCGAGAAACTGGGAAGTGGGGAGAGGTCTGAAATATTTGGATCATGAGAAATGGTGTGTAACCATTACTCACACCCAAGCTCAAACAGATGATTTCCAAACCCCTTCAGGATCATCTGGACAACTAATATTACAGTAGTGAGAAAGAACAACACTTGTGACTGGAACTCAAGTCACATAAAGTACTAGATGATTTATAGATGTCAAAACCACTTCATGGTTTGAACCTATGACACAGCAGAAGCTACAGCTTTATGGTGTATTGGGTGGCAGCACACGGTTAGGAAGCTCCTCTTTCACCACCCATTAACACAGTCATTGTATGGGTCTGTACTGATCTGAGAAGCTTACTTAAACCAAAAAGCAACAAAACCCCAAACCCCCAGTGTTTTCAAACCATCTCTACACCCCTGCTCAAGCTGTGCCAGCACAACTAAGTAACAGTGAAAGGGAAAGAGCTCAAGTATTTTACAGAGGGAATCAGACTTACTTCATTGTTTTATCAGGTCTATATATGTTAGCAATGCAAGACTGAAGTAATTCATACTCATTCAGAGACTGATGCTGACAGAATATTACTGTAACTGCCTGTTTGGAAATGCCTTCCCCCTACCCCTCTCCCCCTCTTTCATTCATGTGCACAACTAGCATCCCAGCTCACATACTGGTTTTTCAGTCTCCCCGCTCACTCCCGCAGGAAGACACACAGCAGTTTTCTGTTAAAAACAAATCTGGAGTCTCTTCTCACAATTCCATTAAATATTGTCTGATTCAGTATGAGATAAAGCAGGAAGCAGATAAATGCACAGAACTGCACAAAGGAGGGTGACTTCTACCTGCAGAAAAAAATGTTGCATAATTCAAGATATACCTGCTGGTTTTCATGATACCTGCTCTTTCAAAGCATTCGTTTCCTTCCAGAGGCCATGGGAAGGTGGAAAGAACAAACACATGCCCTTGAATACCCGACTTTTAGTGTTTCGGAGTTAGCACTTATATGCTGAACACTGACTTACACATCAAAGCAGAAATAAAAAAGCCTCAAATGAACAGAAGCCTGGTATCACCTCAATTTCTAAAATAAGGTCACCAAGTATACCTTTGTGCTACTATACCACAGTCACTGTCCTCATTGTATCTACCCCTTTACAGCACCAGCTCCAGGCTAATAAGACATCAACTAATAGGTCATAAAGGTTTATAAAAAGCTACTGTAAAATATGAGACAGACAGGGTGACATTAAGAATCAACCTACCAAAATTACAGCCTAAGATGTGGCAGATTCAGAACTAGACAATAAAGCTCTGAGCATCAGGGGAGATTTCGCAATGAAATCTGAAAAGCAATACATCTGCAGCAATGAAACAGATGCCTGCTTGTCAGTGTGGTCACTTCAGTTCAAACACCTGCGCTGCTCAAATTCAATATATTAACAGCTACTCTTCAAACTGTAATAGCTGTTCCTGAAGTTTTATGTAACTGGAAAATCATATATTGACAAAGAAATAGGCTATTAGCCTGGTCCACTGAACTACAGCTTCACACCACCCAAAATACCCTGCAAAGATTGCCCAAGCAGATTGTCTGTATGAAAGGTCAAGGGGTAAAGCTTGACACTTACTGGATTCACAAAGAGTCAAGTCAACCATCCAGCTCATCAACATACTCAGCAGCATCTACAGCTTTTTTTGGCAGCTTGAGCACAACAGCAATGCGTTGGGCTTCCTCCTACAATGCAGATGCTTTCTCCAGTCTCTCCCCAGTACATGGCTGCCGTCTCCAGAGCCTCCTACGGGCAGGTCAATGCCCTGCAAAAGGGAACCTGCACTCTGGGATACGGCTGCAGTCAAGAGCTGTATTAACAATCGCTTCCTTGCTTTTTAG